>NC_090180.1:12842006-13552006 GCF_024679245.1 Pseudorasbora parva
TCACGACGCCTGTGTGTTTGCTGTGACATTTCTTATCATCATAAACACACTGTAAAGATTTAGAGTTTTTACAGCAATACCTGAGTTTAAAGGGTTAAATCAAGCAGAGATAGCTCTCTAATGTATTAATTGCAGGTCATTATTGAATAGTGATTACGTTACACACACACTGACTCAGGTCCCCTGTTAGATAGTAAATCTCGACGCCTGTGTGTTTGCTGTGATATTTCTTATCATCATAAACACACTGCAAAGATTTAGAGTTTTTACAGCAATACCTGAGTTTAAAGGGTTAAATCAAGCAGAAATAGCTCTCTAATGTATTAATTGCAGGTCATTATTGAATAGTGATTATGTTACACACACACTGACTCAGGTCCCCTGTTAGATAGTAAATCACGACGCCTGTGTGTTTGCTGTGACATTTCTTATCATCACAAACACACTGCAAAGATTTAGAGGTTTTACAGCAATACCTGAGTTTAAAGGG
Source organism: Pseudorasbora parva (assembly GCF_024679245.1). Taxonomy (NCBI): domain Eukaryota; kingdom Metazoa; phylum Chordata; class Actinopteri; order Cypriniformes; family Gobionidae; genus Pseudorasbora; species Pseudorasbora parva. Next base: position 12,842,497 of record NC_090180.1, read on the forward strand.
TTAAATCAAGCAGAAATAGCTCTCTAATGTATTAATTGCAGGTCATTATTGAATAATGAATATGTTACACACACACTCACTCAGGTCTCTGTTAGATAGTAAATCACGACGCCTGTGTGTTTGCTGTGACATTTCTTATCATCACAAACACACTGCAAAGATTTAGAGTTTTAACAGCAATAACTGAGTTTAAAGGGTTAAATCAAGCAGAAATAGCTCTCTAATGTATTAATTGCAAGTCATTATTGAATAATGAATATGTTACACACACACACTGAGTCGAGTCCCGTTAGATAGTAAATCACGACGCCTGTGTGTTTGCTGTGACAATTCTTATCATCACAAACACACTGCAAAGATTTAGAGTTTTTACAGCAATACCTGAGTTTAAAGGGTTAAAACAAGCAGAAATAGCTCTCTAATGTATTAATTGCAGGTCATTATTGAATAGTGATTACGTTACACACACACTCACTCAGGTCCCCTGTTAGATAGTAAATCACGACGCCTGTGTGTTTGCTGTGACATTTCTTATTATCACAAACACACTGCAAAGATTTAGAGTTTTTACAGCAATACCTGAGTTTAAAGGGTTAAATCAAGCAGAAATAGCTCTCTAATGTATTAATTGCAGGTCATTATTGAATAGTGATTATGTTACACACACACTCACTCAGGTCCCCTGTTAGATAGTAAATCACGACGCCTGTGTGTTTGCTGTGACATTTCTTATCATCACAAACACACTGTAAAGATTTAGAGTTTTTACAGCAATACCTAAGTTTAAAGGGTTAAATCAAGCAGAAATAGCTCTCTAATGTATTAATTGCAGGTCATTATTGAATAGTGATTATGTTACACACACACTCACTCAGGTCCCCTGTTAGATAGTAAATCACGACGCCTGTGTGTTTGCTGTGACATTTCTTATCATCACAAACACACTGTAAAGATTTAGAGTTTTTACAGCAATACCTGAGTTTAAAGGGTTAAATCAAGCAGAAATAGCTCTCTAATGCATTAATTGCAGGTCATTATTGAATAGTGATTACGTTACACACACACACTGACTCAGGTCCCCTGTTAGATAGTAAATCATGACACCTGTGTGTTTGCTGTGACATTTCTTATCATCACAAACACACTGCAAAGATTTAGAGGTTTTACAGCAATACCTGAGTTTAAAGGGTTAAATCAAGCAGAAATAGCTCTCTAATGCATTAATTGCAGGTCATTATTGAATAGTGATTACGTTACACACACACACTGACTCAGGTCCCCTGTTAGATAGTAAATCACGACGCCTGTGTGTTTGCTGTGACATTTCTTGTTGTCATAAACACACTGCAAAGATTTAGAGGTTTTACAGCAATACCTGAGTTTAAAGGGTTAAATCAAGCAGAAATAGCTCTCTAATGCATTAATTGCAGGTCATTATTGAATAGTGATTACGTTACACACACACACTGACTCAGGTCCCCTGTTAGATAGTAAATCATGACGCCTGTGTGTTTGCTGTGACATTTCTTATCATCACAAACACACTGCAAAGATTTAGAGTTTTTACAGCAATACCTGAGTTTAAAGGGTTAAATCAAGCAGAAATAGCTCTCTAATGTATTAATTGCCGGTCATTATTGAATAGTGAATATGTTACACACACACTGACTCAGGTCCCCTGTTAGATAGTAAATCACGACGCCTGTGTGTTTGCTGTGACATTTCTTATCATCACAAACACACTGCAAAGATTTAGAGTTTTTACAGCAATACCTGAGTTTAAAGGGTTAAATCAAGCAGAAATAGCTCTCTAATGTAATAATTGCCGGTCATTATTGAATAGTGATTACGTTACACACACACAGTGACTCAGGTCCCCTGTTAGATAGTAAATCACGACGCCTCTGTGTTTGCTGTGACATTCCTTATCATCATAAACACACTGTAAAGATTTAGAGTTTTTACAGCAATAACTGAGTTTAAAGGGTTAAATCAAGCAGAAATAGCTCTCTAATGTATTAAATGCAGGTCATTATTGAATAGTGATTACGTTACACACACACTGACTCAGGTCCCCTGTTAGATAGTAAATCACGACGCCTGTGTGTTTCTCTCCTCAACCCCCACAACCCCCCACTCACAATTTACATTTCAATAAGGGAAGACTTGAAAAACCAGTTTGTGAACCACAGGCCAATAGAGCTCAAACTACCAATGTGGCAGAACCCTTCTCAAATAAACTAGAGAAGATGCTGGGATTTGCCCTGCCAAATTAAACTAAATTACAGTTTTTACAATCGCTAGGCCACGTTTCTCAATACTTTGGTCATTTTCAAAACTTGTTCTCCAAACCAACTTTCTGCTTCACATCAGTTATTTCACATTCAAAATCCACAAAAACTAACAAAACACTTAATTCATGTCTCAAATCAAGTGCCAATGATCAAGTGCCAAGTGCCAATGATCAAGTGCCACAGTTTAGCTTGCACAGAGTGAAGTTGTGATCACTGTGTGAAGAGTTTTGAAAAAGTGACCAACATTTGTTTGACAAATTTGAGAGTGCCAGAGACTTTGACTAAGGAGAATATTCTGAGCACAGTGTGTGATGTTATTGAGATCTTTTATGAAACTTTTTAGAGGTGACAAAAGTGAGAGTTCCAGAGTATCTAGCTGAAGAAAAAAGTCTGAGCGCAGCATGCGATACTGTTGAGATCCCTTCTGAAACTTTAGAGGAGACACATATGAGCAATCCAGTCTCTCTAGCCAAGGAGACAAATCAGAGCATAGTATGTGATGTTGTTGAGATCTCTTATGAAACTTTAGTGGAGATAAACATGAGAGAATGTCATTTTTTGTCTCAGGATAAACATGTGAGAAGCAGGAGACTTAGCCTTATGTCTCAATTTGATGTTCACTTGATCTCATTTCTGTCTAGGAGAAAGATGTGAGTTGAGAAGGAGATCTCAGGTTTGATTTTCCTTTCCTCTAGGTTGGCCTTTGGTTCACAAACTGGGTTTTTAGGGCCCTATAAAATCCGTTTTATTTTTCCCCAAATTCCGTTTTTTCCGTTTTAATTTTTGCAGATTCCTTTTTTTCCGTTAAAATGTTTGGTAATTCAGTTCCCTTTCGGGGAACTCGAGCTGCGTCGAAACGCTGTGAGAACGCCTCTGTTTAAATGCGTCGTGAAGCGCCTGTAGAACCATTCCATCGGAAAAAAGATCGATCGTCGGCGTGATGACGTCATCGACCGGAAGCTATAAAACGTCCGTGAAAACAAACAGGAACTAGCTTCTGAGCCTTCAGCAAGCGATCTGTGTGAACCTGTCTGTCTATTTGGTGTTTTTGTCTGTCTATTATACTAGAAAGCAGAGATTTTCCACCCTTTTTGTTAAATATTCAATATATTAACAGAAAAAAGAGAAAATAAGATAGATAGAATGGCGAGTGAAAGCAGCAATTTCAGAAAGTGTGTTCCTCCCTGCCCACGCTACATCACGGGCGGGGACACACATCTTCTCTGTGTTGCATGCTTGGGAGCGCAGCATGCCCAGGCAGCCCTCGAGGGGGCTGCTTGCGAGCACTGTGAGCGTATGCCACTGAGAACGCTGCGCTCCCGCCGGGCACTCTTCGAGGAGGGTGCCTCGGCTCGTGTTCCCCGCGGCTCTGGTCCCGCTGCCGCCGAGGCGGAGCGGAGGCTGCAGTCGTGGGGATCACAATTGGATGTTGCAGAGGGGTTAGAGACGGGCGCTGCCTTATCTCTGCCCTCACCTGCTCCATCCAGCGGTTCTTCTCGGGGCATGGAAGCACGCATGGCGGTTTCTTCCCCCCCGAGAGAGCCGCCGGTACTTCATCTGTCCAGCTCTGAGGAGGTGGACGTTGAAAGTATCGATACTGAAGATTCGCCACTTCAGTCCCCTGCTAGTGAGGAGCTAGTTGAGGTTTTGACGCGAGCAGTGGCCAGGTTAAACATCGACTGGCCCACTGAAAGATCTGAGGCAGGAAGAAAACGTCATAGTAAGCTAGACGAACGCTTCCTGCCGTCTCGCGCATCAGAACCTCAGCGACGGGGCCTGCCGTTCTTCCACGATTTGCACACCGAGGTGGCAAGATCGTGGAAGAGACCGGCTTCATATCGTGTCTTCAGCCCGCAGACTTCGGTCTACAGCAACATTTGCGGGCTGAGACAGTATGGTTATGGGGCGATGCCAAAGGTTGAAGAGACGCTTGCGAGCCATCTCTCGCCTTCCTCGGCATCGTCCCTGAAGGCCCCGACTTTACCCACCAGACCTCTAAAAACAACGTCGGCGATGGTGGGTAAAGCGTACTCGGCGGCGGGTCAAGCGGCTGCATGCCTGCACACGATGGCTATCGTGCAGGCATACCAGGCTGACCTGCTGAGGGATTTGGACGGTAGTGATGCTGTGGGGGGTGATATTATCGCTGAATTAAGATCGTCAGCCGATCTAGCTCTCCGGGCCACCAAGGAGACGGCCAGATGTGTTGGCCGCTCCATGGCAGCATTGGTGGCCACGGAGAGGCATCTATGGCTAAACCCCACAGACATCAAGGAGAGGGAGAAAGCCTTTCTGCTTGATGCGCCGCTTTCTCCTGGAGGCCTCTTCGGTGACGCAGTTCACACTGTCACCGAGAGGTTCCAGGAGTCGAAAAAGCAAGCTGCGGCGCTCAAGCAGTTCCTCCCTCTCCGGGTCCAGGTCCCTGGGGCTGCTGCTGATACCACCAAGCAGCCCAAGCCGAGTACGAGCTCCTCCTACAGGGCTCAGCAGAAGCAGAGCGTCGCTGCCCGAGCTCCCCCTCAGCGTGGGGACGAGGGGCGGCGCTCTCAGACGAGGCCTTCGAGGGGCAGGGCTGATCTGCGGACAGTCCTGATCGCCAAGAAGGCCTCGTCGAAGCGTTCCTGACGCCAGAAGCGTCAGGACGCTGAGGGTGGTTCCCCCCGTAGGGAAACGGTGCTTACCCCTGCCTACGGTACCCGTTTCCCTACGGCACCCTCGGGGGGCCGCGCTGCCAACCCTGCCGCAATGCCGGGGCGCAGTCGGTCTCCGCGGGCCACCCGAGGGTGGTCCGCACCCCCTTCGGGGGGTCCCCGAGCAGTCAAGTCAGTTGTTCCCTGCCGGTCCGCCGCTTCAGGGCACTGTGCTTGTTGCTCAAAATACACCAGAGGCCAGCCTCGAGAGGCTGGTTCCCTTAGTAGATTTTCTAGACGAGTGGAAACGTCTACCAAATATATCTCGTTGGGTCCTGCAGATAATAGAAAGGGGGTACGCCATTCAATTCGGAAGTCGGCCACCTCCTTTCTCCGGTGTCCTGCCTACAGAGGTGGGCCCGGAGCAGGCTCTGGTAATGGCACAGGAAGTAGAGACACTCCTGCAAAAAGGGGCTATAGAGAGGGTTCCCCCTCCCAGCAGGGAGTCTGGCTTTTACAGCCGTTACTTCATCGTGCCGAAGAAGGATGGGGGCTTACGCCCGATATTAGATCTGCGGCTATTGAATCGCTCGGTGGCCAAGCTCAAATTCAAGATGCTTACACTCAGACAGATTGTAGCGCAGGTCAAATCGGAGGATTGGTTTGTCACCATAGACCTCAAAGATGCGTATTTTCATGTCTCCATCTTTCCACATCACAGGAAGTTCCTGAGGTTTGCCTTCGGGGGAGAGGCATACCAATATCGTGTACTTCCCTTCGGTCTAGCACTGTCACCCCGCACGTTCACCAAGTGTGTGGATGCAGCTCTGGCGCCGCTGCGTCTACAGGGCATCCGCATATTGAACTATATCGACGACTGGCTGATTCTAGCGAATACAGAGCAGATGGCGGTTCAGCATCGAGATGCTGTTCTCGCCCATATGTCGAAGCTGGGGTTGAGGCTGAACGCCAAGAAGAGTGTACTTTCTCCGGCTCAGAGAACCACTTTTCTGGGTGTGAACTGGGACTCGGTAATTATGCGGGCGCAATCATCGCCAACACGCATAGCATCGATCCTGGCAGCCGCCAAAGAACAGAAGCTAGGCCAAGCCGTCACTGTGAAACAGTTCCAGAAACTGTTAGGTCTCATGGCAGCAGCGTCCAACGTGATACCTTTTGGCCTACTGTACATGAGGCCACTGCAGTGGTGGCTCAAGACAAAAGGGTTCTCCCCGAGGGGAAATCCGCTCCGCACGATCAAGGTCACGCGGCGATGCCTACGTGCTCTGGTCATGTGGAAAAACCCGGGGTTCTTATCTCAGGGTCCCGTGTTAGGGGCTCTTGTTCGTCGCGTAACGCTAACGACAGACGCCTCTCTCACGGGCTGGGGGGCGACCATGAGTGGTCGCTCGTCCCAGGGTCTATGGCAGGAGCATCAGCGGCACTGGCACATAAATCGGCTAGAGATGCTCGCAGTGTTTCTTGCATTGAAACAGTTCCTGCCCGACCTCAGGGGCCACCATGTACTAGTCAGAACAGACAACACGTCCGTGGTGGCCTACATAAACCACCAGGGGGGTCTGAAGTCTCGTCCGTTGGACAAACTGGCACATCGGATCCTCCTGTGGGCCCAAGGGAAATTGCTGTCAGTCAGGGCAGTATATATCCCGGGGGCCCTGAATCAGGAAGCAGACAGCCTGTCGAGACAGGGGCCGAGGCCCGGGGAATGGAGACTCCATCCAGAGGTGGTGGAGCTCCTCTGGAAGGTTTATGGGAAGGCAGAGATAGACCTGTTCGCTTCGGCGGAGAATTCTCACTGCCCGCAGTGGTTTTCTCTGACCCATCCGGCCCCGCTGGGGCTGGATGCCATGGTACAGGAGTGGCCGAGGCTGCCTCTGTACGCCTTCCCCCCGATTGTCCTGCTTCCAGGAGTTCTGGAGAGGGTACGCCGGGACGGGGCCCAGGTACTTCTAGTGGCTCCGAACTGGCCGACCCGAGTGTGGTTTGCGGACCTGATATCTCTCCTGGAAGGCTCTCCGATGGAGATTCCGACCAGGAGGGATCTACTCTCTCAGGCGGGCGGGAGATTCCTGCACCCACGCCCAGAGATGTGGAAACTGTGGGCCTGGCCTCTGAGGGGGCTAGGCTCATAGAGGAGGGTCTCTCGGCCGAGGTCGTAGAGACCATCCTACACTCCAGAGCTCCGTCCACAAGGAAGCTGTACGCTTTGAAATGGAGACTTTTCTCAGCATGGTGCAGAGAACGCCAGTGGGATCCAGTTAACTGCCCGGTTGGTACAGTGCTGGAGTTCCTGCAGGAGAGGTTCTCTGCAGGGTTGACCCCCTCCACACTTAAGGTGTACGTGGCGGCCTTGGGTGCTGTCCACGTCCCTTGCAGTGGAGTGTCTTTGGGAAGACACCCTTTAATTACACGCTTCCTTCGTGGCACATTAAGGTTGAGGCCAGTTATGCACTCGAGGGTCCCGGCATGGGACTTGGCCATTGTTCTGAGGGGCTTGTCCGGACCTCCGTTCGAACCTCTGGAGGAGGTTTCGGATAAGTTCCTCACCCTAAAAACCATCTTCCTTTTGGCCATATCATCTCTTAAAAGGATAGGAGATATTCAGTCTCTGTCGGTAGAGCCCTCATGTCTAGAGTTTGCGCCAGGGATGGTGAAAGCATTTCTGCATCCCAGGCCGGGTTATGTCCCCAAGGTTCCTACGAGCCCACGGGGCCCCATCACTCTGCAAGCCTTCTGTCCTCCTCCATTTATGACGTCAGACCAGGAAAGATTAAATCTGCTGTGTCCTGTGAGGGCACTGGATACCTATGTCCACAGAGCTGCCCTGTGGAGAAAATCTGAACAATTGTTTGTTTGCTTTGGACCCCCTAAGAAGGGGGCCCCAGTATCCAAGCAGAGGATGAGCAAGTGGGTGGTCGAGGCCATCTCACTTGCTTATGAAGCTACCGGGCAGCCGTCTCCACTGGCTGTCCGGGCGCACTCAACCAGGGGTATGGCTGCTTCTAAAGCACTTTTGTCGGGGGCTTCCCTCCATGATATCTGTAACGCGGCCGGTTGGTCGTCTCCTTCTACTTTCGTCAGGTTCTACGAACTAGACCTGGCATCTACTGTAGGGGCACAGGTACTCTCGTAACCGTGTGCGCTTCGGCTTCACACATACGAGACACTTGGTCCTATGGCGATGTGGGTATAAGCGTTCTCACAGCGTTTCGACGCAGCTCGAGTTCCCCGAAAGGGAACGTCTCGGTTACGTATGTAACCCTAGTTCCCTGAGGGAACGAGACGCTGCGTCGCTTTGCCATACTCCCGGCGTGTCCGTGATCACTTACTTCAGGCTTTATCAGAAGTTAGTTCCTGTTTGTTTTCACGGACGTTTTATAGCTTCCGGTCGATGACGTCATCACGCCGACGATCGATCTTTTTTCCGATGGAATGGTTCTACAGGCGCTTCACGACGCATTTAAACAGAGGCGTTCTCACAGCGTTTCGACGCAGCGTCTCGTTCCCTCAGGGAACTAGGGTTACATACGTAACCGAGACGTTTTTTTACCCTTTACTGTAATTTTGGTAAAAAAAAGAGTTTGCTTTTAATGTTAATATAATACAACATAAAACAAAAAATAGGAATGACCTTAAATTTATCGAGGTAACAAACATCACATTTACTTTTGAGGACAAATATGATATTTGACATAACACTGCACTTCAAATACTTCAAACATTAATGGTTATTAGCTTTAAACTTTCCGGTAAAATAAATTATAATAGTTTATATAAGTTAAAATGAAAGTGCTCCATTAGCTTTTTCTTTCAAGTAATTTTTTTTTAAAAAGAACTAAAAAAAAAAAAAAATCATAAGAATCATATTTTACAGTACTCTTAAGTACTATTAAGTAAAACATTTAAATTTGAAAATTAACATAAAAAAAAAACATTGCACCATGAAATCATGTAGTGAATTGTTCTGTGTGTTTAACAATCACCATAATGATATCCAGAGCTGTGAAAAATAAAAATACACGAAAACACAACACTGCCTGGAGTTTTTTTCCCCCAACTTCAAAGGCCCCTTTAAATGATTAAAACTAGATGCTTAATTTTAACTTTAAGGTTACTTATCATGTAAACTACCCATATAGAGCAAGTTAAATGCATGTTTGGAACAGACTAACAGAGGGGAAAACGGTCGCATTTGCAGCAGATATGCATTGCTGCCTAATGTGCACATTATAAATCAAAGCACGAGATGACAGGGGTCGAGCAGAACACCGGAAAATCTGACAGAATGGACAATATTTGTCTGTCTGTACAATACACGAGCGCGGCTCACGCTCTCCATACGGAAAGCTTCTGTGCCGCATGCGCGTGCAGTGTGAAACCGCCGTTAGCGTCGAGTTTCTTAACTTTTTCGCTGCCGAAAGCAGAGCCGTGGAGACCAACTTCGCTGTTCTTTCATTGTTTTGAAGGGCGAGCTGAAATGACGGGAGGGGTTGTGTCGCAAAGATTTGCTTCCCCCGGTCTGCACTTTCCTCAGACATACGTTCTCCACCCACACGACACAGAATTTCATTACAAATATGTAAAATTCCGGGGAAATCTGCGTTAACACCAGATTCCGCGTTTATATGCAGATTCCACGTTAATATGCCAATTCCGCGATTCCGTCCGCGATTCCGTGATCGCGGAAATTATAGGGCCCTAGGTTTTCAAGTCTTCCCTTATTTATTATTATTAAAATGTAAATTGTGTGGGGGGGTTGTGTGGATCTACTGTGTTTGTGGGCCCAGTTTACAGCAGTTAGTTCACCTACAAATGAAAATTAGCCCATGATTTACTCACCCTCAAGTCATCCCAAGTGTATATGACATTCTTTTTTCAAATGAATAAAATCTGAGTTATTTAAATTTATATTAAAAAAGTCCTGGCTCTTCCCAGCTTTAAAATGCCAGTGCCTTGTCGGTCCATAAAAGTGCATCTAACCATCATATAACTTATCCACACAGTAACTGATCCATAGACTAAAATACTAGCTCTCGGTTTTCAGTGCCACACGAATCAACTTGCGCTTAAAGGACAACTCCGGTGAGAAATGACCCTAGGGGTAATTAACAGATGGTTATCGAGTAGATCGTTCTCTGGGATGCGGTTTCATGAAAATCGAATGTAAAGAGTTTTATCTCTAAACACAGATTAGCTTATAATGTTTGTCTATGGGGCATGGAATAAGTGAAATTAAATCGCTAGTTAATACCACTAACAAGGCTCAAAATATCCTCACACTAACACGGTAGCATAATGAGGGTCCCTACATGCAAACCGCAGCATTGAGAACTTGTTAGAGTACAAACGGTTTAATAAGAAGATACTTTCTAAAGACAGTACATTACACGTTTACAGACTGCAGCCATCTTGGAAAACAGTCTCGACGACTCGAGCCACGAACGCTGTGCTAAGTGAGCTGGTCGATAGGAATTAAGTTTGTGAAATCTAATTACATGGACTTTTTTTTCTTTTTTTTTCTCTACTGCGTTCAGTGCTTTCTTCCAGAAACAATGGCCCATATGAGATTCCAAGTCACAGTTCATCACTTAGCACAGCGTTCGTCGCTCAAATCTGTTTTTAGAGATAAAACTCTTTACACTTGATTTCCATGAAAACGCATCCCAGAGAACGATCTACTCAGTAACCATCTATTAATTACCCCAAGGGTCATTTCTCACCGGAGTTTAAAGAGTAACCCTTCTTCACCCATGAATCCTTGACGTATGTGCACTGACAAACGCAGAAGAGAGAAGATAGAGCTAAACAAAACTTAGCGTCAGGGGTTACTCTTTTCATAATAACACTAAAACACAATTTCTTTCAATAAAAATAGTTTGTTTAGTCTATAAAGTTTAAAATATGGACATTGTTCTTACACAAACGTGCCACTTTGCTTCAGAAGGCTCTTCATTACTCACGTGCTATATGGGTGAACACCTAAAGCACACGCCCCAAAAGCTGTATCTCTGACAGTCCACGAATGCTAAACTAAAATGCTAAAATTAATACAAAATTATTTTTAAAAAAATAGGAAGTATCCCAGTAAACATAGTTGCTTATGTCATAGTAGGTTCAGTTAAGTGAACATACACTTTGAGAAAAAGTAACTTTAAAATTATTAACTTATATATAAAAAAAAAAATATATATATATATATATATATACATATTTATATTTATCATATATATATATATATATTTTTTTTATTTTATTATTATTTTATTTTTTTACAGTGAGGACAATACAGTGTTATATTACAACTGACAGACCGTCCTGAAAAGCACTGTTTATTTCATGTGTATCATATCGTTTGTATTTATTTGTGCTTTCACTTGTAATGTGTTTGGGCTAGTGGTTTAGATGTGCTCTTGAAATTGGAATAGAGAATAGTGTGTGTTGAGTTTGCTGCTCAACCCCCCACCAGTAATTTACATTTCAATGCATGAAGACTCTCACAGGTGATACAAAGAAGCTCACTACTGTTACCTGTGTCCTAGACCAAATACACTGCCAAAAATAAATTAAATTACATGATGAAATGAAATTACAATCGCTAGGACACATTTCCCAATCTTTAGGAGAACTGAGTGAGGAGTTTATAAATTTGCTAACCAACTTTCAGCTTCACAGCAGTTAATTTTACATTTACAAATCAACTCATTCTTCCAGAGCACTAGCAGCGCAGGTTTACATCAACACTAACATCAGGAACATTATACAATTAAAATGTCTTTACAAAACTAGAATGACACTCTCTGCTGCTTATAATTCACTGCATGCTTACAGTACAGTACAACATTATTCCTAAGTTTCCTCTTGAATGGATGGTAATGGTCTAACACTGGTGTTGGTGTTCAGTTTCATCAAAGTTGCTTTGATAGTGTTTGATTTTTTTAGCAGGATAAATTGCATTACAATATTACTGTATACATGTTGTAAATTGCTGTCTCATTCAGTTTTGTATTATGTTATTGTTTTGTCCATAAGTTTAACACTTTTGAAAACAGCATGTAATGATGTGTGAATTGGCCTGTAGAACAAAGATTTGATTGTGTTTGTGTCAAAGTGAGAAAAGATTTCAGGTAAATTGAAAGATGTTGCCATTGAATGCATTTTTTGCTAAAGCAATGTTGATCCACAGTTAAGCTGTGATATAAAATGTTCTTTTACAAAACATTTCTCAATAATAAACACACTTTTTCAACTTTTTCAACTCTTCACACAGTGATCACAACTTCAGTCTGTACAAGCTAAACTGTGGATCATTGGCACTTGATTTGAGACATGAATTAAGTGTTTTGTTGGTTTTTGTGGATTTTGAATGTGAAATAACTGATGTGAAGCAGAAAGTTGGTTTGGAGAACTGTGTGAAGGATTTTGAAAATGACCAAAGTATTGAGAAATGTGGCCTAGCGATTGTAAAAAATGTAATTTAGTTTAATTTGGCAGGGCAAATCCCAGCATCTTCTCTAGTTTATTTGAGAAGGGTTCTGCCACATTGGTAGTTTGAGCTCTATTGGCCTGTGGTTCACAAACTGGTTTTTCAAGTCTCCTTTATTGAAATGTAAATTGTGAGTGGGGGGTTGTGGGGGTTGAGGAGAGAAACACACAGGCGTCGTGATTTACTATCTAACAGGGGACCTGAGTCAGTGTGTGTGTAACGTAATCACTATTCAATAATGACCTGCATTTAATACATTAGAGAGCTATTTCTGCTTGATTTAACCCTTTAAACTCAGTTATTGCTTTAAAAACTCTAAATCTTTACAGTGTGTTTGTGATGATAAGAAATGTCACAGCAAACACACAGGCGTCGTGATTTACTATCTAACAGGGGACCTGAGTCAGTGTGTGTGTGTAACGTAATCACTATTCAATAATGACCTGCATTTAATACATTAGAGAGCTATTTCTGCTTGATTTAACCCTTTAAACTCAGGTATTGCTGTAAAACCTCTAAATCTTTGCAGAGTGTTTGTGATGATAAGAAATGTCACAGCAAACACACAGGCGTCGTGATTTACTATCTAACAGGGGACCTGAGTCAGTGTGTGTGTAACATATTCACTATTCAATAATGACCGGCAATTATTACATTAGAGAGCTATTTCTGCTTGATTTAACCCTTTAAACTCAGGTATTGCTGTAAAAACTCTAAATCTTTACAGTGTGTTTGTGATGATAAGAAATGTCACAGCAAACACACAGGCGTCGTGATTTACTATCTAACAGGGGACCTGAGTGAGTGTGTGTGTGTAACGTAATCACTATTCAATAATGACCTGCAATTAATACATTAGAGAGCTATTTCTGCTTGATTTAACCCTTTAAGCTCAGGTATTGCTGTAAAAACTCTAAATCTTAGCAGTGTGTTTGTGATGATAAGAAATGTCACAGCAAACACACAGGCGTCGTGATTTACTATCTAACAGGGGACCTGAGTCAGTGTGTGTGTGTAACATAATCACTATTCAATAATGACCTGCAATTAATACATTAGAGAGCTATTTCTGCTTGATTTAACCCTTTAAACTCAGGTATTGCTGTAAAAACTCTAAATCTTAGCAGTGTGTTTGTGATAATAAGAAATGTCACAGCAAACACACAGGCGTCGTGATTTACTATCTAACAGGGGACCTGAGTCAGTGTGTGTGTAACATATTCACTATTCAATAATGACCTGCAATTAATACATTAGAGAGCTATTTCTGCTTGATTTAACCCTTTAAACTCAGGTATTGCTGTAAAAACTCTAAATCTTTACAGTGTGTTTGTGATGATAAGAAATGTCACAGCAAACACACAGGCGTCGTGATTTACTATCTAACAGGGGACCTGAGTGAGTGTGTGTGTGTAACGTAATCACTATTCAATAATGACCTGCAATTAATACATTAGAGAGCTATTTCTGCTTGATTTAACCCTTTAAGCTCAGGTATTGCTGTAAAAACTCTAAATCTTTGCAGTGTGTTTGTGATGATAAGAAATGTCACAGCAAACACACAGGCGTCGTGATTTACTATCTAACAGGGGACCTGAGTCAGTGTGTGTGTGTAACATAATCACTATTCAATAATGACCTGCAATTAATACATTAGAGAGCTATTTCTGCTTGATTTAACCCTTTAAACTCAGGTATTGCTGTAAAAACTCTAAATCTTTGCAGTGTGTTTGTGATGATAAGAAATGTCACAGCAAACACACAGGCGTCGTGATTTACTATCTAACAGGGGACCTGAGTCAGTGTGTGTGTGTAACATAATCACTATTCAATAATGACCTGCAATTAATACATTAGAGAGCTATTTCTGCTTGATTTAACCCTTTAAACTCAGTTATTGCTGTTAAAACTCTAAATCTTTGCAGTGTGTTTATGATGATAAGAAATGTCACAGCAAACACACAGGCGTCGTGATTTACTATCTAAGAGGGGACCTGAGTCAGTGTGTGTGTAACGTAATCACTATTCAATAATGACCTGTAATATTCAATAATGTAAATGCATTGGTGTACCTGACAATAATCTTAAATGAGGGATGTGGACTGATCATATACTGTAATTATGAAGACACAACAGAGAATGAATTTCTTAAAGAAATGACTTTTCTGTAATGTATTAGGTATTATGTCTAAGGTATATTGTGTTTGTGTGTGTGTGTGTGTGTGCCTATTGTGATACCAGATGCCTGTGTAAACAAGTTAACTTATTTTAATGTGTTGACTAACATACTAAAGCACAAGAAGACTTGTGGACTAACTAAGTGTAGTGTGTTACTTGATGTTACATCTTGTAACTTTATTGCGACTGTGTAATAAATATATTTAAAAATAAATTAAAGTATTAAAGTATATTTTAGGTTACAAATAAATACTTCTCAGTACATTCAAAAGAACACAGTTATTATAAAAAGACACATTACTACTTGACACATTATATAGTCTGTACGAAGCTTAACTGCATTTATGTTATTTATTTGTAAAGACATGTAATGGTGGAGATGGCATATATATGCCAAATGCATATATATATATATATATATATATATATATATATATATATATATATATATATATATATATATATATATAAAATGAAGACAGACTTGACTGCCAGCTCACTTCACATTCACACACAGCTCCACTGCAGACTAATGGAGGTCCCCTGTTGGATAGGTAGACATCGTTCAGGTCCCCTCTTGGCATATTTTTAAAAAAATAAAAAAATGCTTATTTGAAGTTATATTATGAATAAGGACCTTAAAAGAAAATTTTGTATGTGATTTTTGTTTCTTCAAAATGACTAGAAACACAGGTCCCCTCTTGGATAGTGTAGAGTGATAGTCCCCTCTTGGTAATATAGACGTGTATGTGTGTGTGTGTGTGTGTGTGTGTACATACTATATATATATAAACTGAAATGTTTTTTTCAGACCACTTGTGTATCTGACCATTTATTTTATTTTATTTTATTTTATTTTATTATCTTTACAACTGTTTTAATTATCCTTGTTTTTAATTTTTTATTCTTACACGTGGTATTCTTTTTTCTCATACCACTATTTTAATTAATTTCTATGTACAGCTCTTTGAATTGCCATTGGGTATGAAATGTGCTATAAAAATAAACTTGCTTTGCCTTGCCTTGCTACTCTTAAATGAATACGAGTGCATTAGGAGGTAGTTGATGAATCACAAGTGTTTGATTTATGATGAGATGAGGTCATGACTGCAGCTGGTGATGAGGATGAAACCAGCACATCCAGTGCAAGAAGGCTTTGACTATTTTACTCAACATTATTTTATTTATCCACTATTTGCTAGACCTTGTTGAACGATATTGGTTTACTTATGGCCCTTTTGTGCAAAATACAAAAGAAAATAAACATGATTTCTCATCTTACAAATCAATTGTTTCTTATTTTCACTGGTACGTCTCTCAGGTGTCAAGGGCTATAGTGCATCGCTGAGTAAAATACTAATGTACTGTTCAAATCAGATACTTTAAGACTTTTAATCAAGTTTTATTGGAATTGATGACTTGTAACTTGTTATGGAGTCATTTTCGCTGCAAAGAATCTGTACTTTTGCTCAAGTATGATTTTCATGTACTCTTCTTTAAACCTCTGGATTATATTATATCAACCTAATTAAATCAACATGGTAGTGTTGTTGGTGTTAATGGCATAAGTGTTAGCAGTACAATTTTAAAAGATCATTATCCAAAATGAAAAATAAACTAGTTAATGGTTTAGTCAGAAGTTAGGTCACATTTTAAAAGCAACCACTTCTCTTCCTTTATATTTAAATTTAACTGTGATTTATTGTTGCATCACTGTTTCAATAGGAAGATAACAATCTCTTATAACAAAAGGTTCTATCGGCGCTATGTATTTGGAACCCCTAAAAGGTTATATAGAAGTATAGTTGAGTATACTCCAAAGAACCTTTTATGCTAAAAAGGTTCTATAATGACAAGAAAGAACACTTTTGGCACTTAAAAAGGGTTCTATAACCTTTTAGGGGTTCCAAATACGTAGCACCGATATAACCTTTTTATGGTTCTATAAAACCTTTACTTCTAAGAGTGTATAAATGAAGTTCCAAGAGTATTTTTTCCCAAAAAACAAATGGAACTGATCACCATAATGGTTACAAAAACATTTTAGGAAATTCAATATCATTTTTATAGAGTCAGCTTATGTGAGGTTTCGTTAAAAAATGTTTTTTTTTTTTATTGACATATAGTGAAGTAATTGACAATCGAGTAATTACATAATTCTAGAAGTGAAATAAAAGTGTGTTAATGTATAAGGTGTGTGTGTGTGGGTGAGTGGGTGTGTGGGTGTGTGTGTATTCATAAGCAAAATTACCCATTTACTATTTATTATATTATCACTACCATAAATTCTCATCATCATACCATCATCATTGTAATAATCAGTGTTCCTTTTTTCAGTTGTATTTCCAAGATGACTGGGAAATGAGTGAAAAGTCTACTAAGAATTGCTCAACCTCAAAATGGCACTCAAACCACTCAATTCATCTTAACTTGGGTTTTAAACAAGGCATAGTATGTGAATAGTAAATTCACCAGACAAAAATCTGTATGCTTTCTTTTCACTATTTTTTTTTTAACTGAAAACGGATTAATTTGGATACATTATCACATACACATCTACAAAGATTACTTTCATTGAGAGATGAAACAAGCCAATCACGACCCTCGTGGGCATTAAATAAATTGGGTTGTTGAATTTCTATTATGTGTGCAGCATGGCAAAAACTCTGTTTTTCGGCAAATGCGCTCTCCAATTAGCCCTCCCCGTGCATCTTCATTCATTATTTACGCTGGTGACATCCACTTAATTCTACCTATTATAATGCTTGTATTGTCTCAAGTACTATGGTTCTTTTATAGTAATGCCAATTCAAGGTCAATTGTCCATGGCATTTAAATGATGAGTGGTGCTGACGGCCGAGCGATGTTCACGTCTTAAGAACAAATTGCTCGTTTCAGTTCTCTGGTTAATTTCTGCTTTGGTTTCACAATGAATGTGAAAATAAAAAAGGCATTTAAACAATGAAAATGTAGCTGTTAGCATTGCTTCGGAAATATTTACCCCATGTTGATTATTTTTCATTCTGCTAAGTTTTGAAATATGTGTGTTCAGTCGCTTGATAGCTGAAATCAAGACTGAAAATGACCAGATCATTCCTGCTGTCAGGAGAAAAAAAAAGAAAAGAAAATGGTTATTAAGAACTTGCACATTTCTAAAATGTTCTAGTAGCAAACCACTGTAGCAAGATAGATGCACTCCTCACAGATTTTGCCTTTGTGAGAAAATGGCTGAAAGGAAGCTTTTGAAAGAGCCTGACCTTAAGTTATGGCTGGAGTTTTCTAGAAGCCATGTGACAAGTGGAGGAAGTGAAAGAAGATTTTAAGGTCTAATGAGATTAAAGTTGAGCTTGAGCATGATGTATAAAGATGCTGCCATAAAACAAGTCCCTAATGAAAAAATCTAGAGGAATGTGAGTGCTAAAATGTTCTGCTCGTCAAAATAAAAGTTGCCATCCATCATATCAGCCAATATGGCTCAGGTGCCAGAGAGATGGGCATAATGCCTACTCTTCACCAGCCAGAGTCAGAAAGCTCACAACCACTTTATTCTGATTATGCTCCAGAAACTAGATCTAATACACAGCATGGAAAAGAAGACAAAAGAACACTTTTATACTCATATCCCTTCTCTTAATTATGTAACATTTAAAACCAGAATACAAATTATTATGCTGCACCTGCCAGTAGAGTGAATGTAGACAAATTGGTAGCCACATACAAATGAAAGTTGCATTAAATCCTTTTCTTTTACATTAATGATCTAGTTTCTTAGTAAGTAAATAAAAACAGTAAGTAAAAAAACAAGAAATGTTGATAAAAATACTAACTGAAATCAAACAAAAACTAAAACTGAAATAAAATATATTTATATTTATAAATATATAATATATTATTGTATTATTTCTGGCTATCACCAGACCAAGCTCAATTTAAAGCTACACTGTGTGATATTTTCCCCCATCTAGCGGTGAAAAGGCATATGACCATCCAGTGAGTAATAGTTTCTGTTCCTCTCAATTCTGATTTCGTACGGTGGCCGAACTCCTACGGTGGCCGATTTAGTCCAAGATTAACATGGCAATCCCCCTCTTCACATTCGACACGGTGCCATCGAGTGTTAAAACGCAAAAGACGAAGTTTGGATTTAAGGGTATGTCCCTCTTTGGCTAATGTACTTTCAAGATGGATGGGCAACATGGCGACCAGCATTCGAACCCCTCACCCGTATGTATTTTCAATGGCATATTATAAACTTATGAGAATACTTTATTACTTGAAAGAAGTATATATACATTAATGAGTACATATATTTTTGATAGAACTAAGTTTTTTTAGCTAAGAATAAACTAAAAAAGTTTCACAGTGTAGCTTTAAAATGTAACATTGGTCTGGGGAGTCTGCTCTGTATTTTCTACTCCGCAAGTGGCGTGATCAATGAACATTATTCTCATGAACAACTCTATAGAACACAAGCACGACAGTCCAGCTAACCACATATTACAATTATTAAGGGTTATATAGATCATAAAAAGAGTACGCAAACATATAATAGGAGTATAGTATCTTACTTGTCGGAGACATTGTGTGAGCTGATGCTTAAAGCACACGGTACACACAGTTTGTGATTTTGTGATCGCTATGAATCTAATCTTGTCATAATTGTAATATGTCGTTAGTTGGACTGTGTGCTTGTGTACTATCGAGTTGTTCATGAGAATGATTTGTGTGTGTTTTTGTGATTGCTGTAACTCTAATCTTGTCATAATTGTAATATGTTCGTTAGTTGGACTGTCTTGCTCGTGTACTATCGAGTTGTTCACAAGAACGGTTTGTGTTTTTGTGATAGAAGGGATGACTTTTTCGTTGAATATCCGACCTGGATTAGATACACAGAGATTCTACCATAGCCGTTGATGTCTCTGGGTTACGTATGTGTGGGGCGGCGCTATCAAAATAGGGGCGAGACCCTTTTGGGGGTAGGGGTGTGTTTGTTTTGGTGATTTGAAATATCAACAACAGTTACCAGATAGCACTTACCCCACCTTTAAAGGATCTGCTGCTAACATCTTGGTACTGGTCATAATATAATGCCTGAACGGTGTATATAAATATAATTGTAAAAACAAAGCTTAATAAAAATGACAAAAGCACAACAAAATTAATAAAAAACTACTAAACTGTGAATATTTAAAATAAAATCTAATGCAAAATATTAATACATATTATAATAGTAGCCTCCAATACTAAAATGATTGTTTTTGAGAGACAGATCACCTACACTACCCCTACACGTTACAGTTTCTATAGCCACTATTGAGTAACTGTGCTTTATTTAGTTTTTATTTACTGTGCTTTCTCAGTTTATTTAATTCTGTTTTCTTGCACCTGCACTCTCAGAAAAAAAGGTAAAACAAAAGGTTGGTCAGGTCACTTGGACGGTACCTTTTCAAAGGTGCACTTTTGTACCTAAAGCGTGCACACTGGTACCTTAAAGGTACGCATTAGTACCTAACGTGTAAGTTTAGTACCTAAAAGGAACAAAAGTGTACCTTTTGAAAAGGTACCCAGTGACAGTTTTTGTACCTTTTTTTTCTAAGAGTGTGGCATTTGGTGAGTGTTTTGGACCCTTGTTACAACCTAGAATTTATTTTTTTAAAAGTTTATATTAATCTTACTAGTTTTAATACTCGAAATATAGAAAATAATCAGAGCACATCCCTCCAGTGCCCTACTAGAAGGACACGCAAGGAATCCTTATCTATTAGTAGTATACATAAATAACTGACAGCGCAAGTCTCTAAAATAAAGACATTTGTTAGGGCAAGGGAACAGAGCCACAGTAGTGTTTCAGCGTTGTTTGATACAGTGATGTGTTTTCAAGAAGTTTTCTTACTCATCATGAAGCAACATGAACAATGCAGCTCCCAGATGTCTCAACTGCACTCTGCGTTGCTTACATTGTGTGGGAGGTTGTAACTGATAAAAGCCATGGCAGGTGGGCTCTGCTTTGAAGCCAAACAGGACTCAAAACTTTCCAGTCCCTCATAACAGGTGCCGGGCCAAGAACAGGGAATTATGGTAAGTGATGCATGCAGAAGTCAACATAACAACCACACAAATCCACCAAACAGCTTGAAACTTGCCGCTTAGTAAGGTAATCCAGTTGGAATAAATCAAAAGCGACTCGGCTATCAGAAAATATAGATAGTTAAGCAGCAAAACACTGACACTTGCAGAATCCATAGATTCCATTATTGATCCAATCGAAACAAACCCCACAAATGCAGGGCTTGAGCTCCTGCGGCTGACCGGTAGCTGGTTATGCTGATTTAATGATCACAGATTTAATAGAAATGTCAAGTACAGCACAACGCTGACTGCAAGCAAAGGATGCACCTTCCGACGCTCACCGAGCTGTGTGCTTCAGTCAAATGTTAATAGCTATTCAGGACTTGCCTGCTGCAAAATCCTCTTCATCAGAATGGAAATTGCCTTGCAACTTTTTAATGGGTTTATAGGGCTTTGTTGCATATAAATGGCTTAGGTAATCAATAACAATGAGCGCTTGTTGAGTCGCACACAAGATCACTATCGCACAGGATCTCTATCAGCAAAGACATGATTTTAAAGTCATTTGAATAGCAGTGATAAATCTTTTACAATCATTCTCCATTTACACAGAGCCTGTTCTTTTAAAAGTACACATCTTTAAACAAGCAGTTGTTTCTATCTCTCTCCCTCTCTTTTATACACACACAAACACACGTACCCACACTCTATGTACCAACTCATATACAAAAACTAAATTATTGATGTCACAAAATCACTATAAAGGGATAGTCATAGTTCACCCAGAAATAAAAACGATTTAATAATTTACTCATTCTCATATCGTTACAAGCTTGTATGACTTTCAAGAAGATATTGTAGAGAACCAAAATGTTCCGTTATTTGGGCAAAAAACACTAATACGGTTCTCAAGATATAAATTACAAAAGTTTGTGTTCCTCAGAAGAAAGAATCTCATACAGTTTTGCAACAACATCAAGGTGAGTAAACGATAAAGGGGGACTGTCTCTTTAATTCAGCTCACCCAAATCCAACCTTTCGTGTGATCTTGTGTTAAACTTGTAATGATTTGTACTTAAACAGATGATGCGGTATGAGTTCGCTTATAAATAAATAGTAACATTTCTTCTCTCCTTGAGGAAAATCAATACATTTTTTAATTAATCAAATTCAGACAGTTCATGCTGGCAATGCGTTTTTTTTTCTCTCTAAGGTTAACCACAAACCTAAACCAGGATTTAATCTAGGATACATTAAGAGAGAATTTCAAAGCAACAAAAATGAACATATATCCATATAATTCATTCTCCATATTTCAAGTCTTCTGATACATGTGACAGCTTTTAAATCTAGTACAATCTGCCTTACTGATGATGGGCACAAGAATGAGGTAAATTTGAATGTGAAAGCTATCATGTGACTTCAGAGGGGACTTCTGCATATTTTTTAGTTTTTGTATACAACCCCAGTTCTCATTCACTATATATCATAAGAAAAAGAAAATAGTGAGATTTTTTTGTGTGGTTGTATGATTTGATCTAAAATACCTGATTTTATTGCATTCAACTGCAATATAAGGAAGATAATGTAAAGAGAACATGCATGATGAAGTAAATCATCACCAGTCATACTGTAGAACAGAAATGCGTAAATAAACAAATAATGAATGCAAAAAATAAATAACTCATTTCCGTTCTTAACAAAGAGCTGCTGCAGAAGGTGTACTTCTTTCTTAAGAACTGAAATGTGTATTTATTTATTTCTCGCATTCCATATTTGTTTATTTCTGTTTATAAAGCGAACTCCTCCAAGTCCAGAAATGTTATGTTTTCAGGCACTGTACACTTTGCAAGACAGGTTAAGTTTTTGAAATGGACATCAAAATGTATTGAATAAATAGAAATGTGAACAGACACTTTTTTGCCTCTTCTGTTACACATAGGTCTACATCAAGATATATCTTATATCAAATTGTCCGGCAATGAATAGAGTATGCCATTTCAGAATCACTGTATCATGATAGCATCGATATGATGGACAGAATTGTATTGTAGTTGAAAGTACACCAGAGTCCTATGTCATTTTTCTTGGCTCGCTAAATGCCGTAAAGTGTCCTCCTTTTTGGTGTTATGGAAATGGTTCTGAACATCTCATTCTTTGTTTTTCTATCAAATTTAATCTAACTAGGTGTTGGTTAAATCAAATATTTGGACTATATATTTAAAAATGACCTCACATGAGCATCAGCTATCTATAGCCAGCCAGTTAAAATTTGCTAACAATATTTTTCAAAAAAGTTGATTTTCAAAATGGTTCATTAATAAATATTCATATTTGTTTATTGTCCTTTTGGGTTGTTTTTTTTTATTTTAAGCTAAAACATGCTTGCACGCTGATTTTGCTGTAACCGTATAAAGCAAATTGCTTTGTCAGAATGGGTGCATTTTGCCCCACCCCGGGGGCCATTTTACCCCACCGGTACAAACCAAATACTTGTTAAAACATGAAAACTCTTGGTTTATAATATATGTCACTGTCACTGAAAACTACACTGTAAAAAAGGAAAATTTTGAACTTTTGCAGTACAATCGACTTGGATGTTTCATTCAGAGATCCTCACTGAACTTCTGGAGAGAGTTTGCTGCACTGAAAGTAAAGGGACCGAATAATTTTGCACGCCCAATTTTTCAGTTTTTGATTTGTTAAAAAAGTTGGATATTTGTTTATTGAAATATCCAATAAATTTAATTCCACTTCATGATTGTGTCCCACTTGTTGTTGATCCTCCACAGAAAATTACAGCTTTCTATCTTTGTCTGAAGCCTGAAATGTGGCAAAAGGTTGCAAAGTTCAAGGGGGCCGACTACTTTCGCAAGGCATGTATTTCAACTAAAATGATGTTAAACTGACTGAGTTCAATCTTATATAACTAATAAAAAAAGTTTAACATGTCTTCACTTATTTTGATGAGTTAAAACAATGTGCTCATCAATTGTTTTAACATAATTGTTTTAAGATATGTTGTCATAACTTATTGAACATATTTTTTTATAGTGTAGGATAAAAATTCTACATATTAACTTTGGTTTCACAGAAAAGGTTAGTCCTAAATTTGTACCAACCAATAATCTTGTTTCACTGTAGAAGTGTTATAACTTTATACTTTTAGGAAATGTGCACTAAAAGCAGACCAATCTGTTCGTAGTGATTCAGAATGTACATACTCATGTGGAAGTGTCACTGCTGCTCCACGTGCGCGTGATCTGATTCTGAACTCTGCCGAAGAGACTCGCGAGGAAAGAGGTTGGTCTTCATCATCAGTCCCCTAAGAGGTCAGCGGAAAGTAACATTTATTTACTTATTTCTGTGAAAGGTCGGTAACCGTCAATTACTTTGTTAAAAAAAAGTCTGCTTTACCTAAGCGACAATCATGTGACATCATGGATTCAGTTTTGAAAATGACGGTCACCTTTTCGTTAGTGCTTTCATATTTCCTTTTCATCACATAAATGGCAATTCAAATTCCTCAGGCTGTCTATTCTGATGGATATATGTTTAGCAAAATCAATTTGGATATTTTTAAGACATAGCCTTTATAACTTAACGGTCGTCCCATATTGGACATAATGTCATCTAGGTAGGCAGTCTTGAGAGTCTGTATGTACAGGCATCTGGCAGTTTAACCTGTTTAAGCAGATGCCCAAATGTTCGCGCGGCTGCGGGCCCTTTAGGACCCAGCGGAGAGCTCAAGTGCGCGGCTTGAATAGGCTTCATTCCCTCAAACTTACATTTGGAGATGATCGCTTTCAGCAGGTTAGTTGTTCTCTCCCGGACAGGGTATAGGTAAGCGCTGACAACAACTAAATCTAACTGGAGTTTTGGCAGTATTGACGCGCATTTCACGGGCTGAGTGTCAGTACAATTACTTTTTATTGAAAAGGCTGGACTTCTTAGCTGTAAAGTATGTTCAGCTTTCCGATGAACAACAGACGTGTAGGAGAACATGTGCATGGCATTTAGTCAATTGTTGTGGAGTAAAATCTCGGGGGCAAGATCTGATCAGTAAAGAGCGGATTCATTCAGTGGATGTTTTCTGTCGGGAAAACTGACAAGGTGGGTTATTTTTTTGTGCTTGCATGTTGCATGAACCAATAGAGTCGAATCATCATCCATGTGTAGCCATTTCCTCAGCAGAGGAATCAGTTGAGGCAGGTATAAAAACTTACTGTGAAAATGTGTATTTCCCTGCGTTTCCATATGAAACAGATCGTTGAGCTGCTTTCCCCCCTGTGTAAATAGTTATTTCATTTCTGACACCTCGTCCTTTAATCGATAGTTGAATGGATTTATCAAAATGTAAAACTATATTCCCTTCTAAACAGCACAGTTTATATTCTTGCAATTTTCTCGATAATTTTAGTTTTTGCCTATTTAAAGGAATGCACATCGCACATTCAATTTGCAATTCTTAACTTAAATGCTCATTTCATCCCGCTACCTTTCCACGCCTCATGCGCACGAGCGTTCCAGGACGACATTGGTTAAGACGCAGACGATCAACACTGTTTTGTCTCCAAATGAAGGTGTTTTGTCTAGTTAAAGATTACGCATCGCCTGTTGCACTTTTTTTCTAGTTTACACCCTTAACAATTACAAACAAAAGGCGATTATGCATCAGGAGTCTATTTTAAGTTCGAGAAAAAAGAAAGAAAATCGTTTTATTCTCTATTTAATATACAGCTCCTTTTAAGAACCAAGCAACTATATCCCTAAACTGAAGAAGAACCCACATCGAGATTTAATCTTAAAATATTCATTTTTAAAGAACCACGCAGTGCATTCAACTCAAGAACCCTATACAGCTCAAATGAGAATCTTTACTCAAATTTACAAAGCACTATTGAAAAACCTCATGAATGTCTAAACCTTATAGCATGTTTTAATTAAATAAATAAAATAAAAACTTATAAGGGAAGATTACAAATAGACGGCCTGATGGATTTTAACATCAATGGACGTTTTATTCCCTTAATGATTATTCATTAATTGGCATTTGTTTCTCTCTTAATTGGAGCTCAACACAGACATGTTACATAATGGAGTTAACTGGAAGGACATGACTCTTTGTTGATCTCAGTGGTGTGGCGGTACATCAGTATGGGAATGCGAGTAGCACTTTAGACCACATGTCACTTAGTGTGTGTGTCGGAGCATCCAAACCTTCCAGGAAAAAGGTAGTTAATTATGCATGTTCCTCTAGTATGTGGTGACGATGGGAAGCAAGTGACAGGCTGATTGGCATTACTCGTGGAAAGGTTGATTTCTACATGTCTAAAAGAACATGCCAAGCACTTTTGATGTGTGAAGCTTTGCTCCAAAGTTTAGCATCTATGGAGCTTTTCCACGGCACAAATGGATTTTTGTATTTGAAAACGTCTCTTTAGAATGTTCTTCACAAAAAGGAGAAAAAAGTGTACTATTCACTGAAAGGTTCTTTTGGGAACACAAAATGGGTCTTGCTGTGAAATCATCTTTTGGAAGCTTTATTTTTTAGACTGTAGATTCCTTTTCGTTTTCATTAACACTATAGCATATGCTAATCTGTCAGTTCAGAAACTGACAGAAAACAAAGCTTCACACCCTTAAAAAAGACTGCAGGGTGCTAAGTTGTTAAGGCTCGTTTCAATTCCAGCACCTGAACAGCTCCTGTCTCACTGCACACAAGGCTAACATGTAAGCATGTGGTAATATGTGTTTGAGAGCAAGAGAACCGCGCATCGGGGTTAAGCGAAAAAGCAGGAATTAACAAGGCATGTCAGCAACATTGACACTGAGGTACAACATGGATAGTGGAAAGAACACTCAATAAATAGCAGTATCCACGGGTTTTACAGGGTCCCTGAGAGTCTGTAACCAACGCGAGCCATGTGCTATGAGTGTCGACTGACTTAAAAATACTTCGGTATGCTTCAGTTGCCTGGGGAGTAAAATACAAGTGGACACAGGGGGGTGTTTTCAGAGAAAAAAGTAGGAATGAAAAAATACCCAAGCCATCACTACACTTTTTCCTGGGCATATGGGACACTTGTAAATCATTCATGGTCCTTTTTTTCATAGCAACATCTCTTACGTTCCTTCTGTTAAAATAAATAAAACTGCTGAAGAGAAATACGAGAATCATTTGAATGATATTTGGCTGTCTTAAAGGAACAGTTCACCCAAAATATATAATTCATATAAAAAAAATATACTTTGTTCACCCTTATGTCATTTCATACACACAACATTATTTTTTTTCAGTTAAACACAAAGGGAGAAGTTTTGAACAATGTAGTTCTCACTGTTTTCCATTAAATTACAATTAATAGGGACTGAAGCTTTCATAATTTACACCAAAAAAGAGAGAAATAACGGCCATAAAAGTATCATAAAAGTGGTTCATGCCACTAATGAACTGATTTTTCAGTAGCTATTCACTGATATTTCACTCAAATGAGCTTCTAATTTCCCTTTTTCTGTATCAAGGAACAATGAGTTTGGAACTTCATCTTCATCATCAGTATAGTGGTCTTGAAGGCTGATGACTAAAAGTGAATTTAGTCACCTCAACGATATAACTAAAATTAGGAAAGACTGATTCCCTGATGAATACTGCTGATATAAAATTAGCATTGGCCAATAACCATTATGGGACTGTTTTATATATATATGCCATATATATATATATATATATATATGCCATATATATATATATATATATATATATATATATATATATATATATATATATATATATATATATATATATATAGCTATTCTTGATATAAAGGCAGAGAGATTGCAAATATATCGCAATGCATAGTTGGTGAGGAAGCCAACTCTGACTGATTTTGGAAAAACCCTCAGTTTATTTATGATGAGCTGGCACATCCATGGTATCCATACATCTTTAGAAAATTCCAGGAAGCTCTCGTTCCTCTCTTATCAGCCACCAATGTATTAGTTTCCTCTCTAATGCAAGCCTGATAAGCTCACACTTCTCAAATTCCTAGTGTTAAGTGCATGGAAAAAAGTCTCTCCCATCTCTACTGTAACCCAATCACAGGACTGGGAGTCTGAAGCTTTATCTGGATTAGAAGTGTGATAAAACACTTGTGTGATATCGGACCGCACCTTATCTATCCCTCTATCTATGACTGCCGCCTTTAACTTATCGCCTGTTCTTGCGCTTTAGAGCAGCCACTATTTCAGTCCTATTACTGACATTTTTTATGAAACTCATGATGCTGACGGCTATACAGTAATGTCTTATTAATCACATCCTGCCCCGTGCCGGGGGCTGAACGTGGTAATTGGCTCCTTGTTAGACATCAGCATGATTGACAAAGCACATTTAGAGGCTGCTCTGTCTCATCTATCATGGCTCGTCCCTCAATTTAAGGGGGCACGGACCTAATCAAGTCAACCAATCATACCCCACCATCAAGGATTCCTTGTTTTGATGGATATGATGGAGGAGTGCAATCTGAGGCCTGTTCTTTCATACTGTAGGGCCAATGCATGCATCATTGATTTTAAATGATTTATAGTTACTGATACACAGTAAAAAGTGAAAATGTTCCCCCAAAAATGTACTCACCCTTATGTTTCTCAAAACCTGTTTGACTGAATTTATTCAGTGGAAAACAAAAGGAGAGTTTAGCAACATGTTCACACTTCTCTTTCCCATACAATGAAAGTGAAAGGTGATCAGGGAATTTCAAAATCCAAAAATTTAAAAAACAGTGTAACATAGTTAATAGAATAAGGAAGAAGGAGGCGGGAACTGGCGAACAATTAAAATACTTATAATAAATTATATAATAAACTAAACGAAAGTTACACGAGCAGCCCCTCACAGACAACTGCCCGCACACACATAATAAAACATTAAAAAAACACAACGTAAAGTCCAGGCCCAGTCCTCTATCGTCCTTCACTGGTGTCGCTCGTCCTTATATGCCTCCGAGCTCCCTCATGAGAGGACTTGAGACCGGTATGGCTCGCAGGCTCGTCCATCTCACCACAAACCAAAATAAAAAAGTCTGTAATTAGGTCAGTTCACACCAAGAACCATAAGAATAAAGAGAACTATATTAGCATACACAGCAATGGATAATGTTCTGTTTATTATAAGTGCACTCTGCAAGTACTTGATAGCTGCAGGAACTTTCCCCAGGAATTAGAAACTTTGGGGGTGTGTTTCGACTGCAGGGACAGGGGTCTAAATGAAGTTCCGGGTAAATATTTCCCCCTCAGAAAGTTCCTGCTTGCGTGGTACTTTTTCAAAGTTCAGGAACTTTCGTGGGTGGGACTTGGGTGCTGAACTTGCTGATTGGCTGAGTTCACATAGCATTTCTCCCTGCAGTATTTTATTTCAACCGCTATTTTTAAAAGTATGTTGCTGTGCATGCAGAGTTGTTTGTTATTTGAATCAACAATCAAGAAAAATACTCTTTTACAGGAAATTGCTCTTTCAGGTTTGCTGAAGCAAAGACAGAGAAAGACCGCTGCAATGCACCGTCCCACCAGCAATTTTCTTTCTTTCCTGAGGATGAATGGCTTGAGCTCGCCTCCAAAGAACAAATCTGGATGAGTGATGCACGCCTTCTCCCTTTTATAACCGTCACCAATTCTCATTGGCCTTTTCTCAATGTTTCAGAGATGTTTTGGTCTCCAAAGTGTGACCCCTAGTGTCAAAGTGACTGACATATAGGGAACTTATCATTATAGTTATGGTGTGGACTGTGCTAGAATTCTATTCCCATAGAACTTTATTGTTATAGTTATCGTCCTTGGTGTTAACAGGCCTTTACTTGCATGCTATATTTAAAGTCTTCTAAAACCATATGATAGCTTTGCATGAGGAAAAGGCAGAAATTTATTAAAAGCCATTATTTATTGATAATCTTTTCCTCTAGTGCACCTTTAAAATCTCATTAATGTTCATGTATATTCAAGGATGGTGTGTTAAAATGTGTCTCATTAGGTTTGACGTCAGTAATGCCAAAGGTCATTGTTTCTTATGTCTTGTAACTGATCTCAATGTACCATATTGATTGATTGATTGAAGCTTATTTCGAGCAAACAAAACAAAAACAATATACTAACCTAAAGGTTTATTAGGAACACCATACTAATACTGTGTTTGACCCTCTTTTACCTTCAGGACTGCCTTAATTCTATGTGGCATTGATTCAACAAGGTGCTGAAAGCATTCTTTAGAAATTTTGGCTCATATTGATAGGATAGCATCTTGCAGTTGATGGAGATTTGTGGGATGCACATCCAGGAAGTGAAGCTCCCGTTCCATCACATCCCAAAAAGCTCTTTTGGGTTGAGATCTGGTGAATGTGGGGGCCATTTTATTACAGTGAACTCATTGTCATGTTCAAGAAACCAATTTGAAATGATTCAGCTCAGGTAGGCCGTGGCATTTAAACAATGACCAATTGGCACTAAGGGGCCTAAAGTGTGCCCAGAAAGCATCCCCCACACCATTACACCACCACCACTAGCCAGCACAGTGGTAACAAGACATGATGGATCCATGTTCTCATTCTGTTTACGCCAAATTCTTCCTCTACCATCTGAATGTCTCAACAGAAATCGAGACTCATCAGACCAGGCAACATTTTTCCAGTCTTCAACAATTTTGGCGAGCTTGTGAAAATGGTAGCCTCTTTTTTCTATTTGTAGTGGAGATGAGTGGTACCCGGTGGGGTCTTCTGCTGTTGTAGCCCATCAGCCTCAAGGTTATGCGTGTTGTGGCTTCACAAATGCTTTGCTGCATACCTCAGTTGTAACGAGTGGTTATTTCAGTCAAAGTTGCTCTTCTATCAGCTTGAATCAGTCGGCCCATTCTCCTCTGACCTCGAGCATCAACAAGGCATTTTCGCCCACAGGACTGTCGCATACTGGATGTTTTGCCCTTTTCACGCCATTCTTTGTTAACCCTAGAAATGGTTGTGTGTGAAAATCCAAGTAACTGAGCAGATTGTGAAATACTCAGACCGGCCCGTCTGGCACCAACAACCATGCCACGCTCAAAATTGCTTAAATCACCTTTCTTTCCCATTCTGACATTCAGTTTGGAGTTCAGGAAATTGTCTTGACCAGGACCACACCCCTTAATGCATTGAAGCAACTGCCATGTGATTGGGTGATTAGATAATTGCATTAATGATAAATTGAAAAGGTGTTCCTAATAATCCTTGGTGAATGTGTGTGTGTGTGTGTGTGTGTGTGTGTGTGTGTGTGTGTGTGTGTGTGTGTGTGTGTGTGTGTGTGTGTGTGTGTGTGTGTATATATACACACACACACACACACACACACACACACACACACACACATACAAATATATACACGTAATACAATATACATAGAAAATTATAATAGTTAATCTCCCGTATATACATGTACATGCACATATACATACATTATTTACACATATACTACTTACTTGAAAGGGAGTGGGGCATTTTAATATGTGCATATTTAAAATAATTTTATGAACACCAACGTAAATGTCCATCTGGTCATCACACAAAGTTATCAAATGACTTAAATGCAGTGCTTAAATCATACAGACAACTTTGATGAAACTTTTATGATACCTCCTTTGCCATATTTTGAGTTTGACAGCCCCTGGTCATGATGGTGAGTAAATTATGACAGAAATTTAATTTTTGGGTGAACTAGCCCGACAGCTATTTCCACCTGACATGACCCTTTAAAATGACTTTCATTTGCTGTAACCTACTGTGGCCTGGTTGATTCAGTCATATTAAATAAATCCAATGAAATATGTCTTACTTACTGTACATAAAATTAGTTATTTTTATGTTATCACATGAAGCACATTTTAGGGCACCTGACAAAATATTTTTTGGAGTGTTGCACAAGTAACAATGGCCCTGTCTCTGACATTAAAAGGCCTATGAAATGCATTAAGGTCTATAAAATATGAAGTATGCATACCATTTCTATATCTAGAAAATATAATGACCTCTTTCCGCCACTGCTTGCCTCACTCTAGAACAGAATTTTTGAAATCTCAAATTGCTGAGAGACTAGTGAGAGTTGCACGTTGGAGACAGACTTAGACGGTCTATTTGTGCCCGCAGGGATGTTTGGCTATTTGTCTTCTGTAATAAGCAGGTATTTTTAGGATACTTCTCTATGAAGTCCATCTCAACAAAAGAAAACATTTGACCTGCACCTCCTCACCTTTTCCACTGGGCTCCTCGTTATTCGTACAACACCAATCCTAGAAACTTCTCCACTGACACACTTTTGTTTTCCTCTTCTTTTGTTCTTTTCCCCTACAGACTGCAGAGAGCACAATGGAAATGACAATGGACAGGCGGATGAACTGAAATGGCCTCCACTAATGGCTTCAAGAAGGAATTAATATCATTCTTTCACACCGGTGACCCACACTTACCGCAACTTTGTCAGAACGCAAGCGCCTCTGCAACACAGTCAGACAAAAAGAAACAAATAAATGAAATTAGAGGGGCCTGAGGAAGCTGAGTCAAAGCTGGCACTGATGCTGGTCTCTTTTCCCCTTTAAAATTCAGTGTTACCACAGAGGCAGTCTGCCTCATCACCCTCTGCCTGCTTATTATTTATCAGACTCCGTTTAATGAGGCATCAGAAGAAAGGTGCAACCATGTACTTGCTGCTAGTGTTTGTACTACAGGCCCTGTGGGTGAGTTGGTGTCATGCCACGCAGCATTACCCGGCCTCATGGGGGCACTATGATGTTTGTAAGTCCCAGGTATACGCGGAGGACCGCCTGGCCTGGCATTACATGGCCTGCCAGCCTGAAGCCACTGATATGACCAAATACCTGAGAGTGTCTCTGGACCCACCCAACATCACCTGTGGAGACCCACCTGAGATGTACTGTGCCCTGGTGAGTTTGAAACAGTTTTATGAACTTCTTGATGAGTGGGTGTGTTTACATGCACATTCTTAAGCCGATTATGCCTAATAAGCCGACAATGAACATGGTAATGTAAACGCAATAACCTGTTTTCTTTTATCGGAATAAGGTCAT
This sequence comes from Pseudorasbora parva, assembly GCF_024679245.1. Taxonomy (NCBI): domain Eukaryota; kingdom Metazoa; phylum Chordata; class Actinopteri; order Cypriniformes; family Gobionidae; genus Pseudorasbora; species Pseudorasbora parva. Next base: position 12,875,275 of record NC_090180.1, read on the forward strand.
AAACGGCGTAAGCATAAACCGGTCGGAACAGGTAGTTTTTGCCTCTTACCCCGATTTCACGCTGCATGTAAACGCATTAAACTGCTTTGGGTCGGCTTATTGAAGTGCACATGTGTGATCAGGGCCGGCCCTGACCAATTTGCTGCCCTAGGCAAGATTTTACTTGGATGTTGGTTCTGTTTTTATCATTTTTAAAATAAAAATAAACAAACAAACACACACACACACACACACACACACACACACACACACACACACACACACACACACACGCACACACACACACACACACACACACGTCTGGTTCACTATCTTTGTGGGGACTCTCCATAGACGTAATGGTTTTTATACTGTACAAACCGTATTTTCTATCCCCTTACACTGCCCCTAAACCTACCCATCACAGGAAACATTCTGCATTGGATACTGGGGACCGGCTCACTTTTCAATGAGCCAGTTGAAAAGTGACTACTATCAGCTATTACTACCCTTATGGGGAGATTTGGTCCCCGCAAAGTAGTATAAACAAGGACACACACACACACACACACACACACACACACACACACACACACACACACACACACATAAATACAAAAATCTGTGTATACGTATATCCTCCACTAAACTATGCATGCTCATGTTGTCACCATGAATTAAACTTTTTAAGAAATGTTTATATTTAGTATATTTTATATTTTATTTTATTTTTTAGCTATTTTAGATAAACCTGTATATAAATATCTTTACTAATTTCAGAATTTTTTTTTTACAAACACCATATATCCCCTTACAATTGCACAACTAAGTAAAAACATTAGGCTATTAAAAAAATTATATATGTTTATAAACAATTGACATGATTTTTTTTTACAGATTCTGATCACCCAGAACAGCTTATATAAAGTTTAAGATAAAAATAACTGGAATTAGTTAGCAAACATTCCTATTTAGATAATGCATTTAGATAAACTGTTCATTCATTTCATCACTGTACCTCTGTCTTTATCGCCTTATTCCTTTATATTCCTGTATCAGAGGGCTTCGGTCTTTTTGACACATTAGCCATCCGTCATAAATAATTAGGCAACTTTCCAACTTTCACTGGCGGGAGCAAACAAGCATATTCCTGTCTGTTAGATGCGCAAGAGGCGACGCAACTACAAATTCCCAACGCTAAACTGATCGCGCGTTCAATATCGGACACACTAAAGCACTCGCTGGGCAGGAGGAGATTGATGCGGTGGTCTGGGGAGTCTGGGGATTTGTTTAAGGGTTTTTTTGGTAATATTTCGAATTAATATTTATAAAAACGGGTCGGCCCTGTGTGTGATAGTAGGTAACAAAAATGCAAACTTAGAGCAGATTTAAATGCACCCAGACAGAGCGACCTAGCGTTTTGCATGAAATAAAGACATATATCACAAACACAGACTTTTTTCCAGAAAATTGTAAAGATGTGTTCTCATCTTATGCAGCAGAAGTAGAAGAGGTTGCATCTGTAACTGCATGAGGGATAATATGAGCCGTAAATCTCCCACTGATACGGTGCACACGTTATTTAACATCACAACTGACATAACATTTGGAATACTCTGAGTCAGATAAGGACATTATTTTTTTTGGCGTCACTACAAGGAAATAACCGGTTTATTAATAAAGTCATATAAATGCGGTTTACTTGCGTTGTCAGTTTACTGGTTTGCATGTAAACGGGGAAAACTGGTTATTTCAATAAGCTGATATTTGTGAGTTATCAGTTTACTGATGTGCATATAAACCTGCTCAGTGTCAAAGAGAACCATGGTATACAACAACATTAGGCAAAACACACTACATTGCCTATATTATTACATGGCTGGAGTACTTGATTCTTATTGGTCAATTGTGCAATCAGCAGTCAAAGTTTTTGTATAGTGAACGGTGCTAAAACTATATATTTAAACATTGTCACAGGCAATACATTTCTTTAGCTAGTTTCCTGTCATATCACTTCACAATCAATTTCAACTCAGTTTCAATGTCATGCTCCTTTATTTATTTGATATGTAGCCACATACTAAGCAGTATAATGTACTACCTCTAGAAAGTTTAGTTTACAGAAAATACTTTTCAGAAAGTGACAGTAAAGTCATTTCTAATGTCTATATATTCTAAATGTTTATTGAGCATCAAATCAGCATTTCAGAATGATTTATGAAGGATCATGCACTGAAGACTGGAGTAATGATGATGAAAATTCAGCTTTGACATCACAGAAAACAGTTATTTTAAACTGTAATAATAATTCAGAATTTTAACAGCCAAAATCTTTTTGACACCAAACTTATATATAAAATTATACAACAAAATTATATATTATTTATAAATTTAATAAAAACATATGTTGGCTGAACCAGTTATTCGTTTTGTATTTCATAATTATGGAAGCTTGTTTCCACCATGGAATAACTCGCAATTGTTGAAGGTGCACTATACAACTTTCCGTCCACTAGAGGGCGCCTATTCAAAACAAAGGGGTAGTTTGATGACGCCTCATGTTCATGGATGCGGTTATTAATGTTACTGTAGTATGAAGCAGAGCAGGACAGAGGTTTGTGGAGCTGACCATGGCTACTGGAGTGATTGTTACACAAACACACGGCTCGCAAGCACCGGGGCTTTTTTAATGACGGGACGGGACACAGTAGCCGGGCTCCTGTACTATGTCCGCTGTTCCGGTCATGAGTATAAGGTAAAGCGACTCTGTTTATCATATTAGATATATTTTTAGTGTGTTTTAACTGATGTTATGACGTTACTCTGTGTGTTCGCTCAGCGACTGCTGTAACACTTGTTCACACTGCTAAAAGTAAAGCACTTCTGGCAAATAAAACCGAGGGTAATGCAGATATGACGCAGTTGACAGGCGACTCCCTCAAATGCTATGCTGACACGTCCTGGCTCCTTGGTTAAAATAACAATTTTCTCACAATTTACAAATAGTTGGAAACATTTGGGATATTGTAAGAACTCAACTGAACAAAATATATAACACTGGCCTAGTGGTTTTTGGATATTTTACTGCAAAAATACTACATAGTGCACCTTTAACTTATACTGTGGCGATAAAAAGCGTTCTTACATACCATAATTGTTTTATCATTTAAATGTTGCCAAATAGCGTATAACAGGCAGGTTCTTTCTGTGACAACTTACCCCATATAGGGCAAAATTTAGCTATACAGGGCAAATTAACAATTCCAAATCAGCACTGATGTCAGTGGAAAGTTCTTCCCGTGATCTACTGACAACGTTACATTTTCATAATGACCAACGCAATCTACCAAGAGTAGCGGAAATTAGCATCTGGTTTGAGACATACTTTTTGGGCAGTAAATAAGGCCGCAAATACGAATAAATTGATTAATTTAAACACTCTCCTCCCATAAATTTTGCGTCTGAATGGGAGACTCTCATATGCTATAACGTCAGCCGCAAAAATAATGCGGTCCATGGCTTTTCAGCGCTAATTTTTCACTGCATGTCTTCACTAAATCCTGATGGTAATTTTTTTATATGGGCTCAATTTCCCGCCAATTGAATTGCAGTCAAGCATAAAAAAATAAGCATGAATCAAAATTTTTAAAACACATGTGAAAATATAACGCACAAAACTGAAAAATCCATGCAGAATCACAAACAATGCGGTCATAGAAATACAAATAATAAGCGTGAGTCAAACATTTAAACAAGTTTAAAATTTTATTGCTCAACTGAATCATGAATTTAAAATGATCTGATTTGCACACAAAATCATGTTTTCTGCTCTTAATTTCATGTTTTGTATGGCTGTGCTCTTTTCTCCTTTGCTCTTGTTTCCACATTCTGCGCTTGCCTTTCCAAATGTTGCAGTTCGAGTTTCATGTAAATCAGGGGCGGGTCTTAGCATCACCATTGGTCCTCTACTTCTAGATTGACAGCTCATCCTGTCGCCAATCAATGGAAGAGGGAAGTTGACGCCACAGAGCCTCGTCTCGTGCCACTCAGTTCAACCAGCCGCTGTTCATAATCATTTTCATGATCATTATCATGATTACGTTCATTTGACTGCTTTAATTGTGAGAACCCCCCTAAAACATCTATAATACAAAATAATAGATTCCTAAGATTATATTCATAACAATAAAATTTCTTGCCGATACAGTGATAGAGAGCGTGTCAGCGGCTGGCTGAACTGAGCGGCATGAGACCATAGACCGTAAAAAAATATGGACGACTCGACATCATCCGTTTCCGCTTGCCATATTTGAAGCTTTCAGTGGGGGGGTGCACGGCGCTGACATCTTGGGACAGAGTCTGCGCAGTAGCGATTTCGGGACCGGAGTTGCGCAGTAGAGCGCAGGAAGTAGAGCAGGAAGTACTGCTGCGATATCAAAAGCCCGCCCACACTCTCACAGATGCAGAACAATTAATTATGTTGGTGTAAAATAAACAGTTATGGAAATGTAGAAATTAAAGCTAAAGCACCAATCTGCTCCCAAAAATTCCGAAAAAAGTCCGTTAGTGCCTCAGTGACAACTTCACTCAGAGAAGCCGTCAGTCTCAGCTGTCAATCATGACGTCACACCCCCCGTTTTTAAAGCGTCAGATAACTAACTAAAACTAAACTTATTTTAAAAACGAACACTTGAAATGAAATCATTGTGATGATAACTGCCTTCAATGACATAAACTAACTTTGGGGAAAAAATATTTGAAGTGTAATTTTATTGTTTAGTTTGTCTCACGTCCATTAGAAAACACAGAGAGGCGGCTATACTGGGACTGGTCACCGGGGGGCGATCGAGACGCGAAAGCTTCAGTAAATGAGAGGGAGACTGCAGGCTTGCATGAGACGAGTCTCTGTGATGTCAACTTCCCTCTTCCATTGATTAGCTACAGGATGAGCTGTCAATCTAGAACTAGTGGACCAATGGTGATGCTAAGACCCGCCCCTGATTTACATGAAACTCGAACTGCAACATTTGGAAACGCAAGCGCAGAATGTGGAAACAAGAGCAAAGGAGAAAAGAGCACAGGCATACAAAACATGAAATTAAGAGCAGAAAACATGATTTTGTGTGCGATTCAGATAATTTTAAATACATTATTCAGTTTTGAGCAATATAATTTCTAAACTTGTTTAAATGTTTGACTCGTGCTTATTATTATTGTGATTCTGCATTGATTTTTCATTTTTGTGCGTTATATTTTCACATGTGTTTTTAAAATTTTGATTCATGCTAATTTTTTTTATGCTTGACTGCAATTCAAATTGCGGGAATTTGAGCCCATATTTTTTTAACGCCAAAAGAGGGTTTGTTCTGACAGAAGCTGTTAGTAAATCTGGCCCGTAGCATGACAACACCCCTCCCCCACCCCACATCAACTTTCTTTCAAAAATAAACCAACCCTGAGAAGTATTCACCGGATTAAAATAGACTAGTTGTCACATTACTAGACAACAAGTTACCTCAACTACATTGTTATGGTGAAAACTATGAATAATCTGTCATTTTTTTCTGTCCTTTTTCTCAGGATTTATACCCAATCACATACCAATTTCTGTTCATCTAATATATCTGCCCACCTAGTGCAACTTCATATTAGGCAATTTACAACCAGTTATAGCTTGTTATAAAATGATGTTTTTATTTCCATGACAGTAATCTGACAACAAACTGACAGTCGGTCTAATGAACGTCAGCATTACAGTGGTGCCAAGCTTCAGGCCATTCTAAGGTCAGCATCATTTGAGGTAACAAGCCAGTCATGGAGGTCCATGTTGATCTCGTCTTAGCCGGTAAAACAATGAGAGCTGATTTTTCTACTCCATCGTGCCTTGGGGGAAGTGAGGTTTGGCAAACAGAGGTGTCATGTAACAGCAATGAGGAGTTATGTGTTAAGTGCAGTGCTCAAGGGCACAATAGCAATGCTCAGTGGTTGGTGGTACAGAACACGGAGTATCTTGTTACTCAGCAATATTTTCTCTTGATGCCTCATTAGGCTTTTTATAGTGGGAGGCGAGTGCAATATTTCTGATATAATTACACAGTTAAACTAATTTACTAACTCCACACCATGGCTTCAATCCATTAAAAGATTCAATCAGTTGTGTTTGCTAAGAAGCTTAAACTTCCTGGCATGATCAAATATGATAAAGGGAAAAGGAACAGCAGATGGTTAATTTAAGATGCTATCAAATTTTTATGAGTAACCCCCCTAATGTGAGATAGAAGAACACAGATGACTGGTGTAAAGTAAACAAGGAAATAAAGCACTGCTGTGGCCCCATCCCAACATGCTCAACAGTTCACCTTGTGTGGACAATAAATTCATTGAAGTAAACTACACACACACACAAACACACGGTTGTTTTATGGGGACTTTTTAATAGACATAATGGTTTTTATACCATACAAACTCTATATTACATCCCCTAAACCTACTCATCACAGAAAACTTTTAGTTTTATTTATTTTTTTGTTGTTTTTTTACTTAATATAACATGATGTATAAGCTGTTTTCCTCACAATGGAGCAATTGTGAGTTATACAACTCACAATTCTGACTTTATAAAAAGAGAGAGAGAGAGAGAGAGAGAGAGAGAGAGAGAGAGAGAGAGAGAGAGAGAGAGAGAGAGAGAGAGAGAGAAAAAAAAAGATTGACTTTTTTGTGCAAAATTTGAATGAAAAAAGTCACAATTACCGTTTTTAAAAATTTTATTCTGTGACGGAAAGCTTTCATAATGGAGTCATCTTTTCAATTTACATGAGATAAAGACACCAGTCATAAAATATAAGCTGCCTAATAAATGCAGCATTATTCTTTATGGACATAAAAAGACATTCCGGTTAACTTTAGCGCAACACATTTACTTAATAATTCCTGACTATTTATGACATATTTCTACAGTTGCAATGGAAACTCAAAACTTTTGTTTTTGTATGATGCACATCAATAGGTGTGATTATTAGTCCAAGACGACTGTTGTGTCAATCAACAAAACCAACAGAAAATGACTGACAGCACCTTTAAAGTCCCCTATTATGTTATTTTGAAGTTTCCTAATTTAGTTTTGGAGATCTCTAACAACAGGTTTACATGCATCAAAGGTCAAAAAACAGTTTAATCCCACCTTTCCGCTGGCCTACTCTGCTCTGATTGGCCAGATGGCCCAGTCTGTTGTGATTGGTCTACCGCGTAGCACATTTTGGAAACATACAACCATTACCATAACTGAACCCCAGCTCCGTCCGGAGGCTTTCTTAAGCTCAGCCATTGTACACATTTGTAAAGACAGTAAACATGAACGATGAAACATTGGAAGAACTAATCAACCTGAACCTTGAGCAGGACGTTTCACAGTGATGCTACTCAGTTTAAGGTACATTATGAGATGTATCAACTGTAATTCCTCACAATCAGCATTAACAAGTCTGCGTCATCAATCAACAAACTCATGTGTGTGTGTTTCTAATTTATGGTGGTGCACATGCGGGAACTGTATCAATAATAGAGCATAAATTAGCCGAGCACTATCATGAACGACTGATGTAACATTAAAGTTTGCTAAACAAATCTTGCTCCATCCTTTATCTTTATTCAAAGTAGTAAGAATTACAGACAATCTGCATTAATAGACACAGTTTTAGGTAATAGTGGCCCACAGCTGATTAGTAGAAGTTTTTCATTAAGACAGTAATAATGCAAGTTAGCCAGATACCTACAAAATATGAAACACAATAAACACACTAGAGTACAGCAAGTACAGCGACTTCTTGACATGATGCTATCCATTATCCACTGCAGTGTTTGAGGTGGTTCAAGTTTTCCCTGGAGTCTGCTCGAGCAATAAGTAGATGGGCAATATGCTAATGTTTCATATTGACGTCACTTGACGTAAATATTTAAAGACTGCGCAAATAGAAATAGATGCTATTTATTTAAATAAATAAAAATTGCAGTACTTTCTTTGCACTATGAAAATAGTACTTAGATGCTATTTATACTAGGTGCAAATAGTGGCAGACATTCATTATAAAACAGTATGCAATAATAGCAACATATTCACTGTATATATTTATTAAAAGCATAAAGGGATGTTCCCTTATTACTTGTCCCTGCCACTTAAGCCTAACGCAACCCGAAAAACCACTTTATTCCACTTATTTTATACCTCTCCAAGCTGATATACAATGATAAGGGAGCTGATAACAAGCTGGATAAGGGAGAAGAATGATTTCGGAAAAATTTGAACCCTGGTTGTTTGCATCAAATGCTAACACCTTAATCTATAATCAGATTTTTTTTTTTTTCATTTTTGTCTGGCTCAACTAGACATTGGTGGATGAAGTTAGTGTTAGTAGCTTCTGCCAACAAGGTGGTCTATTTGCATTTGGTGTAAATAGACACTCCGTTTAGGCAAGCTGTTTTGACTTTTATTAATTCCCAGGATATGAATTTGTGATATCAAGAAATGGTAAAACATGTTACATTTGTTATTAGTGAAATTTTCACTAATAGCAAATGTAACGTGTTTTACCATTTCAACTATAGCTAGAATTAACATTTCAGCAAATGAAAACTGAATTATTGATATCAGGAATTTATATTTTTACTTTTAACAAAGTAATTATTGCTATCAAAATAGAAGTAAGAATTAAAATGTTAGTAGAAATAAAAAGTAGAAAGCTAATTCATGATATCCAAAATAAGCATTTTAACTAGTGAAAATGTAATTGTTGATATCAAGAATTCATAACCCATGAATGATTAAAAGTCAAAGTGGCTTGCCATACTCAGTTTAAATACAGATTAAATACAGATCTCCATTAAGCATTTGTGTTATGAAATAGGCATTGTTTTGAGAAAAATCAATGTGAATCTTCTGTCTATAAGTGAACAACAGGGTGTCTTTAAAATACCCCAGATAATTTACTGTTTCTTGAATATTAAATATGTCTGTGGGGAAATCTAACTCAAACTTATCTTATTGAAGTTACTGTTTTCCTGAGATAGTCTTAGATTTCAGAAAAGTCTGCCCACAGGTAGATTCATGACAGGAATTTTAAGTAGCTTGCGGTGCAGTGCTTTAAACGTGTTCCTGGGGAGAGAGATTGTTTAAAATAATCTAAGCTAAAAACACAAAAGGCATTTCATGAACCCAGCCAGCGGTTATGTTCCAGTGCGGATCAGTATATCGTCTCTAATAACACTAAAGAGAAGGAAAGCTAAAGTCTCATGGTCATTGCATATTGCATTTGCATAATCAGCATACAGCATGGAAAATAAGTACGGAAAAACCTTGGACTGGTGCTGTCATCTCTAGACTTTATATTAATATTATATAAATGATTTATGTTAATTATAGATATATATAATAAAATATAAGGGATTTAACATAAAACCATTTAATTTACCATAAGCAGTGAACATGTTTAACTGTTTATGGTAAGGTAACTACAGTTAACCAACCAATTATTAGTATTTTTACAGTTTTAAATAAATAATATTACAAACTTTATCATTTTTGGTGTGTAATATTTTTATTTATTTTATAATTTATTTTATATTATAATATTATATTTATTTAATAATTTTAAAAGTGATATCTGAGTGTGTGTTGGTGACCCTTTTGCTGCCAAACCAGCCCTGACCCATCGAGACATGGAATCCACTAGACCCCTTAAGGTGTGCTGTGGTATCTGGCACCAAGATGCTAGCAGCAGATCTTTTAAGTCCTATAATTTGCAAGGTGGGGCCTTCATGGATCGGACTTGTTTGTTTAGCATATCCCACAGATGCTCGATTGGATTGAGATCTGGGGGATTTGGAGGCCAAGTCAACACCTCAAACTAACTGTTGTGCTCCTCAAACCATTCCTGAACCATTTTTGCGTTGTGGCAGGGCACATTATCCTGCTGAAAGAGCCACAGCGACCAGAGAATACCATTTCCATGAAAGGGTGACAATGGTCTGCAACAATGCTTAGGTAGGTGGTACGTGTCAAAGTAACATCCACATGGATGGCAGGACCCAATGTTTCCCAGCAGAACATTGCCTAAAGCATTACGCATCTTGCACATCATTATGCATCTTGGTGCCATGTGTTCCCCAGGTAAGCGACGAACATACACCCAGCCATACACGTGATATAAAAGCAAACGTGATTCATCAGACCAGGCCACCTTCTTCAATTGCTCCGTGGTCCAGTTCTAATGCTCACATGCCCACAGTTGGCGCTTTCGGCGGCGGTTAACAGGGGTCAGCATGGGCACCCTGACTGGTCTGCGGCTATGCAGCCCCTTCAGCAACAAACTGCAATGCACTGTGTATTCTGACAGCTTTGTCTCAGAACCAGCATTAACATCTTGAGCAATTTGACCTATGGTAGCTTGTCTGTTTGTTTGGACCAAGGTTATTTTCGTAAACGAAAACTGAAACTAAGACTAAAACTATTGGTCAAAAAACATTTTCGTAAACTGAAATAAAATTAAAAAATCTGAATAAATAAAAAACTAAAACTAAACGAAACTAACTACTCGTACTAAAAAACTAACTGAAATAAAATAATAATTAGCAAAAATAAATATTCGTTTTCGTTATTAATAAGCCCTATTTAATGTGGTGGAAAATCTGACATCTGACTGTGGCGGTTGAGCGAGTGTCTGTATATTGCGCTAGTGCGCGTGAAGTGATCTGAGGAGGAGATTAACTGCTGTCCTGTGACGGACGCATGCAGACAGGCAACACATCGCCAGTCCTAAACGGCAGTTCACAAAGAATCGATGCGTCCGTGGCAGTGAAATGGGAAATAACACAAGGTAATGAGATGCACGTTGAACTTCTTTTAACTTCAGCTCACTGTTTTAGAATGCCGTTTCTTACGCGACGAGAGACGCAGGCGCAAAAGTCAGCAACTAGAAAGCAACGTTACTAGCCTACTGTGCGTTTGAAATTTCATGTTTGCATAATATTGACAGGCTCAAAGGTGTTATCATAATCATTTACTAATAATAATATTATTGTCTGTGTGGAGACATTTCCCCACAAAGTAGGGAATACCAGGACACACACACACACACACGTTTGTTTCACTATATAAGTGAGGACATGGACTTCCATTGATTTTATATCAGGTTAATGATATTTTCTATCCCCTAACTCAATCCCTATCCCTAAACCTCCCCATCCCAAGAACGTGCAAAACAATAGATTTAAATAAAAACATGTTTTGGCCGATTTATAAGCCTTTTTAACCAGTGAGGACCAGTCAAATGCCCTCACTAGTCAGTTATCATAATATTTTACTAGATAAGTGAGGACATTGGTCCCCTTTACAATTATAACACAATACACACACACTCTCTCTCTCTCTCTCTCTCTCTCTCTCTCTCTCTCTCTCTCTCTCTCTCTCTCTCTCACTCACTCACTCACTCACTCACTCACTCACTCACTCACTCACTCACTCACACACTCACACTCACACTCACACTCACACTCACACACACACACACACACTCACACACACACTCACACTCACACTCACACACACACTCACACTCACACACTCACACACACACACACACACACACACACACACACACACACACACACACACAGCACAACAGTGTGTGTTGGCTGTATTCAGATGACTTTAGCTGTGGTCTTACACTGCTAGCCTACATTGTACTACTGAAGAAATTAAAATAAGCTTTTAATTGTTTAACAATATTTTATCTTTGCTATGAATGAGTTTGTCTGGAATTTATAATTTTTACTTTTATATTTTACGTTGCATTTATTTTGTTCTTTAAGATAGGCTAATACTCAGAGGATCTATGTCAAAAATATCAAATATAATTTTTTAATATCAAAATATAATTTATTTCATTTTTAATCTCCAGATCGTTGTTTGTATAGGTCATAGTTTGACTCAAGCTTTTTTGCTCAAAGGTGAAGACCCAACTTTATGCATGTTTTGTAAGACCTTCCTGGGTTTAAACAATAATGCTCGTTTATGCATTAAGTGATTTCATTTAAGGATGTTTAGTCAGATTAAACTCTAATCTGTGCAAACATTAAACTTTGCTGAAATTAAAAACCTGATTTGGTCTCTACACTTCATTATGGTAACTCTGCTAAACTATAATTACTAAAACTAAAACTGAAACTAAATAAATAAAAACTAAATAGAAATGTATTTGCAAAATAAAAACTAAACTAAAACTAGCAAAACCATTTGTAAAACTAACTAAAACTAAACTGAAATTTGTAGCAAAATTGAAAACGATACTAAAATAAAAACTAATTTAAAAAAGCAAAACTATAATAACCTTGGTTTGGACCACACGGGCCAGCCTCCGCTCCCCATGTGCATCAATGAGCCATGACCCTATCTCCGGTTCACTTCTGTTCCTTTCTTGCACCACTTTTGATAGATACTGACCACTGCAGACCGGGAACACCCCACAAGACCTGTAGTCGTCTAGCCATCACAATTTCACCCTTGTCATACTCACTCAAATCCTTTACGCTTGCTTCTAACAAATACACGTTAAGGACAAAAAGTTCACTTGCTACCTAATATATCCCACCCACCAGGTGCCTTGATGAAGAGATCATCAGGGTTATTCACTTCACCTGTCATAATGTTATGCCTGATCGGTGTATATGTGAATGCAAGATACCATTTGTAGAAGCTGCATGAAATTTCTCTCGGTTTCAAATCTGAGACGACATGTTCCCTCAGTTTCAATGGCCATAATGCTGCTGGTCATAGTGTCCTTATATTATGACATTGGCCACTATTGTAACAAAGAGAAAGCAAACGGCCATTGTTGGTCTAATTTGTGCTCCCTAAATATTATCTCACTCTATGTGACGCCTGAGCACGAGGACAACATGACCTGTGTTTCCACAATAGCAATGAATCTGTTGTGTTTTATGATCTATCACTGCTTTCACTCATTTATCACCTACACAGAGGTGGGAGTCTGTGTTGCACGCACACACATAGCAGAAGATGGAGTGTATGGGACAGCTTTTTTGCAGCAGGGAGTTAACCCTGATATTATTTTTAGCTACAGCAACAAGGGAGTGTGTCCAAAAACATGTAGATGAGCCTTTTCTCCTCTGGTTCTCTCTAACCTTACATCTTCAGCTCGTTTGCAACATCAACAAAAATACAGTATAAAACACAAAGCAATGCAACAATCTCTCCCTTCGTCCATTTACTGTACCATGCAAACCTGTTCGGCATTGTAATTTGTACTTAGGCTTCACAACATAATTCTGTCCACAAATCTACCTATTAATAATCCGTGTTTAGCATAACACATTAATCTTGGTAATTAAAACAAAATGTTCAATTACTCTACATCTATTCTAATTGTTTTGAGGAGGGGCCACAAGTACAAGGATGTTCTTGCAAGATTTTAAAGATCAATTATGACTACTAAAGTGGGACAAACAAGCACCTAAGAGACGTTGGTACTTCTGAAGTCTAGCAAATATTAAATCATTTCAAGGAATGCTGAAAAATCTCAAAGGAAAGACTTTGCATTATAAATAAACTTAATTGCTTTTTCATCAGATTCGAATAGAGCGTTCTATTTAAAATGTTAATGATTCCTAGTATTTGGATTCCGAATGCCACTATAAACATTTAGCAAAATCAAATGAAAATAAATGTGACTTTCAGTCCAAGTGTTAGCTTACACTTGTGTATTAAAACGTTAACTTATAGCAGGTATATATATACACACATACATATATACACATATATATATATATATATATATATACACACACATATATATATACACACACATATATATATATACACACATATATATATATATATATATATATATATATATATATATATATATATACACACACACACATATGAATATATATATATAATAATAATAATAATAATAGATTTTTTTTATAATGCACTTTTCATTCCGAAGAATCTCAAAGTGCAACAGGGGGGGGGGGGGGAGAGAATAACAAAAAATGAATAACAAGTAAAAATATAGAATACTACAAACAGTCAACCAACACAGAAAACAGAACAGAAACAGAGCTGATGGTGAACAGAAACAGAGCTGATGGTGGACAGAAAACAGCTGATGGTGGAAGTCTCTGTTAGCTCCGCAGCACACTGTGGTCCACTCCATGTTTCAGATTTCTCCCAGCGGCAGTGTCCCGATGACATCGCCGAGGCACGACAGCTGAAGACCAGATGATGGGTCTTCTTCATGATGATTCAAACGATGGGGATCGCTGCAGCACCATGCAGGAGGCAGAACATTCCTCCGGGCACTTCTGTGGACACACCGGGGCCGGCGCAGATCTCCAAGCCGCTCCACGGTCGCAATGCAGGACGGAACAGCGGCGCAGCCGAGAAGCAGAACTTCCCAACATCATGCCGGACGCCGACGACGAGAGCTCGGATGACGCTAGCCCGGTGCAAACTTCAGCCACCATGCAGCTTAAGCCCAAGGGAGACCACCAGTGAGCACCCGCGGCGAGAAACATCAAATGTCCTCCAAACCAGAAACCAACCGCAGCAATTCAAACGTAAACATTAGAGAAGCGGTTGAAAACGGCGAAACGACGAACAACGACCTCTCAGTGGCTGCCAGCAATCAGCAACAGTCCCAATTGTAGCTCTGACTGTTAGACTAGTCACAAACATAAGGACATAAAATAAAATGTAAATCTAATAGTACATTAACATGATTTGTTGTGGGTGGAGAAGCGGCGAACAGACAACGCCAGCGTCCTCTCCCCCACGTTGCCTAGTGTATATATATATATATATATATACACATATGCATATACATATATATATATATATATATATATATATATATATATATATATATATATATATACATATATGCATATACATATACATATATATATACACACTTCTGAACAAAATCTTAAGACCAGGGAATGTATTGCAAGTTTTACACATTTCGCACTTGTGGATCATAACCGGGTTGTAAGTGCTGCTTCAAAATGCCAAAAGAAGAAACAGGAGCAGGAGACAAAAAATAGAGAGTAGGCAATTTATTGAAAACTGCATTTAAACTCAAACAGGCCGTTCATCAGTTGATCAAAAGTTTAAGACCATTGCCATCAGGAGATCTTGACAGTATGACTGCTTGAAGGACAATGACATGAAAGCCATATTTTTGTGCAGATTTGAACTTTTTATGGCTAAGGCAAAAAGGCTTTCTCTCTTTGAACGTGGCAGGATTGTTAGGCTGCACGAGCAAGGCCTTTCGCAACGTGCCATCGCTGCTGAGGTTGGACGCAGTAAAACAGTCATTTTACATTTCTTAAAAAATCCTGAGAGTTATGGGACAAAGTCAAGTGGTAGACCCAAAAAGATTTCACCTGCACTGAGCCGCAGGATCCGAGGGGTTGTCCGTGAAGACACAGGTCTTCAGTAAGGCCCTTACTGATGCTGACTGCTACCCGATAACCATAAGACGTCATCTGCTAGAGAAGGGCTTCAAGAACAAAAAACGTCTTCAAAGGCCACGTCTCCTCCCACGACACAAACTTGCCCGTTTAGAATTTGCAAGGGAGCACCAAACATGGGACATTGAAAAGTGGAAGAATGTTTTATTCTCTGACGACAAAAAAATTAACCTGGACGGTCCTGATGGCTTCCAACGTTACTGGCATGACAAGGAGATCCCACCTGAGATGTTTTCTACGCAGCACAGTGGGGGAGGCTCCATCATGATCTGGGGTGCTTTTTCCTTCAATGGGAAAATGGAGCTTCAGGTTGTGCAGGGGCGTCAAACGGCGACTGGCTATGTGGATCTGTTGCAGCGGGCATCCCTCTTGACCGAGGGCCCCCGTCTGTGCGGTAATTACCAGGTCTTTCAACAGGACAAGCTGCAATTCACAATGCCCGCCTGACGAAGGACTTCTTCCAGGAGAATAACGTTGCTCTTTTGGACCATCCTGTGTGTTCCCCTGATCTAAATCCCATTGAGAAAATTTGGGGATGGCAAGGGAAGTTTACAAAAATGGATGTCAGTTCCAGACCGTGGAAGCCCTTCGTGAAGCCATCTTCACCACATGGAGCAACGTTCCCACCAGCCTCCTGGAAACAGTCGCATCAAGCATGCCGAAACGAGTTTTTGAAGTGATCAAAAAGAACGGTTGGGCTACTCACTACTGAGTCCTTTTTTGACACGTTTAGTACTGTTGTGCGTTTATTTTTGGGCTATGGTCTTAAACTTTTGATCAGCTGATGAACAGCCTGTTTGAGATTTGTTGTCTCTTGCTCCTGTTTCTTCTTTTGGCATTTTGAAGCAGCACTCTTTAAATGAATCACTAACACTAAACTGTAGGGATGGGAAGATTAACCAATATGTATCGATATACGCGGTCATGCTGTGTCACAAAAGTAGCAAACGTCACAAACGTAGCACGATGTGAGTGCATCGGTAGAGCAGCAGAGGATGAATGAAATTTTGGAAGCAAATCGAGATGCATCGGTTTTTCCGAGATACAGCTTATTCTTTTAATACAGAATTTATTTATTTATTTATTTATTACACAACTAGTGTTATCAACCTGTTTTTTGCGCATAATTTAATTGACATACATAAAGTAGGCCTAAGCAAAGGAATTGCAGATGTGTGTACACTACACCTCAATGTAACAGCTGCGTGGATGAAGCCAGTGATGCGCCCAAAGGTAGCCTAGTTGTCAGGAAGCGCGAGGAGTAAGCAAAACAAACATGTCGGACGCAGAGATAATTTATCCCAGGGCTGGGCGGTATATACAGTTTGTACAATATGTCTAAATATTTTGAAGAGATGATACGGAATGAGGCAATACCGTGTTAAAGCAGCATAGTTTAAGGCAGCTTGCCCTGTCAGACGCTATGAGAGAACTAGGCTACTTGTGCTGGCAGACAGATACATATTTGCGGTGTTTAATGCGTTTGACATGTGGTGCCTTCCTTAGTGCATAACTTACACTTCACAGGTATATTCTCCATTTGAAAACGTTAGAAATTCCAGAAAATATGTCCATTTTGATGTCAGGAGAGGACGAGCCTTCTAAAAGTAGGCTAAATATGAAAAAGCACCGTCGCGTGCATGCGCGGAAAACAGATGGAGCGCAATAGAATTGGAACGGAATAATTGTGAATCAAATATTCATGTTTCTAAAATATTTGTTGTTGGACAATAAATGTGCCATATGTGGAATTTTAGACCTACAAGTAAGTATATTTTTATGAAACTGACCATTATAACGGGGTAATGTAAATATAGGCATGTTTTGCATTTTTGTTTAGTGAACTTAAAAACAAAATTATTAATTTTGTTTTTAGATTGTAAACCCCCAATTTGGACATAATATATTGCCTGCATTACATTCACTGTATTTGTTTATAGTCTTCAATATCAACATTGTTTTTAGGACATCACTGGGCAGGATGTGAAATACAAATCTGTATACATTTTTTTAAAATAGTAATTTTATTACCATCCAAATAGAAAAACTTAGAAAGTATCGGGATATATACCAAAAATTACTGGTATTCAAGCCATTCAACCAAAAAATACTGAGATATAATTTTTTGGCCATATCGCCAGCCCTAATTTTTCCTCCACTGAATTTTAAATCTAAAGTTTGGGAACAAGAAAGATGGACGACTTCACCAGACAAATTTGTAATATGTGCCATGCCTCTGTAAAATACACAGGCAGTATGATTAATCTGATACCTGACTTGAAGCGGCGCCATGGTGTTGTTGTGGAAGCGTCTGCAATGTGCCCCTCCATCCCCTGCCTCCAGCTCTGACTCACCTGTAGCTACCAGCTCCAAAAGTAGTGATAAAAGTTCTGAACGTTTTTTTCATGTTGTGCTTGCTAACAGTTCCGCGTGCTCTATGGCAATAACGTCTCGGTTACGTATGTAACCCTCGTTCCCTGAAGGAGGGAACGGAGACGTACGTCAGAACTGAACCGACGAATGGGATCTTACTTTAGAGACCAATCCTACTTCGAGCATCTAACAACGAGCCAATGAAATTTGGCATGCGATCACGCATTCCACGCTCCGCCCCGCAGCGCGGGTATAAATAGGAAGTGGAATGGTAGATCAGCGCTTTTTCTGCTGAGGAGCCGAAAGGTGACCGGACTCCCAGCGGAAGCACAGCATCTGGCGACGGGACGTACGTCTCCGTTCCCTCCTTCAGGGAATGAGGGTTACATACGTAACCGAGACGTTCCCTTTCAGTCGGTCACGTTCGACGTACGTCAGAACTGAACCGACGAATGGGATCCCTATGGAAAACGCCAGGATGCTGGCCCTTCCAGCGTCCTGCTTGAGCGCACTGCATCGTCTAGTATGGTACGGAAGTCAGGGCTCCAAGCAGGGAGTACAGTCACTGCTGTTTCTGCAAGACCCACTCAGAATGACTATTGGATAACGCTGGGAAGCGTGCCTACCTCGTATTTGAGAGAGAGGGTACGCTGCGGGGCCACGTCCTTCAGGGAAGGAGAGGTGGTAGAATACACATAAGGACTAACCTGGCAGGGTAGTGCAACATATGGCAGTCTCTGGGGTGGTTCCAGCCTGATTGAAGGGGGGAAAGAACACGCCCAGAGACGACAGAGCGGGCTCTGTCGAGGGAAAGACACGGGGCTAGCCCGAAGGGTAGCTGATACCGTGGAAGAATACACATATGGGGTTGCCGTGAGGGAACCGCTACATATGGAACCCAGCCTACAGCCACGTTTCACAAGCATACGGGTGCAGGCCTGGCGTCAGACGGTCCGCAACGTCTGACACCGGAGGGGTGACGGAGGAGCTCGACAGGGTTAGCCGGTTTCCCGGGGAACACAACTGGAGACAATAGACGCACGTATCCGGCCCAGAGGGCGGGAGTGGCGTTTCGCAAGCCGACACTTAGAACGGGCACTTAGCGCTCCTGGCCACTGGGGGCGAGGATGCGGGAAGATACCGGCTCTACACGTAAGCTATAGAATCTAGCAAACGTGTTAGGTGTCGCCCAGCCCGCAGCTCTACATATGTCTGTCAGCGAGGCGCCTTGAGCCAGCGCCCAGGAAGAAGCAACACTCCGAGTGGAGTGAGCTCTTACACCGAACGGGCAAGGCACGTCTTGGGACTGGTAGGCCAAGACTATAGCATCCACTATCCAGTGGGCTAACCTCTGCTTGGAGACAGCCTTTCCCTTCTGCTGGCCTCCGTAACAGACGAAGAGTTGCTCTGAGGTCCGAAGGCTTTGGGTCCGGTCAACGTAAGCGCGAAGAGCGCGGACCGGACACAGCAAAGCCAGGGCTGGGTCTGCCTCCTCCGAAGGCAGCGCTTGCAGGTTCACCACCTGATCCCGGAAGGGAGTGGTAGGAACCTTGGGCACATATCCGGGCCGGGGTCTCAGGACAACGTGAGAGTTACCTGGCCCGAACTCTAGGCACGATTCGTTGACCGAAAGTGCATGCAGGTCCCCTACCCTCTTGATCGAGGCCAATGCCGTCAGGAGCACTGTCTTCATTGACAAGATTTTCAGCTCACAAGACGCCAAAGGCTCGAAGGGAGGGCTCTGAAGTGCTCGGAGCACTAGAGCTAAGTCCCAAGAGGGTATCGAGGATGGACGAGGAGGATTTAGTCTCCTCGCACCTCTGAGGAACCTGACGATTAGGTCGTGCTTCCCCACGGACTTACCTTCTACTACATCATGGTACGCTGCTATTGCTGCAGCATATACCTTGAGGGTGGAGGGAGACAGCCTTCTCTCCAACCCATCTTGCAGGAAGGAAAGCACGACACTGATCGAACACCTTCGGGGGTCTTCCCGGCGGGAAGCGCACCACTCAACGAACAGGTTCCACTTCAGCGCATAGAGGCGCCTCGTAGAGGGGGCTCTAGCTGAAGCGATGGTGTCTACGACAGCTTGTGGTAGTCCATCTAGAACCTCCGCGTCCCGTCCAGGGACCAGACATGAAGATTCCAGAGGTCTGGACGCGGGTGCCATAGTGTGCCCCGTCCCTGAGAAAGAAGGTCCTTCCTCAGGGGAATCGGCCAAGGAGGGGCTGTCGCGAGGAGTGTGAGTTCTGGGAACCAGGTCCGGTTGGGCCAATACGGCGCAACTAACAAGACCTGCTCCTCGTCCTCCCTGACCTTGCACAGAGTCTGTGCAAGAAGGCTCACTGGGGGAAACGCATACTTGCGTAGGTCCCGGGGCCAGCTGTGCGCCAGTGCATCTTTGCCGAGGGTACCCCCGGTCAGGGAATAGTACCACTGGCAATGGGTCGAGTCCGGAGAGGCAAACAGGTCGACCTGTGCGGCTCCGAACTGGTCCCATATCAGCTGGACCGCCTGGGGGTGGAGTCGCCACTCTCCCGGAGGTGTCGGCTGACGAGAGAGCTCGTCGGCTGTCTGGTTCAGCACACCAGGGACATGAATGGCCCGAAGCGACCTCAGCTGCTTCTGACTCCACAGGAGGAGGTGGCGGGCGAGTTGGAGCAAACAACGGGAGCGTAGACCACCCTGACGGTTGATGTACGCAACGGCCGTGGTGCTGTCCGTACGGACCAGTACATGCTTGCCACGCAGCGGCCCCTTGAGGCGGCGGAGTGCCAGATGTACTGCCAGTAACTCGAGGCAATTGATATGCCAATGCAATTGCGGCCCCGTCCACAGACCAGCAACTGCATGCCCGTTGTACGTGGCCCCCCAGCCTGTGGTGGAGGCATCCGTGAATAGCACAGCATGCCTGGACACTTGTTCTAGGGGCATCCCGGCCCGGAGAAACGAAGTGCTGGACCACGGGCTGAAGGTTTGGCGGCAGTAAGGAGTCACTGGGACCCGGTACTGACCGCTCTGCCACGCCCACCTCGGGACTCGGCCTTCGAGCCAGCGTTGAAGCGGTCTCATATGAAGCAATCCGAGCGGCGTGACCGCGGCTGCAGATGCCATATGCCCCAGGAGCCTCTGAAAGAATTCAGTGGGACCGCTGTCCTGCTCTTGAACATATTCAAGCAGTTCAACACCGACTGGACTCGCTCCTCGGTGAGGCGCGCCGTCCGGTTGACCGAGTCCAGCTCCATACCGAGATAAGAGATCCTCTGTGTAGGACAGAGTTTGCTCTTCTCTCGGTTGACCCGAAGGCCCAACTGGCTGAGGTGACTGAGCACCAAGTCCCTGTGTTCGCACAACTGGTCCTTCGACTGGGCTAGGATCAGCCAACCGTCGAGGTAGTTGAGAATCCGAACGCCGCGTTCTCTGAGCGGAACAATGGCTGCCTCCGCGACCTTCGTAAAGACGCGGGGCGACAGGGACAGCCCGAAGGGCAGGACCTTGTACTGATATGCTTTCCCCTCGAACGCCAAACGTAGGAACGGTCTGTGTTGAGGGAGAAAGACACACGGAAGTACGCATCCTTCAGGTCGATCGCTGCAAACCAATCCTGGGGACGGATGCATTGGAAATGCGTTTCTGCGTCAACATCCTGAACGGGAGCTTGTGCAGGGCCCGATTCAGAACTCGCAGGTCCAGGATTGGTCGTAACCCACCCCCTTCTTGGGCACAATGAAGTAGGGGCTATAGAACCCCGTCTTCATATCGGCTGGAGGAACCGGCTCGATCGCGTCCTTCGCCAGTAGGACCTCGATCTCTGACCTCAAGACCTGAGCATCGCTGCTTCGCACGGAGGTGAAGAGGATGCCCCTGTACTTGGGCGGCCGGCGCGCGAACTGAATCGCGTAGCCGAGTCTGATGGTACGGATGAGCCAGCGAGACGGCCCGGGGAGACCTAGCCAGGCCCCCAGAGACCGTGCAAGCGGGACCAACCGCACCACAGACATGCCCGGGGTGGGGCAGCGAAGCGGAGTACTCTGGCCCGACTCGGGAGGCCCGGAGGCGGCCCGAAGTGTTGCCTGAGCACTCCTGGTTTGGACAGAGAGTGGGTGAGAAGGCCCGGAGGCGTCCTCGGAGCCCACTCTGCTGCCCACTGCCCGGAGGCAGGGAAGTGAAGCACTCAGCCCCGACCCGGGAGGCCCGTGGGCGGCCCGGAGTGTTGACTGAGTGCTCACGAGAGAGGAAGTGTGTGGGTGAGAAGGCCCGGGGGCGTCCTCGAGGCCCACACAACTGCCCCCTGGCGACGGGAGGGTAGGAAAGGAGTGACAAGGCCCGTGGGCGTCGCACACTGCCAACCTGACCCTCTTGGGGCCCAGAGAGAGAGGAAACTGCTCTTAAAATGTGGGTACCGCTGGACTCCGGAGAGCCAGTGGCAGAACCGAAACCAGTCAGGGCCCCCCGGTCCTCCTCCGGGGGGGTGGGGGAGGGATGCGAACATCGTCTCCCCCGAGCAGCTCCTGTTCTCCCTAGCCGGCCCGTCTCAGGGCCGCGTCCCCTTGCGCTTGCCTGCCGGTTAGCGGGCCCTGGACGGGTTGGGCGTCCCTCGCGTCCGGCACCCTGCTCCTCCAGTGGAGGCTGCTGCTCGGCTCTAGCAGGGTGGAGGCGGACGCAGGAGGGGATGCCCTCGGCGACGAGCCGGCAGAGGCGCTGCGACCGACGACCGAGCAGCTGGTCGTCGGCACCCTGGTGCAACGCCTCCGTCTGCTCTTGGGCCACCAAGAACTGCTGGGCAAAGTTCTCGATGGTGCCGCCGAGGAGGCCAGCCCGACAGACAGGCTTTTCTTGCGCATATCTGTCAGGTTAGCCCCCTATTCCTGGACCACTAGTGTGGACATCGCCTGACCCAGGGAGCGTGCAGTGATTTTCGTCGCCCATAGGGCGAGGTCCAACACCGCACGCAGTTCCTGCACAACCCCTGGGCTGGGACTACCCTCGTGCGTGCAGGGCAGAGGGCAGTGAGAGAGGGAAAACAATGATACTTTTTTTTTTTTTTTTTTTTCTCATTTTTGGCCCTTTTGACCCTCCATATTTCCCTCTCTCCGATGCAGCAATTGACATCTGTCCTCTGCCAGAGCCAAAAATGAAACGCTAGCCCTTTTTCTCTTTAGGACCAGCGATTCCACCTTCAACTACCAGCAGGCATGCGAGACAGTGAACGTGGCCGTCAGAACGGCACACAGCGCACTGAGCGCTCAAGCCTCTAAGAAGGCAAGGCGAACAATGCCCTGACGTGGTCGTGTTCTCATGAGAGAATCCGTACCACCCACGAACAGAGTCTCAGCATGCTTTTGATGCGATAGAGGAGTGGGGGCCCGAGGGGATTTACCCGGCGGGGAATCCCCACTGTAATCCTCAGGCCACCAGCGCTTATCAGCCAAAGTAGCCCTTTTCCAGTAACACTAGAAATGAACTAGATCGGGGGATAGGCGAAGGGACTCGACCCCATCTGAGGTTTCATAGTCTCGACCGCTCATCTAGAGCGCCGACTGACGCGCGCCGGTTGTCGTGACAACCACCGCTGTCAGCCGGCCGCTCGACGGCACACGGCGCGCTGAACACTCGAGCCCTTTATGAGAAGGGGGAGACGAACAACGCGCCGACGTGACCATGTTCTTTTACCAGAACATGAATCACCCACGATAGCAATCTCACATGCGCTCGTGGCCGTCAAGAGGACAGGAAACAGTTGCATACCAGGAATACACGGTTTGAATGACATCTTGAAAAAGACGCAGGGTCAAACCGCGTTGCTCTTTTGTGAATGGAAAGCTGCTCTTTTAGTGTGCTGAAGCACTCAGGGAGATGACCGCGGCTCCACACAGTTCGTTCTGCAAGCCTGTGTGAGCTCTCAGTGATGTGTATTTGTGTGTGTAACGCCCAGCGAACCAACAGTTTGTATAGGAAACGCTCAGCGAACCAACAGTTTGTATGGGAAACGCTCAGCGAACCAACAAGCTCCTTTAGATCGCTTGATCACTGATCAGACGGTCTCTCACTGACGCGCCGTATCACCCGCACTGGCAGACTCTCTCACTCAACACTCTTTGACTCATAGTCAGACACTCTTCGTAGGAAACAGTAAGCACTGCTCGGCTCCGAAGTAGAAAAGCGCTGATCTACCATTCCACTTCCTATTTATACCCGCGCTGCGGGGCGGAGCGTGGAATGCGTGATCGCATGCCAAATTTCATTGGCTCGTTGTTAGATGCTCGAAGTAGGATTGGTCTCTAAAGTAAGATCCCATTCGTCGGTTCAGTTCTGACGTACGTCGAACGTGACCGACTGAAAGGGAACTGATACTATTGCATTTGTTCATCTCATCGTGATATGGGTGTGAATCATATCGTATTGCATCGAAAAATGCCACACGTGTCGTTAATATATCGGATCGGATACTATGTATCAAGATGCGTATCGGATCGCCATTATACCTTAGATGCCCAACCCTACTAAACTGACAATAATGTAAGCCACTGGAAGACCGCAGACTGTATTGCATTAAAGGAGTACTTCAGCGCTGGCAAGATGAATCTGTATTTAAACTGGGTCATTAATGTAGTAATGTGAAATTATTTTTTTAATTTAGTGCTTTCTAGACTGAGAAAAGACAGAAAATGTATTTTTGTCTCATGGGGATGAAAGACAACAATTCCCAGAATGCTTCGCTGCTCTACGAGGCCACTCCCAAAGCCAACGCTACTAGTTACTGAATCACCGTGACCACGTTCATTTTCATAAAATCATTTCAGTTAGAGAACAGACACTACAATTAAAAACTGAACGTGTGTGTTCAATATGTGATTTAGCTGCTGAGGGAGTCTCACAGCCCAACACGCTGCAGGAGTCACAATGACAGTCATGGACGAGCTCGTGATGAGAGCTGAAGTAAATGCGTAAATTAAAGTTGAAAGACTTACTTTGTTCTGCTGGCCGCACCGTTTAAACATGAATGCCTGAGGCTGCAGCTGCAAGCTGAGTGCTGTGAGTGCGATCTCCCATCCCACACGCGTGTGTTGAAAACATGCGGAAATGGCTCCCTCTGCTGGCTGTAGTCTTTAGCCTCTGGCCAACAATTCCTCCGTTGGCGCAAATTGACGATATTTGCATCATGGGAGGAATTTTTCCCGAAATAAAATGCATAAACCCTTGTCGCAGGGGGATATGGGGGGGCACAATCATTAGAATATACTCCAGGGTTTCTACTGATACAAAGCCATATGCTAATCGCTGAAGTAACCCTTTAATTAGAAATTTGTAATACAAAGTATTTTTCTAAAATAAAGTTTTAACAGTAATTTTGTGCAGTTACCGTAGGGGTAGGGAACGTGTCATAGCCATGCACACTTACTAGACTGTCTCATTCTTGTGTTTAATTGCTGAGGAGGACACTATAGCCAACAAGCTTTAGAAAGACTGGACTGGGAAGGATGCAGTCTCGGTCGGATGCAGCCATCCATTTGAGAAACACCCTAAAACTCCTTCAGCTCAAAGCAAAAGAACTGATGAGCATTTTGGAGCACATTGGCAACAGCGCTCTGAGCCATTCGATTACTATAATTCTTCTAAATTCTGACCTGCTCTTACAGAACACATGAATGTGAACAGAGGTGCCAGATTACAATGTGGTCCCCTAGCAGCTTACTCAAGAAAACAAGGATGATTGTGCAGCTTAACACTGCTCTGAGATCATCTGAATATTGACAGGCTTTATGGCAGAACTGGCCTTGTTTAGGAATGATAAGCATATTTATAGAGCCCCTTGTTTGGTAGTTTAATTGTCAGTTGCTGAATTTTGTACAAAACTACAGACAATGACATCATGACAAGCAATGACAAGGCCATATGGTATTTTCTCTTTTAGGTTGTATTTGGATGAGGATAAAATGGCCTTGCGCAGGGACATATGACTTTGAAGCCTCAAGACATTTAATTTCAGTGCGTGTGCAAAGATAAAAAGATAAATAATGCAGTATAAACAAGACTGACGGTTTTCAGGATCACCAATTCCATTGTGGATGTGAAGAATAGCGAAAGAAATTGCAGACAGAAATGAAAAACAGTGTGAAAAAGCATGTCCACACACACACACACACACACACACACACACACACACACACACACACACACACACACACACACACACACACACACACACAAACGGGAACAACTCCAGTGGAAGATAATGACTGGCTCTAAAACATTCAGCTGTATATATAAAAAAATATATAGATTATTTTTGTAGCCATTAGGCCCCTCTCCATGAAAGCCCATGGCTTCCTTCTTATGGGGGGGTTTTAGCCTAGAAATCTAGACGCACCCTAGCGGCAGCAGTCGGTGGGCGGGGCTTAACATAATGATGGCAGAGTTGCGGAGGTGCTGCGTGCTACTTAAAAATAAAGAAGCTGGCGAACGCCGGTCTTTTGAATCGGCTTTGGCTGTGACTCTGGAAGACTTCTTGTCAAGCTTTTCTTTGAGAATAGAAAAAAAAAAAATGGCACTGAAAACATTTTTAAGAAGGGATGATATGTTCTGAGTTTTGCCGACCGGATACAGCGAAAGTTTAATCTGTCAACTAGCTCCGCTTCAAAAGCGGTGGTATGATTCAACTTTTTAAACTTTAGTTAGTGTGTAATGTTGCTATTTGAGCATAAACAACATCTACAAAGCTACGATGCTTAAAGTTCAAAGCAAAGGAAGATATTTTATTTTTTATTATATTATATTTATGGACAAGGCTACAACAAACAGCTGGTAGGGACTACAAGAAGCTTGTTCATGGTTTAGTGACATCACTAACCCTAAAATTTACATAAACCATGCCCCCAGGGACACGTAACAAAGGGGGTGAGGCCATGTTGAGAAGAGGAAGAATTATTGTAGTAGAGCACATTTAGGAGTACATTCTGCTCAAGCTGTATTAACCAGCTTCACAGTTATTGCAATACTGTACGTAACAAACACAGCATGTCAAAAAGCAGGATGAAACTAAACTATACCTGTTCTATATTCATGCAGCATATGTTCTCTGGCTCCTTAGACAACCTACAACAGTTCCCACATGAGTGATTTATAGATGATCATGAGAGATAGGGATGGGTACCAAAACCCGGTATTAAATCAGCCCCAGTGCTAAATTCTGAAAGACCGCAGTTTCGATAAGCTCTGATGACGCTATCGGTTCTGCTGTCGGCACTAATGAAGAAAATACAATTACTATTTATAACTGCGAATTCTATATTGCTACCCATTTCTATAAGCAATAATATTAAACCATGATGCGATCTCGCACGCTGAGCTATGGCGCACCGCGCACGACATGACAGTCCCTGCTTAATGAGTGACGACGTAGCCAACAAAAGTTTCGTCTCGGTTACACTTCAGGCCTGTGATATTAATCTAATTGTATTTTCGATTTTGGTTGCCAGGAATTATAAATAGATATAAGGGAACACTATAAAAAATGCTACGTTCTGTCTGCTGCAACTTCCTTCCCTTCACAGCTTTGAGCATTGGTTCCCCCTAAACCCTAAACTTAAAGGGATACTCCATCACTTTTTCTTATTAAACTATGTTATTCCCTTAACTAAAACGAGTTGAAACATCCGTCTCTCGTCTCAGTGCATGTACTGAATCGTTCTGACGCACGGTGACCATCTGATAGCATTTAGCTTAGCCCACTAAGCCCAGTTCATGGTATCAAACAAAGATCAAGCTAGAAGCGATCAAACACCTCCACATTTTCCCTGTTTACAGTTAAACGAATAGTTGTACAACCTAGTGTGGTGACAATAAAACGTGAAGGTTTTCTAAACGGGTTTAAAAGGATAACTATAACGTATGGCGGAATACCACTTTGACTCGGCGCAGTAAAAAGTCATGCCTAAAATATCCTCTCCTCCTATTCACGGAAATGAGAGGGGGAGGGGGAGATGTAAGGGATTTTTCTTGTCTCAGTCGTCTTGACTGAGATGAGATAGGTATGTATCAATTTGTTTTAGTTAAGGGAATAACAGTTTAATATGAAAAAGCGGCGAAGTATCCCTTTAACGTTAGAATCGGCACAATCTGTGATTATTTTAAAATGCTGTCTCTACTGTTGCTAAATTGTGGAACATGTTTGTTAATAAATAGTTATTAAAACCACAATAATCCGCGGAAGAGTTTCCAGCTTAAGGCAGCTTTAAGTGTGCGCTTGGAAACCGGCCGCAACTCGCACATTATAGTACTTTAGACTTTTGTGTGCATCTAAACCATCAAATACACACAACAAATAGCTTATGTCAAAATTACCGCTTGGAGAGTTTTTCAAGGAAGAAAACAGTTTGCGTTTATGTCTTAAATGGGCATTAATTATGTATATTATTACAAATTCATTCGGTCTAAATAGGGGCAGTGTCTAATAAACCCTGACGATTGTGTCATTAATGTGAATCAAACCACAAAAGGCAAAGAGAAAAATACTCGCAACTTTAAAAAGCATTAATCCATTAATTTGTACAGTGAAAACTATGCAGTGTTATTTTATATTTTATTATTAGATATTATATAGATTATGATTATTAGTCTTTTGTAGGACATTACACAAACAGTAATGTTAGTAGACCTTCCTGAAATTAAAGCACCGTATTTTATTTTTATCTTTGTTTTATTGTATTTTTACTGTATTTATTTGACCATTTGTTTGTACTTTGTTTCTTGTTTTTATTGTATGCATATATAAAACAAAAAATGCCTGTAAATGCACTGGTGATAGATGTTTTATGTTTAAACATTGCTGTTTACTTTGCTATAGATATTTTATATGTTCAAATTATAAAGCAATGTTAATTATTTTCTTAATTTTTCTTTTTATTATAATAAATTCTAACAAAAAGAACTGAAAAGAATACTGTTAAAGTACCGAATCGATTAGCAGTACCGGTAAGAGTAGTAATACCGTTAAAATCTTAACGATACCCATCCCTAATATGCTAATCAATAACTTGAAGAGAAGATATATATAACATCAGCTACACTGTAAAAAATTATATGTTCAATAAGTTATGACAACATATGTTTTTACATTGTTTTAACTCATCAAAATAAATTAAGAAATGTTAAACTTTTTTTTTATTAGTTATACAAGATGTAACTCATTTTTAAAGTCAGTTTAACATAATTTTAGTTGAAATAACTTAAACATCCAAGTCGATTGTACTGCAAAAGTTCAAAATTTGCCTTTTTTTTTTTTACAGTGTACATAAACCATTCAGAAGCGTCCGATTGCATTCTACATGTTTGTCACCTCTTAGAGTCTCTCCATCACTGTCCGACTCCGGTATGAACATGAGAGGCTGAACGGTTTCAGAACTTTTCAGTGCGTCTGCTAGACTGGGTAAACCCACCCTGATCTGCCGGCGATTTGATTTCGCCTGGCAACTCAGTCTGGAAACCTGTGCATTGATTTCTATTTCTTCTGTTACACTTTTGCGGGAACCAATCACAGACTGGCATATCCACATGGCGCGCTATTGGCAGGTTTAACATGATGACAGATAAAGAAGTGATGGGTGGTTGCCCATTGATCACGCCTCTTGTAGTCTGATTGGTTAAGGACTATCCAATTGCGTACAGAGTTATTCAAATAATGCCAGTTGATCACGCCTCTTGTGCAGAAGATAATACAGAGAAGACTCCCAGACCAATGTTCAATTTTAAATTGAACTTGGCCTGGTGATATCCAGACAATACGTCTGCGTGAGGTAATCTGCTAACACAAGCTCTTGAAGCTCCGCCCTCTTATTGAAAGGGAGCCGCAGCTCATTTGCATTTCAAGAGACACACAAAGAAAAAGACAAATTCCCTCAAAAAATGCAATTTTAACATGCGATAAAAAATGATCTGTGGGGTATTTTGAGCGAAAACTTAACATATACACTCACCAGAGACTTATTATAAGACCCCTTTAAAAAAACTTGACACACACTTTTGCCTTAAATCCTGTAGAATTTAACTAATTAGATGACGAGTTTGACATCCCTAAAGTTCTTTCCATTCTGAGTGCCTTTTGCATGAGACGTTCAGCCAGTGGTCTGTGGACATAACATCTGTGGCTTAGACTAGTAAAGGAATGGTTGCGTTTTAAACCCTTATATGGAAATATTCAAATTATAGCCTCGAGTGTGCAGTCATTCAATCAAAAAGAAACATTAAAACAAGATCAAGAACACCTTCATGAGCGTATGCACATGTTGTGAATTTCTCCTAAATACAAATAATCTATGGAATCAATCCACAAAGTTCTGTTTTTATTTAACAGATTTCAGGATTTGAAGAAAAAATGTGAATAAAGCCTGATCACACCAATAACAATAACTATAAAGAGAACTATATAAGTGTCTACACCAGCAGACAATATTGTTCTGTTTATTTTTACTATGAGTGCTGCTGTTTTGTTTTCTGCTGCTTTAAATGCTCAAGCTATTTAAACCAGGATTCTGTTCTTTTCGTTCTTTTCTGATTTTAAGTATCACCTCAAGATGCAATCTTATCCTGTTTACATTAAATAAGCCTGCTCCCGAGCAGATTTAAGCTTACGGACATGTTGCTATGACAACAAGTCCAGGATGAGCGTCGAAGAACCAAACAATCTGATATGCCAAATCATCAACAAATCCAGCAAACACACGAAGAACGGACCCCTGGAACTGCTGTCATAGCAACAGGTCCGTAAGATCAAACCTGCTCGGGAGCAGGCTTATTTCATGTAAACAGGGTTAGACTGCATCTAAAATCTGTCCCAGTCACTGCTAAGAGTTCCTTACTGAACCAGGGGCAAAAATAATTTTAAATAATAATAATCTAAAAACGAATTTGAAAATATTATTATAATATTGTGCATAATACTAAAGACACAGCCACTTGATTGAGTGATTTATGTGTGATGAAATAATTACTTTATAATGTTATTGGAGTCTTACACAAATGTTTTACAGTTGTTCTGAGCCCTGCATTAATATGAGTGATGACAGATATTATGGGAGTGGCTTGATGCAGTGCAAGAGATGCAGATTGGCTGAAAGTCTCCTCTCCACCAATCAGCTGGTGTGTGGTGAGCGTTCTAGTGCACTATGGCTGCATCATCCAGGTGGATGCTGCACATTGGTGGTGGTTGAGGATATTCTCTCCTTCTAAATGTAAAATTCTTTGAGGACCCAGAAAAAGCGCTATCTAAATGTAACAAATTATTATTATTATTATTATTATTATTATTATTATTATTATTATTATTATTATTATTATGCAGAGAATTTGATATTGACCGTTAAGAAACTTTAATACTGTCATGTAACAAATCTGCTTCATATTGAATTAAAAAATAAATGAAATTGAAAATTACAAAATTGAAATTTACATACAGTATACGCTAATAACGTAAATATAATTAATTGGGACTCATAGAAAAAACATTATTTTTTTTTAAAAGGTGCACATTTCATTTATATATTTTTAATTTTATGTTGGTTTGGTCGTTTGGCTATGGTTCAGAAATTTGTTTTGTTGTATTTTTTTGTTAAGTTTTTTGCCAGGTGGCTTTTTTAATAATATTATGATATCATTGCGCTGCTGTCTTACGCCAGCAAATCGTTGCATTGTTTATCCTGGTTTCGAGTATTGGTGCATCTGCCCTCTTCATTGAACAAAAGAATGCGCAGTAATCTCTGACAACTCAATCAAGATATTTTAATCCAATCCACAAATTAGTTTGAAGAACTAAATTATCCAGAGATCAGTAATAATTAAAAAGATCTGGGATCTGTCAAATCATCTCAGATGTATTAAGTGAGGTACGAAGAACGAACCCCTGGATGAATTCTGATTGGATCATTTATCAGCTGAAGAAACAGAATGTTCTGAAAGTGAGATATTGTTTTTCTGTGTCATTGTTGGCGTGTGGAGTCACATTTTTAGCACTAAATCTTTATCATTATAGTTATCCTCAGTGTGAACTCCAAGATTTTTAAAATCTTAAGTATCTTATATATCAAGAATCTATGTTATTGCATAGACTATGTTTGTTAATGCGGGTAAAGAGATCTGATTTCCCAAATGTATTTACTCCTTACTTTTTATTCCTTTTCATACTATACAATCCATTGCTGTTATGGGAATACCAATCTGACATAAATTACCAAGAATCAACTTGCCTTATCAGTCTCATTTCCCCAAAAAGCAAAGCTGAAGCCAAGATCCAGCAAATAAATTAATGAAAGTAAGGGCTTTTGGCAATCCAGCGCAAACTGTCTGCCAGCAACGTGCTCCAGACGGCAAGGGATTCCTTTCAGAGTCTGGCCTGCTGGCTGGCACTGTGAATTTCCCATCCTCCTTCTGATCTGAGCGGCTTGGCAGTGTTTGAGGCAGAGCCTCCTGAGCATGTCTCAGACCTGCAGCCGAAGACAGCGAGAGCTGGACTGAAGGCTTGCTCAGGATCACAGGGGTCACAGATGCTCAAAGCCTCTTCACTCAGAGAAATACAAAAGCACCGCAAAAAAAGAAAGACATTTTTGTTTGGACAGCTTCTAGTTTATGAGTAATACACTTCATAAAAAAACATAGTCTAAAAATCTCCTGCACTTCATGTGGCATTGCTTTAATGGCTTGAGATTCAAGTGAAAAAGTTCAAGCGAAGACACTTTAACTATTCTGTGTGGACTTGTCTGCCAGAGGTGCTGTTGGGCCTGAGGAAGAGCTGCCTACCTGTCTGATTGGTTGAAGGAGCAAGGTCTGGTTTGACCTTGAAAAAAAAATCTACATTCATTATAGTATAGAAATGGTTTTATTCTGTCCAAACACTATAGGGAAAAAGGATATTGACATTTTTGTCTGGAGGATAGAATTGACAATGATTTTAAGGATTTGAACTAGGTGTTTGAAACCAAAATATAAAACCACTGCTGCATACAATTTGTGTGACTTTTCGATATTTACTAAGATATAGCCTGTGAGATAGCCTGACAAGCCAGACCGACATCAAGATGTTTGGTCTGGAAACTCACCATTGACAGGGCTCAATCAGAGGGGCGGGATAAACGGTTGTCTTTCAAACTCCCTCTGCACGGCATGCACGCAATTGGATAGCACTACAACCAGAGCTAGTTGAAAGATTAAACTTTTGCTGTATCCGGTCGGCAAAACTGAACACATCTTCCCTTTTTAAAGGTCTCGTTCTTCACGTGTTTTCGAAGCTTTGATTATGTTTACAGTGTGCAATATAACAAGTTCATGTTTCGCGTGTTTAATGTGCACTCTTATCCACGTGGGAGAACAACAAGACCACGCCCCCTTTTTGCGTGTTCTTGTGGGCGGAGGGTTAGTCAACAAACTGTTCTAGTGACGTCATTACATCCCTGCACTTCCTGCTGTAGTCCAAACCGACCGTTCGCTGTAGGCTTTTTAAGGGAACTTCTGTTAAATAAAATATCTCGCTTTGCATTGAACTTTGAGCTTTATAATTTTACAGGTATTATTTATGCTCTAACAGCAACATTTCACACTAACTAAAGATTGCAAGATGGACTCGTGAAGAACAGGACCTTTAAGAATGACTTCAGGGCCGTTCTTTGTTCTTTTCTCAGAGAAAAGCTTAACTCCAAACCTTCCAGAGTCGCGGTCAAAGCTGATTCGAAAGGCCGCCGTTCGCCAGTTTCTGTGTTTACTAGAAGCACGCAAGTGCAACTCTTTTATTATGTTAAGCCCCGCCCACCAACTCTATACACGATGTGATTGGCCTGAACAGAGTTAGGCGTTTACAGCTCAGAAGGGTATTGAGAGTTGCTAGACGACACTCACAGGCAGATTAGATTTGCTGCCAATAGGGTGCGTCTAGATTTCTAGGCTACCTGTGTGACCTTCCCTGTGTGACAACTGTAGCTCAGGGGTCCGTTCTTCATACCTCTCTTAATACATCTGAGATGATTTGACAGATTCCAGATCTTTTAATCATGATAACTGATCTCTGGCTAATATGGTTCTTCAAACGAATTTGCAGATTTAAAATATCTGGATTATGTTGCCAGAGATTAGGGCAGATGAATCAATACTCGAAACCACGATAAACAATGCAGCGATCGGCTGGTGGAGAGACCGCAGCGCAATGACATCACATAATGAAAAAAAGACACCTGACAAAAAAACTTGACAAATTTCTGCACCTTTATAAGGAAACCAGCCATTTTTTTAAACATGATTTCCAATTATTTATAATTACGATTTCTAATATTTGTAGAGCCTTTACATTTTTATCAATGTTATAGCAATTTGATTTTATTTTTGAAGTATTTGTTACTTACAGCATTAATTCAAGTTTCTTAAGGATCAAGATCAAGTTATTTGCATCTCCTGCGCTGAATCAAGCCACTACCATAATATCTGTCACCACAGAGATTAATGCGCGGCTCGGAATAACTGTGTGTAAAACTCCAATTAAAGTAATATTTTATCACAAATAAATCTCTCAATCAGTAAAACTGACTGTGTCTATTATACACTACACAACATTATTTAATTTTAAATTATTATTACCTCTGGTTCAGTAAGGATTCTTGTAATAAATTAGCAGTGGTTGGGGCATATTTTAAGTATTAACGCTGCTTAAAAAGATGCAGTCTAATCCTGTTTTTTATTTTAAAAATTATCCTGTTATTTATACATTTTTCATCTGGTATTGATATTTTATTTCAGCTTTATTTTAATTAACAACAACAACAACAACAACAACAAACCTTATTAGGCCTAGTTTTAGTTTTCAACAACAAAACTAATGGGAGATATACTTAGGAGAGGTCGTTGGTATGGATAAGTGGCTGATTATGCACTAACAGTTTTTTTTTTTTTTTGGAGCTACTGTAAATGGATTTCCTTGCTCCTTAAAACTGAGGGAAGTGTTGAAATTATCATTGTCAAATTTGGCAGCATTCCATAGATGTGGTACTTAAACATTAGGTTGAAAATAACTGCATATTCCTTTGTGCATTAATACAAGGTGGTGACAGCCTTGCAATTTGTAGTATTAATTGGAAGCTAAAAAAGGATTCTCCCCTAAATCTATTACTTACTTCAGGTACTGTTGTGAAAACACCTTACACGTGAGATGTGTAAAATAGGCTGTTATTGAGAAAGATTTGCACTTTTGAAAAGTTTCAGACTTGCATATGGAGAGCTTCTTAGAAAAATAAACTGGGATTGATCTAGTCTTTAATACCCGGAGAAAGCTATTAACATTCCCATTTCCATTCATTGTTAACATTCCTATTCAAGTCAATGGTAGTTGTTTGGCTGACACAAGACCCTCTAGAATTACAAATGTGACATCTTTGATCAAGGGACCAAGAGCTGCCAATGTCACGTGACTAATCCCTCTGACCCAACGGGGAAAGTTCTCAGATCTTTGTCTGACGTTCTGGCAAGGTTCTCTCAAAATTACAACCAAGAAACAAAACATATTCAGAGAAGTGTTCAGTGGCCAGTTGCACCAGCAGTGCGTAGTTATAACTTAGCCTAATTTTGACGTAAATGGGCCACTAAGTTACAACTTATGCACTACTCAATATTTTTGCGTTGCACCATTAAACTTAGTTGAAGCGTAACTCTACGTGTAAACTAAATATTTATGGAAGCCTCCAATCAGGAGTAACAGTTGGAATAGTTAACAGCAGACAGACAGAACAGCATCAATACGCTTTTGTTTTACATGACATACTTCAATTCTTTACACGTATATGATAATGCTGACATTTATGCTGACTTATATTTTAAGAGAGAAAACATTATGCGAATAGATTACTTTGTTAGCAGCTCTTTAACATGAACCCGTGCAAAACAGCTGTGTGCTGCTGCGTGCATCTGTCCCATTGCTCCATGATCCGAATGTCAGGATGTCAAATAAAATCAGTCAAAATCAATAAAAGTATTTTCTTTAGGTTTTTTTTTTTCATTTTTTATTTATTGATCCTTATTAATGTTGTTTCATATAGATATACTGAATGCTTCTGAATTTTATTTATATATAAAAGCACTTCATAATTATCATATTTAATGAAACATTTTTACCGTTGGTTAGCCTACAGTACATGAGGCAAAATAAGTTATAATGATGAAGTATAAACTGAAATTCAGAGGATTTCAACACAACTTCAGCTCATGTATTTGTAGGCTGCTATTGGATAATGCGACTACGCATTACTTTACGGACAGCTTACAACCTACTAGCTAGGTTCTGCTTTAAGATCAAAAGGTGCAACCGAAAAAGTACAGAGTTAGGTACAAACTAGCTACACTCAAAAAATGACTTGTTGAATTTACTTAAAAAATATGTGGTAAGTGGTTGCACACAACTATATTGAGCAATTTTTACAAATAACAATTTAGTTATATGAACAAAAAAAATCCAAGTAAAACTGGCACAATTTCTTTAAGCAAATACAAACCATTTGATTTTGTCACTGTTACATAATATTTATATGTGCCGTTTACTTAATGATGTTATGTTAAATTTATAAAAGTTTATTATGTAAGATGAGCAATTATCAATTCAATTTGCCTTAAAAAAAATTAAATAACAACAAGCATATTTTTAAAAATAAAATGCAAAATTAACTCATTGGACAAACTAAAAATATTTAATTGAGATCAGGAATTCCATCCAATGAATTTTTATATAAGTGCCCACAGCCTAAACACACACACAAACACACACACACTCTTCTGCATAATGCTAACTACAAAATTACAGAAACTCCTCAATGTCCAACATAACTGAACATTAAACACTAACATAAACTAATAACATCTTTCCCTTTACTGAAAAACACATAAAATAACACTTTGATCCATACGTTTTCTCTCCTAGCGCAGTCCCTTGCAAAGCATGCTGGGAACTACAGATCCACTGCGCAGTTAGTTATGTCAACTCAAATATTTCATGTAGTTTTAACGCAAATAAATTAAGTAAACTTCAGTTTTATATATATTAGGCTGATTGAACACATTGACTTAATTTAACTTAACTTAATTTAATTAGGTAAAGTAAACATAATTTAAATGTGTCTTATCTATGAAAGGCCTGAATCATTTTTTTTTTTTTTTTTGAGTGTAATTACTAAGCCTCTAGTGTGGACTTTACGTTCAAATTTAAGAAAGAACTTACAAATGACTAGTGCAACCCTACCCAGCTGTGGAAGCTGCATTAAAATAATAATGACGATGCTGATTGGTCGATGGCCCCACAAGAAGATGGAAAATAAATCGGTGGACCCAGTAGCCTACAACTGCCCATTTTCAAGAGTATAGCATTATTTCACTTTAGCTTTCTAACACCAAGCAGCAAAATTGTATCGTTTACATTTTCAATGTCGTAGGCACAACACTTTGGGAAACGCAATACTATAAATAATAGACATGTATCCTGCACCCGCAATCCTATATAGGACAAGGAGTTTGAGAAATGGATGGATGTTTCTTGAAAAAAGGTGAATAAATAGCTAATAGTTAATGACCAACCATGAATAGAGAAAGATGCTAAAAAGAAGCAGATGGTTTATATATAGCATACAAACAGGGCATAGCCATCCAAACCTTAAGATCTGGAGTCAAAAAGATTCTGAGAAGAGAATCTGATGGGATCTTCAACATCAGTACGGTTTGAGTGAGTGGGGGACATTATTAATCAGAATGAGTCACACTGCTTAAACCCATCTTCAATTTCTCCACTAGAACTGAGCTGATTTGAGAAACAGCTCATTAATCATGCTATGAAATTTCTATGACTAACCCTGCATTAAAGTGGCAATCAAGAATACATGAATAGTCAGATGGTTAATCAGCTGAGTCTTTTGTATAATTCTCTTCATAAGTGTGACATATTTAAATTATTACTGAGGGTCACTTGTTTAACAGAAACTACTTCTGTATCGCGTCAAGCAACACTGAGGGGGTAGAGCTGAAATGACTGAGTTTGACTATGACTTTATACAATAAGATAACAAAGAGGCAAACAGGGAGCAAAATGTCAGGGAGGGCGGATGTGAAAGTTCAAGGAGTGCAAACATAACAGCTATCTTGCAAAAGAGGTGACCAATGGAGGTGATGGGCTAAGAGGTCACTGGCTGGATGGCAGCCCTGCCATGTGCCACTCATGGACCTCAAGGACAATTTATGCACCTGGAGAAAGAGTTTAGATTTATAACAACTGCAATGAGGCATGAAAATTTTTTACAATTAAAAATGCAATGCTCCTGTTGTAAGCATAGGGAAACCTATTCTGTCACATAAAAAGTCAAAATTATGATATAAAAAGTCACATTTTTGACATAAAGGGGCAGTTAGTATCTCATAATTTACTATTTTTGTTATAATTATGATTTACCCAAGCAGGATTATTTTTCTTATGTCAGAAATTGTCTTCCTTCCATTTAAGAATCATCAGTTATACTTTATTTTAAGGTGTCATTGTTACAGTGTAATTAAATATTTAAGTACTGAGTAATATTAATTATCTATATGTATTTACCATTGGGTTATGATAGGATTAGGTTTGGTTGCATGTAAATATGCATAATTTACTGTTATTACTGGAGTAAATACATGTAACATATGTAACAAGGACACTGTCATAGTGTTACAGAATCATCATATATAGATGAATTCTGTATATGAATTTATTAACTCATTTAAATAAATATTTTAGTATTATCTGTACAGCGAAAAAAGGAATTGAATTAATTGCATCTTACTGGTCATGTCAGTAAAAACAAATCTGGTTGTTAGGGCATACAAACCGAGCTACAGTTTTCAAAAATATTAATTTCTAGCCTTGCACTTGTGGATTTTGCAAAATTAATATTATGATGCCAGATTTGGTGACGGATTTGCTTTATGCGTTCGTCATTTTGCATATTCTAAATGAGCTGATAAGAACAGGTTAATTATATGGTATGGTAAGAAACAGCTTGCGTACAAAATATGTATCTGTATTTAATATAGAACAATGTCATGCAACAACTTGCCTTCAAACAATTAGTAAAAAAAATAAAT
Organism: Pseudorasbora parva; assembly: GCF_024679245.1. Classification (NCBI taxonomy): domain Eukaryota; kingdom Metazoa; phylum Chordata; class Actinopteri; order Cypriniformes; family Gobionidae; genus Pseudorasbora; species Pseudorasbora parva. The sequence goes on from NC_090180.1 coordinate 12,914,302, forward strand.
AATATGATACACTGAAAAAATAGATTTGTGCTGCTTGTTAAATTGATTAAAGTGAGTTAATGCAAGACAGATTTTATAAAGAAATGCAGTTCCAGGCTGACACAGACATTTGAGCAGTGTTAATCTAACATCATCCGCTCATGAAGATGTTTAGTACTTAAAGAACATTTAGTACTTAAAGGGGTGATGAATTGAGGAGTCAACTTTATTGCGCTTTTGATATATAAAAGGTCATGGTAATATAAGAATATCCTGTAAGTTTCAGAGCTGAAAACTTTGTTGGTCAAAGAAAAGCTTTTATAGACACCAGGCTCCACAAACGGTCCTGTGCTTTATACTGACGTCAGTGTGCGACAAAACACCGCCTCTACAGAATCTACAGCGCGTCTAATCCAGTAGCCCATCCACCGACTCATGGAGTTCTCTAGCTGGTCAACAACAATTTAATACCGAGGACGATTAAGATATTGCACTATTCCTGGTTGTGGAAGTACACAGCCGCTGCATACGCTTCCTTCAGATCCTAATATTAGGAATGAGTGGTTGAACTTTATTTTTAATGATCTGCTACTCTCTCTCTCTCTCTCTCTCTCTTGTTGTCATCTGAAGGGTGGCGTGCGCGCCTAATGTGTATGTGTGTGCGCTCGGTTCACGCTTATATCGTCCGATCTTGCGAGCTATGTGTAAAATAAAAATTATAATCCAATCAAAAGCGTGTCATTGAGAAAAAAAACAATGTGTTTGTTTGATAAAGACATTTAGGAGCCCTGTGATCGAGAAAATCATTCTGGTTGTCGCTTCTCCCTCATTCTCTCCTCTCCGTCATGTGGACTGACAGCGGAGCTTAAGCTCATTAAATATGCAAATATTATCCAATCCTAGCCGTGGTCGTTTACTTCCAAGTCTCCAGTGCGGCACGCCCATCAGAACCCAGCGTTTTGGAGAGAGCTTTAAAACCAGTGTAGAAAATAGCCTTTTACTTATTAGTTATGATGTTTTTGAATGTAAAACCACACAAACGTCATTAGTTGACCTCAGACAGCAGTATAAAAAAATGTAAAAGCCAGTTCATGACACCTTTAAGGGAAAGCAGGTAATGATAAAACATAAAAATAAATAAAATTAGCCAAAAAGTCATCTCAACCCAACCCAACTCCATGTGCTGTTAAACATGAGAGATTAACGACTTGCACAGTGAAGTGGTGGGAAGAACTGTTGATTGAACTCTGACAGCTTGGTGCATCCGGCCTCTTCCACCCCCTCTAGATAATGAAGTGGTGATAAGTTTACCCCAGCCGGACGAAGCCCCATGGGATAGATAATGAGGCCAGTTGTTAATTAATGTAAAGTTCTCCTGGTCTCTGTGTGCTCTGTGAATCCCAATTAGTCTGAAGCTTAACAACATGTTGCACTTGATTTTCAGTTCACTTCAAAGCTCGGTCTCCTTCTGCTGTTTTCAGAGTCCCTGCTTTCTCAAAGTCTTTATATTAAAGGGCACACTGCATGGCATGGAGGATAGACAGAAATGTGTACACTTCTGCTTAGATGCAACCACTGCTTCCACCGTTCACGTCAAATCATTTAAACAACACCGTGTCCTAACCAGACGAGACAAGCAATTTATTGGCCTACTCTAAACGAGAAAATGCTCCAACACAAACAAAATCAGATCAGCGTGTGGAAGACTTCTGTGTTCGCGTGCACAATCTCAAATTCGCAACACTCTGCATTGCATATAACACACACCAACCTATTGTTATGACTTTGGATTGCTTCTCCAGATGGCATCCTTTGTTATGGTTTTCCGTGTGGAAAATGAAGGATTTGTTATGAAATATCAGATGTCTTCTAATATCACTCTCCTCATGGATGTTGGACTATTAATATACATGAGGAGAGATACTTCAGTCCAATGAGATTTTGTTGTAGGTGGGGCTATAATGCAAAACTACTGGAAAAATAGAATCAATGAATTAATAATAGAATATTAACAACCATGAATTAAGTTTTCCTGATTTGTGATATTGCATTATTCATATTTAAAATGTTTTTGTTGTTGTTTTGGTTTGGTTTACTGTTTTCCATTTTAATATAATTGCCAAAAGTTTTGGGACGCCTGCCTTTACATGCACATGCACTTTAATGACATCTCATTCTTAATCTGTAGGGTTTAATATGGAGTTGGCCAACCCTTTGCAGCTATAACAGCTTCAACTCTTCTGGGAAGGTTTTCCATAAGGTTTAGGAGTGTGTTTATGGGAATTTTTGACCATTCTTCTAGAAGGCCATTTGTGAGGTCAGGCACTGATGTTGGACAAGAAGGCCTGGCTCGCAGTCTCTGCACTAATTCATCCCAAAGATCTTCTATTGTGTTGAGGTCAGGACTCTGTGCAGGCCAGTCAAGTTCCTCCAAACCAAACTTGCACAACCATGTCATTATGGACTGTGATTTGGGCAGCAGTGTGCAGTCATGTTGGAACAGGAAGGGGCCTCGGATTGAAAATGTATACTGAAGCCTTAAAAGTTCCTTTCACTGGATCTAAAGGGCTAAACCCAACCCCTGTAAAACAACCCCACACCATAATCCCCCTCCACCAATCTTAACACTCTGGCACAATGCAGTCACAGTGCATGTATCCACTGCTCTAGAGTCCAGTGGCAGCAGCTTGGATCCAGCTACTCGGCCATTGAAACCCATTCCATGAAGCTCCCTGTGCACTGTTCTTGAGCTAATCTGAAGGCCACATGAAGGTGATTGATGTCTAAGTGCTTGATTTTCTACACGTGGCCATGGAAGTGATTGGAACACCTGAATTCAATGATTTGGAGGGGTGTCATAACAATTTTGGCAATATAGTATATTTTAAAGGGGTCCAATTATGCTTTTTCACTTTTTCAACCTTAGATAATGTGTAATAATGTTGCTGTTTAAGCATAAAAAAGAGATGCAAGGTTACAGAGCTCAAAGTCTACTCCAAAGGAAGATATTTATTTAAAGGAACACTCCATCGTTTTTAGAAATAGGGCTTATTCAATTTCTTTCCTACATTTAGATATGTGGGCAAATGCATTTGTGTCTCAGTGCATGCATTGTTTTAGTTTGGCGGGGTCGCCGCTAGCTTAGCTTAGCATAATGAATGGAATCCTATGTTGCCAGCTAGCATGTCCCGAGTAAAAGTGATCAAAAAAAAAACACCCAATTACATCTCGTGGCCTGTGTATTTCTATTTCAAAGAGATGCCGTTTTGTCCACCCCATTTCCAAAACTAATTTGTTTGAATTCCCTAAGAATGACAATTTTAGAGTGGTTTAAATTTATTTCAAACACTGTTCCTGAACATTATATCCCCAATGTTTATCTGCCTTTATCTAAGCTCTTTGCCTCAACTCGCCTGTTACCCAACATTATATGATATAGTGTTTACTGTATCTTTTGTAACTCTCACTTATGTAAGACTGTTCACCGGCCATTAGGAAAATTAACCTTGGTTTTGTGATCGATTACTGTTTGTATTGCCATAGTTTTTCGACACATATCATGATTGGTGTATAACATTGTATCTAAAATGTATAAGAAAATTACAGTATAAGAAAGTTTGTATAAGAAAAGCATGCCACTCTGAAAAGTCCTGCCTGTCTGTGCATGAAATCCGTTCTGGACAATCCTCTTGTTTGTTGAGTCTGAATCAGGCATGGATTGGTTTGAAATTGACACCATGCTTAATATTTACATATAATTAAAACTTGCGGTTATGGTAAGGGACATGACAACACAAAGGGCCAGCTAACCAGTCACAGCACATTTCGGATGCAGGGGCTTCATCAAAACTAAATGGTGTATATGGGGCAGACTTTGGAGAGAGGTGCTGCAATAATATAAAATATGTGAAAAACGTGTTTTTTGAACAATCAAGCAAGAAAACTTTTTAATGGTTGTGCATTTAATGGCAGCACAACTCAAATCCATCATTTTCTGCTCACCTGATCAGATCGGATCGTCCTGTGTGACCTAATGCCACAGATATTTAACACGCTGAGATCCTGCAGGGATTTACTTGGCCCAGGATCTTATCATAATGTTTTCATTTTACGGCCAATGAAGTGATTTCCACATATCCTATTGGCAATCTGTCAGGCCTACGCCACAGATCTTATTCTGCAGCGTGTGCAGGTCTCGCTGGCTTCAGAGTGCACCACCGCTTTGCTTCATTTCTCCCATGGTCAGTGGGGTAAGTCCTGCACTGCAGTAAAGCACCTCGATGACTATGGACCATTAAAGTGCTATTGAGTTTCTGTCAAATCGCCAGCACCTACAATCTCTCACTGTCCCTCCTCTCAGCCCTTTCCATTATCAGTCCCCTCCAGCCAGCGTGGCTCAACATCACCATAGACATAGCTAAGATTGCCATACCTTGACAGTCTGCATTCGTTTCAGCCGTCGAAGCCTTGCTTTAGGTCTGTGTGAGGCAGGATGTGATGTATCCTTGTGATTCTGGGCTAACCAATAACCCTACATCAATATAAGCCTTAGCAATTTTGTTCCTCTGGGAGAGATTGGGGACTCAATCTCATATAGTTGCTTGTGAAGACCCTTGTTGTAATCAAATCCTTCTCATCGTGCAGAAAGGCCTTTTCTGGAGAGCAGATAAAGCAGAAATCATTGGTTTCAGGGAGTGGGGTGACCTGGAGAGAGCGGTTTGACACAGTGGTGTCATAACAAGAGGGTCAAGGTTTGGCTGGTTAGCATGATGCCCTTACTCCCGGCCGGTAAATACCAGAAGGTCATGTGGTTTTAAAAACTTACCACCATTTAAAGTGTCCCTATATTATACTATATTAAAGGTTCCTACTTTTGCTTTGAATGTCTTCTACAATAGGATTACATGCACTTTGGTTTTCTCATGATGTACTTTACAAATAATCTCCTTTCTAAAAGAGTTTGAAAATGGTTTGTTTGAAGATTCAGACTCTTTAAATCCCTCCTTTCTGAAGGCCTATTCTGATCTGATTGGTAAGTTGGCCCAGTCTGTTGTGATTGGTCTACCACTTACAGTGCATGTTGGAAACAAAACACCTATTACCATATCTGAATTTTAGCTCTGGAGACTTCCTCAGCACTTGATACACAGTGATATGAACAGATGGCATTGGGATTTTTTTTCCATATCAAATTCAATGCGAGTCCTTGTCCTTTGGAAGTGCCTGCACAGTGGATGCATAGCACTAAACACACCATCTTCTCAACATGTCAACAAAACAACAGACAAACTCTTTCAGTCTCAGCTACTGCTAAAGTATTCTAAGGGCAGGCAAAAGTAGACCTTAAGGAAAACCATAATCAAATAAAAACCATAGGCTGGCATTAGCAAGTATGTAACTGGAAGTGAATCTGGAATTGGATCATTTCTTTCTTTTAGGAGACAATAACTGTATTTGATCTTTTTTGACACACTGCCTGAAATGTAACATTTGAAAATGCATAATAGGGACAGTTTAACATTAGCAGACTGTTTCTACAAACATTTATGAAAGAATGGGTCCCTTTCAGAAGCTCAATGAATTCAAGCGTGTTAGTGTTGGTTATCACCTGTGCAATAAGTCCATTAATGAAATTTACTCACTAATAAATATTTCACAGTCAACTGTTAATGGTAATATAACAAAGTGGAAGCAACTGGGAACAACACCAACTCAGTCATCAAGTGATAGACCACGTAAAATCACAGAGCAGGGTCAGCGCATGCTGAGGCGCACAATGTGCAGGAGTCACCAACTTTTTTGCAGAGTCAATAGCTACAAACCTCCAAACTTTGTGTGGCCTCCAGATTAGCTCAAGAACAGTGCATAGAGAGCTTCATGTAATGGGTTTCCATGGCCAAGCAGTTGCACCCAAACCAAATGCAATTAAAACATCATTGCACTGGTGTAAAGCACACCACCACTGGACTCTAGAGCAGTGGAGACGTGTTCATTTGAGTGACGAATCATGCTTCTCTGACTGGCAATTCAATGGACGAGTCTGGGTTAGACAGTTGCCAGGAGAACAGTACTTACCTGACTGCATTGTGACAGGTGTAAAGTTTGGTGGATGGGGGATTATGGCGTGGGCTTGTTTGGCCCCTAACTGTGCGTTCACACTGCTGGTGGCGAGAGTGGCAAGGTGGCCGGAAGTCATTCATTTTTAATGGGAGCCGGGCGGCGAGCTCCGGCGAGAGAGGCGCGGCGCTTCTTGGACGATTTGGCTGCCAAGGAGAGTTGAAATCAGCTCAACTTTATGGTAATGAGCTAAGACACAGTTCGGCATCAACAGGCGGCAACCAATTGGAATGTAGAAGTGCTGCGCTTGAGAGAAATCCAGAGAACGCAGGCATATAAACTTTGGTTCCGACCACATTAGTTCCCAAGCAAAATGTAAGAGAAGTTGATAATTGCTGTGCAGGTTTCCCTATAATTTATGACGAGATCATTCATAGTGATGTGCAATTTGTTAAGAAGTCACGCAACACTATTTTATAGGCGCTAGAATGCTTGTTTTTCAGCGGGAATGCAATTCATTCTTGAGGTTAACTTATTCCCTACTTGTGGTCAGTCTACCCATCAACATGCTTTTTTGATTTGCGGCCTCTTTAAATACAGTTTAAAAAAAAGAATAAACATTCGATCTACGTCAGAGTGGCAGCGCGTCCACGAAGCAAATTTTGACGCTCTCGCCAGCGGCGGTGTGAATGCACGGTTAGTTCCAGTGAAAGGAAGTCATAAGGCTTCAGCATATCAAGACATTTTGGACAATTTCATGCTCCCAACTTTTCTGGGAACAGCTTGAGTATTGCCCCTTCCTGTTCCAACATGACTGCGCACCAGTGCACAAAGCAAGGTCCATGACATGGATGAGCAAGTTTAGTGGGGAGAAACTTGACCACCTTTGGGATGAATTAAAGCGGAGACTGCGAGCCAAGCCTTCTCATCCAACATCAGTGCCTGACCTTGCAAATGTGCTTCTATACGAATGGTCAAACATTTCAATAAACACAATCCTAAACCTTGTGTAAAGCCTTCACAGAAGAGTTGAAGCTGTTGCTGCAAAGAGTTGGCCTGTAAAGGGTTGCATGTAAAGGCAGGCGTATCAAAACTTTTGGCAATATAGTGTATATAGTATAACAAATTTTCTTTTAGCATTGCAGATTTCAATTCTGGAGGGTCAGCCGAGCACTGTTATTTATGTAATTTATATAGATTACTATTGTGGTATTTTTTTTATATTTTAAATTAAATTTTAGTTTTATATTTTCATTTTCAAAGCTTTAGTTATTTTGTTGTGTTTTTTTAATTGTTTTTATTATTAAGTTATATTTCAGTTAGTTCACAAATCAACATTTCTCATTTTCATTTTGTTTTGTTTAAGCTTTTCATCTAATATCTTTATTTGATTTTATTTAAATTAATGAAAACTATTTTTATTACTTTTAGTTAACAACACTGTAGCCGAGCACCTGCCATTGAGATAAATGGGAATGCAATTCAATTTCTCTGGGTATTACAGACCTTCTTAAACTCATAACCACAATGTCAAATAATTATATAGTATTATAATCAATACATGCCAAAGGTTTACATGTTTAAAGAAACTCAATTGTAAGTGAAATATTAAGACTGTTCTTTCGTAAATTCCTCAAGGAGCATATCCTGTCTTTGTCTACCCTAGGCAGACGAAAAGAGAGATTAATAAAGATGATTAATCAGACATGACGTTGAAGCCAGACTTCCTCAGGCATTCCCTTTATCAGAGTTTAAACCTTGAATCACACAACCTCCACTACTGCTATATTTCATTTAAAAGCACTTTCTTTTCGTTACATAAAATATTAAAATTGCGTAAATGGTTTTTAGTGTATTTAATCAACAATTTGTTCCTTTAAAAACGTGGTTTCAGGTAGTTATTCTGTGCATAGAAGGAATGGGGAATTTAGAGGCTTTGGTCTGTGATCTGGGGTGCGATTCTCAAACATTTGTCACATCAGCTGATTTGTGGGGCATCTTGGACCTATTCATCAGGCCCTGCTGTCACTGGGCAATTAATTTATGTCCCTCATCCACATACCCTGTCCCAGACCACATCAGTGGTGCTCGGCCTGTCAGTCTCACAACCTTCATGTCTATCACAGAGTTGTGTTTTCTAGAGTTACTGCACTAACTCTTTATGATATATCATTATTAGACATAAAACACAATATTTGCATTAGTTTAGTTTATTCACAATTTACAGTCAGTAAGATTTTTAAATGTTGTAAAGTTTTCCCATATCCCCATCAAAGCTGCATTAGACGTCAAATAATTAAATATCACAATTTAAAATAATGTGTTTTCAAATGTAATTTATTCCTGTAATGACAGCTGATTTTTTAACCGCCATTACTGTAACATTTCATCAATTTAAAGGGTTAGTTCATCCAAAAATGAAAATTCTGTCATTAATTACTTACCCTAATGTCATTCGACATCCATAAGACCTCCGTTCATCTTCGGAACACAAATAAAGATATTTATTCCTCTCTCAAGACCCATAAAAGACACTAAAGACGTCGTTACAAAGCCCATCTCACTACAGTGGCTCTACAATAATTTTTATGAAGCTACGAGAATAGTTTTTGTGCGTTTCCACATATCCACATAAAAAAAAAAAACGAAATTTTGAATCATATAGTGATGGGCCGATTTCGAACCGTTATGAATCAGCGTATCGATTCATGATTTGGATTTCCAATGTCAAGTGATTTTAGCAGTTTGACACGCAATCCGAATCATCACGCTGATTCATAACGGTTCGAAGCTTTGTTTTGAAATCGGCCCATCCCTACACAAGTCGTTATTTATTTTTATTTTTTTGAGCACAAAATCTATTCTCGTCTCTTCATAAAATTATTGTAGAGACGAGATGGACTTTGTAACAATGTCTTTAGTGCCTTTTATGGGTCTTGAGAGGAAATGACATTGGTGTCTTTGTGAGCCGCATCGTATTTCAACAAAAATATCTTAATTTATGTTCTGAAGATGAACGGAGGTCTTACGTGTGTTGAACGACATTAGGGTAAGTAATTAATGACATAATTTTTATTTTTTCGGTGAACTAACCATTTAATACATCTATTTTCAAAAGTTTTTAAACAATTCTTATTGAACCCAAGCCTTTGAACAATAGTGACTATTTTATTTATTATTTGATTCTCTTTTTATTTAAGTGTTTGTTGCTATGAGGTCTTAAATAATCTTTTGATGTAGGAATCTAAATAATGATCAAAGTATGTTTTGATACAAATTATCATCATCTTAATTAAGTTAAAATGTTACTATTGTTCAACAAAATTAAGATTCAGTTCTAGTCTTGGTTTATTGTTAGAATTACATCATCACACATTGATGATGTGTTCAGTGTTATCAAAAAGTCAATAAAAACACAGTGCAATAATTCGTATAATTAATTGAAGGCATGTGTCTGTGGCCAAATGATTAAAAATGAGTTTGTGAAATTAGGTACCATATGTATATTAATCTTCCAGTTCTGTACCATAATTCATTTTAGGTTTGAAATTTACAACCTGTTTTTCTGCTCTGGGTCAGTTGGGGTAATAACATTGAACGCTTTCATTGCCGCTCACAAATTCTCAATTAACACACGATCGTATGATGAATGCCCTAACATCCCTAGTTCAAACCATTGGACCGCTATCCGAGACACAATATTGGATTGCCCCTTTGGCTTTATGAGGCAGGACCTCATTAGCGACCGGTCTAACATGACCTTTATGTTGAAGTGTCTGTGATGCACACTTCTGTGGCGGTACTCTAATCAGCTGGGATTAATAGAGAGCAGCTTTGGAAATTAATGTTGTGGTCCAGTGCTGCTGATGGAGATGTCAGCTTTTCTAATGAGCACCGCTGCACTGTCTTTCCTCCTCTAACAGAGACCATACTTGGAATAGGATATAATCTACATCGATTTTTCAATGGCCACCTTCAACACTGGTCACTCTATCCCAAGTGTTAAGAGGAGAGAGCGTATTGATCGTGATAAGGCAGCAGCTTTTGGTCAGGGAGCAACTGCAGGAGAATCCAGTGGAAGGTCTGGCCCTCTTTGTCACATTAAGCCACTCAGTGTTGTCTATATCAGGGTATAAGTGTTATAATGTGGTGGAGGAAGAAATCAATGATAGTATGTGTGCGCAGGTGGTAAATCTCTTCTACTTTAAATGCAGACAGAGGGTGACCGATGATTCAGTAACATGAAGACTTAAAATAATATTTCAGCCAAATATGACCCTCATCTCTCTTGTGTTGTTATAAAACACATTTGTATTTTCTGCGGAACACTAAATTAGATGTTTTTGAAGAATCATTACATACAAGGACGAATATAATTTTTCTCCCCCCTTGGTGCATTAATTGATTTAATATAAAGTATTATATTAAGGCCTCAGAAAGGCCTTCATTGACACCAATGTCATTTCCTCTCTCAAGACCCATGAAAGGCACTAAAGACGTCGTTACAAAGCTAATCTCACTACAGTGACTACGATAATTTTATGAAGCGACGAGAATAGTTTGTGTGCGGCAAAAAAAAAGAAATAACAAATTATTTAGTGATGCGCCAATTTCAAAACAAAGCTTCAAATCATTATTGATCATTATTGATTATTTTATGGGTCTTGAGAGAGGAAATGACATTGGTGTCAATGAAGGCCTTTCTGAGCCATCGAATTTCAACAAAAATGTCTTAATTTGTGTTCCGAAGATGAACGGAGGTCTTACGGGTGAGTAATTAATGACAAAATTTTCATTTTTGGGTGAACTTACCCTTTAAATTGCAATTATGCACCCTATTTGCTACCACAATTTAATTTCTGGAATCAAAATTTAAAAATCAATTCTGAATGGTGAAAAATGATCATAGAAGTAGGAAGAATATGACACATACATTGTATAACATTATAAAAAATTAACATGTTAAGTTGTTGCTTTAAGGAGGTATTTATACTTGATTCTACTTATAAAATTATAATTATGTTGATGTAACCTAATTCAATCAGGTTTATAGCATAAAACAAGAGAATGCCGTTTTAACTTAATTGAGATACATTGACCCAATATACAATTTCCAGTAAAGCTCAGGATGGACACATTTGACAGATGCGCACTACGACTACACCAGACAGGGCAGTATAGTCATGATTAGTGTCAGCTGCAGGACATCTGCTCTGAAGCACAAAGAAGTAAAAATGTGTTTGTGTTTGGCTGCTTCTTGCTGATCTGCAAATTTTGCTCCAATGAGAAATGTTTATTTGAGGTTATTATACACACTATGTTCCATCAAAGGTGAAATAGCAATTGACATTATAAAACAATTTTTTTTATGGTTAATTCGTTAAAATGAGCTAAAATAACAATTTAACATTTTGCCACAGCTTTATTTATTTGTGTTCAATTCACTCAATATATTTTAATTAATTTGTGTTAAAACAACATGAATATTTTTTTTTTTTGACATTACTATTTGGGCTGCATTTCCCAAAAGCTTCGTAGGCCATTGCCACTAATGGTCTCTACGATTAACTTAGCTCACGATGCTTTTGAGAAATGCAATCCAGTGGATCTGTAGTTCCCAGCATGTTTGCAAGGAATTTAGGGATAAAGGGCCCTATCAGACCCAGCGCAATGCGATGCCAGGCGCGACGCAAGTGTTTCAGCCCAAGGCTGTTTTCATTTTCACGTCCAACGCCACATTGTTTAAATAGCAAATGCACTCTGGCCCATCTGTTCGCCCATGGGCGTGCTGGTCTGAAAACGAGGTGTGTTCAAATTCCGCCATGTAAATAGCGAATTCTTAAAACAGCGCCTTGAGTGTTATGTTATGTGTTTTTCAGTAAAGGGGACGATGTTGGTAGTTTATGTTAATGTTTAATGTTCAGTCATGTTGTAGTTGGACATTTGAGAAGTTTCTGTTATTGATTTTTTTCACTGTTATGGTACTTTTAATATCAATTTTAATAGTGTGAAATCCCCTAGTTACTATGAACCTTCCTTGTATGGCAAGAATTGTGTAAAGATTCTTCAGAAATGTTTATTTTTGTGTTTCATTGAAACCAGTATCTGATTTTGGAATTAAATGAATACCAGTAAATTAATTTTTCGTTAAAGTAGCCTCACAAAAAACCGAGTAAAACAGTCTTTGCTAGGAACAGCATCTAAGATCCAGTCTCCCTGTGAACATTCCTGGACGAAACAAACGAGAGAAACACATTTTGATCCAACAACGCAGAGTAGATAATTAATTTGATGTGAGGAAGCATCACAATCTGTCAGTTCTTCCACTGACAGCAGCGATGGGGATAAAATTATTCCACAAACAAAGCTGAATCTTTTGTCCCAAGAGCCTTTAGATGTTATGCATCTTTTGTAATTGCATTCCGCCGCTGTTTGTGCCTGAAACAAAACAAGATTTATGACAATTGCAGCCGATCAAACATGTATACAAGAAGGAAATTAATGGCCGTCTCCTCAAAGTTCATGGCTGATTGTCATTTGTGCTATGGCTCAGAGGTGTGCTGAATGTTAATGAAAAAGTTGATCTGAGAAACAGCGGCTCAGCAGTGCAGGGCAGACACAGACACATGAAAAATGCATGGAGCTCTGTGTGTACCTTCAACTTCACTCATCGGAATTCTGCTCCCATTCCAACTGGCCAACAAGCAAGAATATCAATTACATTAGCAATTTGGGTGGTAGCGAGCGAGCGGGTAACCGCTGAGCAGCTCTCGTGAGACACACACTCCGAATGCACGCAATGGCCATTATGAGCACCATACTCAGCAGTCACCTCAGGAAAACGTCCAACTTATTGTGTTAATAGAGACTGAAGTGTTTTCACCAAAGAATATGTTCATTAACACCGTGATTCATGTGGAGAATCAAACATCTCAGTGTGGGTTCACCTCAAATGAGTGCCAGTGTCTAGCTGAAAACCTGTTGCTATTAGCGTACTGCATAATTAACAGATTCGGTCTGTTTGTGTGTTTCAGGAAAACCCATATATGTGTAATAACGAATGCGACGCTGAAACCGAGGAGCTGGCCCACCCGCCCGAGCTCATGTTTGACTCTGAAGGACGAAACCCCACTACGTTCTGGCAGTCGACCTCCTGGAAGAAATATCCGAAGCCCCTTCAGGTCAACATCACACTGTCCTGGAACAAAACAATAGAACTCACAGATGACATTGTCCTTACCTTCGAGTCTGGCCGACCTGAGCAATTAGTCTTGGAGAAGTCTCTGGATTACGGTCGTACGTGGCAGCCGTATCAGTTTTACGCTGCTGACTGTTTGGATGCCTTTACTATGGAGCCAAAAGCAGTACATCAGCTGACCCAAAGCAGTATGCTAGAAATCATCTGCACCGAGGTCTATTCAACGGGGTATGTGTGGAAGTACGACAAAACTGTACGCTTTGAGATCAAAGATCGCTTCGCCCTTCTTGCTGGCCCAAGACTGCACAACATGGCTTCTCTGTATGGGCAGCTGGACACCACCAAGAACCTAAGGGATTTCTTCACCCTCACTGACCTTCGTATCAGACTTCTACGGCCTGCCACCGGAGCCACGATGGTGGATGAGAACAACCTCTCTAGATACTTCTACGCCATTTCTGACATCAAAGTGCAGGGCAGGTAAGTCCTAATTTAACAGAACACGCCTATCGTTGGGTTTCCATCTAAGTATTTTTGCTTAAAACTAAAAATATAATAATTTTTGTATGGGGAACACATTCACTATTAACTACGACTTTTACCTCAATACACTCCTTATTTACTGCTTATTAATAGTTAGTAAGGTAGTTTTGTAGCATGTAAGTTTAGGTATTAGGTAGGATAAAGGGATGTAGAATAAGAATAAGTTATTAATACGTGCTTTATACGTTCTAATAAAAAGCCAATATCCAAGCAATATGCATGCCAATAAGCAATAGTTAACCTCTTAACCCTCGCCCTGCCCTGAGAAATAAATAAAAAAATGACATACCCCAAATAAAAATGTCTGCAGCTCTTAAACCCTATGGTCTATATCCATAAATGTGGTCTTATTTTAAACTAGACACTTTAAATTATGTTACCCAAAACTCATAATAACTCAAAGTAGTATAGGGACAGATTAAAACAAGGGGAAATATGCATGTAAGTGACTCACGTTTTTATTTTTTTATTAATCCCTTATGGAAAAAAATATTAGATTTTAATTTTAATGCCCTAAAATAACCAAAATATAAAACTGAATGTCTGATCATGCTTTGATTAAAATTTGAGGACGATTCTCTCAAAAATGTAGCTTCTGTAAGCTTTTATGTCAAAAAAGACTGGGCGTCCTTTCAATAAAGTCCAATTATATTAGAACATTTGTGTAATAGTAAAGAGTATTTTTTATTCAAATAAATCTGCAATAAACTGCTAATTATAATGCATTTGCAGTCCCTGATAACTAAAACAACTATTTACAGAATTTACAAGTGTAAAAAAACTCATTTAGTTGATAAAAACAGTCTCTAATTTAGTCTGCGCGTTGTGTGTAAGTGTGTGCGCTCACACTGGCAGGCGCTGGATACGATGAATGAAAACTGTGAAAACTGGATTTTTAGTTTTTTCCCCTTATTTTTTCGTTGTTTTGGATTAAAAGTGGGATGCATTTTGAAGAGTGGACTCTTACACAGACATGTATGCTGTTGTTTTGTGGATTCGTCCGATCTGATCTGAACGTCAGGAGATGAAAGATGAGTACCGCGTTCATTATGCTAATGTTTAAATAGCCACTGCTTTAGCATTTAATTTAACCCTTTCCTCTCTGGTGTATTTATTGCAAAAACGAGTTCAGAACATGAATCTTGAGTGTTTTAGGTTTCAAATGATGCATAGTTTGATATAGTTGATTGAACAGTTTGTATAAAACAAAAGTAATTATAAGTAGAGACACGCCCACTTGCGTCAGACGCCCCGCCCACGATCCGGTGCGGATTAAGAAGTTAATAACTGAACCTTAAAATAAAGTGTTACCTAATTTTTTTAACCTAATATAAAGTGGGTTCAAAAATGTATATACTGGTAATAATTTGTTTCAAAGGTTACTTTTGAAAGGTAATAGGTTACAGATTACAAGTTACCTTATTTAATGCATTAGTGTAACTATTAAAATGAATTTATTAAAGTAATGTAACTGATTACATTTTATTACTTTTTGATTACTTTTCTAATTTCCAGCACTGAAGCACCTTTTTATGACTTGTCATGGTGGCAACAAGTTGTAGCCTAAAGCTTTCAGCGGTAATGTGGTTTGATGTAATTGGCAGAAGTGGTGCTCTGCAAATTCAAACAAGAGAGCCAATCAAAAGCATCAGAATAGCATCATTTTACTAAACAGCCTTTAAATACAGGAGGCACACAGGAAGCAACAAATTATTATTATTCAACATATCCTAACATAACACGTAACATAATAGCTTTTTACAGAAAATATTCAGATGTAACCCCCCTTTGAAATCATTAAAATCTTCAAGTAACTAATTTAATGACATCTCAATAACTGTAAATGATTACAGTTATATTTATTTTGTAATTTAAATTAGGGTATATAGTTACTCACCAACACTGTATAGCCGTGTACTTGCGATGCACAGCGACCCCCGTAAAACATTAGTCATGATAAAAAATCACGTTTGCTTTTATCAACACTCGGTTTAGGGTCGGGTTTAGTGAAGAAGTGAACTATCCTGATTCATACAGAGAGCGTAATAAAATGTTGCCAAATTCACATTCATCCATTTCGGATAAAAGTGACTGTGCTTTTAGTACCAATCACAGTTCATTTCAACACAAGTGTTGAAAATCATGCAAGGAGGAACATAATATAAATTCACAGAAAAGGCACGTTTTTTCATTGAGCCCTGGTTGCATAAATTACAGCGGAAACTCATTTACAGAATAAAGACTCAATTGCAGAAACTCATTAACACAATAAAGACACAAACATGACTTCCTAGATGTAAACATGATTTGTTCGCCTCCAGTGGCCAAGAAATTAACTGTTACTTTAGGGACAAGATTTATAAAATGAGCCCAGCACAGAATCTGGCACCTCCAGTGGCCAAGAAACAAACTGCATATTGATAATGCCAAAAGGTCACTGTGGTTACTTCAGGGCCAGGATTTATAAAATAAACCATGCACATAATAGGCCAAATTTGTTTTTGTAATCCTAAAAGCTCTGCTGTTTGCGCGCACGCTTTCAGGATGAAGTTGTATGCATGTAGCCCTGGCTCTTTTGCAGAGCTCCACATTGTGGCAAATGACAGAATAAGGATAATGAGTGACCACTCTCATTCTGCTCTAAAATTAGAAGTCAAGCTGAATGAGGGACATTGCAATGGGCAATAAAGAATAAAATGGACCTCAAAGGTCTCATTCAGCTTGCATAAAAAGAGCAAAAAGTGCAGCTTGACTTCACAATGCCTTCACAAGTCAAATGACGGCACAATAGAAACACAAACACAGCAGCTGCTCTCCAAATTGGGCCGGAATGGCTCATAAGCAGTTGGTTTATGTGAGAATAACTTGGTTCATAATGACACGTTTGATAGGTCCCTAGTGAATCTAAATGCACAACTCTAAATTAGGATTCAAAGGACTGCAGTGGTAGATTAGGGCAATTACGGAGTGAGCTAATTGGAAAGAGACTAATCTACTAATTAAGACCATTTACTGCTGATTAAATAATAACCACTGGGGACACATCTCCATGCAACTGTGCCTGTTGGGCGACATTAATATGACTTTGCATCTGTAATGATTACTGAAGGGTATTTTATGTAGATGGTGGCACATGGTTTTTGATCCTTCATATTGCACACCTTTACAATTTAGAGAACACTAGACTGACGCATTTTCATTCGAAGATCCGTTGCACAATATTTCAAACTCATTTTATAGTTCAAAGGAAGTCATATACATGCACACCACAGTAGACAACACTCCTCCTGCCTCAAGAATTGTTTGCTTATTGAGTTGAATGAGCCGACAAATCTTAAGTTAGGCTTGGGAAATCATGCACATGGCCCATCATTGAGGCATAAATGAACAAAACAAGAAAATGTTTGACATTTGGCAAATAGTTTTACCTGATGCAGACAGCTTCACTGAAGTGTAAACAATACAATGTTAAAATGTAAAAGTGGAATTTTAGACTTTTTATGTTTCACCCAAAACATCATTTATAAATCCTCACATCTGCATGTCTAAATTGCCTTTGTCAATAACAGAATTCTGCACAACAGAATATATATATATAAAAAGGGTGATCGATCGTCAGCTTTGAAGACCGTTGAGGAAAAAAACAACATAGATCTAAAGTGAGTTTGTCAGCACCCTTCACGTTCATGTGTGAACTTAACATAAAGTAAAGAGGAGATAAGTGGCTGCTCTATGTCTTAATAAAGGCATGTGGGGCTGTTGTTGTTTGTCTTTGATGTATTGAGAGGCTGTGAGAAGAGGGAGGTATGGAGGGTGCAGTGATTGATGTTGGGACGAATCTCCATCTATAGTCTCCTTATGAACTATGGCTTACAAAGTCTAGCCCAAATTATCCTCACAGGAAGTCTTGGGTTCATTAAAAGCTATATACTTCAAAAAATACTGCTTTCTGTTTCACTCAATAAGACCATAAATGCAATCCATCAATTAAAATTTACTGGCAAACCGATTCTGTGATAAAAGAGTGAAATTCTTTGATCTTCTCTTTTAACAATGCAAGAAGAAAGTCTTTTGACTTATTTCAAAAATGACTCTAACATAAAGCAACATAACTTCTTTAGGTAATGATAAGGAAGGAAAAGTGATGAATGTTTCAGCAAACAACTTTTGTTTATGGTTAAATAACTGTTCAATCTGAGGCTTCTGCTTCTTTGCAGTCAACATATTTTGCCATTTATTAGTTCCTGAGGCAAATCAGAGGGGAATACAGGTACATCCAATATCTTCTCCAGCCTGTGGGTTTTCAATTCAATTTAGTTGTATTTCCCAGAAACTTCTGACCAGAGAAGAATATTTCAGAGGTTTTTTGACCAGGATTTTGTAGTTATTCACGTGGATGGGGTTAGGAGTTTTGAAGCAATGCCTCCGAACGAAGTACTCAGAAGAGCGAGGGGTGGAAATACATACATAAACAAACAAGTGCCGTTATGATTCAGAATAGGGGGGTATTCCAGAAAGCAGGTTATGTGACATACCTGCACTGTAAAAAAAATCAGGTCTCCAATTGAACATTTTCTAGTGACTGATCACATCTAAATTTTTCAGTTGGCCGAATTAATTTCAGTGAATTAAATGGCATCAATTCACAAAATTTCAATTCAGCCAACTGAAAAATTTAGATTTGATCAGTCGCTAGAAAATTTTCAATTGGAGACCTGATTTTTAAAAAAATTTACAGTGTGGGTATGTTTAAAGGTGCACTATGCAACTTTCCGTCCACTAGAGGGCGCCTATTCAAAACAAAGGTGTAGTTTGATGACGCCAAGTTTGAGCGCTGGTGGAAAATAGGACTCGGGCAGAAATCACGTTAATGAATGCGGTTATTAACGTTACTTTAGTATGAAGCAGAGCAGGTCCGAGTGTTGTGGAGCTGAGCGCGGCTGCTGGAGCGATTGTTACACAAACAACCGCCTTGCGAGAAATGGGACTTTTATTATGACGGGACGGAACACAGTCACCGGGCGCCCGCACTATTTCCGCTTTTCCGGTCATTGGTATGAGGTGATGCAGCTCTTTTTTATCATATTAACATAATTTTAAACACACTTAAATCTATCTATGACGTTACTCTGTGTGTTCGCTCAGCGGCTGCCGTGACACTTGTTGCACACTGCTAAGAGTAAAGTGTTTCTGCCAAATAAAACCAGAAACCGAGGGTAACGCAGATATGACACAATTGACAGGCTCCTTGGTTAAAATAGCAATTTTCTCACAATTTACAAATAGTTGGAAACATTTGGGATATTGTAAGAACTCAACTGAACAAAATATATAACACTGGTCTAGTGTCTTTTGGATATTTTACTGCAAAAATACTACATAGTGACCCTTTAAGGGCAAGTAAGCGAATAACCTTAAATTTCAGTTTCAAAAATAGAGGTAACTTTCAGGATAAGTAGTCATAGTTAACCGGGAACTTACTTTAAGTTGTCTGAAATGAACCCCAGATTTCTTTTTTTTTTTGAACCAGCATACCTCCAGTAAGCAAGGTTTGGGTTAATCAACTGAGAGTTCAAAGTATATGTAACAGTAAGTTAACCTTGCTTTCTATAATACCCCCAAGGTCCTTCTCAAATAATTAGCATATGTGATAAATGTTCATTATTTTCCATTATGTAATGATACAAATTTTACTTTCATATATTTTAGATTCATTGCACACCAACTGAAATATTTCAGGTCTTGTATTGTTTTAATACTGATGATTTTGGCATATAGCTCATGAAAACCCAAAATTCCTATTTCAAAAAATATGCATATCATGCAAAGGTTCTTTAAACGAGCTATTAACCTAATCATCTGAATCAACTAATTAACTCTAAACACCTGCAAAAGATTCCTGAGGCTTTTAAAAACTCCCACCATGGTTCATTACTCAAAACCGCAATCCATCATTGACACCCTCAAGCGAGAGGGTAAGACACAGAAATACATTTCTGAATGAATCGGCTGTTCCCAGAGTGCTGTATCAAGGCACCTCAGTGGGAAGTCTGTGGAAAAAGTGTGGCAAAAAACGCTGCACAACGAGAAGAGGTGACCGGACCCAGAGGAAGATTGTGAAGAAGGACCAATTCCAGACCTTGGGGAACCTGCGGAAGCAGTGGACTGAGTCTGGAGTAGAAACATCCAGAGCCACCGTGCACAGGCATGTGCAGGAAATGGGCTACAGGTGCCGCATTCCCCAGGTCAAGTCACTTTGGGATACAGAGAAGAAGCACTGGACTGTTGCTCAGTCAAGTACCCACAGTCAGTGATGGTCTGGGGTGCCATGTCAGCTGCTGGTGTTGGTCCACTGTGTTTTATCAAGGGATCACTTCATGCTTCCATCTGCTGAAAAGCTTTATGGAGATGAAGATTTCGTTTTTCAGCCCGACCTGGCACCTGCTCACAGTGCCAAAACCACTGGTAAATGCTTTACTGACCATGGTATTACTGTGCTCAATTGGCCTGCCAACTCTCCTGACCTGAACCCCATAGAGAATCTGTAAGATAATTGTGAAGAGAAAGTTGAGAGACGCAAGACCCAACACTCTGGATGAGCTTAAGGCCGCTATCGAAGCATCCTGGGTAGGGCTGCAACGATTCATCGAGTAACTCGAGTTAATCGAATCAAAAAAATCCTCGAGGCAAAATCATCTGCCTCGACGCTTCGCTTAGTCCATTTAACTACACACAGATATTGCAGAAATACATTTTTTGTGTAAGGACTCGGAGTATGAGCGGATTGCGGTTATATCCGCGGTTCAGGTGCGTAAACATCCCAAACATTGCAGGTGGATGAGAGAAATCGTTAATATGTTGATTTTAATAAAGACGCGGAACTCTCATATCACGCTAAAACGCAATGAATGCGTGTCGTTCTTTAACTTTCGTTTTCAGCTCATGTCGAGATCCAAAGACCGCAATGCGAGAGAGAGAGAGAGCGGGTGGGCATCAGCACTGGTAATATCATTTAATATCGCTGTTTTTAAATGAAGAAAACTGTGTGTTGAGCTTCAGGATGCGACGCTGAACATTTAAGTTTCATTTGCGGCAGTTCACGCGTCAGCTGAGGAGATACGAGCAACTCCAAACACATGAACGCGATGGAGTTTGCAGCTTTGCACATGGATCACCGTCATTGTGATGTGTGTGAAATGAGACTTTATATATCCTACTTGATAATATCTTCGAAATGCACCATTAGATGTTCTCAATACTAGGCGCAACAAATATCAGAACAAGCTGTAACGCGCGCGCGCGTGTGCGTGTTGTGTGTGTGTGTGTGTGTGTGTGTGTGTGTGTGAGATTAGCAGCGCTCGTGCTTTCAGAGCTCAGAGCTGCGTGATTTCATTGATTTGTGTAATTTAAATATCACACTTTAATCATATTTATAGCTACTAACTTAAAGCAAGCTGTGTTACAATGATGAATGATTAGCTCAAAAGATCAGCATGTGTGATGTACTTTAACTGAATTAAACATATCTCGCGTTTGATCACGTTCTAGCGGTTATTCCTCCGTGTGATGTATAGGTTGTCGACCCTGGTTTATGTAAATGTAATTTTGCCAAAATAATTTTTTTTGTTTTGTTTAGCAACCTACTTCAGTGTAGCTAATATGTGACGATAGCATTGCGCTTAACACGGAGGATTTGAAGTTGTGACGATCGGGTGCGGGTGGATGGTTTGCTTCTAACAGCTGATTCGGTGACGATAGAGCTGATCCGCACATCTCTTGCTCCAAGTTAACCTGTCCAATATGTTTTGCTTCAGTAAAGGAGTAAATAAGACCGTAAATGCTTATGTCATGCCTGAGCTGAAGCTGATACATGAAAGTTAAGTTGCACAACATAAATACAATGTTTAGTTATTTATAGAATATTTATAGAATATTAGAATATTTATATTATATAGAATTTATAGAATATTTATATTATTTATATTGGCATTACTATTATTTATATTACTACTATTTAGATTTATTGGTTGTAGGTTTAGTTTTAGATTGAACTATGTTTACCTTTTTAAAGTCATTTGAAATAGATTTTTATTTAATATAATATGGCAATTGTATGCATTAAAATTTAGTTTCACAGTTATTAATGTATGCAATTTCAGCAATAAAACTTAATTTTTCTAAAAAGAAGACAAATTAGATGTTAATTTTAAGATACCCCTCTTATTGTCTCTTATTGCTCTTTAATAAAGAAAAAGTAATTATTATCCGATTAATCGATTAATCGATCGATTAAGTGGTAGATTAATCGATTACAAAAAGAATCGATAGCTGCAGCCCTAATCCTGGGCCTCCATAACACCTCAGCAGTGCCACAGGCTGATCGCCTCCATGCTACGCAGCACTGAAGCAGTCATTTCTGCTAAAGGATTCCTGACCAAGTATTGAGTGCATAACTGAACATAATTATCTGAAGGTTGACATTTTTTGTATTAAAAACACTTTTCTTTTATTGGTCGGATGAAATATGCTAATTTTTTGAGATAGGAATTTGGGGTTTTCATGAGCTGTATGCCAAAAGCATCAGTATTAAAACAATAAAAGACCTGAAATATTTCAGTTGGTGTGCAATGAATCTAAAATATATGAAAGGTTAATTTTTATCATTACATTATGGAAAAGAATGAACTTTTATCACATATGCTAATTTTTTGAGAAGGACCTGTATCTGCAGCTCCATAGTAATAATAGGCTATAAATAAAAAAAATGCAGTCATGCACTTCAAACATTTTTAAAAATAAGATTGAGTCTGTTAATCTGTACAAGACCCTGGGAATGAAAAATAAGCCAATTAAACCCGGAAAGCATGTTTGGTTGAGATTATGAAATCATCGAGTTGTTCTCCAGTTTTTCCTAGGGGGAAAAAAATGGACATGCACACATTTATTAACCTGTCTGAATAAAAGTACAGGTGTATGCAAAGTTAAATTAGGAAAATGGACAAAAATATGCATGTTTAAACTCTTTGTGACCTTTATTTGATTAAAGAGTATATTTAGCATGTTTTTTAGGCTTTTACACTGTCAAATTTTTAAACTTAATCATGTAAAATTGTGCATGAAAGCACATTATTTATTAAATTGATTGTTTACCTATGAAAGAAAATTATACAATTATAGACTCACCCTCATGTTGTTTCAAAGCTTTGAGAGAGACTTCTAAAAGGATGCAGAAGTACCATAACAGTGGTTCATACAAATGTTCTATACTCATTGCAAGTTGTACGATGTATTACTTCAGAAGACGTTAAATATAGTGCATGAGTTTTACAGTTGTGCTCAAAACTTTACATACCCTGCAAAAATGTTAATAATATTAACAAATTAAGAGGGTGTCACACTTATGCTTATGCTGCATCCGAGATCACATATACTTCCCTACTATATAGGTCAATAACAGTATATGACAAGAGCAAGAGTAGTATTCACAATAGGGGAGAGCGGGGTTAGTGGTTTAAGCATGGTTTAAATATGCCAGGATGACGAAACTTGTATTTACTAGTTGTAATATCCACATTATTTAGAGAAAAAACTGTGCCAATATTTTAATCTTTGGAAGATATCACTGAACATTTATTTAACCATAGCAAAAGTACATTTCTTAAGTATATTTTCATACTGTTTTTTTTTTTTTAATTAAAAGGGAAATATGATATTATTTTAATCTTATATTTCTTATTTAACAGTTGAGAAAGTTATGCTTTAAACCTGCAGAAGACACGACCCGGGTTTAAATCCTAGTTACGCAGGTGGGGTGCGTTGTAACACCGTGTTACAATGAGCCAGAACTATGCTATTCAATTCTATACTTTTATTAATTATTTTTAGAAACCATAAGAAAAAGGTGAATAATGACTGAGAGTCAACATTCTAAAATTGTTAATTATTATTGTTTTGAACTATGCTGTATAGCTGTATTTATTTAGCGATGTGTTTGCTGTCAAACTAAATTTGTAAAAATATTTTAAATGATTTAAAAAAAAGAAAAAAAATTAATTATTCTATTTTAAAAAGTTAATAATTGTATTTTATTGACATAAAATTTTAGTTTGTCTTGGATTTTTTTTTAAATATCAGATAACAGTTTAAGCTGTCATTTGGTCATGTTACAATGTACCCCACATAAGGAGCATGTAGTCACATTTCACCTGTTAGAAATTAGAAATCGTGTATGCGGGGGCACTGCGGTGCGACTGAAAAGAGCACTTTCACGATTAAAGGGACCAGGGTTCAAACCCCCTGACACTTACTCACACTACTAGCTACCTACTCTTTTTCCAAAGGACATCCTGGGATTGTTAATGACCACAGAGAGTCAGGACCTCGGTTTAATATCTCATCTAAAGGATGGTGCTTGTTACAGTACAGTGTCCCCATCACTATACAGGGGCGTTAGGACCCACACAGACCCCAGGGTGAGCGCCCCCTGCTGGCCTCACTAACACCTCTACCAGCAGCAACCTAGTTCCCTTTCGGGGAACTCGAGCTGCGTCGAAACGCTGTGAGAACGCCTCTGCGTTAATGCGTCGTGAAGCGCCTGTAGAACCATTCCATCGGAAAAAAGATCGATCGTCGCCGACGTGATGACGTCGCCGACGTGATGACGTCATCAACCGGAGACTATAAAAGGTCCGCGAACACAAACAGGAACTAGCTTCTGTGCCTTCAGTAAGCGATCTGTGTGAACCTGTCTGTCTATTTGGTGTTTTTGTCTGTCTATTATCAGAGATTTTCCACCCTTTTGTTAAATATTTCATATATTAACAGAAAAAAGAGAAAATAAAATAGATAGAAATGGCGAGTGAAAGCAGCAATTTCAGAAAGTGTGTTCCTCCCTGCCCACGCTACATCACGGGCAGGGACACACATCTTCTCTGTGTTGCATGCTTGGGAGCGCAGCATGCCCAGGCAGCCCTCGAGGGGGCTGCTTGCGAGCACTGTGAGCGTATGCCACTGAGAACGCTGCGCTCCCGCCGGGCACTCTTCGAGGAGGGTGCCTCGGCTCGTGTTCCCCGCGGCTCTGGTCCCGCTGCTGCCGAGGCAGAGCGGAGGCTGCAGTCGTGGGGTTCACAATGGGATGTTGCAGAGGGGTTTGAGACGGGCACTGCCTTATCTCTGCCCTCACCTGCTCCATCCAGCGGTTCTTCTCGGGGCTTGGAAGCACGCATTGCGGTTTCTTCCCCCCCGAGAGAGCCGCCGGTGCTCCAACTATCCAGCTCCGAGGAGGTGGACGTTGAGAGCATCGCGACTGAAGATTCGCCACTTCAGTCCCCTGCGAGTGAAAAAAAAAAAAAAAAGTGGACTTTACAGAGGGGTTTGAGACGGGCCCAGCCTTATCTCAGCCCTCACCTGTATCGTCCAGTGTCTCGTCTCGGGGTTTGGAAGCCCGCTCTGCGGTCTCTTCCTCCCTGGGCGGGGCACCGGTGCTCCAACTATCCAGCTCTGAGGAGGTGGACGTTGAGAGCATCGCGACTGAAGACTCGCCACTTCAGTCACCCGCTAGTGAGTTGAGGTTCTCACGAGAGCTGTGGCCAGGTTAAATATAAAAATAAGAAATGACTGGCTGGCTGAAATATCTGAATCCCATCGAAATCAGAGAGAACGAAATTAGATGAGCGATTCCTGCCCTCTCGTGCAAAGCATCAACGTCCTGCCATTCTTCCCTGACCTGCACACCGAGGTGTCTAGGTCATGGAGGAAACAAGCGGTATCATATAGAGTGTTCAGCCCACATACATCTGCATATAGTAATATATTTGGGCTGAGACACTATGGTTATGGGGCGATGCCGAAGATCGAAGAGACGCTTGCGAGCTATCTCTCGCCTTCAGCTGCATCGTCCCTGGCATTTCCCCTCCGAAGGAAATCGGTGCTTACCTCAGCACACGGTACCCGTCTTCCTTCGGTGCCCACAGGGGGCCGCGCTGCTAACCCCGCCGCAATGTCAGGGCGCAGAGGGTCTCCGCGGGCCACCTGAGGGTGGTCCGCCCCCTCCTCGGAGGGCATGCGAGCAGTCAGGTCAGGTGTTCCCTGCCGGTTCGCCGTTTCAGGGCACTGCACTCGCTGCTCAAATTACACCAGAGGCCAGCCTCGAGAGGCTGGTTCCCTTAGTTTCCCCTCCGTGGGAAGACGGTGCTTACCTCAGCATACGGTACCCGTCTTCCTTCGGTACCCTCAAGGGGCCGCGCTGCCAACCCCGCCGCAATGTCGGGGCGCAGAGGGTCTCCGCGGGCCACCTGAGGGTGGTCCGCCCCCTCCTCGGAGGGCAGGGGAAACAAAAGGACGCTGAGGGTAGTCCCCTCCGAAGGGAAACGGTGTTTACCTCTGCCTACGGTACCCGTTGTCCTGCAGCGCCCTCTGGGGGCCGCGCTGCCAACCCCGCCGCAATGCCGGGGCGCAGACGGTCCCCGCGGGCCACTCGAGGGTGGTCCGCTCCCCCTTCGGGGGGCTCCCGAGCAGTCAAGTCAGTCGTTCCCTGCCGGTCCGCCGCTTCAGGGCACTGTGCTTGTTGCTCAAAATACACCAGAGGCCAGCCTCGAGAGGCTGGTTCCCTTAGTAGATTTTCTAGACGAGTGGAAACGTCTATCGAATATATCTCAGTGGGTCCTGCAGATAATAGAAAAGGGGTACGCCATTCAGTTCAGAAGTCGGCCACCTCCTTTCTGCGGTGTCCTACCTACAGAGGTGGGCCCGGAGCAGGCTCTGGTAATGGCACAGGAAGTAGAGACACTCCTGCAAAAAGGGGCTATAGAGAGGGTTCCCCCTCCCAGCAGGGAGTCTGGCTTTTATAGCCGTTACTTCATCGTGCCGAAGAAGGATGGGGGCTTACGCCCGATATTAGATCTGCGGCTATTGAATCGCTCGGTGGCCAAGCTCAAATTCAAGATGCTTACACTCAGACAGATTGTAGCGCAGGTCAAATCGGAGGATTGGTTTGTCACCATAGACCTCAAAGATGCGTATTTTCATGTCTCCATCCTTCCACATCACAGGAAGTTCCTGAGGTTTGCCTTCGGGGGAGAGGCATACCAATATCGTGTACTTCCCTTCGGTCTAGCACTGTCACCCCGCACGTTCACCAAGTGTGTGGATGCAGCTCTGGCGCCGCTGCGTCTACAGGGCATCCGCATACTGAACTATATCGACGACTGGCTGATTCTAGCGAATACAGAGCAGATGGCGGTTCAGCATCGAGATGCTGTTCTCGCCCATATGTCGAAGCTGGGGTTGAGGCTGAACGCCAAGAAGAGTGTGCTTTCTCCGGCTCAGAGAACCACTTTTCTAGGTGTGAACTGGGACTCGGTAATTATGCGGGCGCAATTATCGCCAACACGCATAGCATCGATCCTGGCAGCCGCCAAAGAACAGAAGCTAGGCCGAGCCGTCACTGTGAAACGGTTCCAGAAACTGTTAGGTCTCATGGCAGCAGCGTCCAACGTGATATCTTTTGGCCTACTGTACATGAGGCCACTGCAGTGGTGGCTCAAAACAAAAGGGTTCTCCCCGAGGGGAAATCCGCTCCGCACGATCAAAGTCACGCGGCGATGCCTACGTGCTCTGGTCATGTGGAAAAACCCGCTCAGGGTCCCGTGTTGGGGGCTCATGTTCGTCGCGTAACGCTAACGACAGATGCCTCTCTCACGGGCTGGGGAGGCGACCATGAGTGGTCGCTCATCCCAGGGTCTATGGCAGGAACATCAGCGGCACTGGCACGTAAATCGGCTAGAGATGCTCGCAGTGTTTCTTGCATTGAAACAGTTCCTGCCCGACCTCAAGGGGCCACCATGTGCAGACAACACATCGGTGGTCGTCTATATAAATCACCAGGGGGGTCTGAGGTCCCGTCCGTTGGACAATTGGCACATCGGATCCTCCTGTGGGCCCAAGGGAAATTGCTGTCAGTCAGAGCAGTATATATCCCGGGGGTCCTGAATCAGGAAGCAGACAGCCTGTCGAGGCAGGGGCCGAGGCCCGGGGAATGGAGACTCCACCCAGAAGTGGTGGAGCTCCTATGGAAGGTATATGGGAGCTATTTGCTTCGGCGGAGAGTTCTCACTGCCCGCAGTGGTTTCTCTGACCCATCCAGCCCCCTGGGGTTGGATGCCATGGTACAGGGGTGGCCGAGGCTACCTCTGTACGCCTTCCCCCCGATTGTCTTGCTTCCAGGAGTTCTGGAGAGGGTACGCCGGGACGGGGCCCAGGTACTCCTAGTGGCTCCGTACTGGCCGACCCGAGTATGGTTTTCGGACCTGATATCTTTCCTGGAAGGCTCTCCGATGGGGATTCCGACCAGGAGGGATCTACTCTCTCAGGCGGGCGGGAGATTCCTGCACCCACGCCCAGAGATGTGGAAACTGTGGGCCTGGCCTCTGAGGGGGCTAGGCTCATAGAGGAAGGTCTCTCGGCCGAGGTCGTAGAGACCATCCTTCACTCCAGAGCTCCGTCCACGAGGAAACTGTACGCTCTGAAAGGGAAACTTTTCTCAGCATGGTGCAGAGAACGCCAGTGGGACCCAGTTAACTGCCCGGTTGGTACAGTGCTGGAGTTTCTGCAGGCAAGGTTCTCGGCAGGGTTGACCCCCTCCACAATAGAGGCGTACGTGGCGGCCTTGGGTGCCGTCCACGTCCCTTTGGGTGGAGTGTCTTGGGAAGACACCCTCTGATTACACGTTTCCTCCGTGGCACTTTAAGGTTGAGGCCTGTTATGCACTCATGTCTAGAGTTTGTGCCGGGGTTTTCTCATCCCAGGCCGGGTTATGTCCCCAAGGTTCCTACGAGCCCACGGGGCCCCATTACTCTTCAAGCATTCTGTCCTCCTCCTTTCACGACGTCAGACCAGGAAGATTAATCTGCTGTGCCCTGTTAGAGCACTAGATACTATGTCCACAGAGCTGCCCTGTGGAGGAAAACTGATCAGCTGTTTGTCTGTTTCGGGCCCCCTAAGAAGGGGCCCCAGTATCTAAGCAGAGGATGAGCAAGTGAGTGGTCGAGGCCATCTCACTTGCTTATGAGGCGGCCGGGCAGCAGTCTCCACTGGCTGTCCGGACGCATTCAACCAGGGGTATGGCTGCTTCTTAAGCACTTTTGTCGGGGGCGTCCCTCCACGATATTTGTAAACGCGGCCGGATGGTCGTCTCCTTTAACTTTCGTCAGGTTCTATGAACTAGACCTGGCATCTACAGTTGGGGCACAGGTACTCTCGTAACCGTGTGCGCTTCGGCTTCACACATACGAGACACTTGGTCCTATGGCGATGTGGGTATAAGCGTTCTCACAGCGTTTCGACGCAGCTCGAGTTCCCCGAAAGGGAACGTCTCAGGTTACGTATGTAACCCTAGTTCCCTGAGGGAACGAGACGCTGCGTCGCTCTGCCATACTCCCGGCGTGTCCGTGATCACTTACTTCAGGCTTTATCAGAAGCTAGTTCCTGTTTGTGTTCGCGGACCTTTTATAGTCTCCGGTTGATGACGTCATCACGTCGGCGACGTCATCACGTCGGCGACGATCGATCTTTTTTCCGATGGAATGGTTCTACAGGCGCTTCACGACGCATTAACGCAGAGGCGTTCTCACAGCGTTTCGACGCAGCGTCTCGTTCCCTCAGGGAACTAGGGTTACATACGTAACCTGAGACGTTTTCTCATTTGGTCTCCCATCCAGGTACTGACCAGGCTCAGCCCTGTTTAGCTTCAATGCGAAATTAGTTTTGGGCTACAGGGTGATATGGTTGCTGGCTACACACACTCGTATTACATAGAACATACTTTTTAGCAGTCGTAAAGTAATTACTTTTTTAAAATAAGTACCTACTCAAGAGAGTATGCGATTTCAGCTGCAGCCTCTGTTTTGGTTTTGTTTCCTATCAGTCTGTTTAATCACCTTTTTATCTGTGTTCCTTTGTTCTCCTTTTCCCACCATAATCAGTTTTCATGGATATTCATTTAATCATAACAGATGTTCGTTATTTAGTTCATCACCGTGTGTATTTAAGCTTCTCAACTTCACTCATCTGTCCACCAAGTTTTTGGCTTACATTTAAGAAAGACTCATTATTTATACCTTCTTCTTCATCTTTGGACTTAAACCATGACAGAGGGTTCATAAAAATTGCAGGTTATATTTTATTTAGTACTGTCCTGAATAAGGTATTTCACATAACAGATGTTTACAGTAAACAAGACAAAAAATTATTTATAAAAATGTCCCTGTTCAAAAGTTTACATATGCTTGATTCTATTTGTGTCATTGGATGAACAATGATGACTGTGTGTATGTTTTGTGATGTTTGTTCACAAGTCTCTTGTTTGTCTTGAGCACTGTTCTTTAGAAAAATCCTCCAAGTCCTGCAGATTCTTTGGTTTTTACAGCATCTTTTGCATATTCAAAAATGTTCCAGCAGTGACTTTGATTTGATTTTGAGATCAATCTTTTCACACTGAGGATGAATGAGGGACACATTAAAAAAGCTAAAAACATTCACTGATTCTCAAGAAGGAAACATGATGCATTAAGAGCTGAGGGGGTGTAAACTGTTTGAATTAGATAAGGGTAAATTTGTACTTTTTTTGTCTTATGGGAAACATGCAAGTATCTTCTTTAGCTTTTGAAGGCCAGTATTAAATGAAAAATATATATATATATCATGCAATTTTTATGATCCGTCTTATTTTGTTTAAGTATATTAAATTTTTTACAGATACTTCAAGGGGTGTGTAAACTTGTGAGCACAAATGTATAAACCACTTATTGTATTGTTGTTTATGCTTTTGCATCCTTTTTGAAGCTTAAAAAACCCATTTCTCCTTTTCTGTAAATAAAAGAGCAAACAGAATATTCTCCAGAATTTACCTTCTACTCTATAAAACAAAGAATGCCGTACAGGATATGAAAGATATTAGTGAGTAAATGACAGTACTTTCCTCTTTAGGTGAACTTTACCTTTATTGACTGTTGTTCAGTAGATTTTCAAAAGCAAAACAAAAACAGGCCACAAAGTCTCATGATCTAAAAAAAACGTCCTTCAAGATCCATTTACATAGCACACCACTTTTAAAGTTCTCATATTCAAAAAATATATTTTTAGGACATTACAATCTTTCAGCTCAATTTAAATATGCATGATCTGAGGAAAGATTATTCAGATGAAACGCTCCAAAGAAGGAAAAAAAAAAGCTGCATCACTTTGGCTGTTTTAGTCCCAGCAGACTCTGGTGTTGTAATACTAAAATAAATGCTTCACACGCCAAAGAGTGCTAACTTACAGCGTCTTGCACAAAGATCTACCTAGTTCAACACGTCTGTTATCCTCAAAATCTTTTTTTTTTTTTTGAACTCCCACTTTAAATGCACAACCACGGCATATACAAATAAAAAACATAACATTTCAGAACTGTCTTTCAGAAACTACCAACAATTTAACAACTGTTTAATTCACAAACACTGAAATAATAATTTTATTGAATGTAATATTTTATTCAGAAGGTGTCGGTCGATGATGCCATGCCCTTGTGAACTCGTCGGAAGCATAAATGAATGGCAATTCAGATTTTTAAACTGCAAATTGCCCCGTTCACATGAGGCTTGATTTGAAAGTCATAGCCTGTGCTTTTGAGTACAAATGTTTGTCACAACTGACCATGTTTCCTGCCAATCATTTTTGATTCGCATCTAAGATATCTAATAATGCCTAATGAGAAGCTTTGCTGCAATCATCAATTATAAACGAGCAACTGGAAGAAAAGAAAAAAAGAAACATCAACATAAACTCTCCCTTGAGGCACTGCAGTAAACTTGAATATCAACACATTTTGCACTCTCAAAAATAACACTACATTATTCATTTATCCCAGCTGCTTTGGAATCAACATTATACGAGTTTTCTTTAACAGAACTTATGTGAGTATAAATTCAGACGCATAAGCTGATAAAATTAGATTGAAAAACATATTAATGTCAGTCGTTTCTATTATATTTACGCACCATTTAATTCCGCGTTTTCCAGAAACCGTTCCACCACTATATGTATTTATCAATAATCACAGCACTTTATCACATATTTCCACATATACTGTGTCCCCACTTCACTGTTTATCCAAGCAGCTTTGAAGATGAGGAAGAAGTTGTGTTTGATCAAAGCACGGATGGGACAGAGTCCCTTATTAGCATAATATTCATGCAGATCAGAGTAAATGCTCCATAATAGGGCCTGTCGTTGAAACAAATTGCAGGCGTAGCTTCCAGCAATGCCAACCAGAGTGCCGCAAATTCAAATCGGATTTGGTTGCAGTGGAATAATCGGAGTAGGCAAATTACCCTGTGATGAATTCCTAATATTTCCCCAGAAATCTGGAGAGCCCCTCCAGGGTCGACTACATTTTGAGGTGAGACACAAACAATTTGCCTGAGATGTATTACATTCTACCCAGACGAGTGAGGAAATTGGCCACCGCGCAGAGTCAGTCAGTCCTAATAGGAATCCTCATTTCAAAAGCATCACAATGGTGAACAATGTGGCCATGACTTTTAGGGTCATTATTGAAGTTTCAGTACACCCGAGGCACTAGGTATGTCAAAATGTAATTGTGATACTTGCGCATTTGCTGTAGTATTATATAAAACTGTATAAAGAAATAACATAGGCTAGGCTTGAAGTATTTCACTGGAGCTTCTTTTATATGGAGGGTGAAAGCTAGACATAGGCGATCCTCATAAACTAACCTCACATCAGTGCAATGTCCATGGTCAGATACTACATGGTATTATTTTTACACATTTTTGCTTCAGTCATAGTTTTTGTTTTTTGAGGAAAATACCCTGTAAATTTAATCAATATTTAATTAGTCAGTTTTACTCTGACTTAAAGGAATAGCTCACCCAAAAATGAAAATGATCCCATAATTTAATTACCCTCAAGCAATTCTAGGTCAATATGATTTTCTTCTTTCAGCCGAATGCAATCGGACTGAAATTAAATATCCGGGCCCTTCCCAGCTTTATAATGGCATTGAATAGTGGCCGATTTTTTGAAGCTGCAAAAAGCGCATTCATCCGCCATAATCAATAAAACTCCAGTAGTTTAATAAATGCCTTCTGAATATATATATATATATATATATATATATATATATATATATATATATATATATATTGAAGGTGTGCTGGAGTATCTGGCACCAAGATGATAGCAGCAAATCCTTTAAGTCCTGTAAATTGGGAGGTGAGAATACAAGTTAACACCTCAAACTCGTTGTGCTCTTCAAACCATTCCTAAAAAACAAATATTTTTGCTTTGTGGCAGGGTGCATTATCCTGCTGAAAAGAGGCCACCAGGGAATATTGTTTCTATGAAAGGGTGTACATGGTCTGCAACAATGCTTATGTCAAAGAAACATCCATATGGATGGCAGGACCCAAGGTTTCCCAGCAGAACATTGCCCAAATCATCACAATGTCTCCGCCAGCTTGCCTTGCATCCTGGTGCCATGTATTCCCCAAGCAAATCACATGCACCTGGACATCCACATGATGTTATAGAAAACATTATTAATCAGACTACAGGCCACCTTCTTCCATTGCTCCGTGGTTCAGTTCTGATGCTCACTTGCCCAGAGTTGACGGGCAGGGGTCAGTATGGGCACCCTGATTGATCTGCGGCTACACTGTAAAAAAATTATTTAGAAAAAAAGTTACCTGGTTGCCTTAACATTTTGAGTTCATTGAAATAAAAATTTTGAACATTCATAATACAATGAACATTTTTTGAGATTCGACAACCTTTATTAAAAGATTATTAAAAGATTTTGTAAGCATATTGGGTAATTGTGTGTGTTTTATTTCTGATGACGCCGTGAAACATGCCAAATAGTGCTATTTTCATGATTTTTCAAAAATTATATGTGGTTCAGATACAGTAATATTTTGAGTTTCTATTTATTAAACAAATTTCCTTCATTGTATCAACTCAAATTTTTAATTTCAAGAAACTCAAAATTAAGGCTACCATGTTACTTACTTTTTTAAGTTAAACCAACAAAAAACAACCATTTTTTTCACAGTGTATGCAGCCCCATATGCAACAAATTGTAATACACTTATTCTGACACCTTTCTATTAGAACCAGCATTAACTTGTTGAGCAATTTGAGCTACAGTTGCTCGTCTGTTTGATCGGATCACACAGGCCAGCCTTCGCTCCCCATATGCATCAGTGAGCCATGACCCCGTAACTGGTTCACTACTGTTCCTTCCTTGGACCACTTTTTATAGATACTGACCACTGCAGACCGGGAACACCCCACAAGAGCTGCAGTTTTGGAGATGCTCTGACCCAGTCGGCTAGCCTTCACAATTTGGCCCTTGTCAAACTCGCTCCATTCTTACGCGCAAATCCACGCACTTGCTGCCTAACATATCCCACCCACTAACAGGTGCTGTGATGACGAGATAATTAGCATTATTCACTTCACTTCTTAATGTTTTGCCTGATAATATTGCATGTCTGTAAATAGATCCTCCTAAACATTACACAGTGGGCCTAAGTATTTAAAAAATTACTTTTTTATCACTGTGATCTATCATCACTGTCATCATCACTATCAGTCCTTATTGTCATTAATTAAAAAAAATGCAATATAGACATTTTCTTCCTTACATTCACATTTACATTTTCCTCTAGCACATTTACATTTCCTCTTCTTCTATTCTTACTCAGTTTACTTTTCAGTAGAGTTTACTTCACTCTATACGTTTTGTCGCTCACAAAAGCTGTTAGGGCAGATGTCGAGAGCCAGGCAGGTTCTCCAGTAACTAAGGCTGGTTGACATACAAAAGTGAGCAAACCTTCAGCTACATCTGTGAAGTTCAGGAAGATGGACAGGTACGGGGTTCTTTCGCCTTCTTTTTTGATGAGATGGCTGTCAGATGTCTCTGTGCATCCACTGGAGTTTACATTTGGAGTCCAAGTCTGCTTCTAACTACAAAGACATCTAAGACTCTTCTAATCCTCAAGACCAGAAGGTGAAGAAAGTTTTCAGAGGTGAAACAGCATGAGTAAAACTATGATTTTTACAGACACTAGTAAAGTTTCCTTACAGTTTGTTCAAAATTATTCTAAGATAAATATTTAAGTGCAATTTACTGCTGGTATAAAAATGTACACATTGCTTATCAAATCTTCATTAAAATGAGTACTCCTTAAATGGTAAAGTCTGAATAAATTTGAAATATTAAAGAATAAAGTTAATAGCAGTTCAGCTAAATTTTTTGGCCATTAATAAACTTCCTTCATGACAACTCTCAGAAAGATTGACATGGTAATAATGGTAATGAATATGGCAATGTTACTTGGTCTTGGAGGAATAGATCATGCTGCTGCTTCTGCACATATAAAAACAAGAAATAACCCCTATAGCAGAGCTATACAGGTGGACTTGGGGAAGGTGGAGAATTTCTGAAAGTACGCTGCAGACTGCTAACATCAACAGCTACCAGTCTTTGTTTGAATGTTGAGCCGCAGCTCATTGTCTGCTGATGGAGACAAGACATGAGAAAAGTGCAGAGCCCTCCCCCACACAATTTTTTTTCCAGATAGTAAGACTGTGCAGCCAGTGCCAAATAAGAGTTTTTCCCAACCGATTTTGAGCTTGGAGCACAATGTGCAACAGCTGAAAGAGACTATTGCTATACATTTGTAAAGCACTTTCACCCTGCACAGGCTCATTGATGCCAGTGGGGAGTGAAGGCTGGCTCACATTGTTCGATCAAAAAGATGAGCCACTGTAGCTCAAATTGCTCAAGAAGTTAATGCTGGTTCTGATAGAAAGGTGTCAAATTACATCGCAGGGTGCCCATGCTGACCCCTGTCCACTGCCGAAAGTGCCAACAGTGGGCATGTGAGCATCAGAACTGGACCACAGAGCAATGAAAGAAGGAGGCCTGCCCTGGTCTAACGAATCACGTTTTATTTTACATCACGTGGCTTGCCGGGTGCGTTGCTTACCCGGGGAATACATGGCACCAGGATTCACTATGGGAAGAAGGCAAGCCGACAGAGGCAGTATGATGCTTTGGGCAATGTTCAACTGGGAAACCTTTTGTCCTGCATCCATGAGGATGTTACTTTGACACGTACCACCTACCGAAGCATTGTTGCAGACCATGTACATCCTTTCATGGAAACGGTTCCCTGGTGGCTGTGGCCTCTTTCAGCAGGATAATGTGGCCTGCCACAAAACAAAAATGTCTCAGGTATGGTTTGAGGAACACAACAATGAGTTTGAGGTGTTGACTTGGCCTCCAAATTACCTGATCTCAATCCAATCGAGCATCTGTGGGATGTGCTGAACAAACAAGGGCTCCACCTTACAGGACTTAATGGATCTGCTACTATCATCCTTGTACCAGATACCACAGCACACTTTCAGGTGCCTAATGTAGTCCATGCCTTGATAGATCAGGGCTGTTTTGGCAGCAAAAGGGGTGCCAACAAAATATTAGGAAGATGGTCATAATGTTATGCCTCATCACTGTACTTTGCAAGCTGATAGAGATAAAAATCGAGAAACCAACAGAAAAAAAGAATAATAATTAAATAATTTGATAATTTGAAAATTATCTAATTCGTATGTAAATTAATTTGTACAATTTGTCTATTCTGCAGTGATGGGTAGGTTTTAGGGGCGGGGTTAGGGTTACTAACTCATCAAATACGTAAGATTTAGCAAAAAACATATGATTATGTATGAGTGAGGTCATACAAATTTGAACCTATTTGTCACTTTGTAAAATATCGATGAATTGCCGTGAGATCAGGTTGTATACTCTTATTGATAAGTGAAAAGCTGTTGAGACGATAAAGACAGACATTTCTTGGTGTGACGCACCTGAAATCAACTGCACACATAAGCATAGCTAATAAAAACATCGCCCCTTTGGAAATAAATGAATGCGTCAGAGTATGCAGCTAAACATGGTAACCCCGCTGCTTAGACAGTTGCGATATCTGTAGCTTAGACAGCATATCCTCAACGCAGTTACATACAATAGACCACTTGATGTGGCATAAACACACCACAAGACTTGATTATGATGGTTATGATTGCTCATTTAGGAATTAATAAGCAAAGATATAAAGTAAAAGAGTGTGCACTTATCTTAGATGTTGATTTCATATCCTTTCTGAAAGCACGCTGCAGATTGCTAACAGCAACAGTACCGAATGTTGAGCTGCAGCTCATCGGCCGCTGATGCAACAGCAACCAATCAGCTGCACTATTTAGATTATGATGTGATCACTACTAAATGAAACCATCCAGAGTTTCATGCCAAACTTGGTATTAATTGAAGATTAAGGATTCAACCAAAAATGAAATTCTGTCATCATTTACTAACCCAAAAGTTGTTTCAAACCTGTACGATTTGTTTTTGTTCTGATGAACGCAAAAGAAGACATTTTGAAGAATGTTTGTAACAAAGCAGATAGAGCAACCACTGACCACCATAGTATTTTTTTCTTACTATGGTAGTCAATGGTTGCTCTGTCAGCTTTGTTACAAACATTCTTCAACATTTCATCTTTTGCACTCAGCAGAAGAAAGAAATGCTTGCAGGTTTGAAACAACTTGAGAGTAGAATTTATGACAGAATTTATTCTTAGGTGAACTAGGCTTCTGCTGCTCAGGATAGACTTTAGTGAAGGGCTATATGTGGCCATGTAATCTTTCCATGATAATCTTTTCATATTCTGCTTGATGTAAATATAAAACAGATTAGCATGGCTGTATAGTCATTCACATCATTTTAAAAAGTACTATACCAGCTATCAGGGACAGTTCTTAGAACTTTGGCTAATTTTCTGGCAAGATTCTCTTGTTAAACACACATTCTTCCATTAATACAATGCTTGTTTAAAAGTTATCTGGTTTTTATAATAGAATTCTCAAAAAATTAGCACAAGATCATTATTTATATTGTATATAACAGTCATGGAAGTTTGTTTCTAACATTTTTAAATGTTACTGCTTGTTTCAGAATGTTCCGAGGACATTTAAAAGTAAAGTTCCCACAACGTTACCAAAATAATAAAATGTTTGGAACATACAGAGCCAAAGTTTTTAAATGTTTATGTTAAAGGTAGGGTAAGTGTTATTAAAAAAAAATGCTTTATAAAAGTGTCTCGGGCCAAGTACCAAAACCAACTTGAAGCCAATCAGCAGTAAGGGGCGCGTCTACTAATGATGGTGAGAAGAGTGCTCAAGTGCACATCATTATTCAAAAGACAAGACATACAGGACAGGCATTAGTCGAGCGATAGATAGCAGTGTAATAAAACGAATGTGAAATGACTATGGAACAAAAGAAGGCTTACGATCAGGCAAGAAGTATCAGCTTTCCAGCGCTGGAGAGAAGGCCAGCAATCCTAACACCAAGGTTACTTTATTTCTTCTGGATAGGCGAGTAACATTGGTTTTGTTTTGTTTCACAGAACTAAATATGCTGCCTTTTGCTTGAATATGCTTGTGTGTCATGTTCATGTTTGTCCATTTGCTATCGTTTCCTTCGGTTCCTCTTTCATTGAGCGATATAACCCTCTAATATTGTCACAATTGTAATATATTTGTCAGTTGGATTGTCGTGCTCATGCTATCGAGAACTGTTTGTGTTTTTGGGATATAAGGGATGACTTTTTCTTTGAACATTTGATCTGGATTACCATAGTAACACACACTGCTTTCACTTATACCCCTTTTACACCAGAATGAACCGGGTGCTAGTTCAGAGCCACTGCTAGTGTCAGTGCTAAGTTGGGTTGACTGACGAGCCTTTAAGAAACGGTTTGGCTTTCCACAGGCTAAAGAGCCACCACAGAGCTCTCTTGCATCATTGTATACGTCCCATCTTTTTCAGCAACGCTAGCAAAACAGCGGGAAACACAAACACACCAGGCTTGTTCGAGATTAGCACTGTGCGAACCAGTCCGCGTATGATATCAAAATACCGCGTGAGCGATTCAAAAGCATAAGGAGTCATTTGCATATTGCTGTAACGTTACTTTGATGTCATATGGCGATCGGTCTGCACAGCGCGTGCCGATGCATCTCGAACAAGCCTTCCATCAACAATGGCTCATGGCTTTATGATTATACATCGTCATCAAAACGCCGCAAATCCAACGCATTCGTGCAGCTCACCATGATTTGTATAGACGGAGATTACAATCGAACAGATGTTAGCTTGATTAGCTGCTATTCAAAAAATGGCGGCCACAACTTTGGGTTCGTCTTGTTGTCTTGTTGGTCACGGTCGGTCACGGTATCCCCGCCTCCTGCCACTAACGCAAGTGGTTCTTCTAGCCCAGCAATGTTTTGGTGCTACATAAGCACTTTTTCTGGTTCGGAGCTGTAGCTTTGGTTGTGGAAAGACAAATAGGGGCGATACCCTTTGGGGGTAGGGGAGTGTTTGTTTTGATGATTTGAAATATCAACATCGGTTGCCAGAAAGCACTTCTAATACCCCATCTCTAATATGAACATTAGCAAAATGGATATTTTTGTTTATTTCTTTTGGGCAAAACATTTGGATAAATGACATAATACACTTTTAACTTGCATCCAAAGGTAATATGATGTCATCTTTTAACAATTAGCTTTCCTTGATAAGAATTTTACAGCTTTAGGCATTTGCAAACAATACAAAATAAGGCTGACAATTGATAGTAAGCAGCAGGACTGAGATGAGCCTGTAATGCACTTCAGCCTGAAAATTACTCCTATTTAGATTTAATTTGCAGAGGCTATTAAGTAATAACATGCATTTTTTTTTTTTCAGCGATAAACTTATGGTATTCAAGCACAATACCAATAATGGAGAAATTGTCACACAAAAGCTGTTATTTGCTTTCCCAATCTGGAATTATTCTTTACAACAGGCATGGAGAATAATGGAAAATATAAGAGACTGCCGAAGGAAAACACATTCCAGGAGAAACCAAGGTCAGGATGAAGCATAGCAAGAGGAATTGACATGAAAGTCTGCTTTCTACTTCCTCCGAAGAAAGACCAGTTCAGATGTTGCCGTTTCACAGTAATAGGGCATGGGAATGTAGAGGCTTTGTGTGAGAAGAACTAACGTTTAGACAGCATTACATCATATCATTTCATAATGTAAGCCACGCACGTCTTCTGTTAAAATGTTAAAAAAGAAGGGTTGATTCTTTTTTATTCAAAACCGTGTCTCAGATTCATTCAAAAAGTGAAAAGAAGTCCCTTTGTGGCAAAAATTCATGAATATGAGTTATGAACTACACCTCATAGACAATGCCGCTCAGCATAACGCCCTGAGCCATATCTTTAGAGAGGGAAAGCGCAAAGCAAAACACTTACGTCCTGGATTCATAACAGGAGGGAGGAGAGTGGAGTTAAATGAGTCACTGAGTGGTGCCACTCTTAGATAATGGCCAAAGCCCTCTGTGGGGGAGCTTGGAGAAAAAAGGCCAATAAAGAATTATTAAATGGATTTTCATCTTTCTGCCAGCACAAACGGTTGCCGTGCCAGGCATTCTCCCAGCGGCACCCGCAGAATGATATTCAACGGTCCCTCCAATTTCAATATGACAATGCCAACGGCAAAAGCATCACGTCCCTCGATGCTGCGCCGCAGATACACTGAACTTCGTGACATCGGCTTGATGATCCAGTTTCGGCTGGTTTTTAATTAACCCGAGGGTCAGATCTCAAAGCACACCACTTTAGGGAATTCTACTATCTAGATGAAGGGCAGTTAGATACATCTACAGATTAGAGATATGGAAGAGATTTAATTTACTACCTTTTATGATACTCCAGAGAGCCAATGAATCCATGGAATTTCCATAATGGCAAAATTGGAAAGTAGCCTCTTCATATCAAAGCCAAAACATACACAGAAGTTCACTGCATGATAATACTGGCCTTATTTAACTAAATAAATAAAATAATCGAAATGAACAACATTTACCGTCTCTGCAGACCAAAGCATTTACTGTAGTGCCATTTGATGTTAATAGACCATCATGAAAGCTGAAATTAGAGTATTTTTCTGTGGCGTTCCCGCAGTTATTAATCATTAATGTGCAATGTCACGAAAAGTAGAAAGTCAATTGGAATGGATGTATTTCTGTAACACGTCTGTCTCGAGTTCACAGCAGGAGGTAGCCACATATCCTCACCGCCCCGGTTCTCCAAAGAGCAAAAGTCCTCCCTCGAAGACACTGCAGAAAAACAAATACTGCCTTGATATCATACCGAACACAAACCCTCCAGAGAGGTGTAGCATATCCAGAATGCTCAATGATCTCATTAACCGCTGCCCATCACACAGGGAGGCGGAGGTCAGAAGTACACAACACGGTTGTAACCTTTTGTCTCCTGGCAAAATCAATGACTGCAAATTATATTTAGAGTAGATATGGAAAGTGAGACCACTCATCTCGAGTGGCATCTAAGATAATCATCCACAATCGCCGCAGTGTCTCTGAAGCGCTCTTTGTTTTAATTAGGAATTTAAGATGAATAACTACCCATATGCGTCTGCATATAAAATTAAATTCATGGAAGGCATCCTTGCACTGACATAAAGCTCGATTTTCTCCTACATTTAATGCTGTCTAAACACTCTGAAACAACAGCGACTCTTTGTCAAAATCTCTTTCCCAGCAGACATCAGAGGAACTTTGAAGAGGTGCTGTTAGTGTCGATAGACTTTCCACTTCTTTTATTCATTCCCTTTTTCAATGTTAAAGCCCAACCACTGAGAGGCTTTCATTCTGCTTTTGTGTCACAGATGTGACCCACGCTTCTATTCAGTATCTCCACAGGGGCACCGCCAAATGAGCTCTGTTTTTAACGGCATAATGAAGCTCTCTTCCGCAGCATCATGGGAAGCCTACGTTAAAGGTTGGAGTTTGTAATGGATATGCCGCTAAGAGGCTCCAAACCCATCGTAAAGAAATTAATATTGCGATTCGTTTAAGACGTCAAACGTTGCGCCTGGTTCTTTGTTCGCACCACCAACGTATCAACGGTAGCCCGGGCTGACATTTCCCATTTGTTAAGATGTTTTGTTCTCCATCCTGCTAGGTGCAAGTGCAATCTCCATGCCAACAGCTGTGTTTTTGACAAAGGGAAGCTGGGGTGCGAGTGCGAACACAACACCACGGGGCCGGATTGTGCACGCTGCAAGAGACACTACCAGGGCCGAGCCTGGAGCATGGGCTCCTACCTGCCCATCCCCAAGGGTACTGCCAATATCTGTGAGTACATCCTGCCATCTCACTCTCGTCATGACTCATGGGAAAGCATAGTGCTCCATCAAGCACCGAAACGTGACCTTTTCAGTCCTGTTCCAAATGACATTTTACTTTCAGAGCAACAACAAAACAAAAAAAAAGACCGAAAATAAGCCTGTAGGCAGCACGTGTATAAACCAGTAGCATATGGTGGGCTTTCTGAAATCAGTGTTTTATTACTACAGTGTTTTAGTACTTCAAGTTAAACTAAACGAAAATGAGAAATGTTTCTTTGGCAAGTAGCTGAAGCAAGATAAGGCCGTTATATATATATATATATATATATATATATATATATATATATATATATATATATATATATATATATATATATATATATATATATATATATATATATATATATATATGTATATTAGGGCCGGCACTCAGTTAAAATTTTTTTATCTAATTAATTAGAGGCTTTTAATCACAAAAAAGCAAAAAAGGAAATTAAAAGGAAATTAATCACATTTTAATTGCATATAAATATTTGACCTGAGAACAATGAGAAGTAATTTTTCACATGGATTTTTAGTATACCATTGAATAATGACTGAATACATAAGCTTAATCCACAAAATATTGTTTAATTATTTATCCAGTATAATCGATCCGTCGAAACTCATTCATTGAACAACGTTCCGTGGTGCAAAAATAAAGTGTGGTTAAATCTACACTGTGTGATATTTTCGCGTTAAAGTCCCGTAATTAATTCATCTTAATTAACGCATTAATGTCCCGTAATTAATTAATCTTAATTAACGCATTAAAGTCCCGGCCCTAATATATATTTTTAATATAATATAATATATATATATTTTTTTCAGTTATCTTTTTATTTTGTTTCATGAAATAGTGTTTTTATGGTTTTAGTTTTAGTTAACGATAATCTGAAATGAGGAGGTAATTAATTTTTACCTTTATATGACAAAATGTTCAGACTTTATTGCATCAGCATCTGAAATTTTGTTCACTTGGTTGCACAAACCACACAATGTAGGGGAATTACTAAAATAAGTCTTTTAAACACAATATTCAAGAAACGCAGGAGAACACAGGAAAGATATAAACAACAACCAAGTAAGACTAAGACGACATGGAACAATGAACAGAAGAAACTAAGGCTTTTGATGGGCATGCAGCACTGGAGACTTGGAAGTTAACGCCCACAGCTAGGATTGGATTAGATTTGCATATTTAATGAGCTTTAGCTCCCCTTCTCAGTTCATGAGGAAGGAATTGATTTGAAAGCGGCAACCGGGATTCTCTCACAGAGCTCGTAAACGCCTTTATCAAACAAACAGAATGATTTATTTCTCATCCACCCGCGATTGATTGGATTATTTCTGTATTATATAGCCCGTACGATCTGTTGATATAAGCGTGAACACACACATGCCGCGCACCCTGAACAAGAACATATTATTTCTGCCGATGGGCGTACGCTTTGATAGCCCGCCTGGAAAACACACATCCCCGGTACTACTATTAGCCTACATATAAAAAGAAGTTTTATTCATATAGGTTTGTTGCCCCATTCCTGTCGGATCCAATATAGAAGGCACATTGTGTCTGCAAATCCAGCACTTTTGAGACTTGTTTACAAATGAATCCGCAGTGAAATGAAGCGAACACACAAACGTTCTTAAGTGAGCTTGAACTTCATTAAAAATAAATGTAGAATCACACATTCCAAATATTATGATCCGAAGGAAGCTTATGCAGCGACTGTTTTCTTCCACAATATCTTGCTATCTTCTTCGACGTGTAATTGCTGCTGGCTAGTAATCCGATGAGTCGGTGGGCGGGGCTACTGAATACACGCACTTATTATCACGCGTCAGGATGAAGCACACGATCATTTTCTGAGCCTGGTGTCTATAAAGGCTTTTCTTTGACTAACAAGGAAGTTTTCAGCTCTGAAACTTACAGGATAATCTTATATTGCCATGACCTTTTATGTATCAAAAGCTCAAGGGAAAGTTGATTTCTCAATTCATCACCCCTTTAAATCCAAACAGCAACTTTTGGCAGTGTAATTATAATATAATATATACATAGATGTTGAAAATTGACAGAAAATGTATGTTTTGGACTTTTTGTTGCTTTTTCCAACGTAGAGAACTAGAAGTCATTCTCTTCTTTAGATTCATCTTGGCATTGAGTAGTGGCGCATCTGTCAAGTTCTCGGCCCGAGGCAGGGGGCTCATT
Source organism: Pseudorasbora parva (assembly GCF_024679245.1). Lineage (NCBI taxonomy): Eukaryota > Metazoa > Chordata > Actinopteri > Cypriniformes > Gobionidae > Pseudorasbora > Pseudorasbora parva. Next base: position 12,958,666 of record NC_090180.1, read on the forward strand.
GCCCTAATAAATCTAATGAAGTCAGTAACTGTAGCTCAGGGACAGCGAGAGGCTCAGCACTGTCCAGATGGTGGGAGGAGAACCCTCTGGCCCCCTCAGTGCAGGTCCACTCAAAACTAAGTCACTTCCATCAAGCACAAGCCATATACTTATGCAGTCACAAGCAAAGGACATTTTATGATATGCTGCATCAAGAGGTGGAAGGCAGCTGCGACATTTCGGTTTATGAATATTCTCCTTTACATTCTCAACACTGTGCAGCAATGCATGCATGATCTTTTATGGCAATATTAGATTCAGTGCACCTGAAGTGCTTTTGTGTGCGTGTATGTGTGTGTGTAGGTGTTGGTGTATGAGTATACATGCTTTTGAAAGCCTTTAATATCGTTCTAGCCTTTCCCCCTGTTATAAAGGCCCTCATAATGCAGGGGCAAAGCTCAGACTGACAGCCAGTTATTAAAAACCCAATACCAGGACACATCTGTGCCCAACAGAGGAAACCAAGGACCACCTATATCAAAAGCAATATTAGCACCTGTTTTGGCAAGAAATCCACAATGCAACAGGCTTGCATATGAAACCAAAATAACATTATTGCCCCTGCAGGTTTGTGAAATCAATAGCCTTCGACTGTTGCATCGTCCCCCTTCCCTGTAAATGATCACGATCGCAGCGACATGCCACCTCTTGTACGCAGCTCATATTACATGTGAGGTTATGAAACATATGGCTCTCACATAAAGATAAATTTGCTGAAAGTGCAGAATTTAATTAGGCTGTAATGGCTTTCATCTGTCATCAAGTCTTCTGCTGTAATAACAAGAGCAATTTATCTCTATGTTAAGACTCTATGTTAAGATGGTAGGCAGGACCCTCCTCGTGCAGATATATAGCTGCATGTGACCACGCGTGTAATAATTCAGCAGAAAATGAAATTCATGTCTTTGACTGGTTGGATGGGCTTAGAGAGTCAGGAAGGAACATTTTGTGTGAAAGAGAAAGTGTCCTGCGGTGCCTTAACACCAGCACCCTACAGCCAGACAGGAGCTCTCTCTATGTACAAAAAAGGCTGGAAGGGTCCATTTGGGGTGAGGGGATGGGGACCATCAAAATGTCTTTTGCTAATCATTATAGATGAGAACTGAGAATGTCTTTAAAACCGCTGTTTGCTTTCTAAATTTGAAATTGACTTTTGCATTTAAAGGGGTACTTCAGCGCTGGGAAGATGAATCTGTATTTAAACTGGGTCATCAATGTAGTAGAAATGTAAAATTATTTTTGAATTTCGTCCTTTCTAGACGGAGAAAAAAGACACAAAATGTATTTTTGTCTCATGGGGATGAAAGACTACAATTCCCAGAATGCTTCGCTGCCCTGTGAGGCCACTCCCAAAGCCACCAAACTTGTTTACTGTGACGGAGTTGTTGAAGACACTACAATTAAAAACTGAACGTGTCTGTTCAATATAATGAGTGAGTCACCGCGAGAGTATCACAGCACTGAGCACTAACTGCAGGAGTGAGATAAATGAGCTGAGCTCTCGTGAGGAGAGCTGAGGTAATCACGACTACACTCGCGGCATACAATCACAACGCGAGTTCAGTCTGGCACGTTTCAGTTCTTGCCTTTGCAAGCTTAACTTTCATAGAAATTAATTTGAGAAGTTAAAAGACTTATATTGCTCACCATAGCTCCGTTTAAATGAGTGCCTGTATCTGAGGGTAATCTCCATCCCCCATACTTGGGTTCAAAACATGCGGAAATGGCTCCCTCTGCTGGCTGTAGTCTTTAGCCTTTGGCCAAACATTCCTCCTATGATGCAAATATCGTCAATTTGCATCATAGGAGGAGTTTTTCCAGAAATAAAATGCATAAATCTCTTGTCTCAGGGGGATATGAGGGGGGAAAGCACAATCATTTGAATATACTCCAGGGTTTCTACTGATACAAAGCCATATGCTAATCGCTGAAGTAACCCTTTAAAGTTAAAGAAGTGGACTAAAATAATAAATATTTAAAGAAACACGTGTAATTAAAAAAATGCATATAAAGTGATGTGCCAAAAATTATGACCAAAAAAGCGGCGACCCACTGAAACAAAAAGCCCCTGAAGTAGAATGCAATGCCCAAAGACCATTGGCTAAACATCTGACGCATATGGCACACTTATCTGGAAACACTTCAGGAGTTTCAAAGTCGTCATCTGATTGGTTGAATGTGTCGCGGCATCATCGTGTTTACATCTGTGACAATGAGCACTTACCTAAACGCTGGATTTTCAAAAGTGTGTGAAGTTCGTGGCTCTATTGTTGCAGTAAACTTGCACAATGTTCTTGAATTAATAATTTATAGATCTATTATTGCCAGGACGTCGACTTTACATGATCACGCCCCTAAACAAAGCGGAACAAAACGGATTGGTAGCGTTACATGTCAGTCAAACATCCTCTTTGGTGGTTCTTGACGAAAGCTGCAATGGAGTCCAGACCATCTACTGTGAGTCTGAAGGTCTGGCTACGCGAGACCACTCATGCATCGATGAGCATTAGGCGCCCAACACCCTGACGCCAGTCGCCTCTTCGTTCTACTGTGGGTAAATTCTTACCACTGCTGACTGAGAGCAACCCACAAGCCTTGCCGTTTGAGAGATAATCTGACCCAGTCTCCTTTCCATAACAATTTGGCCCTTCAAAGTCACTCAGATCTTTATTCCTGGCCGTTTCTCCTCCATTCAACACACTGATTACGAGAACTGATTGTTTGCTTACCCTCTACTCAGACCTTAAAATTTGGCCTTGTTAGGAGATGTGATAAATTACTATATAGAACTATACAAATATATATAATTTATGCTTTACATTAATTTTATCTTCCAGCTTCTGGACAGCAAATATGCAGGAACAAACATAATCAAACCAGCACTGACTGTGGACAGTCTCTATAACTTTCTGATTATAATAAGCAGTTGTCGATGCCACATCATCAAGCAATGAGAGAAATGAATAGAATGATAATGTCAAACCACATACCCATTGTGTTGTTCTTTTTGTTTAATGCAGTTCTTCTGTTGTGTGACTGCATAAAATTTCTTTATTTGCAATTCTGTAAATAACCCCAATCCAACATCCACTGGAATGTGACCAATTTAGTTGAAATTCCACCTCATGAACTGAAAGGGAGCCGATTTCAATTCATGCTCTGAATTTATGCACTGTGTACTATAGTTTTGCATACAGCAGCACTCTCCATAAAAACAACAACAACAACAACAACAACAACAAAAAACCTAAAATGCTTGAACTAATGCATGTGTGCCAACATTAACCAGGCAGAACCTTAAGATCTTGATCTTATGCATGCAGAGGCGGATTTTCTATTCTGTGTTCTCGTTGTGTCCCATGTGGGAAGAACAGGTGCTCAAGAAGCAAAGAATTATGTGTGTTTGGTACTTTTGTGATAAATAAGATGTGCGTTGGTTTAATCAATGCACACTGAGCTCATCTACCAGCTGTCCACTTCTTCCTGTTTTCCAGACTTGTCATTCATAGCTCAGGTGAGCAGAATTCCCAATTAGCCTTGAGTCGATAACGCTGTAATGAGGCCTATGATGTGCCGGGAGAGCTGAACGCAAGAATTCAACCACGTCTGAGTCTGAAATCTTTTGAGGGATTAACATAATGTGGCGATGAAATGTCTGTTAGTGACTGTTGCTAAACACTGGGAACTATAACACAGGAGAATACATAAAGTGTAAACCACCTCGGTGGTCTGTGGTTTTGCAGCCGTAGCATGCTGAGATATTCAGTGCTGTTATTCTTTGAGCAGTGTCCAATAGACTGATTTGAGTGTAGCACGTAGGTGCAACGATTTGAAATGTCAGGCCTGTCATAATAGTTGATGGTTGAAAATAATAATATAAAAAAATTATCTGATAAATGAAAAAGTCAAATCAATTATTAAAAATGTACTAACAGCGCCACTAATTAATGCATGATAAATAACATAAAACACTCTGGCAGGCTGCATGTACACAAGCAGTTAAAAGACTGATCTACACAATTAGTTTTGAAGGCAAACGCAAACTGCATAAACTGACATTTGTATTTATTTTAAATAAATATTTTGGAGCAGATGGTAAAGGAAAAGCAGTCAGCGAGTATCCAACATAGCTGGGAACTCCTTCAATACGGTTTTAAAAACTTGAAGCTAAAATATAAGAATGTTTATAAAATCCCATGTATTTTACAGTGGGGCAAAAAAGAATTTAGTCAGCCACCAATTGTGCAAGTTCCCCACTTAAAAAGATGAGAGAGGCAAATTATAGTGGAAAATAAGTATTTGGTCACCATCAAAAAAGCAAGATTTCTGGCTCTCACGGACCTGTACCTTCTTTTTTAAGAGTCTCATCTGTCCTCCACTCGTTACCTGTGTTAATGGCACCTGTTTGAACTTGTTATCAAAATAAATGACACCTGTCCACAACCTCAAACAGTTAGACTCCAAACTACACTATAGCCAAGACCAAAGAGCTGTCAAAGGACAACAGAAACAAAATTGTAGATCTGCACCAGGCTGGGGAAACTTAATCTGCAATAGTTAAGCAGCTTGCTGTGAAGAAATCAACTGTGGGAGCAATTTTTAGAGAATTACCTAGTGAATGACCTGTAGAGAGCTAGGACCAAAGTAAAAAAGGCTACCATTACGCCCACACACTACGCCGCCAGAGACTCAAATCCTGCAGGCCAGACGTTATACCCCTGTTTAAGCCAGTACATGTCCAGGCCCTTCTGAAGTTTGCTAGAGAGCATTTGGATGATCCAGAAGAGGATTGGGAGAATGTTAGATGAAACCAAAATATAACTTTTTGGTAAAAACTCAACTTGTTGTGTTTGGAGGACAAAGAATGCTGAGTTGCATCCAAAGAACACCATACCTACTGTGAAGCATGAGGGTGGAAACATCATGCTTTAGTTTTTCTGCAAAGGGACCAGGACGAATGATCCATCTAAAGGAAAGAATGAAATGGGTCATGTATTGTGAGATTTTGAATAAAAACCTCTTTCCACCAGCAAGGGCATTGAATATGAAACGTGGCTGGGTCTTTTATCATGACAATGATCCCAAACACACCACCCAGGCAACGAAGGAATGGCTTCATAAAAAGCATTTCAAGGTCCTGGAGTAGCCAAGCCAGTGTCCAGATCTCAAACCAATGGAAAATCTTTGAAAATCTGTGTTGCCCAGCGACAGCCCCAAAACATCACTGCTCTAGAGGAGATCTGCATGGAGGAATGAGCCAAACAACAACAGTGTGTAAAAACCGTGTGTAGTGTGTAAAAACAGAAAACGTTTGACCTCACTGTCAACAAAGGTTATATAACAAAGTATTGAGATTCACTTTTGTAATTGACCAAATACTCATTTTCCACCATAATTTGCGAATAAATTCTTTAAAAATCCGAATTTTTCAGAAAATCAGAAAATGTGATTTTCTGGATTTGTTTCTCATTCTGTCTCTCATAGTTGAAGTGAATTTATGATGAAAATTACAGGCCTCTCTCATCTTTTTTAGTGGGAAAACTTGTGCAATTGGTGGCTGACTAAATACTTTTTTGTCCCATTGGATTTGTGTCATTTCATAATTTGATGACTTTACTATTATTCTAAATGTAATGTTTTGCCATGTATCATGTTTTAGTCCTGTAGATTAATTACTGTACAATTTCTATCTGTTATTGTAAATATTATTTATACATTTGTATAAAAAATGTATACTGTATTGAAAAAATTATTTAAAAAATTGTAAAAAAATATGTGATAAAAATTAACTTAACACAGATCAAATTTGAAGTTGTATTCCTGTATACTTAATTACTGTACAATTTCCAGCTGTTGTTGCAAATATTATTTATAAATAAATAACTGTATAAAATTTTTACTTTTGTAAATAAAAAAATAAAGATATTGATTAATAATAGTAAAATAAAACATACAGGCCAAAATGTTAATAAAAAATAAATCCTTAATGTTAGGCCCTTATATCCCAAAGCAAGTGTGCTTTTTGAAACAAACAACAGTTTTCGACCCAGTTTTGTCATTGATGATTTTGTGGAGCACAGAATGGCTCATTACAATCAGAGTGGCCAGACTCATTTGTGCTAGCTTGATTGTTTGTTTGTTTGTTTGCGCATATCTGTTGTTCTCACTGAAAGAATGAATCTGTGCTGCATCACAGTTTAAACATGTATTTATCTGACTCTGACTCTGATGCTGTGTAAGAGCTTCTGCCAATGTATTTGAAGTTATACCAACCTTAGTTCTTTCTTTTTCCCCAGGTATCCCAAACAATCTCGGCACCTCTGGTGAGTTATTTACTCGTAATAATATAAAGAACATCATTTGTTTTTCATATTTTTATATGGATATATAGAGGTTAAAGGATATATAAATTATACTTAAAAAATTTAAATGTAACTAAAATGAATTAAAAAAATGGGACCCACTTTATATTAGGTGGGCTTAACTACTATGTACTAACATTGTAATTAATAATTTGATACAATGCACTTACCTATGTGTGTACATACATGTTTTTACATTGTACTTATATTTTAAAAAAAATACCTGCATGTAATTACGACTGTAATTAATTTCTGTAGTTACATTTGTAACTACACAGTTGGCACTTCCCTTACACTTAACCCTACCCTTAAACTAACCCATCCCACCACACCTGTCCCTAACTCTACCCGTATCCCACTCTCAATATCAGCAAAGGTGTTTGGCAATACAATTTGAACACCGTAAGTGCATTGTACTTATTTTTTTGATGTAAGGACATAGTACTTAGGGCCACCTAATATAAAGTGGGGCTGAAAAATGTTCAAACATCATAACTAAAGGTCTGTTGATGAATTGTACAGAAGTAACTGAAAGCCAGTTGTGAACACTATATTATTAAATAACACTGATTCATTTTAAATATATTGATTCTTATTTTTCATGTCATCAAGTTCGGCCAAATGCTTCTTCACTTGGAGCGGCAAACCGAAATCAAGGTAAGACTTTCAGAAATGAATCATTTGTTTAATGGTTGTAAAACAACCAACCACAGATTTTTGATAAGCTTGAATATCCTAAACCTTATGCTAACAAAAACGCCTTTGTTTCTAGTTTGATCTCCTCTGCGATTTCCATATCAGCTCAAATCTCAACAGCCAAGAAGTTTTGCGTGACTCACTGTCTGTGGTTAGTTTGTTGTTAGGTTGTTGATAACAATGAGATGCTTATAATCAGAAAATTTCATATAAAAAATAAAGTCACCATGGCCGTAAAGCATGATTTGATAGATGCTATGTTAGTCAGAGGCTGCAAAAACTTATTTTGTCACTACCATTTAGATGGTCTCAAAGCTTAAGGATGAACTAAAAGCCACACAACTCGTTTGGCATTTATGGAGTGTTTAAGAAAAGAGGATTGAATAACTGTCTTTTCAGCACCCATGCTGATTGAGAGTGACAGAGAGAGGTCTCTTTTCTGTCAGGACCAGAAGCAGAACAAAACAGAGGATTGTGGGAATCTGTCTGGCTGTTCTACAACCACATCTTCTAGAGCCAACCCTTCTGTTAGTAAGCAGCGGGCGGACCGCAGTGTTTAATGATAACCTCCTGGATATAAGGGTCTTCTGATAACCTCTCAATGCAATTAGTCTCTGAAAGAAAGATGGTGTATAGGTGTACTGCACATGCATTGATTTCCGAGACTTCTGAAAATCAATGCATCCACATTAAACCTACCACAATCTCGATAATCTTTTGAGCAGATTACAGTGGAGAAACAACACAATCATACCATAAGAAAGATTGTAAGAGATGCACAGGAAAGAAAATATGTCAAAGGGACCTGTGCACTGGACACTGAGATACATTTGAGATTTGTTTATTAGAGTAGTTAATGCTAATAAATCAATAAAACAAAAGGCAGTTTAGGATTTTGGCATGTGTAGAGGAAAAGCAATAGGCTAAATATTCTATTTTGAGTCTGTTAGTGATTTTTTTTTTTTTTAAAGGGTGGGCAATGACCCAAAAATGTTTCGCAGGTCTGTTCTGTTCTGCAGGGGGGAAAAAAATCAATGCTTAATAAAATTCAGCTAACCATATAAATGTGCATTGTTCAGAAAGCTATAAATAGGTCTATACGGTAAGCTTTTAAAAAACACTTACCATAAATGTTACTGATAACATCAAAGGTATGGTCACACCAATATTAAGAATCTTGCTGAGGGCAAAATTACTGAAAATTAAAGGGATAGTTCACCCAAAAATCAAAATTTGATGTTATCTGCTTACCCCCAGGGCACCCAAGATGTAGATGTCTTTGTTTCTTCAGTAGAACGCAAATGAAGATTTTTAACTCAAACCGTTGCACTGTGCCAGTCTTATAATTCAATGTCAATGGGATGTATTTCTATGGGACACAAAACAATCTGTTTGTGTTGGAAACTGAAAAGTATTTCTATATTTTTTTTAACCTCAAATACAACACTAAGTACAACAGCCGAGAACGCTCCATGACTTTTGCTGGGTGAGGTCAAATTATATTATATGGCGTATGATATGTGCGAGACATCACTTCCGCCACTTGTATCCCATTGAGATACGCCATGTCGTGTACATTTGACCTCATCCAGCGGAAGTGATGGCGTGCTCACGGCTGTTGTACATAGTGTTGTATTTGAGGCAAAAAAGTTGTTTGTGCATGTTTATTTTTTTTTATTTTTTTTAAATCATAGAATTATACCCCATTGACATGTATGGCACAGTGCAACAGTTGGGGTAAAAAATCTTCAGTTGTGTTCTACTGAATAAACAATCACCTACATATTGGATGCCCTGAGGGCAAGAAGAAAACCTCACATTTTCATTTTTGGGTGAACTATTCCTATCAAAATTCTATACTATTTTGGCTAAATAAATGAAAAATAAAGCACTAAAAAGCAGTGTTGGGGAAGTGCGAGTTACGTAATAAGATTTTTTTTTCTTCAAGTAACTACAAAGACTATTAAGCAAACCTGTTGTAATTAAATATGTTAAAGAACACAAATGTATTTAATCTCACTTTATTAGCCAATGTCTTTGCTGCTGACATTTAATGATCCAGTTCAATAAGCAATGACTTTTTAGATAACTATCATGTTTCATACTTCAGATATAAAAACTAACTGAAGCACAGAGTTGAACTTTCTTCCCCTGTGTCCTTGAGAATGGCAGCACAGCTGAAAGTTTTCTACGAGTGGCGCCCTCTACTTTACAAGCATACATATACATTTTCTTTTGCATTTGCACTTTTGAGGCCCTATCATACATCTGGCGCAATGTGACGCCAGGCACGATGCAAGTGTTTTTGCTAGTTTCAGCTCGACGCAGTTATCATTTTCACCTCCAGTGGCCATGGTGTTTAAATAGCAAATGCACTCGCGCCCATCTGTGTGCTGGCCTGAAAACTAGGCGTGTTCAAGTGCATGGTTTGTGTGTTGCTATTTTAAGGCAACTGGAAATGGCTGACCAACAAAAACCAGTTGGACTTTAGACCAAGAGTTTTTTTTCTCAACAAAAAACAGGTCTAAAGTCAATGGCACAGTAATAAACTAAACTCAATAAGATTCTTACACTCTAAAAAATGCTGGGTTAAAAACAACCCAAGTTGGGTTGAAAATGCACCGACCCAACAATTGAGTTGTTTTAACCCAATGGTTGAGTTGTTTTAACCCAGTGGTTGAGTTGTTTTAACCCAGTGGTTGGGTTAAATGTTGCTTAAGACAACCCAATTGCTGGGTAAGAACAACTCAACCATTGGGTTAAAACAACCCAATTGTTGGGTCGGTGCATTTTCACCATTTTCAACTTGGGTTGTTTTTAACCCAGCATTTTTTAGAGTGTAGTTTCATTCACAATATGAAAATGATTCCTTTCAATAAGTAACACTGAAACCTCTTCTCTGACCCGTCAGGGAACAGATAGATCTGCCGTATATGCGCGTCACTATTGCTTTAGTCGAGAGCTGTCTGTTCTGTTCCGTTGGCGTGTGAAAAAGTCACTGTACTCTGCGAAGGTGTGATACAGCACATATGTCTCCCAGGGAGAGACAGACCTCGGCCAGGGTTCACACCTCTTTTTTTTCTTAGGTCAGAAGGTAAAGCGCAACACAAGTGTAAATGCAATCCATGCCACTGTACGTTCTACATGTGATGGATGACCTTGCACGTCTTTCACAATGAAGATGAAGACTGGGACAGACATAAGCGTGTGTGTTCAATGCTCCCTCAGTGCACGTGTACATATTTGAAGAGAGAAGCAGTCAAAGAAACAGCAGCAGCGGGTCTGTCTTCTGGGCACACTTGAACCGCACCCTGTGCTCAAAACTAATCTTGGGTACAGATGCTGCTGGAAAGACAATAGCTCTGTAGGGTCCTCTGGAGGCCTGTCAGCATTTGGATAATCCCATACATAGTGAACAAAGTAAACTTCAAGCCTGGAGATTTAAAGTTTAAATCCCAGCAAAATCTTTCCAGAGTTGTCACTCAAAACGGACACTGAGCTTTCCTGAGCACCAGTTAAACCATGCCAGATGGGCTTTTCGTGGAGAGATATGATAAAAAAAGTGATATTTCAAGCATCCTCGGCAGTTAAAAAAACATATATATTTCATGTGATGTGTTTTGGTTTGTTTATATAATACTAGAATTGCAAATATAGTGCATGAAAAACTCTACTTTTAAACTACTGAGAAAAAAATGGATTTGTGTCAAATATTTTTCAATGTGTAGTAACCTTTTATGGCCATGCCAGCCCTAACAGTGCCCTTTAACTGTGATTAAGTCATGTCGCCTTTATTTCTTTATTGCTTTAAACAATACAGATTGTTTCAAAGCAGCTTTGTAGTGATAAACAGGTAAATAATGATTCAGTGATGCAAACATTATTCAATTCTGCTGTAAAAGTCAGTTCATTGTTGATTCAGTTTGGTTACAATTACTGTACAAAGTTCATAGGTTATGGGATGAGTTCAATTCATCTATAATTCAGCTCTGGAGAAAAGTGATGTCATCATCAGCTCCGTTCAGTTCTCATCCAAGTGACAGTGCAGTCAATAATACTGCTGAAATGGCTCTCATACATTTATACATTCTCTACTGACAAAAAATATTTGATGTATATTTGATGTGTGAATATGTTCTAGTACCTGACATATGAAATAAGAGGAAACCTGTGATCTGTTTCAGTTTTTATGCCAACTTTAACAACAGTTCTATATTTTTGAACCAACATGGTTTGAGTGACGGATCTGTGACAAAGTTACTACTGTTGCAGCCAATAGTTAATTTCTCCAACAATGCATTTTCCTATTAGCCTGACAAGCCAGACCCACATCAAGATGTTTGGTCTGGAAACTCACCATTGACAGGGCTCAATCTGAGGAGCGGATATTATAGAATAAAATATTTTAGTTTGAAGTCACCATTATGGTAATCAGTGTTCCCTTTGGTTAAGCATTTGAAACTTCATTTATATTATTGTAATTCTCAGTGAAGCAACAATAAATCAGTTATTTAATTTCAAAGGTAGAGAAGAAATAAATAGGTTCCTTTTAAAAGGTGACCAAACTTCTGACTAAATCATTAACTAGTCTATTTTTCATTTCAAATAATTACTTTTAAAATTGTATTGCTAACACTTATGTCATAAACCTCTTGTGAAGATTTTAATTGTGTTGATATAATCTATATTCGTGGCAATATCTTGCAATTGACCATGCTTGTCACACACAGACTTCAACAACAGCATGCAAAACATAACAGTGGTAACAACAACAGTAGCTTTACCAAATCAACATTTGAGTTACTAGAAGTCGCATGTAAGTGAACTATACTAAGCATGTCATACTATTCCTATTTCACTTTACTTTGTTTTTTAAAGCAATCGATTTGCAAGTAAGCCTAACTAATTCGATTTTACAGTGTAGATAAGTCTGGGCTGCTTTAAATGGGTTTCAGCATGGTTACTGCTCATGGATGAGTCTTTTTTTTCCTTTCAATTCTGTCCCTGCTTCTCAGAGACCCCAGATGAAATTCATCTGAATGAAAGCAGCATGTGATTACTCTCCGTTTCTGAGCAAATAGTCCTGTCTCTCCTCCCAAAGCAAATATTTTCCTTGATAATGGAAGCTAGTACAATGGAATAGCAATCAAATATTTTTCTACTAAAGAGGTTGTTTACAGGTCAAGGGAAGGAAGATAAGAGCAATTCGGGCTGGATTGGCATTATGGCATATATTTAATTCCACACCAATTCCCCATTTGTCTTGAGTTTGAGCTTGAATGTTGGAGGGGGAAATGATCACATCATGGATTCCATTTATGGATCCTAAACAATAGGTGTTGATTGTATTTATTACAAGCTTCATATGCTAAAAGGACTGATCAATTGGAGTTACCAGCAGTGCAGCATTTCTACTTTCCCCGGTAGCTTAAAAGTCCAAAAGTCAGCAGTGGTGTTTGCAATTTTGGTCACACACTGTAAAATGTGTCACACAACGATATATTTCCTGCCCCAAATCCCACCTCCCACTCTATGATTAATCATATCACTTCTGCAATATTACAGTGGGACTACCATCCCCTGTGGTGTCCTTAAAAGTAACCGCTGAGCCTCTCGCCAGCGCCCTTCATAAACAATCACACACACAGCAACCTGATGATCATCTTGATGGATGCAATTTTTTTTTTTTCCTGGAAAGTGTTTCCTGGTGGGGGGAGCAAAGCAATGTGTGTTCACCTCTTTTTCTCTGCTCCCCACAGCTCGAGTGTGTGACAACGTTCTCCTGCGCTGTCAGAACGGCGGTGTGTGTCACCACCACCAGCGCTGCCAGTGTCCGGCAGGTTTCAGCGGCATACTGTGTGAGAAGGCCCAATGCCAGGGTGACTCTTGTGAGGAGCTGCAATCCAGTCAGCCGTCCCTCCGCCCCCCACCCGCGGCCCAGACTCTCCCGCTGGCTCTTCTATCTCTCATCCCCTCCCTGCTGGCCACCCGGGGCCTTACATCACTCTGAGGGGAACGCTTTCGCCCCAAAGACATTCTCAACGGGGGCTCTAATCCGGAATTTCTGTTAGAGGACACACGACGGCTGAAAAGAAATGCTCCCTTGATGCGGAAGAAAAAACTAAACTTATTTTTAGGAAACCATAAGGTTTTCTACCCAGTATTATATCAATTAAAGTTTGCCAGGGATGATGGATAAACTGAAGGAAAAGAAAATTGAGAATCTGCGAGAGAGAGAAAAAACAAGAACAACAACATAAAATGCTGACACTAATGACTGTCTTTTTCTTTGTTGAAAATGTAAGGATGAAATCAAATCAATACACTGTTACATCGCTCTGAAGCCATCCGTCAGTTTAAGACTCCATCTCAAACCTCAGAGCGCAGAAACACTGCAATACGATTTGTTTGGAGACATCATTGATGTGAAGATGAATCAATATGAACTCGTAGACTGTCATTTAAATTTACGCACACACTACCACGGCTGGTTGTCAAACTTCTCACACTTTACCTTTTCCTGACCCTTTCTCTTCTTCCTGTAACTCTGTGAAGTCATGTAAAAGACCCCTGATGTATGTCACACACACACACAAAAAAAAGATCCCGTTTCTCAGAAATGCTCAAATATAAAGTAACATGAGAGACAACTGTTGAAATTTTGTACTGGGGTATTTTCATGACAATGAGAAAGACCTTGTCCATCGATGTGACTTTTTGCATTGCTGCGACAACCTGTAAAATTTGGGTGGGTCTTTTTATTATTGCCCTGATGGAGTTGCATATCCCTGTTCAGTTGCTAATCGTTTTGCTTACAACATGCGTTTACATTCTCACCGATCGAACTGTACGAAAGGTTTCACCAAAGGGCTTTGGTGAGGAATCTTTTGTTGCTTGAAGCCAACTATGTTTGTGAATTAAAGATGAAAAATAACTGTTCGTGGCCATTTTGTGAAAGAGATTCTTCAAGAAAGCAGTGGTGTGTTTTCAGCAGCTCAGGTGTGTTTTAAAAGCTCTTAGCAGCTGCTTTAGAGATCCCACAAATTGTAGGCGTATGGAGTATTTAAGGGTTAGCACTCTCCCAAACATATGACGATTGTGAAGAAACGAGTAATGTTACAAATGCATCCGCTTTGAATCTGTAGAATGTATCTGTAGATTCACCTGCCGAAGTATCACTTACCCTCCATTATTTACCCTTATTATGCCAGTTTTCTGAAATCGGATGTAAACATCATGGGTCTCATAGACTGATTCTGTTCACACCAAGCAATTAGCCAACATACCGTATAATTCAATTTTCTTAAAGGGGGGGTGAAACACTCAGTTTCAGTCAATCTCATGTCAATCTTGAGTACCTATAGAGTAGTATTGCATCCTTCATATCTCCGAAAAGTCTTTAGTTTTATCATATTTATAAAAGAAATATGGGCTGTACCGAGTCTTTCCGGAAAAAACCGAGCGCCTGGAGGCGTATCGTGTGGGCGGAGCTAAAGAATGACAAGCGCGCAAAGCGATGACGTCCTCAAGCGTGGAGAAACCCATCTATCTCAGCTAATACAGATAATGATCCACAATCAAATCTGAGGGAGAAATAAATTGAACAGGAGAAACGGCAACATCAGGACGTCCGTCTCTGTGGTATGTAAGTTACAGTATTTAATGGCATCTCCACAGGACATGATTCGGTTTATGGACTATTGTATGCGACTAGACCTTAGAAGTAGCAAGCAGAACGGTTTTGCACGTCAGACTAGTGTAACGTTATACAGAACAACAATGGAGTAACCGTTAGCGCATTTGAATGACGAAGCACGCGATCGTATCGTTTACTGATGTTTACTCATGCGACGGTAGCCAATAGCAGAGACATTTGAAGTTGATTTACTCACCGGCATCTTCCAAAGCAGGACCGCTCTGTCAAAAACACACTTCTTTGGTATGATTTGGTGAAGTCCTGTGACAGCAGTGACCGTGGAAATCCACTTTGCGACGCGACTGAAGCGATGCCTTGAAGCTTCCCGTCATTTCTGCGTTCAAATCGGTTCAAATGCAGCGCTGCCTTCCCGGGGCGCGACATAAGTGTTCACGGAGGACTGGATCTGCACCTGAGAGACTGTTTACAGCGTGCATTTCCTCTCTCTCCCTCTAGTTACGCGCGCGCGCACCCTTCCGGGAGAAGAGCCCGTACAGCCCAGACAAGGACCTTCCGCTCTATTTAACGTCAATTAGACCCATACTCGAAAAAAACTCGCCGAAACTTGTGAGAAACCGGAAGGAGTATTTTTAACACAGAAATACTCCATCAAACGTCCAACATTAGTTTTTGAAACTTTGTCTATGTTTAGGATGGGAATCCAAGTCTTTAAAGGTGTAAAAAGCTCAGTATGCATGAAACAGCATTTCACCCCCCCTTTAAGGGACAATGAACAGCCAGTCATTAATCACAGAATAAAGCCCAACAGGGGGATCAGGAACGACCGGTTGGTATCATTATCCTGCTTATTAGATGGCGACTTATCAAAGTCAAACATTACAGATTTAATATAATGCTTATAAATATAATGGTAAATAAAATAGCCACATTATTGAAATGGATATATTTTTATTATTCAGCTTTTATTCAATATGCATTAAATTGATGATCAAAGGTGACAGTAAGATACATTTTTAACGTTTCAACAGGTTTATATTTCAAATAAATGCTTTTATTTTGACCTGGTAACACTTAAGAATACTGATCCATCATTAATGAATAACTACACAGGAACAAGTGAGTAAGTAAGGGATAATGTACACCCAGCCGGTTGTTATCGCGGAATAAACCCCGACAGAGTGATCAGGACCCCGACGCGAAGCGGAGGGGTCTTGCATCACTCTGAAGGGGTTTATTCTGCGATAAAAACCGGCTGGGTGTACATTATCCCGCTTATTACACGGCTACTAGTCTCAAATAAATAATTATTAGACAAAATATTATCTCGAGATTAAATATTTTATTAGCTATTACGCAAAGCTTCCGCGAAGGAAAACAGTTCCAACCTGCTTTAAGCCTTTATCTATTGCTGAAGATTTGCCATATGCCCTTGCTAAATGTTGAAAATGAATGCTGAAAGGGTAAGTTCACCCAAAAATGAAACCAAGCCTATGATTTACTCACCCTCAAGTTATCGTAGGTGTATATGACATTCTTCTTTCAGACAAATACAATCGGAGTTATATTTAAAAAGTCCAGGCTAACGTTAATCCAAGCAGTTGTTGTAGTTGTGTTAGAAGTCCATAAAAAAATGCAGCTGTCTGTCAAATAACGTGTTCCACACGACTCCGATGGGTTAATAGAGCCTTCTGATTCGAATCGATGCGTTTGTGTAAGAAAAAGATCTATATTAAAAACGTTATAAAGGAAACCTGCCTTGAAGTCTTCCATTGTAGCCATGGCTGTTTAAGCCACAAGATGGCGTCAGCGTTAAGCATAGAAGTAGTACCGGTCAAGATAACTCGTAGTACCCATATGAGCGGGTGTTCTCTGGAAATAACGTAACGCTGGAATGCGCGATTGACCAATCAGAATCAAGTATTCACAGAGCCGTGTAATAATGAAGTATTAACACTCTAGTAACTACTATTAACTAACAAGAAACTCTAATCAATAAATGAGTTTGTAATCGTGCGTAGTTAAATGTGGCAGTTTACTATTAGTTAATCAAGAACTATTCAAAAATCTTAACACCTGCGAAGATTCAAATTTGAGATCGATCAGTGGTTGAATCCGGGTCCGCATATCGAATCTTGGACTATTCGGGGTCAACTAATAACATTAAAACAATATTAAAGGCAAATTAACAGAGAGTAGAAAGAACAAATACGGTACACCAATTACAAGCGAATTACAAGGTCTAACTGTAGTTGATCAGAACATTAATCAGAGTATGGCTTATTTTGTTTACATTTAAAGTGTTTTTTATGATAAAAAATACAATACCCCACCCTTTGGTATCACTATGGTATTTGGTATGGGGGCCCAGTAAGATGGTTTGTACCCAGGGCCAAAAATTTGGTGCTACGCCACTGCCCAGAACAGAACCGTACCGCCAATCCAAACTGTATGCTAATTGTCAATCACCTTTGATTGATTAATTGCTGGTTAATATTCTTGTAGCTCAAATTGTAAGTGGTAAAAACTTAACATTCAATGGGAAAAAAAATAATTACAATGTAAGTGCCTTTGGAAAATTGTCTGACAAATGTACAAATGTAAACGGCACTATTACTCAGTAGCTGGTACTCTCAGTCAAAGCACATTTTCTGACAAAGTTCCAACTGAAATCTATTCATAAATATAGTAGTCACAGGGCAGGATTTAAGGGCACAGCAATAAAAGTTTTCCAGCAGAGACTGAAATCAAATGTAAATCACAAACGAATGAGTAAGAGAGGTGTGTTGACGAAATATGGTTTGGAGAATGTCACTCACTGCGAGGCATAACACGCAGTCGTGATACGGCAATCATTTTCAAGTCCACGCTGGGCACTTAAATGGAAATGAAGTCATTCTGTGCCTGTGACACATGGTGAAAGCGGGTCTGAGGCTGGATAGATTACATTAGTGAGATTAGGCCTCTTCATTTCAATCAAATCAAATCCTATATCGCCCTTGATCTTAATAACTTTTTTCCCAAAAGACAAGTATGAATGAAGATGTCATTTTATTTTTGAGAAATAACTGCCATGTCCATTTACTCTTTTCTAAATTCCATTGATGATTGGGTCCAGGTTGGCCATTTTTGTTCGACTCATTTCGTTCAGCTAAATAGATGCGGTCAAATAATTAGAAGCACTTTGCGCTTCCAAGATGGAAATTTAAGATTGGACAGATAAATGAGCATAAACATTGCACCCCACCAAAAACAAGCTGTACTGCATCTCATTAGGTTTGAATGCAAATGCATTCAGAATGCTAATGAGTCTGTAATGAGACTGAATGCAAACTCCCTCTAGCAAACTACCACCTCTATTTTTGATGGACATCAGGGGTCAATGAGGGCCCATGCTTTTCCTCATTCCTCAAACTTTACAATGATGACTGGATGCTCTTTAGAAAACAGCTTCTTTTTCAACCAAGACTATTGTTATACATTTTAGCAGCTATTATTACACAAATGCGTCCCTGATTGTGCATTTCGAAAGCTCTGCATACTAAAAAGGTGCAACAATTCTTTGACTTTCCCTCAAGCTGTGAATAAATCCGGAGGCTATTATTTGTCACCTGTTGGAAACAACAGTGGCATGAGTATATACACACAAACTCCAGACAAATCATTTACAGTGCTTTTTCAAAACTACACAAAAAGCCTCAGAGACTGTGAGTGAGATCTCTTTCAGTATACTCTTTACTACATCACTCTGGGATCATCAATGGCTTACAAAACTAATGACGCGTTCTCAGGGTCCCATTTTTCAAAGCGGCAGAACAGCATGAGGAGCTGCCCACTTGAGACTGTGACAATGTTACTAGGCCAAGATGTCCCACACCTGAGATGAGAGAGAACATGTGGTACATTAGCAGGGCTGTAAAACATATTTTTATGCCTTCCTGCTTCTCCTCCAACTTTCTGGGCCATTTTTAAACTTTTAAAGGTTATAGTGTATCGAGAATGTGTGCATAGCTCATGGACATTTGATGGATGATTATTGAAGCGCAATATTTTTCAAAGTACAGGAGACTCAGAGCAGATAACATAACATTGCCGTAAAACCTTATGCTTTTTCTCTCCAGGATGTGGCCTGTTTTCCAAAAATGATGCTTTCCTGGAAGTAATGGCTACATCCATCTCTGAGGAACAAGACTGCTATGCCTTATTCAAAGCAGGGTGTGACACTTTGTGAATGATCATTTACACTTTTTGGAGTAAAAACCAGTACATAAAAGATGTAGTTCACTTTTTTCTCCCTTATGTCATATATAGTGGGGTCCAAAAGTCTGAGATCACTAATAAAAAAGCTTCTGTTTTGTAATGTAATAATAATAATAGTTAGCCTGACGTGGTCATACTCAATTCTAGTCAGAATATGAGTCTGATACTTCTCCATTGGGGCGTGTTTCAACCGAACCAGGAAAGACATCAACTGGATAGACCTACAACCAATCAGAGCAACGAAGCGACGCATAATGTTAGTTGTCAAATGTCACCAGAACTCAACTGCACTGTGTTAGGAAATCTGCGTTTTTTTCCGCGGGTTGTTTTCTATGTCGCAACATCAATTATGTGATATATAGACCTAGGAATGCGAATTTTAGTACAAACGCCATCATTTTTCCAGAGGAACCCCTCCTGTGTAAGGATAAACGGAGTACTTACCAACATGATCATCATTTCAGAGAGAAATAGTGAACGTGAATGCAGATACAAACAAGTTCTCCGTTTAGGATTTGAACAAACCGGTACCAGTAAATTAACGATAAATCCAAGCGTCTTTGATGGTGTGCATGATTACATTACTGTTTAACATCTGTCCGTCATCGTCTAAAGCCCGCCCTGACAATTTCATTGGTCCAAACTGTTTCTGTTCGGGCATAATTACTCCTCTATGGATCAAGTCCAGACCGAGCTGCCCGAGCTCAAATGTTGTGGGCGGGGCTGAGTTCGGCTGGCATCCAGGCTAAATAAATAGTAATAAAGCTAGACAAATAATATAATCAATTTGTTCCTCAATGGAAGCAAAAGTTTTTTTTACAATGGAGTTTGCAAGCCTATTCTGTGCTGATTGGCCAAATGGTCCAGTCTGTTGTGATTGGTCTGCCGCTTACAGCACTTTTTGGAAATGAAAGGCTCATTACCATAACTGTACTTCAGCTCCGGAGGCTTCCTAAAGTGTACAACAATTGTACACTGTAAAGACAGAAACGATGGCGTCAATTTTACCATATCAATCTGAGAGCGAGTCAGAAGATGAAACATTGCAAGAATTAGTTATTTAACCTGAACCCCCCATCGCAAGGACGACTTGAGGAGGACGCACATTTGAAAAAACGTAATCTTAATGAATAAACTTCTAAATGATGGTACATTTAAAAAAAAAAATTTAACAGAAACACGTACCCCTTTTCCCCCTTTATATGCACTAAGAATAATGCGGACTCCACATTCGTGATAAAATGTGTTGTTTTATGAAGAGATCAGTGTTGAATGTTTAATGGGAGTGATACGCTAGCATGATTACACAGGAGAAGACATACAAAAGACACGGCGCTCCCATGCTGGATATTAACCACAGGGAGCTTCGCTTCAGTTGTCTGGCCCAGTGAGTGTCATGCCTTTCAATTCTCTTCAAGGACTCAAGGGTGGGAGATACATAGTCAGTGCATTTATTGGATTCTGCCATAGTCAGCATCATACAATACATAATTGAAGTGCCCCTATTATGCTTGTTTGCATATTAACTTTCATGCAGTGTGTAATATAGCTGTTTGTCTGAGAAGTTAAAAGATCAAAGTGTATGACAAATAAAAGTTACTGTCTCCTAAAAGAAAGAGCATACCTACATTACAATGTTAAAAATCTGAATAATGCCAGCTAGTCCATTGGCTGCTTGTGAACCACATCTACTTTTGCCTACCCTCAAACACTGTAGTGGTAGCTGAGGCCTGGAAGAGTTTGGATTGTGTTGTCAACATGTTGAAAAGACACTGGTGGTGGCACAGCACTGTTTTCAGTGCTGTAAAAAAACTTCACATGCACTTCAAAAGGACGAGGACTCGAACTGGAATTGATCGTTACTGTTCTTATCCCTGTATACAAAGCGCTGAGGAAGCCTCCAGAGCTGAAATTCAGATATGGTAATAGGCGTTTAGTTTCTAACACGCACTGTAAGCGGTAGACCGATTACAACAGACTGGGCCAACTGACCAATCAGAGCAGAGCAGAGCTGTCGGTAATGAGGGGTTTTGAGAGACTGAATCTTCAAATTAACCGTTTTCAGTCTCTTTGACAAGGGAGGTGAGGAGCAATGTACATTATCAAAATTTGTATGTGTTTCTTGATATTGAATGCATGTAATCCTTTTGTAGGTGAGATTTTTTACACGGTCAAAGACTTTGATTTCCATCAAAAGCCAATTTAAAAATAATAACAATAAGTTGGACGTTTGATGGAGTAGCTATTTCTGTGGCAAAAAGAATCCTTCCAGTTTTGCACAAGAGTGTGAGAGGGGCCTATGTGACATCAACAAGGGCAGAATTTCCTTGTACGGGCACTTCTCCTGGATAGAAACATACACACGTCGACCAGAGCGAGAGAGCAAAAGCACACCCATCAATGTGCTTTGGCAAGCTTTAGGGAAGTCGTCGGCTGTGCTGCACAGGACACGACTTCACGAAATCAACAATGTCACCACATAAGTATCTTTTTGGTTGTCAGAGTAAGACAACACTGCTCAGATTCTCAAAGAACCCAGCGTTAAGGGGACAGTGGATGGAGTTTGTTTTTCTGGAGCATCAATGTTGAGCAAGTGTTTTTGTTTGTTCCCAGCATTTGGCCGACGATTGTTTTATAAACAAGGCCCAATTCAACTCTGGATAGCAGTCCCAACCTTAAAGGTTCATGGTGATGCATTGGAACCGCAGGCTGTGAGTAAAACTGCTTCAAATGTCTGAGTATTGTTGGCACGTAGGTGACTCTTTAGCTCTGCCCGCATGATACACCTCCAGCCTCTTGGTTTTATTCGGAAAGACTTTAAGAACCTTTAAAATATCAAAACAGATGAATTGATTTAATCAACAGTCTACTCATTTGTGGCCTGTCAGTTAATAGGTCTATATAGAAAAATATATGAGGTATAGGCAATGTCTGGTAAGCAACTACAACTTCCTGTCTTACTAAAAATTGATTCAGAAAATGAGAAGATTGTGGTTATGATTCTTTAAATAGCAGCCATAACAATGCACACATTTATTTAATTTCAGTTTAATCTGGTTAGGTTTTGTTTAATCTGATTACTTCCCATCCTGGTAAATCAATAAAGTGTAAATCTAAAAGGATTAACTCCAAATGTTGTAGTTGTATTTGAGGTGAGGGAGATGTGACACCGTTATACATTTTCCATTTAGGAGACGGTTTCAGGATTTTATAAGCACTCTAGCCAGGGTCAAAGCCATTAGTAAGCGTCTGAGATCTTTTTTCATGTCTCTTGCACTGTATATTTCAGATGTTGGCACCTTCTCTTCTGTAATAAGGGAACGTAATCAGATTGCAGCTGTTGTTGTGAAGGCAGTTTTTTCTGGTTCACCACAGTGCTTAAGTGAAGTGCATAAAGGGCCAAACAGGTTCAGATAGGGGAAGAGGAATGATGTACTAATAATGGATAACAACGTTAACAACTAGATGTTAAAGCTGGAATCTGAATTATCTGGAATGGCATTCCACATTACAAATTAATCAATTGAAAAGTTTGGGGTCAGTCAGATTTTTTTTTTTTTTAATTTTAAGATTCTTGTTGTTCAACAAGGATGAATTTAAGCAGCACTATATAATTTTTCCATCTGCTTGAGGGCACCTATTCCTAACAAAGGCGTAGTTTGATGACGCCAAGTTTGACCACAGCATCTTGGGACATGTGGTCTTCACCTCACAGCCAGTGGAAAAGAATCGGGATAGGACTCTGGCAGAAATCATGTTGATGGATGCGGTTATTAACGTTACTGTAGTATGAAGCAGAGCATGACCGAGTGTTGTGGACCTGAGCAAGGCCGCTGGAGCAGTTGTTAAGGAGAAGAACAATGTTTGAGCAGCAGGACTTTTCTTATGACGGGACACAGTTCCCGGTGCTATTTCAATGCAGATTAACACAGTTCTGTTTGTTAGGTACATTTAAGTGTGTTTAAAATGATGTTATGGCGTTACTCTGTGCGTTCGCTCGGCGGCTGCTGTGACACTTGTTCACACTGCTAAGAGTAAAGCGCTTCGGCTAAATAAAACCAGAAACCGAGTGTTACGCAGATATGACACAATTGACAGGCGACTCCCTCAGACACTATGCTGAAACGTCCCGGCTCCTTGGTTAAAAACTCAACTGAACAAAATTTATAACACTGGCCTAGTGGTTTTTGGATATTTTACTGCAAAAAATACTACATGTTGCACCTTTAAATAGAACATGTTCAATGCTGTTCTTTGAAACTTTCTATTAACCAAAGTATCCAGGCGGAAAAATGATTGTGGTTTCCATAGATATTAAGCAGATGAACAACTGTTTTAAACATTGACAATAATAAGAAATGTGTCTTCAAATCAGCATATTAGAATGATTTCTGGAGGATTGTGTGACACTGAAGACTGAATTATTCTGAATTATAATTTTTTTCTTTGTTTAAATCAAGTACATCTCACTACTATAATGTCTGCAGATTTATGCTTAAACACACATATTTTTTCAATGGGGCTAAGAAAAAAGCAAGATTACTAGACAAAGATACAGCTGGAAAACGCTTGAGGCAATGTGGGGTTTTGGACAATATCAGCATAATTCTTTATTTTCTGCAAAACTTGCAAATACTATAAAGACCAGCAACGATATTACATACCGGATTAATGACAGATATAGTGATGCCTGGTTACTGCATTAAACATCTTCATATCCTCATCATTTACTGACTGAATACCAATTTAGATTACCAATTGGAATACAGTTTAGATGGTTAACTAGTTTCAATGTTCCCATGCTTTTTGAAGGCGTTGCATTCTTAATCTTATCAAATGTGGAACATATTAATTCTGGGTTTTTATTTAAGGCTTTCTGCAAAAACATCAGAAGCTGCAAATGGCATGTGACCATACACCACAGACATTATGCAACAGCCCAGAATGGAAGGTTATATGCAATGATCGTGTTAGTTAGTGAGCACAATGAACAAGTAATCCAATTTTCACTGCAGTTAAGCACTATTGCATATAACAACGCTCCTGAACTAAAATAACCATATGGTTAGAAACCAAAAGGATGAAAGAATTCAGAAAGCTACGGTCTTAAAATGAGGACAGGACTACATTCTTCATCAACATCCGCCTTATCAGATATAATGAGTGCATTTGCATATAACCTTTATCTCAATATGTAGCATGTTGATGGAGCCACAGTTGCTGCAAAATTATAATAAAGATAAAGAGAAGGCGATTGGAGACGTAGTGAAGAGTAGAAATGAAGATTGTAGGGTTCAGTACATTGCTTATTTATCAGTGTAAACAAAGTCAGAGGGGGAACAAACCACCTGAATTTGAACAGGCATGACGCTTCTGAGCAAGTATAATGAGAGAGACCATTGGTAAAAAACAGATAAATAAAAAAATCAGTTTTTTCGCTCCGTACTGAGATTGATGCCACTGGTTCAGGAGGATACTTGGTGAGAGGAGACATCTGGGGTTGTATTTAACGATGATTCATCACGAAGAGAGTTTGATGGACACGGCATCATTAATGCATAATGCAGAGCGCTTAGGTCACTCAGTCATCAAATATTCAGCAGTTAACACAAGCACTTAGAAGTGAGTGTCACGAAAACATGCATTATGTTCCAATTTAACTTTTGTGTTATCTGAAGACTGAATATGAATATTTGTTCGGATATGTATACACTTGAGGGCAAAATCACACAGAAAGCCAAACTGCCCAGATCAAACTTCGATTCAAATCATCAAGCGACGCCAGAGTTATGAGCCTCAGCTCTCCTGAAACACATTTGAAAATGATTGATCGAGCAACTGAAGGTCTGCTGTCTTACTGCAAAGGCATACAGGAGAGACCAGGACTAGATGTCACACAGGGATGTTGTTGCTTGTCTCTAGCAAAACATATTTTTTTCTTATTTTGAGTCAAAAGTACACAAACATGTTTTCACTGTAGCAGTGGTTTTGCAGGATGGTATCAAACATCAAATACAAATCTATATAATGAAGATAGATTTTAGGTGTTTATGTGTTCACAGGACATAATATTTTTTTTATTAATGTCAGATGGGGAAAAGTAGCGTTTTAACGTAAAATATTGCAAAATTTGTAGGACAAAAATACAGACAGTACATTGTGTTTAACATTTGTTTGTGTTTCATAATTGTATGCATTACGGATTAAATTTAGCTGAAAATCCATACATGCTGTTCAAATAGCACATTGTGTGACAACTTATAGTAACGTTTAGTAATATCGTATAGTGCAAGTCAAGATTTTAAAGTTACTACATTATATTTGTTTCTAGAATCTACCATTCATTAACAAAGGTTACCAAGTGCTGTAAAATATGTTGCTTGTAGTTAATTTATGTTAGTTAATAGTTATAAATTAACTAATGTTAAGAAATGTGACCTTATTGAAACTGTTAACCATCTGGGTTAAATCTTTGATTTGATTTATTAAAGAATCCTGAAAAAAATACACAACTGTTTTCAACATTAATAATAATAAATGGGCATATGTATAAAACAAATAATCATCTGAAGGATCATGTGACACTGAAGACAGGAGTAGTATGATGCTGCAAATTTAGCTTTGACATCACAGGAATAAATTCAACTTTACCATGAATTCACATAGAAAACTTTTTTTTTTTCATTGTAAAAATATTTCAAAATATTGATGTTTTTACTATTTTGGATCAAATAAATCCAGCCTTGGTGAGCAGAAGAGACTCTCTTTTTTTACATACAGATCTAAAACTTTTGGACGGTATGTTTAATGTCTTTATGCAAAGAAAATGTATAGTAAGATTACTTCTTTTAAATTAAAAGCAAGTTTGTGAATAAGCTACAAACAATACATTCAATCATCATGTCTCCTCACTCTTTAGTTGCCTCTGTCACATTCCTCCTTGATATTCAGCAGAGGAGTTTTTGACACCTCAGCTGTGATAATAACCTCACCACAGCATTATTCATGATGATCCACACCCTCCCCCATACAGCCATTCTGACAATAAGTGTCAACAATGCCTATATTGTTGACTATATTGAGTGATCAAAATGGTTTTCACATGGTTTGGAAGAAGGCAACAACATCCAGTTTTGAAAAGCCTTATGATTTTTGTTTTAAAGTATACATTTTGAAAACTTTTTTTTGAAAAGTTAAAAAATAAAATAAAGCTTTTTTTGAAAAACAAAAGTATGTTATATGGTGATTTAACATTTAATTTTTTTCAAAAACTATGCATAAACATTATTTTCTCAAAATCACAAACATTTATGTACATGTTGCTGACATATTACTGTAGCCCTGTTTGTGCCGGATACAGTGTAATCAGACTTTAGCCAGTTATATGCATTAAAGCAACTGAAAAAACACAAATGTCCGCGCATGTCAAACTTCTTCAGGGCCACAAAATATTCCAGAGGGTTAAAGCACCCCTATTGTGCTTTTTTCAAATAAATTTAATGTAGTGTGTGATTTAGCTGATTGTGAATGCAAAATGTCTGCAACATTTTAAAGATCATTGACTGCCTCCAGAACAACACTAGAAAGACCGTTCCAGAGTTAGGGACATAAATAGGAAAATGATCTACCGTTTGCAGTCCATTTTGATATTCTAGGTATTATCCACTAGCCAGAATTTTGAGATCATAATAGACGTGAAGGACTATGATGTGTTAAGAGCTCGCTCGAGTGCTGAGGTGCTAAAACATTTCAGAGCTTTTTATTAGCAAAATATTTATGCAGTGTTGACAGAACCGGGCTAGGCAAGTACTTTAGGGTCTAATTCTCACTATTAACTAGTTGCTTATTAGCGTATTACATGGATATTGGCTGCTTTTTTGTATTTATAAGGCCTATATTAATGCCTTTTTCTGCATGACCATATTCTACATCGCTTAATACCACCACCTAAACTTAAGAACCTATTTAACCATAAAATGTTTCCATATCTTGTCTAGATTTCCTCCCCTGTATTGCTGCTGTGTACTGTAATGAGTTTCATGCTCAAGCCTAGTCAAGCCAAGTCTTTGTTTTGTATCTGTTCATGTTAGATTTAATAAACTGCACATGGGTTCAGCTGTGACTTGCCTACAGTGGATTATTACAGCCACCCTGTAGAGCATTACAATAATCTATCAGTCATGAATGCACAAACAAACTTATTTGCATTTGTCATTAGAGCATGTCGTAATTTAGATATATTTTAAGATTGAAAAATATGTTTTTTAGAAATGTGGCTTTCAAATGAATAATTGGTATCAAAGAGCACACCCAGGTTCCTAACTGGCGACGAAGACAGTCATCAAGTGTTAGAGAATATTCTAGGTTATTTTGTGAGGAAGTGTTTGGTCCGATAATTAAAAACACAGTTTTTACCTTATTTAGTATAAGGAAATTATTAATCATGCAATTGCTTATATCAATTATTCCTTTAGTTTTGTGAATTGATATATTTTAGCAGGCAGCGAAAAATTATAGAGCTGAGTATCATTAGCGTAGAAGTGAAAACTAGCGCCATGCTTCTTAATGATGTTTTCCAAGAGTAGCATGTACAGGGGGAAAAGCAACGGTCGTAGTACTGAGCCTTGCGGTACTCCATATTGAACTTTTGATTGATAAACTAGGCTGGTGGTAAGGAGAGGTTTTGCGAGACTCAATCTTTAAACTAACTGTTTTCATACTCTTTGAGAAATGAGGTGATGTGCAATGTACATAATGAAAATATAGAAGTGTTGTTCAACCTTTGAAGCATGTAAATCTATTGTAGGAGACCTCGAAAACAAAATTAAGAGCCCTAAAAATAGCATAACAGGCACTTTAAATGGAAAAATATATGTACATTTTAGATATGTTTTAGATAATAATATAATTTAAATATTTATTCTTTCATGAGGTGACTGAGGTGGATAAGGGCTGTATATTTTATTGCTGTTTCTATGTGCCATTGTGTCTCTACACAGTTTGGAGGCGGCCCTCAGACTTCATGTGACAGCCTTAAACCTGCTATTTAAAAACACCTTCACTAATAATCACTAATTGGCCGCCAAACAGCTTAGCCAATCATAAGCATGCTTGCTTGCTTATGAAATCCATTTAGCATATTCAGAGTCTTTTAGTGTCTCCAACCCAGAATCTCTTTAGACGGTGCACTGCAACCACCCTCTGATATGCTATCATGGCATATCATAGCACTGGTTTGTATTTAAAACAGTAGCTCAATGGCATAAGAAGCATCTCCAGACTTAAATTGCAAATCACCTCCCCCAATCCCACCCCCACTAGCCCTCTGGAACAAATTATTTATGTATCACACCAACAGAGACTATAAATAATATATTGTGCCCCAGATCCCTGTGTCTGGAATGAAAGCATTTATCCTCTTTTGAAAACATGTAGTGGTATCAGAGCACAAGGAGGACTGTCTGCAAGTGCAACAGGGGTTGAATCATATGGAAAAAGCTACAACATACACATAACTTAAACAAAGGTGTGTCTAAATAGCTGTGTTTGGAGTGAGGAAGAGGCCTGGAGGAAATATCAGGGTGTTAAAAAAGAAGCGTGAAGACAGAATCAATAAAACCAGATGGCGTGAAATGACACTTTCTTGATGGCGGGACATCCTGTCAAGTTCTGCTTGACAGTGTGCAATAGAGGAAGAGTTGGAGTTTTATGTTTACACTTTCTTAATAAATGGAATACTAACTTAATAGCAAACTTAAAGGCACAATATGTAATGTTTCAGCATTAAAAATATAAAAGATCACTATATCTGTTATATATTTTTTAAAGTTGTGTGTTTACATTATCCCGACAGTTCCAATTAACTTCTAAATCCAGAGAAATTAATATTTTAATTCGAAGACACGGACCGTGTCTTTATTTCCGTTATGTCGCCCGTCTTTCACGTCATATCCACGTTTGCGTTTTGCTTCCTGCTGAACTCGGCGGAACTGCCAAACTCAAAGAGGAACACTGACAGTATAAGGGGAACACCCGTATAAAAAAGTCTGTATGATAATGGATCATGACTACTCTTTGTCTGTACGTTTTGCCAGCTCATCAAAGC
Source organism: Pseudorasbora parva (assembly GCF_024679245.1). Taxonomy (NCBI): domain Eukaryota; kingdom Metazoa; phylum Chordata; class Actinopteri; order Cypriniformes; family Gobionidae; genus Pseudorasbora; species Pseudorasbora parva. The sequence goes on from NC_090180.1 coordinate 12,987,782, forward strand.
GCAAACGTACGGGTGAAAAAAATGACCCGAGAAGATTTTGGGACAGTAGAAGAAGCAAGAGACGTGTAAACCTTGGAGAAGCCTTTGAAAGATGGCGAAATCTTCGTGACAAGCTCGGACTGCTGAGAGATGCTGATCTCGCTTGCGTTTTAATAAACAGGTCATTTAAGTAACCATTCAGCTAACATAATCATATAATCATAACGTTAGCTTCATAAGGTAATATGCCATTATCTTTGTCAATTAATATAAGGTGACCGTCACTTTTATCATATGTTAATACTAGCTACATATAATATTGATTTAATAATGATCTACTTATTCATATATCTCTGAGTTCCAAAATAAATGTTTATTAGAATGATTGATGAACGTGGGGAGCGACACAGCGCGTGTTCCAATGAACAACGTATTGCAGGTGCTGGTTCTCTCATTTACTATGTTTTATGTTGGTAATGATAAACTTAATTGAAATGTATTTCCTTATTGAACAGTTGATATACAGAATGTTCGACAATCGCGGATGCCATGTCAACATATTTATAATTTGAGTAACTCAAATTATGATGCGCGGTTAATATGTCAACATAGCCTACCAACTTATAGGTATGTTGACATAGCGACCGCCCGCACAACATTCTGTCTCACACATTAGCTAACGTTACTGATAAATTTGTTAATTAACGGTAGCTCGCTGCTATTTCATTAAATTGACATTACATAACGTGAAAAGCCGTAACTAAACTTAACAATAATAGAGATGTAATATAACAATTACCTTGTCAGTGAACATGTTTTCTGCTGGAGATGCCAGATTCGCTGGTTGACAGTGGCAATAATGACAACAACTCCCATGGGCCCACGCACTTTCCCGACGTCATCAAAGTACGTCTGTTGTTATTATTTTGAATGAGTGACCCCTAGTGGCCAAAAGTTGCATACTGCGCGTTTAATAAGATAGAAAAATCTTTAATACATTTTTTTTCATGTTTTCACCATTTTAGTTGTTTAAATAATATTAATGAATTAATAATAATAATAATAATTCTTTCCATTTATATAGCGCTTTTCTAGACACCCAAAGCGCTTTACATATAAGGGGGAATCTCCTCAACCACCACCAATGTGCAGCATCCACCTGGATGATGCGACGGCAGCCATATTGCGCCAGAACGCTCACCACACACCAGCTGAATTAATAATAATAATAATGCTTACTGTTCAAACTGGTTAATTTTATTCAAACTAATACATTTATTTGTCTTGATAACCGTTTTACCATTGCCTATACACTGTAAAACAATTTTTTTTAAATATAAGTTACCGGTTGCCTTAAAATTTCGAGTTCATTGAAATAAAAAAATTGAGTTTATACATTGACCCTTTTTGAGAATCAACAAACTTTATTCAGATATTATTAAAAGATTTGGTAAGCCTATTGGGTAATTGTGTATGTTTTATTTGTGATGACGCAGTGCTATTTTTATGATTTATCTAAATTTTTATGTGGTTCAGATACAATAATATTTTGAGTTTCTGTTTATTAAACCAATTTCCTTCATTGTATCAACTCAATTTTTATAATTTCAATGAACTCAAAATTATTTTATTATTTTAATAAAATTTAAGCCAACCAGGTTACTTACTTTTTTAAGTTAAACCAACAATATTGTTTTACGGTGTGAATTATTCATAAAAAGAATTACAAGTTCAAAACTATGATAATAAAGAGTGGAAAACAAAATGTGAATATTTATAGTGTATTTGAATATTTATAAAATAGTGCGTGTATCATTAAATCTTTTACAGCCCAATTGTAAAAAACAGAACAAAACAAAAAGAATGCTGATTCATTCAGGAAACCCTGAATGTACTTTGTTGTTCAGAGACAAAATGATTGCTGCTTTGGAGTTGTTAGGAAATATTTTAATTGGTGAAGAGTAGGACACAAAATAATGTGATGATGGGAGTAACACAGCTTTTTGAAACTCTGAATCAATTAAACCTATTGCTTTGCAAAATAACCTTTCAAAGCACTCTAAAAACCACACACTGGTGGTCAAAATGTTGCAAATGCAACGTGAACACAGCTCAAACATTACTTAAGACTTCTTTTACAAACTAATTACAAATATTTTTATTTTCTATTAAATGTAACCTACAAATAATTAAATATGAAGTGTATGTCTGTTAAGATCTCCAGTCAACATGGATGAATCCGGAATCGCCCCCCTAATCTCTCAAATAGGGAATTATTTGTAGCCATTTGTAGTTGTGTCCGAAACCATAGCGGAGATTATTGAGCACACTCATTCAATCTATTGCAATACAATATAGTGTAGTGTACATTCAAAGGCTGTCCGAATTCACTCACTCGTTTTCATTCACTCCTTTGGGTGAAATGTATTAGTGCATTAAAGTAGGGAATAGTGGTTGAGGTACTGTACAAACCGTATTTTCTATCCGGGAAACATTCTGCATTTTTACTTTCTCAAAAAAACTCATCCTGTATTATTTATAAGCCTTTTGAAAAGTTGGGATTGCTGGCTGGTTCCCACAATGTAGGTAATCTCAGGTTTTACTATCCTTATGGGGACATTTGGTCCCCACAATGTAACATAAACAAGGGCACACACCCACACACAGTCTGGTCTCGTGTAAGCTATCTGTTGGATTGCTAGCTGAAGTGTACCTACCTCCATGTCCTGCTCCTCAACTCTGATTCCTCTTCTAGTCTCCTTGCTCCTGTTCATCCTTGTTCCTCAGTTTCCATGTGGGCAAACTGCAATCAAAGCAAAGTTATTCATTGCATATCAGCAACTGCTTTAAGTGTGTGTCAATAAAGTGTTTTACTGTTTATACTTACCAATCTCTCCAGTCTATGTTTCATGACAATGCATAAATTGTATTGTTTCTTTTTATGTTATGTGTATTAAAGTGCTTGTTTCGACAGGACTTGGTTATTTAGACCAATCAGAAACTATCACTCTTCTTTTTATATATATATATATATGTTTATTAAATCATTAAATTGATTAACTGAACCACCTACATTATTAAACTGAGAAGATTCAGAGATCGCCAGATCATGCTGGAATACAAAGTTTGGAAACCAAAGATAGAAACAGTAACAATTTCATTTTCTGAAATCACTTGGCCAGTTTGATATGCACTGCAACCATGGATTCGAAACGAGATTCGCAAAGGTTTTAGAGCTTTATCCCAGCGAACAGGGAACTTATTCCCACTGCAGAACTTCCCAACAGACATTGACTACAAGAAACTTTAGAACTACATACCAACTTATTCTAATAACCCTAATCTAACAGTCTATATTCTAATGAGTGTTAGTTGACATGTAGTTGCAAAGTTAATAGAATTTATAAATTGGACGAAAGTGTAACCTCAGTTTTCTGCGGTCAACTTCAGAGGAGCAAGGTTATTACTCAGAATTGAGCTGAGGTTGGTTACTGCAAAAACTCAAGAATGTACAGCCGGCTAAAGAGTAGGCCTAGTAACTGTGTACTATATTATTAAATAAAGCTAATGAATGTATCCATCCAAGAGCAGTGTGTTGATCGTGTTTTCTTGACTGTAATAAAATTAATCAACAGCCGGCAGGTGGATAATGCTTGTGACAAGCCTTTTGACAATTTTTTTGTTAGTTATGCAAACAAACTCTATTGACAATAGCGTAAAAAAAAGGGGATTTTGACCACGTTATCATTAGATCAACTTGACGGCGCTGCGTGCCGCGGTGCCGGTAATGACAGTAACGTTAGGCGACAGGCAGTTTTCCCACGAAACTAGGCCTAAATCTGACTGCGAAATAGCAATACACAAAGTTACTAACCTGTCTTAAACAACGTCTTGATTGACTGGGATACAGTAACTCTCCTGGCCTTCCTCTCGTTCTTTTCAATGCATTTCTGGTACCCTGATTTATGTTTTCTTTTCTCCGACATTTTCTCCTGTTCTTTCAACAAGTTCATCGTCAGCTTCATCTGCCGCCTCAATTCCGATTGGTTCTGTTCACGAGCTGGGGTGGGACTTACAAATTTATTGGTTCAAATGATCTAATGTTTGTCACTGACTGATTTAATTAATAAATACTAAACCGGACTGAACCATTTTTAGGGAGAGGAGAGGAGCGCTTATGTGAAAAACGTCTTTATTTGCATGTTTTTGTAGTTTTCATTAAAATCTCGGGCATACAACTAATAAAAATATTATAATTATTCACAGAACAGGGGCCTATATAGTATAACTTCTGGATTTTTTGGAGCCCAAAGGGCAGTGGGGGCCCCTATAATCGTCACCACCTTTCACCCCACTAGCGACGGCCCTGACAGCCACATTATGCACTTGCAATGCATTGTGATGTCTGTTTAGGCGTAGGCCTAATGGCAAGTGGAGAAAGTACACAAGTTTGAGTAAAAGTAAAAATACTTCTGGTCAAATATCTCTACGTTACAAGTATAAGTTCTACAAATAGATTTTTACTCCAGTAAAAGTACAGTAAACATAAGTATTTGTTTTTAAAAGTAGTTAAGTATTAAAAGTAAATTTTATTTTTCATGTCAATGCATATTTTATTATTGTTGTATAAATGCTCATGGTGGTTTAAGCCAGTCAGTGATGCTCCATCCAACATGATCAATTCAATTCTTTAAAAGTAACAAAGCTCTTTACAAAGCAGCTGTCACTTTAAGGCTGAATGCACGGACCCAATACTCTGATACACATCCGATATTCTCCCAACTGTTTACTTTTCTTTTTTTCTTTTTATATTTTCAGAAAACAGAAACATACTTTTTAAGTATGACCATGGGTGCACACATTGTGCCGAGGAACAGTCTTCTTTCATTTTGCTATAAACTGATCAGTGTTCAAAAATTGGGAAATTTCATGTCACCCTACAAGATTGATTACTGATAGGCTGTCTGCCGGGACATTTTTTTTTTTTTTTTAAGATGATTTTTTTTTTTTTTTATCTAAAAAATTTTGCTTAAAAAAAGATGATTATTTTTAAAGATGATTTTTAAAGATGAAAAAAATCATCCACTGATTTTCAAAGCTGCTACAGAAACGGATTTCGATTTTGAGGACATTGATAGAAATGTAGTGAAGTAAAAAGTCTTTCAAATGTAGTGAAGTTAAAGTCAAAGTTTCACAAAAAAAGTAATACTCCAGTAAACTACAGATGCTCAAAAAATGTACTTAAGTACAGTACTCAAGTAAATGTACTTTACTGTCCACCTCTGCTTAATGGCGGGTGTATTACAAAGCCCAAAGGGGCAGTGAGTGCATGAGGACACTTGTCCTCACTCACTCCAAGGTTGGATCAGGGGGATTCATTGTGGTCCACTCAGGGTTTGTTCCCTTCAACAGCTTTGATCCGCAAGTGTTTAATTACTCAATAGTGCTGATGAAGTCCTTGAGGCGCTCAATCTCAGTCCTTCCTATCAGACATACAGTACAGGGCTTTATTGAGCTCCCCTCCCACTCTCCCCATCTACAGTTGCTGAATTGGTAAAGAGAGTGTGGTGAGGTAAGTCACACCCATATAACACATAACTCTTCACCTGTTCCTGTCTCTTACTCAACACCAAGAGGTGACACTTTCAGGTCATAAGATTGGGGGATGCTCCCTCTCTCTCTCTTCCTTTTCCTCTGAAGTCTCCTTCTGTCAGTTCACAGCTTTCAGAAGTGGAGAGAGATAGACCTGCGTTCCATCCTCTGGCAAGCAAGGCTGGCCATCAATCATTGCTGCGCTGCACCGCAGCCCTCATGGCTCTTTCTCAACATGCCTCAGGTTAAATTTCCACTACTGTTCCTACTCAGCTACTACTGTCCAAAGATGATTTAAGAGCTTTACTGGGAATTTGTGACAAGTACATTGAAATTCAGAAAAAGAACGTAAAATAACCAAATATATGCCCCAAATAGTTTGTTTGGAAATATATAGAGGAGGAAAAACATGACATCAAGGGCGTCAATTGGGTATGGCAGCTGCCATGCCTTGGCCGCCTGGTCAGATCAACGCAAGTAATGTATTTTTATTGCAGGATTAAGTTATAATACTATGTGTAACATATAATTTATAAAAACAGAGAAGTAAGTAAATTAAAGTGATCTGGGTGCTATATTAGTGTTATCTGAGTTCAGCGGCACTGCCCGTGTGTTTTGCTGTGAATTCTGCTGAAAATAATAACCATTAAACAGAGCGTATATTACTGGTGGTGAAAATCCAGTCAGTATTTCTCAAAAAGATGAACAAGTTTATATTTAGCGCAAGTTTACTAAGATCTGTGCAAGCACAAATCCTCAATGTAAATAAAAGATTCATTGTGCAGTTTTGACAAATTCATTGATTTGAATGTGAGTTTTCACAATTGATGAGTTTGCGCTGAACTGAAGCGATCTTTACTCGCGGCCTAATTTAATTTTCAATTTGATGAAAAGTTTTTGTTTTTAATGAGACTGATTTTTCCTACATACTTCAGGACAAAAATGACAACCATTGATTTTTAATTTGTTATAACAATGATTGTTGGTCACTGTTCTGGTGGCCATAGTGGTATTTATTTAGATTGTAATCAATAATTTTGTTTTTTCATCAAGTGATATGTTTCCTACATGGCAAAACTATAAAGTTTTGAGCTTTGAAGTGCTGGAAAAAGTGCGAAGTAGGCTGTTTGAAAGAGAGTGTCATTACTGGGTTATATGCTACCTTTTGCAACTATAAAAAAAGATAATATATAAAAGATAAATAATAAATGAATAGGCCTATGCTTTCAAAAATGTACTTAGCTCAAGCTCTGCCACTTAAACTTTATAATAACCTGATTATTTAAACAATGACAAGATCATTTCTATTTCTAACAGGACAGAAATAAAGAGCTAATTTTAGTCATTGCTGTTATGGATCGAGAGTTAGCTTACATTAGGTCGACAGCTTGAAGGTCATTTAGATTTTTTAATCTTTGTTAAAAATGTTGAAATGATCAGAAAGGATAGGATGAGTCTTGCGAAAAAAATCAACTATCCACACAAAACATCACAATAGTCATAAAATCCACTGCTAACACTTACTTACTTACGTTTGTGCTGTTGTTGTTCCTTGATTTGTGTACATTTAAAGATGATTTGAGTACATTTTGATCATGTCAAAGGAAAGAGATAGCACCAAGAGTAACATGTAAACTTAGCCATAACTTTATTAGTAAATCCAACATAATACATGTTTTAAACCTTTCAAACATCATACGTTTATTTTCACCATGAGAACTCAGCGTGTTGGATTATTTCTCACACTAAGCCACCTGAACAAAAATACAAGGGAAAAAAATACCAGGACAAACTTAATAACATACAAATATACAAGTGAAAATAATGCAATAAAGAAAATAAGACATCTAAATAATGGGTACAAAATATTTTAATAAAAGTAATAAAAAATACAGTTTCAGAATGTATATTCAGTAAAATTTCTCACACTATCTGGACCATGTTTACAGCTATACAAAATTCACTTGCTAAATGGTGTGAAACAAGCGATAATTTACATTTATTCTGATGAAAACCAGACAACATGAACCGTTAGGTGCATTGAGAAACAGATGAAACAGCTTGTAACAAATGTCTGTTCATTTAAAGAGCAATCTCCTTTACAAAGCACTTACAAAAATGTTTTAAGCAAAAGTTCAACTGTGCTGAAAGTCATCAGCCAAATTCAAAGGAAGCTGATATATCTTGTACAGTGCAAAAATCCTATTCTCAGTGTTTTTGTCTTGTTTTCCAGTAAAAACATCTAAACATCATTAAAACAAGATAAACTTACCTGAGAAGAAAAATGACGCAATATTAAGACTTCTTTTCAGAGAAAATACCTTAGATATACACAAATGTTCAAAAGTTTGGGGTCAGCATCATTAAAGGGAAAGTTCACCCAAAAGTGAAAAGATGATGTTTATCTGCTTACCCCCAGAGCATCCAAGATGTATGTGACTTTGTTTCCTCAATAGAACACAAACGAAGATTTTTAACTCCAACCGTTGCTCGTATAATGTCAATGGGGTGTTTTTCCTACGAGAGTCACTATGAGAGTAAAAAACACAGACATACGAATCCATATTAAACCCTGTGGATCGTGGTGACACATGGATGTCTTAAGACACGAAACGATTGGTTTCTGCGAGAAACTCAACAGTATTTATGGTATTTTTTTACCTCATATCAGACGAATCCCATCCAGTATTCCCAATGCCATTACTTCCACTGAAGAAGGGTAAACTAACCTTGCAATCATAGATATGTGTACATAGATTCCTCATTCAAAAGGTCTGTGCAGGCATGTGAGGATTCTATATATATATAGAGAGAGGATTATTTATATATATATATATATATATATATATATATATATATATATATATATATATATATATATATATATATATATATTAGGGGTTACACCGAATAGTCGAAGATTCGATGCATCAATATGCAGAACCGGATTCAACCACCAATCTCACAGTCAAATCTTCGCAGGTGTTACGAAACGAGGATCATACCATTTTGGAAATATGGGGGTGCTCAATATTAGTGTTATAAAGACAGCGCCGCACCTTTACATTTCCAACACATACACAACGTGGCCTGTCAGTGCCGATTCAGGAAGTTGTTCAAAATCCTGCCGCGCAATTTCAAGGTTTTATATTATTTTTATAATATATTTCCCTCAAATTGTCAATGTACATACTGATTTCAGCCTGTGCTACAATATACACCCATTGTGCAGCTCTTCTGTCAGAAGTCGATTCAAAGTCTATGATCATGCCGGGTTGGGAATACTAGATGAGATTCGTCTGCTATGAGAAAAAAACAAAAAAACATTAATATGGATTCGTATGTGTTTTTTACTCTCATAGTGGCTTTCATTGAAATACACCTCATTGACATGCATTATATGAGTTGAAGTTAAACATCTTTGTGTTCTACTGAAGAAACAAACACACCTACATGTTGGATGCCCTGAGGGTAAGCAGATCAACATCACATTTTTATTTTTGGCCTTATTGGATTTATCCCTTTAATCCAGTCTTCAGTGTCACATGATCCTTCAGAAATCATTCTAATATGATGATTTGCTGCTCAAAGAAACATTTATGATTATTATCACAGTTGAATACAATTTTGTTAATAATACTTTTTTTGTGGAAAATTTGATTATTTAAATTATTTGATGTATAGAAAACTTAAGAACAGCATTCATTCTAAGTAGAAATCTTTTTTAAAATTTCTAAAAGTCTTTACTGTCACTTGCATCCTTGCTGAATCAAAAATATTAAAAGTTCTGTTTGTTAATTTTTGTGGCATCTAGTGGCGAGGTTGCGAATTGCAAACATTCACCGCTCACCCCTCCCTTTCGAAGCATAGAGAAGTGGCTGACACAGTAAAAGATGTCACTTCAGAGACAGCAGAGAGTGACTAGCATTCTGTAAAGCAGTTTGTCATTACTCCAGTCTTCAGTGTCATATGATCCTTCAGAAATCTTTCTAATATGCATTTATGATTATTATCAATGTTGAAACAGCTGTGTACATTTTTACTTTTTAGGATTCTTTGATGAATAGAAAGTTTTAAAAAACTGCATTTATTTGAAATAAAAAGCTTTTGTAACATTGTACTACCATTTAAATGTTTTGGGTGGGTAAGAATTTTGTTTTTTATTTTTTGGGGGGAAGAACTTTAAGAAATGAATACATTTATTTAACAGGGATGCAATAAATCGATCAAGTGACAGTATAGACATTTATAATGTTGCAAAAGCTTTATATTTCAGAAAAATGCTGTTCTTTTGAACGTTCTGTTCATTAAATAATCCTGGAAAAAAAAAGTTTTTAACATTGATAATAACAATAATAATAATAATAATAATAATAATAATAAATGTTTCTTGAGCAGCAAATCGGCATATTAGAATAATTTCTGAAGGATAGTGTGATTCTAAAGACTGGAGTAATGATGCTGAAAATGAAGCTTTGAATCACAGAAATAAATAGAATTTTAAGATATATTAAAATAGAAAAAAGTTATTTTAAATTTTAAAAAAAATCTGTATATTTGTTGTATTTTTGGATCAAATAAATGCAGCCTTTGCAAGCAGAAGATAATTCTTTAAAAACATTAAAAAATCTTACTGTTCTTACTGTAAATCTTACTTACTGTGTATATATATATAAAAATACTTATATTATACAATACATTATATTGCATGTCTTTCAATACATTCTCCGAAATATTACACAGTGTGGACCTTAATTACATAAAAGCAAATCTTACTAACCCCAAACTTTTGATTGGTAGTGCATTTTGTCATTTTCCATTGGCAGACATTTTTAACTGTTTTGTTATAAAATTTTGTCCAGTTTCTAGCAGCTTTCGTCCCTTTTGCAAACTAGTTTTTCCATTGCATGAAAAGAGAAGGAACTGAGTCCAAAATCAGTGCCAACATTCTGCTTGGGAGCACCTGAGGTTCAGAAACAGACAGAGCGATGACTGATCGCAGCGCAGTGAGATGGATATCACGCTGAACGGCAGGCCTCCTGTCACCGCGCAGCCCCTCGAGCGCACCGAGAGAGCACTGCTGCTAAGTGTTATCAGGGCTGAAGAGGAGCAGGCAGGGAGGAAGGCTTCGTGACAGCACCGCGCTCCATCTCGCCCCGGCCAAACTTTGCAGAGTCAGACGGGTGGATGAAATCATCAATTATAGCACAAGGTGAGCTGAAAGCACCGCATAAAGGTCGCCGAGTGGAGGGGAAAAAAACGGCCAGCTCAGGGCTTTTCTCTCTGCGTGCCACTCCTGGGTTTATGGGAGGTCCGGCATAGCACAGAAATGGAGTTTAAATTTTAAACAGGCAGAGAGAGGGGGGCCCCAGGCCCTGTGTGAGGATTTCAGGAGGTGACAGGGTGAGAGGGAGGGAAAGAGTGAGAGAAAAAGATGTCTGGACTGAATGTGGAGCAGCGAGGGACATTCATAACTAATTAAACAGTCAAAGCCGACGGGGCCTCAGATGCATCACGCTGCAGGTCTCAACCGCAGTCCACCGGATCCCATTAGAAGAGGCTGATAATTGCTGTGTTTGTGGTGCTTCGCTCAAGTAAGGATGTATTGTTCACTATTACATTTCTTGTTCAATGCAAAATGTGGTTATCACTGTCACAGCATAGTGAAGATTTCTTCCCGTTGTGGTCACTCTTCTTCCTCCACATAGGTTGAAGGGAACCATCCCACCTGTAATCATACAGCATATGTAAATATTACTTAAGACTAATCAACAACTTAAGTATATCTCTGCCTCTTCCGGTGCCAGTTTGAGAGCTCTTGTGGGTGAGATCTGATAATGACTGACGTGTGGAAGAATCATTAAAAGTCATTCTGTCATCACCTCCGGTTAATCATCTCTCTTGTTAATGCACTCAAGCATATGAAATGAAGAAAAGTAAATTTAAAAAGGCTTGAGGAATGATTCAGGTGTCTTGAAGAGTCAAGATCTGCTATATTGCATAGGAAATGCTGAGATAACCTCTAATTGACATCTCAAATGTCAATCACGTTGTCACACCTTTATATTGCTATGTCATTTGGTTGTGTCCATACCAAAATTTAATTGCTTTCAGAACTGGGGTACGTTTACAAAATGCTTTTAGCTTTAACATGCACTGTAAAAAAAATTCAGGTCTCCAATTGAACATTTTCAAGTGACTGATCACCTCTAAATGTTTCAGTTGGCCAAATTGAAATTCTGTGAATTGATGCAATTTAATTTTGCATCATTTTTTTTTTTTTTTTACAGTGTGTGTACTACCGAAAACAGTTTGGCAGAAATGAGAGAGGGAGGGAGAGATGTGAGAGGATTTTTCAAGCGTGACTTTTTACTGCACCAAGTCGAAGTACTCTCAGAAGTGCTATTCCGCCATACATTATAGTTCTCCTTTTTAATCCGCTTAGACGTTTTATTTTGTGTCACCATTGATCGTTCAACTATTCGTGTAACTGTATTTAAATAGGGAAAATGTGGAGGTGTTTGGTTGCTTCTAACTTGATCTCTCTTTGGTACCATAGTGAATGAACTGGGCTTAGTGGGCTAAGCTAAATGCTATCAGATCGTCACCGCACATCAGAGAGATTAAGTGCACGCAGAGAGGCATGTATCAACTCGTCTTAGTTAAGGGAATAACATAGTTCAATATGAAAAAGCGGTGAAGTATCCCTTTAAGAAATAATTAATCTGAAAAACTTTATATATTTGTGAAAACTGTGATACTTTTTTAGGATTCTTTGATGAATGTTAAGTTTAAAACAACATTTATATGTGACATCATAATTGCTTTTAAGCTGATCAGTGCATCTTGTCTAGTATTCATTTCTTTTCTTTTTTTAAATCTCACTGACCCCAAACTTTTCAACTGTATTGTACATATAAAGTATTAGAAAATAAGAATATTATAATCTATTTTATATAAATGTAGATCTGACTAATATTTTGTGTAACTATAACATCAAGGTTCAATTTTTTAACACAAGTAAACACATTATTTATAACAACATTATTAATGCACAATAATAAGGTTCTGCCTGACAACTCATCAATGTCATCAATATTACGATTCTAAAATATGCTAAATATATAATTCTGTTGTTGTTCTGTAAAACTGCATTTAGCACTCTGACAAACAATTTTTTTGCTGTTGTGTGCCAAGCAGTTCCATTTCGAGCAACCGAGAGCTAATTCGCATGGAAGGGCAAGAGTTCAGTTTCATGATGTGCAAGTTCAGAGAAAAAAAGCTGAAAATATGAAGCACCAGTACTAAAGCAGTTTACAAGAGGATCCGGTGCTTTTAAAGGTGGAGTAAGTGATTTCTAAGAAAAACTGTTGATATTTGAAATTAGCCCAAACATTATTACTCGGCACCCAAAATGCAAAAACATACAATGTCTCTTTATCATAGAGGAAGCGAAGCAAAATAATGCTTCTCTGAAAAATTAAGTGAAGATGACGAATAAACAAAAATGAACATACATTTCACAAGAAAAAAGGAAAGGTTGGTTGTTAGTCAGCATGCCAGCTCCAGACAAACAACGACACTCAACTGTTCTTTTACTATGAGTGTAACAATACATCGATATAGATCGTTACAGCGATCTAATGTCTAACGATGCAACACGTCTAAAATCGATACCTGTAGGCTTTTAATATATATTTAAGAGGCACATTTGTTTAAACACTCTCCACATTTTCACATAATGTCAGATCGGGCCAATGCTGAATCTTTATCAAAGTTTATAATTTGCTCATGGTTAAAGCCTTGGAAAAAGCAGAGTGCACTCATCTCAAACAGCGCACAAACAGACCACTGAACAGAGTCTTCTTTTACTTATTTTTGTGCTTCAGTAGATAAAGGTATATAGCTTCATCTTAACAGAGTTTATTTCTGTTTCTAAATCATCATATTTTCTACCAAGTGTATGTTAGATCACAACACTGGAGAATAGAGTAAGTCAAATTTAAAACTGTTTCCACAATAAACTGCTGCATAGGAGCACTGCACACTGACTCCCAAGCTGTTTCAAGTGGATCATTCGCACACAGAGAGCATTTCATAATAATACTTTATTGCACAATGAAAGAATATTAATAGCCTATCTTGTTCTGTCCTTCTTCTTGAAATAGCTCCACTATGCATTTAAAAAAATGTCTTTCCATTGTGTGTGTGTGTATGTATATATATATATATATATATATATATATATATATATATATATATATATATACACATTTTAGCACAGAAGCCTAAAATACTTTCTTGACTGTTGTCATGTCATAACCTGTCATTAGATTACTGTGTGAATTGAGGATGTCCCAATGAGGGTGCAAGATGTGAAATTTTGAAATAAATGTTTATTTTATATATTTTGGCTGCAGTTGTGAGTTAATAAAAATATAACTGGTCATGTAAAATAGGCACATAATATCATAATATCTAAATATTGATACACATATACATATACCCCTGAATCGAATCGTAACGTATCACAGAACTTTTTTGAGGTATCGGAAAATATCCTGTTGCTGGCTATAATAATCGATATTGTATTGAATTGTGATGATCTTTTACTATAGTTAACATTACATCAACAGCATCTGTTTCTCAAAAACAATGTTTCTCATGTATGGAGCAGAAACAGTGCAACCTCTCCAAAAAAACCTGGAACGCTTTTCTGATATTAAAACGGGTCCTAAAGCTCTTTCCTGATCTTAAACCTTCTTTTTCTCAGTGACATTCCTCTGACCTTAAATTTTCTTATATTCCTCTTTTGTAATGTTTCTCAGCCAGTGGTGGTCCAAGTACACAAATCAAGAATTCAGGTGCGATACTTTGTGTTATTTTATTTTAATGTTGTCATGTTTTTTAACTTAAAATCTACACCGTTGAGATGGTGATATGGTGATATGGACATGCCCACATTCAAGCATTAGAGCTCAAATTTAGTTCATAACCAAACTGACAGTTGTGACCTAAAGATGAGTTTCATTTACAATAATAAATCTGAAAATTCAGTATTTGTAACTTACTTTTCGTGCCGTCAGTTGCACACGCACTGAAGCTCTGAGTATCTCTTCATTCTGAATCTCCACATTGTTTTGGCTCAGTTTGAGTCAGACTTTAACTAGAAAATTCAGTGAACTAGAGACTTACTCTGAATGGATCATTAAATCAGTGAGTTGATAACTCAAGAACAGCTGCAATCGGATCAGTCCAAATCAAGCATTTGCAAAATGAAGCATTCGCTTATTAACAGGTAAATTTGCAAAGAATCAGTTTTTATGAAATGTAATGGGGAAAAAGTACAATATTATGCTTTGGAATGTAGTGATGTAAAAGTTTCTCAAAATAAAAATATTCCAGTAAAGTACAGAAAAATGTATTTAAGTATATTAAAGAGGTGATGAATTGAGAAATCAACTTTCCCTTGAGCTTTTGATATCTAAAAGGTCATGGTAATATAAGATTATCATGTAAGTTTCAGAGCTGAAAACTTCCTTGTTAGTCAAAGAAAAGCTTTTATAGACACCAGGCTCAGAAAACGATCGTGTGCTTCATACTTACGTCATCGCGCGACAAAACATCGCCTCTACAGAATAGTGAGCACGTGTAATTCAGTAGCCCTGCCCACCACCTCATCGGATCATGATAGCCAGCAGCAATAAACACGTCGAAGAAGATATCAAGATATTGTGGAAGAACAATCACTGCATAAGCTTCCTTTCTGTTTTCCGGACGGGCTACCAAAACGGATGCCCGTCAGCAGAAATAATATTCCTTTCTAGATCTGGGTGCGCGCGCACATGTGTATGTGTGTTTGTGCGCGGTTCGCACTTATATCGACCGATCGTGCAGACCATGTGATACAGAAATAATATTCCAATCAATTGCGGGTGGATGAGAAATAAATAATTGTGTTTGTTTGATAAAGACGTTTACGAGCCCTGTGGTTGAAATAATAATTCCGGTTGCCGCTTTCAAAACAATCCCTCGTGTAAACTGAACTGACAGGGGAGCTGAAGCTCATTAAATATGCAAATCTTCTCCAATCCTAGCCGTGGGCGTTTACTTCTAAATCTCCAGTACGGCACGCCCATCAAAACCCAGCATTGTTATTAATTTTTTAATGTAAACAACACACAGTCATTGGTTGACCTCAGACAACAGTATAAAAAATAAATAAAAAGCCAGTTCATGGCACCTTTAAAAAAAAAAAAAAAAGATACTTTATTACTGTCCACCACTGCTCTCAGCCATCTTTCTTTCTAGAGTCTTCAAATCTCCCTTTTGCTCACTCTCTCTCCTTCCTTATCATGAGTGTAAATGCACACTACTGCTGATTGGCAAAGTGTTTTCCACCACCTTCAACAGCGTTTCTCAGAAATCATTTAAAGCACTGCACAATACGTACAATGTGTAGTTTTTCACCACTAGAAGTATACCTATTCAAATCAAATGCTTAGCCTGATGACGCCGAGATTGAGTGCAAAATCTAGGAACATGTGGTCTTCACCTTACAGCCAGTGGAAACAAATCGGGACGGGACTCAGCCAGAAATAATTTTCATGAGATTTTTAAAGCCACACCCCACTAACTTTTCCGTCCGCTAGAGGGCGCCTATTCGAATCAAAGGCTTAGTTTGATGACCCCAAGTTTGAGCGCAGAATCTTGGGACGAGGTCTTCACCTCACAGCCGGTGAAAAATAATCGTGATAGGACTCTGGCAGAAATCATGTTGATGGATGCGGTTATTAACGTTTCTGTAGTATGAAGAAGAGCAGGACTGAGCGTTGTGAAGCTGAGCAAGGCCGCTGGAGCGATTGTTACGTAAAACAGCACTGTTTTATCATATTAGATACATTTGAGTGTTTAAAATTATATTATTACGTTAATCTGCGTTTGCTTCGCGGCTGCTATGAGACACTTGTTGCACACTGCAGTAATTAATAAACGCTAGATGGATTGTGTTGCTAAATGTCATGCAATTTAAAACACGGTATGAAAGAGAAAATGCTGTATTACTGTACAATAATTAGTTTCCTGTCTATAAATGTATCCAAACAGTTGTTCTCTTGTCTAATAAAACATAATATTTTAAAGAGTCTTTGGTGTTTCTATGGTTTCTACAAAATAAAACCAGAAATCGAGGGTAAGGCATGTATGATGTCACTGATAGGCGACGCACGGACACAATCCATGTCCTGGATAAAATTTCTTATTTCTCAGGATTTAAACATTCTTGAAAACACCTGGGATAATGTAAGTACACAAGTCAACAATATATACATCATTGGTCTACATTTGAATCCAAAAATCGTACATATTGTGAATACAAAAAATTGTACATACAAAGGCATTTAAACATTTTTTTCCCCTTACCCGGCCATTGACTTCACCCTTCCACCATCCATTGGTACACTTGATGTATATCTTCACCAGGTCGCCCACCTGTATAGAGAGTTCCCGAGTATCCCTGGAGCTGAAATCATATCGTGCCAGTGCAATGCCAAGCACTCTCGGGGTCAAAACTGAGGGAGATGGGGATGTAAGACAAAAACAGTTGTTAGAAAAAGGACAAGAGTGAGAGACACAAGTGTTTTCACAAGACATGCCAAGTAGGACAACACGTGCGAACATGCAACAAGATGATTAGAGATTTGGAACAAAAACGGGGCACAAATGGCATTGCATTATACTCCGACATTTTCACACACAAAATGTTGATACAGATCCACTCTCTCCACAGCTCTCAGAAAACAAACATACACTACAGAAAGAGCTGAAGCAAACACTGGGAGAAAAGACTGAGATGGCTGGAGGGGGAAATGAATAAGACAGGTGGCTGATAGCTGTACCTGACCAGAAGGGTGAGGGGGAGGGAGGAACAAAACTGTAGCTGGTGGGACTCAAAACGGAAAGCCCACACAGCACTGGAGCTTAGGATCCAAGCCGAAGCAGAGTGAAGAAAATAAGAACACAAAAACCCAGAGATCTTAACGGAGACATTTTCGACAAAACAAACATACACAAGCTGATATAAAGAACCGGCGAATGAACATCCTCCTTTAAATATGCCAGCTTTGAGGAAATCACACTAAAAAATGTTTAGAAAATGTATTCAGTGTTTTAAGATTTGATTAAATATTTATCATGATATTCATTTTACCATAAAAGGGGAAGGAAATGCATTCCACATTTTTGTTAGACCTCAAAAACGAACATAAACATAACTTCACAGAGTAAGTTACTTTTTAATTTAGGCCATGAAATATATTATATATATATATATATTATTTAAATTCTGTTTTCAATTGTATTTTTTCTACATTTTGTTTGATTATTTAATACAAATTTATCATAACAAATGGTGTCCAATGAAATTAATTCATAAACTTAAATGTTTCATATACACTATATTGCCAAACGTTTTGGGACATTTGCCTTTAAATGCACATGAACTTTAATGACATCCCCATTTTTAATGTACATGGTTTTCTATTAAGTTGGCCCACCCTTTGCAGCAACAGCTTGAACTATTCTGGGAAGGCTCCTAAACCTCGTGGAAGGCTTTCCACAAGGTCTAGGAGTGTGTTTATGGGAATTTTTGACCATTCTTCTAGAAGCGCATTTGTGAGGTCAGGCACTGATTTTGAATGAGGCCTGAGTCGCAGTCTCTGCTCTAATTCATCCCAAAGGTGTTCTATCGTGTTGAGGTCAGGACCTCCACAATAAAATCCAATGTCTTTTATGAACCTGTCAGGGAGGAGAGGAAGGGGCCATCCCAAAACTGTTCCCACAAAGTTGGGAGCTAATCAGAAGGCCACACAAAGTTTAGAGTTCTGTAGCTATCCACTGCAGAAAGTTGACGACTTCTGCGCACTGTGCGCCTCAGCATGCGCTGACCCTGCTTTGGGATTTTATGTGTCCTACCACTTTTTAGCTGAGTTGCTGTTGTTCCCAGTTGCTTCTACTTTGTTATAATACCACTAACAGTTGTCCGTGAATATTTGTGAGGAAATTTCACAAATGGACTTATTGCACAGGTGGCAACATATAACGGTGCCACACTTGAATTCACTGAGCTCCTGAGAGCAACCCTTTCTTTCACAAATATGTGTATAAATGTAAATTTAAACATGGATAAACATATATTTTGCCTGTCGGAGTAAGATACCTTTTAATTTAGGGCATGAAATACATTTTCTTTTTTAAAATCAGTTTTTTTTTTTGTATACATTTTTTTAATTAATTTAATAAATTTTTTGTTTGATATATTTTTTCCACAAATAAAGTGTTGCACAACAACTTGTATACTGTATACATTCTTAATAAAAAAAAGTTTTAGTTTTTTATTATTATTAATTTGAGAAGTTATTTGTAGTATAGTAATTTGACTTTTTAGAAACATTTTACAAACTTTTAGTTTGTCACAAAGACCTTTGACAATCACAATTGTTTTTTTAAATGGAACAGTGAAATGCTTGTGATTTAACTTTCATAGCAGCTCTGAATGAAGTTAATGTGGACTGTCCTCAAATAGTGAGATGGCAAATGCTGAAAACGCAAGCAATACAGCCTTTTTAGCAACACAGACCTGATCGTCTAGAAGATATAGGCAGAAAATATCGAAAAATGGCTTTAAAGTTTATTATCGATATTGTGGATTTATTTTTTCAATAAATATGTTTGTTGATTTATTGCCCAGTTCTGCTTTGGGCCCCACTGACATTTATCATACAGACAAAAAACATTGAGACATTTCTCAAAATGACTACTTTCATGTTTCACAGAAGAAAGAATGTCAAAGAGGCTCGGAACGACAAGTGAGTGAGTAAATGATCACAGAAAAGACCAAAATTTTGACTACTTCAGCCATATGGAGTGACTGGGATATTGATAAAAAAAAGGTGTTCTGGTAGCTTTTTGCCAAGTGTGTGCTCCTGGCCCTGTCACTGACGCAGCTGTGATAGCGCTCATACAGAGCGCAAGTCCTGTTACCATCTGAACGCCCATCTGAGCATCCAGGACTTTCTAATATGTAAACTAGCAAATGTCAGATCCACAATATGTTTGCCTTCCTGCTTTGCATCTCCTCTAGGGGGAACGAAGCAGCAGATGATGAGCCAACTACTATTTTCCTGTGACACTGTCACTTGGAAATCAGCAAAAAATCGTGCAGCTAATCACGTTCAATATCTACGCAGAACCGAAACCAATTGCGAATAACTTTTCTCAAATTAGCTTATCAAAGACAGCCATGATATCTCCCTTTGTGTTCATTGTGTTTACCAAACACTCTGCGCCTACAGATGTGTCAGCGCCCACACGCTCGCTGATCTGTTGGCTTATTTGTATGCGTTTTGGTTTGGGGCACATCAGCGAGAGCGCTGTCCCAGGATGCATAAAGGGCCCGGATTTTCTGCTGCGGTTTGTGAAAGGATGCGTTAACAAGAGTGGCAGTTGAGTATAAACACCTCTAATAAGCCGTGGATGCTGAGGAAAAAAGGACAAGTAGAACAGCGAAACCCCCAATTCACAATCCACTATCCTGTTCTTTCTATCAACAGAGCGTTACTCGTTCGCTAAGCCTTTTTCTACGTGACACATCTCTCTCTGTTCAATAAAGCTGACTTTCCATGTCTCCACTAGTTGCCCTTTCATTTCTCAGTGCAGGGTTTTTTTTTCCTGCTCAACTGCGCGAGAGAAAATCAGCCAAGTCCCTACAGGTGAGGGGAAGCTTAGCATCCATCATGGCTTTTTTTCCCTGTAACTCAAAACTAAACTGTCATGTAATGTCAGGGAGATTGCCGGTGCTACTTGAGTCTTGTTTAGCCGAGTCCTCTCTCTCGCCGCGTCGCCTGCAGCAGGAGCTGCAGAGCCAGACACAAACAGCTTTTTTCCTGCTGCCAGGTGCCGAGTGGGTACAGCTCGCTTCACAGCATCGGTCTGTCTCTTTGAGGAGCCATCTTGGGCAATGAGAACTGGAGTACAGCCGTACGTTTTTTTCCCATGAAGGCACACCCAACACATTTTCACCCAACGACCAGCATGTCAAGTGTTCAACATTTATTTTTAATGAAAAGAGTCCGAGAGGTGTCGGGACACATACATAAATCTCCAGCTAAAAATACATCCTGAGCGCAAATGCGCATCCTATGCCGCCTGCCATTAAAAGAGGACCTGTCTGAAAACCTGTTCACATTGACGGTGATTTTAATCGCTGCTAGTAGTAGACGTTCCTTCTGCTGGATGCAGTTACTGTGTAACTGGCTGTACATCTCTGGCAAAGAAGTCTTTGTATCGTGGACACAAATCTAAAGGCTAACATTCTGCAGGGGAACAATTTTGTATGTTTGCATATAAATTACAGCAATGCTTACAGTAGTACTTAGAATATTACAATAGAATGAGGCCATTTCTTTAATTAAATCTCTTTATAATTTTTTTATTTATTATTATTTTTTTTAACTTTTATGTACATGTGCAATGATTAGTCATACAGCAATGAGAAATCAATCTCAGAATTATAACTTGAATTTGACCTCCATCTTGGGTGCACTCAATAGTAGTGGTCAACCGATATGGATTTTATCTTTTAAAGATTGAACATTGGTCTGGGAGTCAGCTCTGTATTTTCTACTGCAAGAGGCGTGATTAACAAGCATAGTTTAAATGACTCTTGTGGTCTGATTGGTTTAAGGACTATCCAATTTCTTACAGAGTCATGATCAATGAGCATAATTCAAATGACTCTGTACGCAATTGGATAGTCCTTCAAACAATCAGACAAAAGACCTATCACTTCTCTATCCCTCATTGTGGTAAACTCGCCAATAGGCTGGTGGATAAGCTGGTTTGTGTTTGGTCCCCGAAAATTTGTAACAGAAGCAGGATAAAACAATGTACAGGTATCCAGCCTGAGGTGTAGGGTAAAATCAAATAGCCAGCAGATTGGGCTGGGTTTACCCTTTCTAGTAAATTTTTGAAATAGCATTGCAATTATAAATAAATGCTTCTTTTTTTTTATATTTAAAAATGCATTTGATTTCTGCAACGACAAAGCTGAATTTTCAGCATTGTTATAAATAAATGTTCAATTCTGACATTATAACTCTCAGTTCTGACTTTTTTTTTTGTGCAATTGTGAGTTTACCATATATCGCAATTGTGAGAATAAAAAGTCATAATTGTGGGATAAAACATTAAAATTATCTTTTAAAAACGCTTTTATTCCATGGCGGAAACAAGCCTTCTTTTCTCAGAATTTTGAGATTTAACTTGCAACTGTGATTTATAAAGTCAATTCTGAGAGGAAAGGCATTTTTTCTCATAATCGGGAGTTTATATCTTTTATAACTCATAATTGTGTGTTATTAAGTCAGAATTGCACTATAAACACTTTTGAGAAAAAGTCACTTTATATCAACTTTAGAACTTTTACTTTATAACACGCTATTGCGAGTTTATATCTCGCAATTCTGAATTTTTTTCTGAATTTTTCTGACAAAGTTATTAAAAAGTCGCAATTACCTTTTGTATTTTTTATTCTGTGGTGGAAACAAGATTCCATTCTATCCTGTTCTCTAAAAAGGTTCTCTAAAAAGTCCAAAGCAAGACTGAAATTCTCTGCACTACAACTAGATTCCCTCCAGGTAGATATGATAGGAGGTTTACATTTTGGGTGAACCATTAGTCAGCTTCTGGACTTGTTTAATAAAGAAGGTTTGATGTCTTTTGAGGAATTTATACAGTGATATCAATTATTAAAGCAGACTTTTTTCTTGCAATATTTTATTTTTTCTTTCACTTTTTACATTTATATTCTAAAAAGATACCTTGTTATGTAATAACCGAAATCTGTCTATTTCAGACACCTGGACAGTGTGTATGCCAGTGTGTCTGTCATACAGTGTTCTCAATGCTACATCTGAGGGAAATTTAGTTCTAAATATTAGACTTGCTTAGAGGGAACTTTTAGTCTCTGTAAGTGAAGAAGATCAAAATTGTACATATGATTGTACATATAGTTCACCAAACCGTAGACATGCATTCAATACTCTCACCTCTATGCCTTAAGTACAAAACACAAAATGGTAAACTCACTAACTGTCTTTAGTCATGTAATCAGTCATAAATAAATTGGGCCAAGATAGTTTCTGAAATGAATATCTTTGATAAGGAGTTGGTATTTGATCCTTTACTTTTGATCCTTGTTCTGCCTGATAAAGCTTTGATTTTATCAAAAGAAAAGTGATTGTATAATCTTCTTACTTTTGTATCTAGAAAAAAAAAGACTCAAAAACAAGATTTTAATGGAATTCATTCTGTTGGAATATTTTAGTTTAAATGTTTGTTTGAATTTTAGTCATGTTACTTTGAATTATTATCAATTGTTACAAACGTAACAGTTGAAAATAATTGTGCTGCTTAGTATTTTTATGGAAAAAATATTTTGGTTCCATTGGCATCTGCAAAAAATTATACTTTTCCCAACGGTCTCGAGTCGCAATGGTTGCGGTTACTAAAAATGAATTCTGGTCACTTCATAACTGCAAGTTGCTGTCAGTGTGAACAGGGCTAAGAGATCATCATATATTGAGAGTTAATCATTTACGAGATGTAGATACTAACCAGAAGTTCTGAGTCCACTACTGAGCTCCTTATACGGAATCTGCAGAGTCGTGTCCAGTGTACGGAAACCCTCTTTCAGAGAGTGCTGTTTGTAATATTCAACCAGTCCCTAGAAAGAAACATCACAAGTTTAAAAGCTTGTTATCACATTTTTTGCCATCTAAAATATTTATTCTAAGCACCCCTTGAGATTGTAAGTTAATATTTAAAAAAAAGTTATACATCCGCATGTTCACAGTTCTTTGATTTTGGGTAATGGTCAAATTCATGCTAAACATTTTTTGGGGGCGTTTCATTTTTTATTTATTTTGATTTTGATTTTTTATGAGAAACTAACTATTAGCATTCCTTCTGAACTGACTGAATTTGGTAAACCCTGTCTTTTATCTTAGTGGATCAGCTATAATTGCTTATAAATGCTCACAGTTAAAATTATCTATATACATACACTTACAAAAACATATATACAGTGAGGAAAATAAGTATTTGAACACCCTGATGTTTTGCAAGTTCTCCCACTTGGAAATCATGGAGGGGTCTGAAATTGTCATTGTAGGTGCATGTCCACTGTGAGAGACATAATCTAAAAAAAAATCCAGAAATCACAATGTATGATTTTTTAACTATTTATTTGTACACCTGAGAAAATCACTGTTAATATTTGGTACAGTAGTCTTTGTTTGCAATTACAGAGGTCAAACATTTCCTGTAGGTTTTAACCAGGTTTGCACACACTGCAAGAGGGATTTTGGCCCACTCCTCCACAAAAAATCTTCTCTAGATCAGTCAGGTTTCTGGCCTGTCGCTGAGAAACACGGAGTTTGAGCTCCCTCCAAAGATTCTCTATTGGGTTCAGGTCTGGAGACCGGCTAGGCCATGCCAGAACCTCTATATGCTTCTTACAGAGCCACTCCTTGGTTATCCTGGCTGTGTGCTTCGGGTCATTGTCATGTTGGAAGACCCAGCCTCAACCCATCTTCAATACTCTAACTGAGGGAAGGAGGTTGTTCCCCAAAATCTTGCAATACATGGCCCCGGTCATCCTCTCCTTAATACAGTGCAGTCGCCCTGTCCCATGCGCAGAAAAACACCCCTAAAGCATGATGCTACCACCCCCATGCTTCACAGTAGGGATGGTGTTCTTGGTAAGTTCTATTTTGGTCTCATCTGACCACATGACTTTCTCCCATGACTCCTCTGGATCATCCAAATGGTCATTGGCAAACTTAAGATGGGCCTGGACATGTGCTGGTTTAAGCAGGGAATTCTTCTGTGCCATGCATGATTTCAAACCATGAGGTCTTAGTGTATTACCAACAGTAACCTTGGAAACGGTGGTCCCAGCTCTTTTCAGGTCATTGACCAGCTCCTCCCGTGTAATTCTGGGCTGATTTCTCACCTTTCTTAGGATCATTGAGACCCCACGAGGTGAGATCTTGCATGGAGCCCCAGTCTGAGGGAGAATGACAGTCATGTTTAGCTTCTTCCATTTTTCTAATTGCTCCAACAGTAGACCTTTTTTCACCAAGCTGCTTGACAATTTCCCCGTAGCCCTTTCCAGCCTTGTGGAGGTGTACAATTTTGTCTCTAGTGTCTTTGGACAGCTCTTTGGTCTTGGCCATGTTAGTAGTTGGATTCTTATTGATTGTATGGGGTGGACAGGTGTCTTTATGCAGCTAACTACCTCAAAAAGGTGCATCTAATTTAGGATAATAAATGGAGTGGAGGTGGACATTTTAAAGGCAGACTAACAGGTCTTTGAGGGTCAGAATTCTAGCTGATAGACGGTGTTCAAATACTTATTTGCAGCTGTATCATACAAATGGTTAAAAAAATCATATATTGTGATTTCTGGATTTTTTTTCTGTCACAGTGGACATGCACCTATGATGATAATTTCAGACCCCTCCATGATTTCCAAGTGGGAGAACTTGCAAAATAGCAGGGTGTTCAAATACTTATTTTCCTCACTGTATATGGTTTTATGGATGTATATCATGATAATGCTATGAATTCTTTGACGCACCCAGGAGTACCATGATATATGAATTAGTAATCATTCATTGCTATGGTATACATCAAAGCTTTACTATCCTTGTTACATGCTGTCACCACAGTCTTTTTTTATAAGAAAAAAAACTTTTAATTTTAAAAGAAAATGTAATAAGGTTGCAGTAGTATTGTGACGCTTATGGATTAATAGCTGTACCCATGTTATTAATTATGCTAATGAAATACAGAAATATGCAGATCAGCAAATGTTCTGGCTTTTCGATAAAAAAAGCTCAGGTCTCTGCAGCACAGATAGCGACATTGAATTATAGCACCCTACATATGTATTCATACGGTTATGATAAATAGAGCAAATGCTGATGAAGACCACTGCTTCCGTGCAACTCAAACCCACTTACTAATAGCGTCTTGAACGTCCTGCTTTCGGCAATGTAGAAGCAGCCCTCCTTAGTGAGGATCTTAATGTGCTTCACATCGTTGTTGTACCTGCAGATGGCAGAGAAACATTGTAACCATTCCAGGATTGTCAGTATTTCTACTTCCACAATGTAACCATCTCAAAGGAGTTTCCCTGGGAATGGGCTGACAAACAAAAGTTAAACCAAGACATATCTTTTTATTTATGGAGCACATAAAAAAGTGCATACTAAAATGCTTTAAATGTGCAATTAAAATGCTTTTAACACCGAAGATGAGCCTTAAAAGGAAAGTTCACTCAAAAGAGAACATGAGGATTCATTTTTGGGAGAACTATAATAACTATAACAAAAGAATAATAATGTCCAGTGGCAGGTTATTCCATGACCTTGGACCAGCTATAGAAAAAACACAATCCCTTTCAATTTTAAACATGAGCGTGTTGTGTACACAATTCCCTATCACATAAGGATGTGGGATAGTTCTTTTACCACAGGTCAACACACTCAAGGGACCTAAGCCTCACATAAAAAGGGCAACGTGTTTTGACAAAGACCCAGTGATTGGTTTAAGCATGAGACAAGCAACTATAAAATGTTCTGAGGCAATAAAGTCCACACTGAGCATGTAGTGTGATAACTCACTGACCACATCCGTGCTACACAATGAGCTGTATGCAAATTCGTGATGCATAATGTATTGGGTTGCATGGACGGAAATGCATAAAGAAAGCTAAGCTTTGTATGCAAAAGGACATTCGTGCAATAACCTAATCAACCATACATCACAGCTATTTTTATGCACAATAAAAACACGCTTGCTCAAATACATAAAGTGGTATAATAGCTAAACGTACTTGATGCTGATGGCATACTCTCTGCTCTCCCGGCTCCTGTATCGCACCAGGTAGGTGCTGTTCTCTCTCTCCATGAGCTCGGACTCTGCGTGGTGCCTCTCTATGGGCCCGGCGAACCTGCTCACACAAGCCAACGTGCATATGGTTGAAACCAAAACAACAGTTTAGCACATGTACAGTAGATATGCAGGTTATTTTATGTGTCATGTGGATATTATAGTAAATGTGGTTAAAAATTTAGATTTACCAGGGGTGTGCTGAATAGTCGACTGTCCTGGGTACCTAAGCATGAGACACATTATAAACAAAGTCATGCATATATACACTACCAATTATACCCATTTATGTTAACAAATTAGTTTTGTTGACAAATATAATTAATTATTATTATTATTGTTACTACTATTATTTACAACAATCTGGCATAACATTATTCTATAATCATGTTGGTCCCCCTTGCAGCCAAACAACCCCTGACCCATCGAGGCATGGACTCCACTAAACCCCTGAATGTGTGCTGTGGTATCTGGCACCAAGATGTTAACAGCAGATCCTTTAAGTCCTGTAAGTTACCAGATGGTTCCTTCATAGATTGGACTTGTTTGTTCAGCACATCCCACAGATGCTTGATTGGATTAAGGTCTGGGGAATTTGAAGGCCAAATCAACACAAACTCATTGTTCTCCTGAACCATTTTTGCTTTGTGGTAAGGTGCATTATTCTGCTGAAAGAGACCACAGCCACCAGGGAATACTGTTTCTCTAAAAGTGTGTACAAAAGTTCTCTCAGTGCAACAATGCTTAGGTAGATGGTATATGTCACATTTACATTTATGCATTTGGCAGATGCTTCCAATCCAAAGCAAGCTGCTACAGGGACAATCCCCCTGGAGAAACATGGCAACAGAGCACACACTAGTGGTTCATCATGGATGGACCCAAGGTTTCCCAGCAGAACATTGCCCAAAGCATCACACTGCCCCCGTCAGCTTGTGATGCACTGTGTATTCTGACACCTTTCTATTAGAACCAGCATTAACTTCTTGAGTAATTTGAACTACACTAGCGTGTCTGTTTGATGAGCATTAATGAGCCTTGGCCTCCCATGACCCTATCACCAGTTCACCACTGTTCCTTTCTTGGACCACTTTTTATAGATACTGACCACTGCAGACCAGGAACACCCCACAAGACCTGCAGTTTTGGAGATGCTCTGACCCAGTCATCTAGCCATTACTATTTGGCCCTTGTGAAACTCACTCAAATTCTTATGCTTGCTCATTGTTCCTGCTTCTAACACATCAGGGGACAAACAGAGGACAAACAGTTCACTTGCTGCCTAATATATCCCACCCAGTAACAGGTGTCGTGATGAAGAGATAATCAGTGTTATTCACTTCACCTGTGTAGATAATCAGTGTTATTCACTTCACCTTATTCACTTCATAATGTTATGCCAGATCGGTGTATGTTTGACTAGATGGACTGGATAGTAACAAAAGACACACACACACACACACACAAAATATTCTTTTTTTGAGAAGGACCTGCATATAGATTTATGTTTGTCTGAAATTATATATATATATATATATATATATATATATATATATATATATATATATATATATATATATATATATATATATATATATATATATATATATATATATATATATATATATATATAATTTCAGACAAACATAAATCTATATTCCTATATTGAAATTGTTAAATTGTATACATTACTCCAGTAATTTAATCCCATTACTCCAGTCTTCAGTGTCATATGATCCTTCATAATTCATACTAAAATGCTGATTTGGTGCTCAAGAAACATTTATTATTTTTAAATAAGCAGCACAACAACATTTGTTTTTGTTTTTTTGGAAATCATAATAAAAAAAAAATTCTCAGGATGTGATGTTTGATGACTAAAAGTGTCAAAATAACAGTATAGAAGCCTGAACTGCCATTTTTGATCAATTTAATGCATCCTTGCCAAAAAAGTATTAATTAAAAAAACTTATATAAATACAAACTGAACAACAGCACTGAAATGATTGTGCAAGTCATCCAAATATAGATACTTACACATGGGCAGGGCTTGACTGCATCACTTGGAAAGAAGCCGGTCTCTTGCGTTGTCAGGATTTTGCCCTGCCAGGAAGTGTGGTTGTTAATTGCATTATATTTGCCTTGAGGCATCGCTCCCCCCTCCCCTTTGCATTAATAAATCTAAGACAATTAGCTCACAACAAGCAGTGAATCTCATTTAGAGCCACAGTTAATTACTGTTCAGCCCCTACCCATGGTTAAACTCCGTTACGCATCAGAATGAAAGCATCACCTAATGCTGAATAATCATACAACTTCCACAGCAGAACCTCGTGAATCATGACACTCGCCAATAAGCCATTGTTTGATATTGCTGCTCCGAGCATATTTGGATTTATGAATAACATTAGACTCGAGTTTCATATTATGTCCTCACGCAATAGATTGTATTGAGCAATCGCAGGCCGGATGCCAGTTTTAAAATAGGCTCATTTCTTGCATGGCTTCAGCCACAATTATCTGTATATTTTTGGATAAAAACAGAAATCCCCTTCGACTCAGTACGAAACAACAGCTGGGAGGTTATAATGTGCTGCGAATGTGCCGGAACCAGGTGCCAAAATTTTGCAGATTATGATTGATTGCGAGTTTTGCTGAAGATTTGACTGAGGTTGTAATGAGGATCTTCTCAAACCGCTATACTGAAAAATGTATACTTTTCTTTCCAGGCCCCCTTTAAGATCATCTTTAACAAGTATGAAATGAATTTCAGAAAAATGCACCTCTACCACAAATTAGATTGGAGCTCCAAACTGGAACTGTATTCATGATTTATTTGGCTTAATAATGTTTCGCTGTAGCTTTTGAAAGCCCTTTATATTTGTTATGCCACAGATAAGCGTATGATAAAGATTAAACTTATTACCCCATTAGAGTAAACAGTTGGCAGCCTAAAGGATCAAATTAAATTACAGTGATCGATTGCACTGTTCTGGCAACAGGACAGAGATAATTGTCTTCCAGTAACATGGGAGATGGATGCTTAGTGCTCTGTAATTCCATTCTTTGGTGTCATGGGACCCTGAAGATTTAGTAGCCTTATTAAGAGTTAAGTGTCGTTTCACACAAGATAAAATAAACCAGTGATGTGCATTATCATTCAATAGTAGCGCTTCTCGCTCCCCTCTATGACCTGCCAAGTGCGTGAAGAACCACAGCAGACACGCACGTCTAGCCACTGCCTGTCGCAGTCTGTTGGCTCTGTGAATCTCTTGGCATCCATTTTTGACCTGTAGGTGTTTTTTTTTACCTCGGTGTGTGCTATCAGGCAGAAATAGCCCAGCATAAAGCATGGGAAATCTCGCTAAGTGTCTATTCCCTGCCGAGCTGTTTGAGGTGCGTCGGCCAGATTGGAGCAACACCAGGAGGAAGATGAGGTTTTAGTGCCACCATAAACCATAGAGAAAAAGAGCCACGACAGCCTGGCATGAGCCAGAAATAAATAACACAGGAACAGTCTGTGACAATAAGCTTGAGACAAAACTGCAATGCTGAAACATGCCTGAACAAAGACTGTGCTCTGCAGTCACTATATCTGACGGCTCATTTAGGTATCAGTGTATATTAAAAAGTAATGTGAAAGATTATTGTTTCCGGTGAATATTCAATGTAACAGTTGTATATTGTACTAAATGTGTGTTTGCATTAGAGACAGGGTTATTATAATTAACTTAAACTAAAAACCAAAACCATAAAAAACTTTTTTTTCATTACTTTAAATAACATGGAAGTTACTTAGATAGCTACCAAAGTAACAGTTAACATTTTCATTTAGTCTGACTAAATGATGTACTAAAATAAATGTACTAAAATAAAAGTACTAAAATATTTGTTTTTTTTAATGTACTAAAATAAAAAATGAAAGTTATATATAGACATTTTTTAAATATAAAAAATACCATGCCAAAACATAAAATTCATTTGAAAACAGAAAAAAAATTAAATAATCAAATTTAAAGTATTCATAAAAGCTAAAAAAAAAAAAAAATAGCATCTCAATGATGATAAAATATATCTGGGTTGAGTACAGATGTGTTTGTATTTACAGTAGCATAATTGGATACTTAACAAGTTTGTACAATAATAATCAAATATTACAATATCTAAAACACTTTATACAACTGCTTTGAGTATAAAGTAATATTAATTAATTAGTTAATTTAACTAATTAATTAATAATTCATAATTGATATGTTTTATAATTGACCTAAATGGACTAACAGTCCATTGGTTATGGAAATTCTGGTTACTGCATTTATCATTTGGTTGGAATGTCACAAGACATATCTGTATAAAAGGTTATGTGTGCCATTTTTGCTTTGAGATATGTTGTGATCAATCTTCAGGGTCACATGACTCCACACAATACAGTACAGCTATTAGGTGTTTAAATACTCTGGTACTTTATCTGACCTGCCACCAGGAGCTGTGAGGATCGGCACAGATGACCTCTATGACATCACCAATCTGAGCATTCAGCTGTGGTCCGCCCTGAGGACTGGGGACCCCAAAATAATCTCTGATGACCAACATTTTTGGCAAACCTGTAAAAACAATATTTAACAGTCAAATTGGCCCTATATCCAAACCAGGTTAATGGTCTTATTTCGCATGCTTCATTTGTGTAAATAATTCCAAATAAAAGATTTTTGATCACCAAATCCTTTTATTTTTCAACCACTTGACCACATGCTGGTACTTAACGCCCACTTCAATAAATTGAAAACCCATTTTCTCATTGAATATTTCAGATTACATACATCAAAGTACAGTACAAATGAGGTACTATGAAAAAAGTTAAGAGAGCTATGCAACTTATGAACTTGATAAAACAGAGAGAAACTAGGTAAAATATGCCTGAATGCACATTTTCCCCCAAAGACAAAGCAAGAAAGCCACAAACAAGCTTCTAAAGCTATAGTGATTTAATATTAATATCAATATTTAGTGTTAATATTGTGTTTTTTGTCACACATCACCTAAGTATGAGAGTGTCAGATGACTCCTTCCTATATTACGGAGAACCAGCCAAGAATTTCACCTTGACAATAAATAACAATCATGAAAGTTTGTTGACTAAATTAGATTTATACATTGTAGGAAGTGCCAGTATATGATTATTAATGTATATTGTCAGTATATGATTATCTTATTTCTGCTTTATATTTTGCATAGCTGATGTCAGTTAATAACAAATAATTTCTTAATTTATTTGTTGAATTGAGAATAAAGTTTACCTTATCATTACTGTTTATCTTTCCATAAGATAACTGTGATAGAACATCCAACCCAGTCAATTGCATTCATCAATCCTTTTGCACTTTATCTAATCAATTGTTGTTAGCTAATCTTGTCTATCCTTTTGTTTATAAAATAATTGTATTACAGTTGCGTCTTCCTTGTGTTGATAACACAGTAAGAAGTTAACGTTATCTCACAAATCCTTCAGATTGGTCAGTTGACAAACTTCCTACAATTTATAATTCTAATTCAGTCAACAATCGTTCATGATTGTTTTTTATTTTCAAGGTGAAATTCCTTGGCTGGTGCACTGTAATATAGGAAGGAATCTTCTGACACTCTCACACTCACCTTAGGTGACACATTCACCTTAGTGTGACCCAAAACTTAATATTAATATTAATACTAAATATATCCATAAATCACTACAAAACAACTAAGAAAAGTGTTTACCAATCTGCTTATGTTACACTTATTAAAAATGCTTAGTAGCCTCTTAAAAACAGTTAAGGGAAATTAATTTCACATCAAGCAACACAAACATTGGTTTTGCTACAATACAGCACTGTGCTGGAGCTCTGTGGATGGCTCTTCCAACCGAAAGCAAATGTCCAATTTTCTCATTCACACAGGACAAATAAAGTGACGCATAGCAGCAATTGTTGTTTTCACAATCCCATCCACTAAATCATAGGCAGCCACACCTGCCAATGACAGAGAAGGAGATCATCTGAGACGGGCTCTTTCTCTTCAGCCTCGATGTATGGTGGTTAATAAAACTGGGGAAAAGCATAAACTCGCCCTGAAGCCTTAGAAAGAGGCTGGGGGTTTCTTCTAGCATAAAACAACTCCTTAATATCCAGTCTATAAACCTGTTGTTTTTAATACTGCCAGGTGTCCAGGTCTTAAAGCAGACCGTAAAAAAAATGCTATTTTACATGTACTGGAGAGGTTTATGGAGATCTAAGCCACTAGACTGAACTGAACGATTCCTCTGTAACTAAACGCCTCGGGTTACGAATGTAACCTAGGTTCCCTGAGAAGGGCAATGAAAGACTACGTCTGGCAAGACGCTATGGGGACGCTTCAGCGCAACCGGTGTTAGAAGCACGAGCGCAAATGCAACAGTTCTATTGGCCGGCGAGACTGTGAATATAAAAGGGCGCCTGAGGAACATGTCATCTCTTTATTTTTCTAAAAGAGATGTGGAAGGCACCCTGAAAGCATGGTAGCGAGACGCAGTATCTTGTTCCCCTTCTCAGGGGACCTATGTTTCATTTGTACACCTTTCGAATGGGAACTCGAAAATACGTCTGACAAGATGCTATGGGGAACAGGTACCCACTCCGCCATGCTGATGTGAATGCATCCCCTAAAAAAGCGAACTCTCTCCTGACCTTACTGTCAGAGTCAGATTCCACAAAGTTACACAGAGGAGAGTGCCACTCACATTCTGAAACAAGAAATCTCGTCCCTTCTAAACAAGTTAGTGAGTCAGGTGGTGCCCTACAAACCGATAAATCAGGGATTTTATTCTTGTTATTTCAGGGAGCTGTCCATATCTCTGCCATAGGTGGATCTCGAACACGAGATGATGAAAGAGAACAATTGTTTACTGTCATAATCCCGGTTCTCTGAAACATCGCACAAGAAACGAATATATTTACGGGAGAACAGCAGGATTCATATACCCTCAGGTAAGGGGGGAAGCCTAACTGGGCATTGGCTGCATGCTTCTGTCTGTCTTACCAGACTTGGTGCAATTGGATGCTTCTGTAGTCAGATACAGATACCCTTCCCATTGGTGGATCTCTCCACTCGATGAAAACCGGGGTTACGACAGTTTTTTCCTGCTATTAGGGCTGCACGATAAATCGCAATAAAACCACATGAAATTTGGCAAAGGCTTTGATTATTGCATTCGCAGCTTCTCAGTGTGGCACGACTGTGATCAGTAGTAAACGCTGCTCTGCAAGCCAGAGGGCGCTCTTGTTCAGAGGGCTCCAAGTGTATGCCGTAGAAACACGATAGCTGACTGGTGCTGACCTGCCCTTGCCTGAAGGTAACCAAAAGGATACACATATGTGACATCCCAGGTATTTTATATGGTGTTCACCAGCAGTCTCAAATTTGTGACAGAATTATTAAAATCATAACCGTTACGGGTACAGATTTCTTAAAGGGTGGAGTTTCAGGCCAAAACACAACATGTCAACATTAACATCAGTTGAGGGCTGCTACAACAACTTTTAAATGACAATATCCTGGCCGGACTACTGTTGTCAGTGATATAAATATTTGAAATTAACATTATTTCTTAATGTCTAGTGACATATCAAGGCCATTTTATGATTAATTGAAATTAATTCTTACATACAGTTCCTTTAAGAGAATATCCATTGATGTGTTCTTGGTTAACTTATAACTTTATTTGATATCTGCAATGTATTCATGGGCTGAACCAAGGAGATGCTCTACCTGCTGAAATTTGTATGAACATTACTTCCTGAAGAAAGAATCCATTTACGTTGTTCATATTATAATTTCTCAATAAAGCACTCAATCAGCAGTAGTTACTGAAGTACAATGTTGTAGAAGTGAATGCTCCAATTAACACAGCCAAATGTGCCAGATCAATTTTTTTCCCAATCCAGTACAGAGAACTGTGTAGGTAATGAAGATAATAAAACTGCTTTAACTGTAGGGTCTATAACTTTATCTGTCAGCACACTTGATGTAAAAGTAACATGTTGGTCAAAACACTCTGTTTAATTTAGAAATGAATCATTCAAATGAAACAACAATAAAACAAGCAAATTTTGTGCCGTTTCTATAATATATTGTTTCTGACCACTTCTTCCTCCCATCAACATGAACACACCCTTTCAGCACTTCAGGATTGTTATTTAGTCCCAGTAGAGCAAAACAGAACAGCAGCAATTTTGAAAATCAGCAAGTGTTTAAGCTGAGTACGAAGTTTTTACAATTCTGAAAATAAAATGATGTGGTAGTGTTTTTGGAGCAAAATGAGAAGATCCCCTGGCTGTTTACAAGATATAATTCTGCGAATGACAAAACACATAACAAGGTCACCACACAGTTGCAAAAAAAACCTGTCCTTGCCAATTAAAAGTATTTATATATTTTATTATAAGTACTAATTTATTTATCCATTGTTTGTTCGTTTTTCTTGTTGTTTTTTTGTGGTGGCGGTAAACAAATATTACAAAACACAAAAAACACAAAGGAATGTCCACATTATAATACATTTGTATAACTTATTTTTTGGATTTTTTTAAAAATTAATATACATATAATAATATAGTGTGGTCATTCAAAATATATTTTTTTTGCATTAATAAGATAAAGAGGCTCAAGGTGAATGGAGAGATAGCAATGAAAAGTGATTACAATATGTCTCAGACTTTACCAGGCATAAAGCTCACAAATCTCACACACCCAGTGGCAGAGCCAGAGGGGTGTCCAGGGTGGCACTGACACCTGACTGGCCACCCTGGGTGCCACCCCAAAATTTAGTTTGATATTTCTATTTCACCTAGAAAAAAAGCATGTTGACATGCAGCGGCGCTGCACATTGTTCATGCTATTAACGTTGAATATTATGAGAATATTATCATTAGTTGTTACCAAACAGATGGGGGTCGCACACAAGCGCAGAGTTGTTCAAAATCCTGTCGTGCCTTTCACATGGTTTTCCATTAAAAGCAATTTGTCTCAAAACGTTTTTAATGTATAATGACTTCACCCTAGGCTGGAAGCATGTGGGAGACATTTTTCAGTATTTTTATCTCTGTGCAAAGTCCGTGTTTATGGAAAGATATAACTAATATACAGGTCCTTCTCAAAAAATTAGCATATGTGATAAAAGTTCATTATTTTCCACAATGTAATGATAAAAAAATATTAAACTTTCATATATTTTAGATTCATTGCACACCAACTGAAATATTTCAGGTCTTTTATTGTTTTAATACTGATGATTTTGGCATACAGCTCATGAAAACCCCAAATTCCTGTCTCAAAAAATTAGCATATCATGAAAAGGTTCTCTAAACGAGCTATTAACCTAATCATCTGAATCAACTAATTAACTCTAAACACCTGCAAAAGATTCCTGAGGCTTTTAAAAACTCCCAGCCTGGTTCATTAAAAACTCAAAACTGCAATCATGGGTAAGACTGCCGACCTGACTGCTGTCCAGAAGGCCATCATTGACACCCTCAAGCGAGAGGGTAAGACACAGAAAAAATTTTCTGAACGAATAGGCTGATCCCAGAGTGCTGTATCAAAGCACCTCAGTGGGAAGTCTGTGGGAAGGAAAAAGTGTGGCAAAAAACGCTGTACAACGAGAAGAGGTGACCGGACCCAGAGGAAGATTGTGGAGAAGGACCGATTCCAGACCTTGGGGGACCTGCGGAAGCAGTGGACTGAGTCTGGAGTAGAAACATCCAGAGCCACCGTGCACAGGTGTGTGCAGGAAATGGGCTACAGGTGCCGCATTCCCCAAGTCAAGCCACTTTGGGCTACAGAGAAGCAGCACTGGACTGTTGCTCAGTGGTCCAAAGTACTTTTTTCGGATGAAAGCAAATTTTGCATGTCATTCGGAAATCAAGGTGCCAGAGTCTGGAGGAAGACTGGGGAGAAGGAAATGCCAAAATGCCAAAAGTCCAGTGTCAAGTACCCACAGTCAGTGATGTCAGCTGCTGGTGTTGGTCCACTGTGTTTTATCAAGGGCAGGGTCAATGCAGCTAGCTATCAGGAGATATGGGAGCACTTCATGCTTCCATCAGCTGAAAAGCTTTATGGAGATGAAGATTTGGTTTTTCAGCACGACCTGGCACCTTCTCACAGTGCCAAAACCACTGGTAAATGGTTTACTGACCATGGTATTACTGTGTTCAATTGGCCTGCCAACTCTCCTGACCTGAACCCCATAGAGAATCTGTGGGATATTGTGAAGAGAAAGTTGAGAGACGCAAGACCCAACACTCTGGATGAGCTTAAGGCCGCTATCGAAGCATCCTGGGCCTCCATAACACCTCAGCAGTGCCACAGGCTGATCGCCTCCATGCCACGCCACATTGAAGCAGTCATTTCTGCTAAAGGATTCCCGACCAAGTATTGAGTGCATAACTGAACATAATTATCTGAAGGTTGACTTTTTTTGTATTAAAAACACTGGTCGGATGAAATATGCTATTTTTTTTAGATAGGAATTTTGGGTTTTCATGAGCTGTATGCCAAAATCATCAGTATTAAAACAATAAAAGACCTGAAATATTTCAGTTGGTGTGCAATGAATCTAAAATATATGAAAGTTTAATTTTTATCATTACATTATGGAAAATAATGAACTTGTATCACATATGCTAATCTTTTGAGAAAGACCTGTAGCTTGCGCTTTTTCTGTTTGTGAAGTTCTTACACCAAAACACATCGACACCACTTTTTTCATTCTTGAAGTGAACTTTTTTGACCTGTATGTTATGTTGACTATATTCGCTGTTTGGCATTGCCACCTTGAACATGAGAACATGATGTGTTTTGTGCACGGCATGTGGTACTTCATCAATAGCGCGATCACAGAGCGCGTCTTGTGCTTGAACGGACATAAAGGTATGCCAAAAATAGTGAGTAGCCTATCATAGTAAACACAGGCGGTTATGTCTTAAACGTTTGATTATTCAATTTCTGCTACCTGAATCACTGTGACCTGAAACTTCAAACACTTCATTCTTAGCACTGTACTTTATTGCTAACTGCAAACTTGTATTTAATAATGTTTTAAATTTATATTATTAGGCTAGGCTTGTAGTTTTTGCTGTGGAATATCAGCTGAGAATTGTGGAATTTCACTGCTATCTACTATTGCAGTGGCTTATTCATTGTTACATATTTAATGTTACTCGGTCAAAACAATGAAAACAAATGAGTATTACACATGATATTCATGGTCTATGGACCCCCTAAAGTAGCCTTGGCCACCCCCCTGCCACCCCATATATAAAAGTCTAGTTTTTTCCACTGCACACACCATGCTAAATTGTTGCTCTGTGGACTGAGAACTATTTGTTCTAAAATAAATCATTTACAACAGGTATGGGAAGGAGATGAGGCAGACTTTATCCCCCACACTACTAAGTAAAAATTTAGATCAGTGTACTTTCTTTACGTTTCTCACAATTTTCGATCAATATTTGGTCTTCACTAGATAATTTTAAATGGTCCTATGGTGTAACAAATTACATTTTAAAAGTACATGTATTAAAAGGTCATAAAATCAAGTATAAACTAACTGCTGTTTAAAGTACAGTAGTCATTCTGATGATAAAGTATGCATTGTTATTATCTCTGACATAGATCTGAATTCACAAGAATCACTTAATAAGTTCCTAGCAATTAGCACCTCAATGAACCTCTTCATATAAACAACAATAAAGGTGATGATGGTGAACAAAAGGCTATGCGTAGAGCAAGAAATACAGTATATAAAAGACTTTTACAGCAGTCTTGAGATCTTCACAGTCTATATACAGAAAAATGCTAAAGTCAAAGACACCTTACCTGGGTCTTCTTGTTTCCTAGGTGTTGTCTTTCTCTGTGAAATAAGAGAGAGAAGAGAATATCATTAGCAGTTTCTTTGCCATATGAACACACTCAGCTATTATTATCTGCTTTTAAGCAACACTGGTAATAACTTTGTCAAAATGATTTTACACAGACACAATGAAATGATCCAACAATGATTCTGCCATTGTGTCAGTACAGTAAACATACATTTAAAGAACAATTAAACATATACATCAGACTGCATT
The DNA here is from genome assembly GCF_024679245.1 of Pseudorasbora parva. Lineage (NCBI taxonomy): Eukaryota > Metazoa > Chordata > Actinopteri > Cypriniformes > Gobionidae > Pseudorasbora > Pseudorasbora parva. The sequence goes on from NC_090180.1 coordinate 13,026,505, forward strand.
ACACAGCCTGGAAATGGCGAGCATTATGTTTAAAATGTTCTGTATGGTCAATTTCTTTAGATTTATACTAACGTTGGTAACTCACCTGTGCTTTTTGAACTGCAACACCTGAGATAATAATGAAAGACAGTAAGAGAAAAACGTAAAGGCAGTGAAAAGGCTGTACATGTACAAATTACAATTATGAGGCATTATATCAAGTATTATAGACCTCTCCAGCAAGTAAGTACAGTTAAATCAGTTCAATTAAATATGGAAAGCCACACTAAAATTTGGTCGGAATGGTTTGAATTTTTGAAAAAAAATCTTTCAAAAAAAATGGTTTGAATTTTTAAAAGCGTGAGGCACAGGGCGAATGGAATAGAAAGAAAAAAAACAAGATCTAGAGATTAGTTTTTAAAAGTTGAACACCCTTTTACTCTCCCAGGCACTAAACAACCACCTTTATTGCTGGTTAAAAAAAGGCAGCGGCTAGTTGCATTAAGTGTAAATATAGAATCTAGTTGCTATTTACACTAAGTGCAAATAGCGATAGATGCTATTTACACCAAGTGTTAATCACATCTAGACTCTATTTACACTCAGTGAAAATAGCATATTTTCTTAATGATAATTGCTATTTACACTAAATGGAAAAACTATAGCGATAGATGCTATTTACACCAAGTGTTAATCGCAACTAGATTCTAATTACACTCAGTGAAAATAAAATTTTCTTAGCGATAGATGAAATTTAGACTAAGTGCAAATAGCTGTAGATTATATTTACTAAGTGAAAATAGTGATATATTCTGTTTACACCATATAAAATTAGCAGTTATTTTCCATATAAATAGTAATTACATGTAATTTATCATTTATTTTGACAGATACATACTATTTGCACCTCAATATTGGTGTGCATTAAAGGGTTACTTCAGCAATTAGCATATGGCTTTGTATCAGTGGAAACCCTGGAGTATATTCAAATGATTGTGCTTCCTCCCCCTCATATCCCCCTGAGACAAGAGATTTATGCATTTTATTTCTGGAAAAATTTCTCCTGTGACGCAAATTGACGATATTTGCGTCATCTTTGGAATTTTTGGCCAGAGGCTAAAGACTACAGCCAGCAGAGAGAGCCATTTCCGCATGTTTTCAACCCGCACATGGGGATGGGAGATCACACTCACAGCTCTCGCAGCTGCAGGCATTTATTTAAACGGATGCTAAGTAATGTAAGTGTTTTAACTTCTCAAATTAATTTCTAAGAAAGTTAAGCTTCCAAAGGCATGAACTGAAAACGCGCCTGACTGAACACGTGAATGTATGCCGTTAGTGTGGTCGCGATTACCTCAGCTCTCATCACGAGAGCTCATCAGCTCAATTATGATGTTAAATATAATCTGACTCCTGCAGCGTTAGTGCTGTCAGACTCACGCGGTGGCTCGAGTTATTGAACAGACACGTTCAGTATTTAATTATAGAGGTGGTTCTTAGAAATGTTGTACTAGGGTTTTATTTTTATCCGGTTTTTATTTTAAAAAAAATTTAAATTTTTTTTTTAAGTTGTTTGTTTTTGAGTTCTTCATCAAACCCTTTTACAAAGAGCACATGTAATGTTTTGAAAGCACTTTTTTTCTTTCTTGAGAGCACTATTTACTTATTTGTCCTTATGTGTTGTGGAGTGTTCTGTGTTGTGTGTTTTTGTATTGGATGCCATAGTCATTGCACTGTAAAACAAATGTACCTACGGGTATAATAAAAGTAACCTAACCTAACTAGTGTCTGTTCTCTAACTCAGTCACAGTAATCTAGTAGCGGTGGCTTTGGGAATGGCCTCACAGGGCAGCGAAGCATTCCGGGAATTGTAGTCTTTCATCCCCATGAGACAAAAATACATTATCTGTCTTTTCTCAGTCTAGGCACCAAATTCAAAAATAATTTCACATTTCTACTACAATAATGACCCATTTTAAATACAGAATCATCTTCCCAGCGCTGAAGTACCCCTTTAACAGGATGCAATAATAACAGTGTAAATTATTATTTTTATTTAATTATTAAATGGAATGCCGCCTTATAAAGGGACAATAGATGTCCTGCTTACACCTATCCCTAACCCTACCAAATAAATGCTTATTATTATTATTATTATTATTATTATTATTATTATTATTATTATTAATAAACATTTTTTTTGACACTTTATTTCCACATTTAGAACATTTTCTTAATTTTTATTGAAAATAAATTGGGCATTTTTTTAAATGTTGTTTGGCACAGCCAGGCATTGTTAGGCGGAGCTAGTGCGAATAGCACTTGCCAACAAGGCATGCTATTTGCACTCCGGAAAAAAACACTAATGATCTTAAACTGGAAATCTTCAGACTCGCCTTGTTTTAAAAAACAAAAAACAAAACTGGTACTGCAATCACTTTTTAAAATTACTTTAGAGTGGTGTATCCCCTCTTCCCTCCCTCCTGACTCAAGGTTGCCAGATAGGCTGCAGGATCCATCAGGAACGTTTGTAGCTGCAGCTGTGGTAACTAGAGCAGAGCTGGCAACCCGGATGCCGAAATACTACTGACTTTGTGATTGGTAGATAGGTGGAGGGTGGAGCTTCAGGCCAAAACACAACATGTCAACATCAACATCAGTTGAGGGCTGCAACAACAACTTTTAAATGACAATATCCTGGCCGGACTACTGTTGTCAGTGATATAAGTATTTGAAATTAACATGATTTCTTAATGTCTAGTGACATATCAAGGCCATTTTATGATTAATTAAAATACATTTCTTACATACAGTTCACGGAGCTTGAGTGATCGAATGGAATTCAAGCATAGTTCAAACAGACCACTGATCGCTAAACGATATCAGCTGACGCTCAGCTGATTTGTTACTCCACCTACTCTAATCAACTATAGTATTTAAGCTAATTCAAATTCATGTTACTCAGTCTGTCGCACAGACATTTACACCCAGCTCCCACCCCTTCACCTCCTAGTATTCCATTATCGAGTATTGAATTCTGTGTAGAACTCTATTGTGTATCATTGTATCTTTCTGTATCATGTGCTAAGAAACTTTTGGTTATCAAGAAGGCTGGGGGATTATGTTTCAAGGCTGTATCTCAAGCTTTCAGTATGGCATCTTGAGCATCTTTGAGCCTAAGTCTTTCGCCAAATCAAAGATTGTCAATAAAATGTATTCTCAAAGTGGTCCTGACTGAACTTTAAGTAATGTTAACTTAGTTAGTAAATCCTTAATGTTATATGGTTGGAGAGTATAGGCTTTTTTTGTGTGTGTGACCCAAACATCATTCATTTCAAACTGTGTGGCAGCCCTTTCTCAATTACCTCAATTCTGCATAATAGACCTTTATGTAAAGTTCTCTATATACCTATGCCTTTTACTGTATGTCAGTGTTAGCCCATTTGTGTTGTTCTTACATTTTTTAAATATTTTTTATTTAGCGACTCTTGTTTTTGTTGCTATGTTCATACTCCTTGTTTTGTATATTATCTTAAAAACTTTTAAATTATCTTTTTAACTTTTAACTTGTGCACTATGTTTTTAATGCCATAAATGCAGTGGTCAAATATTTCTGTCTTGCACATGGTTGCATAGGAAAACAGTGGAAAAGGGACATGCAGCAGAATGCAATAACATTGGCCCTTGAGGGTGTGTAACATACCAGAATTCTGACCTTTTATTCTTATAGTAAGGGAATATTCAAGCTCTGCACTGCCTTCAGACTATGGCATGACAGTTACATTACAACACTGAAATATTTAAGTCGGAAAACCCATGAGCTTGACATGAAAAAGAATCTGGAATCATCTGGGTATAAATTCCAGTATAATTCTGTGAACATTCATGTCTTTTTATGCGTATTTTGGGATGTTGCATAAAAATAAAATAAAAACACTGAATGGAAATGCCAAGATGCGCATAAATTCTAAAAATGCACATAAAAAACATATGCACTCAACTGAGTCGGGTGCATTTTTTTATACAATAAGAAAACATGCGCATACATTTTGATGGAAATCCATGGAATTACAGAATAAATTCTTTGATGCACATAAAACGGACCGAACCGATCTCGTTGCACAGCAACTGAAATGTTGTTGTGGTCATTCTGAAATGCCTAAGCTAAGTCTGTTGTCAAAGTGGTTCGGTTATAATTAACTATTAATCTGAAGCAATATATTACACATACAAACATTATTATGTATAGTGGCTTCTCCAACTCCATCAACTTCCATTTTTTTGTGTGATATTTATTGCCAGTTTATCAGTGACAATTTCGTTGTCTTCGTCTGACTGAAAGGAAATGGTACTTCACTCGCAAATATTTAATGCTATGTTGCAGTTTTTCAACGTTAAATTTGCAACTTTGGATGGAAACATAGCTAGTGTGTTGAGCATTTATATGGGAAACCAGGTTGGAAGTTATTTCAGGAAGTGTCCTTTGAGGAGCTCTGTCCTTTGTTGTAAAATGTGAAATTACAAAATGAAGAAGCCATTTACTGACCATTACCTGCCCTTCCACAGACCCCTAGTCTTCCCAGACAGCCCTTATGAGCCCCGTTTCCACATTTAGTACAAAGGTAGCCTTGGTTAAAAATTCCCCTGAAAAGCAGGAGGATACAAAAGGTCACATGGATCAATGCTGACTTTCATTCATTTACATACATGCAACTTATGTGACTATTATATACCCCATCAAATCAAACAAGTTTTATGATTTATAGGCCATGTCATTTGGCTTCAATAGTCAGGGTAGCATCCTATTCATTTTTTTACAGAAATAAAACAAAGGCTGTGAGGGACAGAAGTACAGTGTGTTCCATGAATTGTAACATTCCAATTGTTCTCTCTAAAAACTTTTCAATATATAAAAACTCCATAAATATGACAAGGGACCTTTTTACAGTGCATGTAATTGTAAATACTGTAAAGACCTGTTCACACCAAGAACAATAACTATAAAGATAACTAGTAGCGTCTACACCAATGTAATTGCAGATTTATATGCAGCGAGCACTGCAGTTCTGTCATGTACCATTTTGAATGCTTGCGCTCTATAAAGCAGAATGGATTCTGATTTGTACAATGTTTTTACCATTCATCAACTGGAAGAAATGGTAATGATTTCTGTCTACAATGATTTGGTAGATAATTTTTAGTTACAACCATTTAATTTATTTAAATTTACAACTAAATCTTTATCATTATCAGTATCGTTATTGTCTTGGTGTGAACGGACCTTAAAGGATTAGTTCACCCAAAAATTAAAATTATGTCATTAATTACTTACCCTCATGTCGTTCGACACCCGTAAGACCTCCGTTCATCTTCGGAACACAAATGAAGATATTCCTGTTGAAATCCGATGGCTCAGAAAGGCCTTCATTGACACCAATGTCATTTCCTCTGTCAAGACTCATAAAAGGCACTAAAGACGTGGTTGCAAAGCCCATCTCACTACAGTGGCTCTACAATAATTTTATTAAGCGACACAAATAGCTTTTTGTGCGCAAAAAAACTAAATAACGACTTATATATTGATGGGCCAATTTCAAAACAAAGATTCGAACCATTATGAATCTGCGTATCGCGTCTCAAACTGCAGAACTGCTGAAATTAAGACCCACTGTAGTGAGATGGGCTTTGTAACGACGTCTTTAGTGCCTTTTATGGGTCTTGAGAGAGGAAATGACATTGGCGTCAATAAAGGTCTTTCTGAGCCATCGGATTTCAACAAAAACATCTTCATTTGTGTTCCGAAGAAAAAACGGAGGTATTATGGGTGTCGAACGACATTAGGGTAAGCAATTAATGATAGAATTTTCATTTTTATGTGAATTAACCCTTTAAGTCTATGGCCCTATTCCAAATGGCATCCTAATGTGCGGGTCTGTTAAGTCCACAAGACCGTATAGGGCAGGGTTGTCTAATCCTGTTCCTAGAACAGCTTATCAGCTAATACTAGGCATCAGCCGCAGCTTATCTGTAATATTCATCCAAAACATAGACCTCTATATAAACTGAGCTGATATTAAACTGTAAACTGTGTTCAGCATTCTACAACAAATATTCATTAGATTTTCTAGATGATTTTAAGTCATAAAGTGAGCGCGATGTATTTAAATCCAGTATATGGCTTCGACAGCCATGCACTATGGCACTAAGCAGGGAAGGGGTTGTCTGAGCCGTTTCCAGCTCTACAGCGCCCCAAATTTTTCACAGTGTAAATCTGTGGTGAAAAATGGAACTGCAGCGCACTCTAATCAAGAGCCATTGAGAGCTTATTTTCACATTATCTTACTTAAACTTTTTCTCCAGACCAAGAAAAAAAATCTTCAAATCAACATCAGGTCAGTAACTAGTCATGAACATGTCTGTTCTTGCTATGTGGAGTAGTTACTTCAAAATGAATGAAAGTACAAATCATTTAATTTAAATGTGCTCTTGTGAATAGCCTTTATATATTTCTGTTGTTTGTTTTATAGTTGTTCTGAGAATATACATGACGACTTTCTTTTCCTCACTGGAATTCCTCCACAAATTCCTTCACAACTCTTCTGAGGCAATAAAAACGACATTAAAGCTATTCTCTCAATAAAGAAATGCCGCCCTCAGGTTGAATAACGCAAGGACACTAAAACTCTGCCAAAAGTATGTATGTATATTCAGCTATTAAAAATATTCCAGGCAGGTGTGTTGAGGTAAGTGAGAGCTAAACCCTCCAGGACCAATATTGGACACCCTTGCCGTTAGGCTGCCAATATGCACCCTTGATGCGCACTTTTGAGAAGCCAACAAGCTACGCATTTGACTTCTAACTGACAGTCAAAGCAGCATTACATCAAGAAAACGCGGACTTGTCCAAGGGTTTAGGCTTCCATTTTTCCATTCCTTTTGCAGCCTTGTTTTTTCATCTGTGTAAAAAGTAATATGGCATCTACCCTAACTATATTTTATATGCTACCCCAAAACTAAATTTTCAAAGAAATTTAAACACATTTAAACTGTCACTGCACAAAAAGCACAGAAAAAAATGTGATAAAGCGATTCCATAGGCTCTTTAAACACTATCGTAATGATCTGACTGGTTAATAACAATTAACTTGTTTCAGCACACAATTAACGCCAGCCTCAGAAGTGCAATGACAGCTCACCTGAGAAGCATATGACAGGAGCTGCAGGTGGTGGCCCTCTCGAAAGTGTGCATTCTGAAGTTGTGAGAGTTAAATGTGGCATTCTCGGGGCGAATATTAGATCTGAAATGGAAAATGTAAAATAAGGAAAAACGATGAGGCACAGTTGACTAATTGGAAAAATGAGCATATGACAAACTAACAGTTTGAGTTAAACTGCATATACTGTATAAGAGGCCAGAGAGAATGGGGGAGGAGCGTTGCTGAATGTTGCGGCCAGTGGGGGACGGAACCAAAACTTCCAATCAAGAGCAGTGGGGAAGCTCTTTACCCGAACGACTCTAAGATTGATTCCTGCATCAGGAGAGCGGTGTGCATGCAGCAGGTGTAATTTGTTGTTTGAATGCATCTTTCAGATCATCACGCATTCAAACACATGTATACGCGTGCCGCAGAAACACATTTTTTAAAGGGTGACATATAAATCAAACGGGCGAGGAAACATCATTTCAGACTCTCGGCACGAGGGACAGCATATCCTCTCGAACCAACACAATTTCCAAATCAGAACTCTCGTTAGTTTCCCCTCCATCTCTCTTTTCATTTCTTTCAGAGTAGCCCTTGTAAATACACCGTGCCATCAAATCTCAACAGCATCCCAGGTGCAAAATGTCACCATGTACTAGAGCGAAGTAAGCTGCTTGAAATCGAATGACATCGATATAATCATGTTGGGGACCTTATTGAATAGATGATGTGTGCAAACATTTTCTCTCCAACATAAAAATGTAAATGTTTCCTATTGTCATGGCACTCTTCTGGAATTTGCATTGGCTTGGGCAAACATCATGTTCATGATGAGTGAATGTATTCAAGTTTTTATTAACGTCACAGTGCTATGAAGCAGGGCGGGACAAGACCTGTGGGAGTAATTGCTAATGAAATACACCAGCGAGAAACGCCGGTCTCGAGACCAGCGGAGCTTTCATTATGCTTATGCTGCAGTCGTTGTGTAAAACAATCATATTAAATACTTTGAGCGTGTTGAAAGTTACATTTAAGCACTACTCTGTGAGTTCACTTGGTGGTTGTTATGAGAGACTTGCTGCACTTTCAATATCAATATTAGTATATTACATTAATAAAATCTGGATCACTTGTGTTGCTAAATGACATGCAATTCATTTTAATATATGATGGTAAAAGTTCTCTCTGATTATGATATTGCAGCCACTTGACAAAAGAGTGTTGTCTCTGAGGCATGTTAAAAACATGGTACTCATGGTAAATCACTTAAAGGGTTAGTTCACCCAAAAATGTTATTTCCATACCCTACCCCTACTTCCACCCTAATGTTGTTCCATACCCATAAGACCGCCGTTCATCTTCGGAACGCAGTTTAAAATATTTTATATTTAGTCCGAGAGGGTATCCAAGTGTATACACCCTATACTGTCCATGTCCAGAAAGGGAATAAAAACATCATCAAAGTAGTCCATATGTGACATCCGTTGGTTGATTAGAATCTCTTGAAGCATCGAAAATACATTTTGGTCCAAAAATAACAAAAACTACGACTTTATTCAGCATTGTCTTCTCTTCCTTATTTTTGTTCAATCCTCAAATAAAGATTCAAACGGTTGTGAATCAGTGAATTGATCTATGATTCGCTAAAGTCACGTGGGCTGCGTCCGAAACCTGGAAAATGCTGCCTTCGGACGATACATTTGAAGGCAGGAAGGCATCAAGCTGCATCCAAATCTAATGTTTGCTTCACTTCCTGTCTCCTGAGATACCTTCATCTGATCGATTTTTGAAGGCAGCGTACATGTGTCCTTTGCTGCCTTTGATATCCCACAATCCTGTGCTTTCCATTCAGTGACAGTTGAGCTGACCAAAAAAGATGGCGTCCAGAAGATGCGTTTGCGGGTCAGTTTGTGTGTAAATGTACGATTTTTACCAACATATTACACTTCTGATGTCATTTCTTGCGAAAAATCACTACTATAGTAATTAAATACGTGTTTATTTCTCCCCAAAGCTCTCTCTATTTTGCTGTAGATCATTAAAGTGTTACACTGCCTTAGAAGTCTGTTCGAAATGATGCCTTCATGCACAAAATGCTGCCTTACAAGTCATTGTTTGATGAGGCAGCGAAGCAACGAGTCAGCAGCCTAGGTTTTCGGATGGAGCCGTGATTTCAGCAGTTTGGCACGTGATCCGAATCATTGATCGATTCACTGATTCACAACCCTTTGAATCTTTATTTGAGGACTGAACACAAACAAGAAAGAGAAGACAATGCTGAATAAAGTCGTAGTTTTTGTTATTTTTGGAACAAAATGTCTCAGATGCTTCAAGAGATTCTAATTAACCAACGGATGTCACATATGGACTACTTTGATGATGTTTTTATTCCCTTTCTGGACATGGACAGTATAGTGTGTATACACTTGGATACGCTCTCGCACTAAATATACAATATCTTAAACTGTGTTCCGAAGATGAACACAGTTAATCTTCAAAACACTTTAAGTAAGCAATTCAAAAGATTAACCGTGTTAAGATATATAACAATGATCAGTTTTCTGTTGATAAATGTATCCAAAAAGTTGCTCATCTCTCTAATAAAACATACTATATTAAATTGTGTAGGTGTTACCATGGTTTCTACAGAAATCAAGGGTAGCGCAGATATAACTTTATTGACAAGCGATGAACGGACACAATCCGTGTCCTGGTTAAAAGCGCAGATTTTTCTGGATTTAAACATTGCTGAAACCTTTTAGGATAATGAAAGTACACAAGTCAACAAAATGCATAACATATTTCTATTGGTTTTTGGATATTTTGATCTTCCTAACCTTTAAAGGGTTAATTCACGCAAAAATGAAAATTCTGTCAAATTCTGTTGATGTATTGCCATCGGATTTCAACCAAAATATCTTCATTTGTTTTCTGAAGATGAACGGAGGTCTTACCGAACGGCATGAAGGTAAGTAATTAATGACAGAATTTTCATTTTTGTGTGAACTAACCCTTTAAGTTGGATCTCAATAATTTGGTTAACAGCTCAATGGAGGGGAAGATTATCAGGGGGAAATTACTTCAATTCATAACTTCCAATAGCTTTTATGTTCTTTTTAAAGCTTGAATGCTCTAGTTCTTGCTTATTGAAATTGCACAGAAAAGAGCAAAACAAAACAAAAAACTTCTCCTTTTGTGTTCCACTGAACAAAGAAAGTTTGGGATAGCAAATGTGACAGAACTGTGATTTTTGTGTGGACCAAAGTTTCAAACTCACATGGCCATCTCAAACTGGTCCAGCCATTTCTTCTTTAGCTCTTTTGTCTTGAACAGGAACTCAAATCCACTCTGCCCCTGCTGGTGTGTGAGGAAGAAGCCATAGCACCACTGCCAGAAGACAAGAGAAGAAATTACTGCTTAAAGACTTATATGTAAAGACTTAACTTTCAAATATGCATATACATTAAGACATTTTGTAATAGATGGCACAAAAAGTTGATGTATTAGAAATATAAGGGGTTGTAGTGTTTGGTTTAAAGCTGTGACTGGAGATGGCAGTGAGGCTTGGTGAGTGAGCGGGGAAAGGGGCTCATTTTATTTTACACAGTAATAGACAGCCAGAGGCAACCTTGAGGGAGTGGACACATTCATCACCAACTATTCAGTGTGTATGTGAAAATGTGTATGTGTGTGTGTGCATGAGTACATTTGTGTGGCGTAGCATTTATGCAGACTACTGTTGCAGCATCCCATCCTTGGCTCTGTCCAGGCTAGTGTTGTAAAACTAAAACTATTAAATCAAATTTGTAGTAACTGAAATAAAGCTGAAATAAAATATATTATAACTATTAGATAAAAATAAAATAAAAATCTTCAACTTAAATGATATCTAGAAGATTTGCCTTAGCAATCATTTGAAATAAGTTCGAAAATTACTAAAACTAAAACTGTAATAAAAATAAATTGAAGCTAAATAGAAATATTAGAAAACAATGACAAAATCACAACATAATACTGCAATTAAAATATGAACGGATAACTATATAAAAATCTAAATATTAATAAATACTATAATAGTATATAAATAATACTAAAATAACTGATCCAGTCAGACAATTTGGGCAAGTATTTCTGGCGACAGTAACTCTTATCAAGAGGTTAATAATAACAAACCTGGCATAATGCTTAACAGATCTATAGTTCACGTAAAAAGACTATGAAAATGAGCTACCAAAGTTTACAAATTTTGAATATACAAGAATATACAAAATATACAAAAATACAAGTTTTGAAATTAAATTATCTTAATGCAGTCAATACATTTATTTATTTTTAACATTAAAAGCATAATATTCTGTCCTGTGTGTTATCAAAAGACTGAAATATGAGCATGTGTTCAAAAAAAATACATATCTTTCAATAGGTGGGGGGACTTTCTTGAAAGATACGTCAAGTAATACCATATATTTTACTGCCAAGTAATAGCAGTCTTTTTTATTTAAATATTATTAAAGCTCTGAACTGCAATATCAAATTAAAAGTAATACTATTATAAACTTTCTTTACTCCAAAAGTAAATGCATTTAAGTTATATACACTATATTTTAAAAGAAGAAAACACATATTTTGAGCATTATATTATATAATGTTTATTAATGATTATTATAAAGTTTTACTATATTCTTAAAGATTTTTTTGTGGCCATGTTTGTGCGCATGAGTTTTGTGGTTGAAGGAATAAGATGTGTGTATGTGTCCTGAGGAGGGGCAGAAAGGCACTTCAAACAGAAAAGCCAGCGGGGCTTTGCCTGGCCAAGGTCTCCTTGAGACAGATTTCACCAGACCATCTGTTCAGAAGAAACCTTCCTTTTGGTGAAAGGCATAAAAGAGAAAAAAATATCAAAAGTTTAAAGACACATCCACATTATTTTTACATCTGTGTGACTATTGCTAAGCCCAAAAAGAACATCAAAACACCAAAGGTAGCCTGAGGATGAGCTGTATGCCTTCACAGACTGAAAAAAGCACACAATTCTGCGTCCTCTATACATACACAATTGACTATGGCCACTTCTTATTTACACAGCATGGGGTACTCTCCACAATGAACTCGGACTTTAGACTGTTTATTGTCAAAAGCGACCAAGTCTTTCCACAGCAGTTGGTTCAGAATGCAGAATTTGACTTGACATGCAGCAGCGATCCGTCACCATCCATCAACCCTCATAAAGAGCAGTAACATCTGTCTGCAACAGTCTGTGATGGGCTCTCCAGCCTGATCTCAGTTACACACCATTACAGACCTGGCAGTTAAATTGTAGGCTGTTGAATGACAGTTGACTCACATATACAAGCATTACTTTTTAGTTTATGCATTTAAATATAAACACATACAAATATGCGTGTGAAAAAAAATTGCTGTCAGTTGCCTGTTTAAGAAGATTTACTGAGATTATAATTTCTAATATTTTGCGAATAGTTATATGAAGCACCTAGGCATAAAGAGTTGCAAACCGCTTCTACAAACATTTGTGAAAGAATGGGTCGCTCTCAGGAGCTCAGTGAATTCAAGAGTGCTACCATTCGTGAAATTTCCTTACTACTAAATATTCCATGGTCAACTGTTAGTGGAATTATAGCAAAGTGGAAGCAATTGGGAAAAACAGCAACTCAGCCACGAAGTGGTAGGCCACGTAAAATTACAGAGAGGGGTCAGCACATGCTGAGGTGCACAGTGGGCAGAAGTCACCAATTTTCTGCAGAGTCAATAGCTAGAGACCTCCAAACTTTGTGTGGCCTTCAGATTAGCTCCAGAACAGTCCTTAGAGAGCTTCATGGAATGGCTTTCCATGACTGAGCAGCTGCATCCAAGCCTCAATGCATCAAGTGCAATGCCAAGCATCGGATGCAATGGAGTAAAGCACACCACCATTGGACTCTAGAGCAGTGGCTTGGCTGACTGATTGCATTGTGCCAAGTGTAAAGTTTGGAGGACATGGATAAAGACATGGATGAGCGAATTTGGTGTGGAGGAACGTGACTGGCCTGCATAGAGTCCTGAGCTGATAGAACACCTTTGGGATGAATTAGAGCAGAGACTGCGAGCCAGGCCTTCTAGTCCAACATTAGTGCCTTACCTCACAAATGCACTTCTAGAAAAATGTTTAAAAATTCCCATAAACACACTCCTAAACCTTGTGGAAAGCCTTCCCAGAAGAGTTGAAGCTGTTATAGATGCAAAGGGTTGGCCAATTCCATATTAAACACTACGGATTAAGAATGGGATGTCATTAAAGTGCATGTGCATGTAAAGCCAGGTGTCCCAAAACTGTTGGCAAAATAGTGTATATTTCAATTGAAGCATATTGTAATTGTAAAACTGCACTAAGATGAAGTACTTCCTGAGAGATATTTGGAAAAAAAATTCTGCATTATTTAATTGATCTAAAAAAATGTTTTTACAATGTGTATACGATAAGAAATTATAATAACCTCAATGTTTCCTATGCACTGCATGTGAAAATTTAACTGACTTATGCGGTTTTAAAGAGCTTACAACAGCACAACTAATTTGCATAAAAATGCACTTTGATAAGTCACACTGTCCTTAAAATGGTTTGGATATTGCTAGAATATCCTACAGTATCCTAGAGGACATAAACACTTTTTACAAAGAAAAAAACCCAACAAAGACTATTCTATGACTAAAGAGATCTAAGTGAGAGTTATTTGGAGCCATGTTTGGAGAAGTCAAGAACACGGAGTGATTTCTATTCTACAGTACATTTGAACCGTGCCAGTCCGACCTCTATAAAACCCTTCAGAATGAAACATGTGATGAATATGAGCAGATGCTGGGATCATGAGAAAAACGTGGCTGTTGGATGTTTAGGGTGCAGTCTACAAACTCCTGTTACTATGTTTCTCACTGACCTTTCTGTTGTCCTTATCAGTGGTGGGGTTATTGGTGATCTTGAAATGATTGAGGTCGATCACTTCCTTCATCTCATAGTTGTCCCCACGCCGCTTGCAGACAATTACAGCGACGTCGAACAAAAAAATATGTCTGCAGCATCGACAAGTCATGACATGGGATCAATGTAAAAACAAGAGTGGACTGCAGAAAAGGTTTTTTTCCTTAAGCCTCACCTGTCCTGTCTACGCTTGTCCACATTTGACACCAAACGGACTTCACCGTCACCCTTTGGTCTTCCGTACGAAAGTAAGCACTGATTCTGTGATGGAAGTTCATGGATAGACAGGAAAACAACAATGACGTAAGTAAACTATACTTTTAAAAGCAGAGGTCATGCTTATTATGTACAACTTACCAAATTCTCAATGGATCTCTGATACTGGTCAATCTCCCTCATAGTCTCAACGTCTCTTTTCACCTCATTTACATACTGGGCTAAGTCCTGTTTAATGAAGGAAAACAAAATGACCTAGATTTATGCACATATCATATACACTATTACATGGGGAAAAAAATGAAACAGGAAAATAAACAGAAGAAACAAAATATTAATACAGTTTTGGTAACACTTTTTTTTATTTGCCCTTGTTGCACATTAAATGAACAGTATTTACTACAGAAATAACAGTTAAGTATGCTTAATTACAAGAAACGAACACTAAACCAAACCCTGACCATAAACTATATTCATTACATGTTGCAAGCATTAAGTGTGGTGTTAAGTTTTTATAAATAAATAAAAACTTTAAAGAATTTTTCTGTAAAAAAGAAAGGGGTTTGTAAAAAGAAGTCTCCCCTTACACTGTAAAAAAAGAAAAAAGAAAAAAAAGGCTCCAATTGAAAAATTTCTAAAACTGGCCCACTTTTAGTAAAGTATGTTTAAGTGTACTATAAGTGTAACAGTAGTAGACTTTAAGTGCACAACTAGGTTTCTCATTTGTACTGCTGTACTAAACATGAACCTAAAGTATTTTAGTAGTTTACTCTAGTACATATTTTAGTTTATGAAAGTAAAGTTTATACTTTGAAGTGTACTCACTAAACTAGTAGTTTATACTGCAAGTATATTTGTGTTTTCTTTAAGTGAACATAACATTATATTTATAGTTTACTATTTATACATTATTAGATATTATTTTTGCACTTAAAGTACTGCTATGTTTTGCTTTCATTTCTTTATACCTGAAATATAACTTTAACTGTATTTTAACTACTTTTAAAAACATTTTATTATAGCTTAATGCATCCTTTTCAATCAACACTTGAATGTGGGTAAGTTTCATAAAGAAAGGAAACATTTTATACAATTTTTGTCAAAGACTACTATTCAGAACGATAATCAAAACACTGATGAAGTAGACTGAGTCCATCAACATTGTTACTCCAGCCTTTAGAGTCACATGATCCTTCAGAAATATTTTAAATATGCCAATTTGATGCTCAAAAAACATAACTTATCATTGTTGAAAACAATTGCTTAATATTTTTATGGAAACTGTGATACTTTTTATAGGATTCTATAATGAAAGTTCAGAAGAACAGGATTTATTTAAAATAACATTATAAATGTGTTTGTCCCTTTTGATAAATTTAATTTGTCCTGGCTAAATAAAAGTAATACAAATAAAATAAAAAGTAAATAAAATGTGTTTCTTTTAACAAAAAAAAAAAAGATTACTGACCTTAAACTTTTGAGCGGTAGCATATAAAATATATACATTGATACATTATATCAGATTTGTCAGATGTCACTATTTCTATTTTACTAATCAGACGAGTAAATTTGTGACCCTGATAATGTAAAAAATCCAACCATGCTGGAGAACATGATTATTAGGTTTGCTGTCATTAAAGTAAAAGACAGATAAACTATTATGAAAAAGACAATTCACGTTCATTTTCAAATCAACTGGCTCAAAATGCGTTGATAACACAGTATAATTAGTACTAAAAGAATTATGAAATGAATGACAAATGAATGAAAAATAAAATATATGCAGTATTTATCTCTCCACAGGAAATTATTTCATTTCATCAGCGAGTACAAACATCTCCAGATACCAAAAGAGGCCTTTCAAAAGACCCCACTGGGATGACGTGGATATCGGCTGATTTCCATTTTAAAAGGCAGCCTCTGCTCAAACACTCACTTATGAGTCTAAATTAAACACACCATTTCACAGGCAGGCAGGTAGATGAGTTCAATCCCTGTCTGAGCAACTCTCACCGCTCCCATTCGGCTAAACCAATCAACACTGAGAGGATAATTCCAACAAATTAAATCATCGCAAGCCTCTGTTCCATTACTGCTCCTCACATAGTCATTCATCTGCTTTCCACCTACTCTACCACTGAGACAGAAATGAGCCGTTGACATCACGTATAGAACCTCATAATATGTCAACGTTATTAAAGAACATTACTAAGTATATGCAGGAATGATCTAATGTCATATTCTAAAGAGAAATCAAGACTTGTAATAAGTGTGTGTGACCTTAAAATGAGAGTTTTGTGGTTTTTAGTCTGTGTGTTATCTCCTGAACGTTGACGAAACTGCACAGTACTACCTAAAGTACATAACACCGGCAACCAGCTAGCAAGTAGCCATTTATGGTTAATGACAGCAGCAAAACTAAGGTCTACTTTAAAAGGGACAAGCTCTGCCAGACATTCAGTTTCTATAGGAAACACATGGAAGAAAACGGCACGTGTAAAGGCATTTCAAGAATTCTTTAGAGGTGAGTAAGCGATTTCTGAACACTGTTAAAAGTACTGATGGGTGATTTCACTGCTTCGAAACCTTTATGAATCTTATGTTTCGAATCAGTGGTTCGGACCATGTATCAAACTGCCAAAGACACATGATTATAAATGAGGCGTTGTTACATTTTAACTGTTTTGAAGCGTTTTAAAAATTTCAATGGTTCATCTCTCAGTGGGGGTGAAAGGGGGTATAAAAAGTATAAAACACGACTACAAAATCAGTTTTATACATTTGTTGACATTTTAATTAGACATCTTATTGGCCTGTTGAGTCATCCGTGGAACAAACAAAACAAGACCTAAAAATGTTATGATTAATCTTGAAATTTAATCTTATAATTCATTGCTTATAGTTCATTACATTTGATAAGACTTTCAATAAAACATTTGCAATGGGTTTGTAAAAGTTGTTTTTATGCATGAGTTTTTTTTGCATTTCCACTGTTCTGGCCAGCAGGGGTCACCAGCGTGTGGCGTTTCAAATAGCTATGTTCAATTGATTCTAAGCTTTGAAAAGCATGAAAGGGAGGGGGGTTTGTTTGATAAAAATTAAATTACTTTTTTTTTCTTTTCTTTTTTAATCGCTTACTGCACCTTTAAGCAGTTAATAATGTCCAAAGCTTGCTGTACTTTCTGCAAGTTTTTGCGGTAGATTCCATAAGAAATCTATACTTACTCTCATGGCATCAAGGGCTACTCGTAGGTTGCTCTTTTCTGTGGTGTCGTTAGTATATTTTACCAATTCCTATAAGAAAATTAAAAGAAAAAAGTAAATTGTTTAAATACAACTGTTCTAAGATGAGCATGTTTTTCATTTCTAAAATAAAAAATTTGGAACTCAAAATGTAATATTGCCCAGATAATGAAAAAAACAAAGCATAACAATCTTTCATTATTTTTTTAATTTAAAAAATATTTTTACAAGAACAGACACATGATATGCAGGGGAAAAAAGACAATTTATTATTTTGTTATTTGTATTTACTTGTTTCATAGTTTTGGGGGTAAATTGAGGCCATGTTCTACTAATTTTGTAAAATTGTGGCCACAATATCTTGTTTTTTCTATATAAATGTTCTTTGCCGATTATTAATATTAGAAAAACGTATAAAATCAAATCATGTCCTTTAAAGATTAAACTTTTTAACAAATTAAAATGTTTCCTGGCGAATTGTATGTGACCCTGGACCACAAAAAACATAAATCATAAGTCATAAATCTGTATATCGTATTTGTGCAAATAGACAACAAAACATTGCATGGGCCAAAATTTTGATCGAAAATCAATTTTTCTTTTATGCCAAAACTCATTAGGATATTAAGTATTAAGATATTTTGTAAATTTCCTACCATAAATATATTAAAAAATGATTATTATTATTATTAGTAGTAGTAGTAGTACACTGTAAAAAATTTTTTTAAAAAAAAATAAGTTACCTGGTTGCCTTAATACAATGAACTTTTTTTTTTATTATTTCAATAAACTCAAAATTAAGACAAACTTCATTCAAATATTATTAAAAGATTTTGTAAGCGAATTGTGTGTTTTATTTGTAATGAAGCAGTGAAAAATGCCAAATTGTGCTATTTTCAAGATTTATCAAAAAATGTTATGGTTCAGATACAATAATATTTTGAGTTTCTATTTATTAAACCAATTTCCTTTATTGTATTAACTCACATTTTTTATTTCAATAAACTCAAAATTTTAAGGTGACCAGGTTACTTACTTTTTTAAATTAAACCAACAAAAAATTACAGTGTAGTAGTAATAGTAGTAGTAATACGATTTTTTCAGTATTTAGATTTTTTTTGCAAATTTTGAAATAGTTGTCTCTCGGCCAAATATTGTCATTTCCTAACAACCCATACATCAATGGAAAGTTTATTTAATCAGCTTAAATAAATCTAAATATTGAGAAAATCATATAATACCACATTACTAATAAAAATACATTATTCATATATTTGCGGTAGGATATTTACAAAATATCTTCATGGAACATGATCTTTACTTAATATCCTGGATTTTTGGCATAAAAGGAAAATCGATTTTTCGATCAAAATTGACCCATACAATGCATGTAATCTTTTTTTTTAGATTACCCAGTCATAAAGGTCAGAAATTGACCCTTATGACTGGTTTTGTGGTCCAGGGTCACTTATGTCATTGAAACTGAGTCAGAATTATATTCTGTGTCATGGAATGTGGTCACAACATCATCATCTAAACTCTGAAGAGTTTGGACTAGACCACTTCAATGAGGACTTGTTCTGAAAAACCTAGTGCCAAGTTTCTAACGAGAGCATGCTGGACATTTTGATTTGAATCAGATTTATTCCACAGTATGTAGAAGAGCATCAACAGAACCTTTTGAGATCCACGCTATACCATAACTAATTAACTTGATAAACAAATCTGGCCTTTAGATTTGTGTGCAAACAGACTCACGAGCGCACATACACGCTGGGAGAGAAATGGTGTTGTTCCAAGTGTGAAATCTGTGCAGCTCATCAGAAACGAGCATTTGTTTTCAGAGTGCAATCGAATGCTGCTGGAGAGAGACAAACAGCCCAATCGCTGCGAGTAAACAAGGTGATTAGAAAGTTCAGCACTCTTTCCAGATTTACATTCTAACCCAGACCATGCTGTGACTTTGATGGAAGCTCAAGTATGTGTGTGTGTGTGTATGTGCACCTAGGCTCAGGTGTGTGTATATTCCTAAACGTACTGGAGGTATAATGCAGAACAGGAGCTTATGGAGCCAATTACTTATCGTACGAATGAATGAGATCCGTCCCTGTAGATCTACCAATAAACCCTGCCCCTTTCACACATTCATCTGTATTTTGGTCTCAAAACTCACTGCTAGTGGTGGTCCAGTCGATATCTGCTATATCTATATCAGTTCCCATAGTAACAACTTACGCATCAACACAATGGCAAAAGATGCAAGACGAAGAGAGAATTGAAAACAACATACGTGTCAGACTGTATTTACTATATATATACACAATAGTGAATATTTTACTTTCTTGTTTGCTCCCAATCATCGCATACTGAATGTCAATATGATGTTACAGTTGCATTACATCATAAATTATGAAAATTGACATGAAACATGATCTGAACGTTTAGAGTAAAAAAAACAAAAAAACAATCAAACTCCTTTTTAATTAGATACGAAACTAAATATTTATGTGGTTCGATCAGAAAATCAGATTTCATGTGTTTTGAGGGGTTCAGACCACAAACAATGTTCAAAAGACGTTGCTACGCTATTACAAAGAGAGTATGTTTGAGTCACTCCAGAGGAAGTAGGCACAATGTGTTTGAGAACAGGCCAGCATGGGGCAGAGTGTCAGACACACTGCCACCTGCCCCTGCTTTTGTTTGTGTGTGCGTGTGTGTCAGGCTGGCAGGTGTGTGGCGACACACGTCTCTAACACTTGTCCACTCATTTCTGCTCTCATGTCATCTCTCTGTCCTGTGGTGATGGACCTCTCGCTTACTAAACTTTAGCATGAACTAGTAGTAACTATGATGATTATATTATATACAGGTTATGCCTAGTTAAAGGGATAGTTCACCCCAAAATATATATATTTATTCTGTCATCAGTTATTCGCTCTTATGTCATTCCAAACCCATAAGACTTCCATCTTTGAAACACAACTGAACATATTTTTTAATGAAACCTGAGAGATTTCTGTCCCTCAATTGAAAGGCTGTTCACCCAAAAAAAACCTGATGTTTCAAAATATTCATAATGAGATCGTAAAATAAATCCATGTGAATCGAGTGGTTTAATTCAAGTCTTCTGAAGAGACATGATGGCTTTTATATGACAAACAGATTTAATTTAGGCTTGTATTCACATATAAACTTTGATCATCAAACATACATAGAGCACTCAAATATGGTAAATGAAAGCTCAGACGTAATTGCTTGACACGCAAGAATGAACCTCATTGGTTCTTGAACTTCAAGCCTGAATCTTTGAGCTTGAGCTTTCATTTATCAAATTTGAGATATTTTTTATCTCTAGATTTCATTAAAAATGTCTTCATTCAGACCTGCACACTCACAAGAGGTGACATCTTTGCTAATTAAATTGTTTTAGAAGAACATTTTTTGTGATTTTAACATGTAAACAAATCATTCTGGTGCGATCTGACAAGAAAATGAAGAGAAAAGACAGCATCTGCTTCAAGTACAAAACAAAAACAAATGTATTGACAATAGGGACACACAATTGGATTAGATTTCGTTTCACAAGCTTGCAATTCAATTAACTTGGAAATATAATATTGATTAATTTGGGACCAATCAGGTACATGGTTAATTTCCTCAAATAAATATATCTTTCTCAAACAATGCAAACAATTATGATGGTAATAAGCTGGTGTGTGGTGGATGCTGCAAATTGGTGAAGGTTGAAGAGATTCCCTAGCCTGACAAGCCAGACCCATATCAAGATGTTTGGTCTGGAAACTCACCATTGACAGCTCAATCTGAGGGGCGGGATAAACGGTTGTCTTTCAAACTCCCTCTGCACGCGATAGGATAGCGCTACCACCAACCAGAGCAACGAAGGTGAAACGGAGCTAGTTGACAGATTAAACTTTCGCCGTAGCCGGTCGGCAAAACTCTGAACACATCTTCCCTTTTTAAGAATGACTTCACTGCCGTTCTTTGTTCTTTTCTCAGAGAAAACCTTAACTCCAAGTCTTCCAGAGTTGCGGTCAAAGCTGATTCGAAAGACCGCCGTTCTCCAGTTTCTGTTTACTAGTTTCTGTTTACTAGTAGCACGCAAGCGCAACTCTGCCGTCATTATGTTAAGCCCCGCCTGCCCTGACCAGAGGTTGGTTTTTACAGCTCAGAAGGGTATTGAGAGTTGCTAGACGACACTTGTGGCAGATTAGATCCGCTGCCGCTAGGGTGCGTCTAGATTTCTAGACTAGAGATTCCCCCTTCCATATGTATAGTGCTTTGAGTAACCTACCTCAGAAAAGCACTATATAAAATGCTACAAATTATTATAAAATAATTATTACAGGGAATCCCAGATGGTAACTCATTAAAATATAAAGGTTAAAATTAATTGACTAAATTAAATTTAACATTTAAATTACACAAAAGGACATTTTTATAATAATGTTAAAATTATATTTTTAATGACATAATTATGTTTCTACTCATTTTTTATTATAAACATTTAAATGGTGGCTGTCACAAAAAAAATTTATTCAAACATACAACTTCATAATTGAAGAGCAGGTAAAAATACAATGAATATGCAATATTGTGCATATATTTAGGAAAATGCTCATCTCCAAGTAAATTTTTTTAGCTGACTAATGAGATTTGAACACTGAATGCCTAAATAAGGTAAATGTGACGTTACATGACATTGATTACATTGCTTTATTTCCACGTTTGAAACTGAAATTGAGCAATTGCATGTGACCTTTGATGAAAATTACAGGTCTCTCATCTTTTGGTGGCTGGTGGCTGGCTAAATCATTTTTTTGCCCAACTGTATCACTTTATTTGCAACATTTTTTGTGCGTAGTCATGTTACTTCATAAAATGAAGGTTAAACCACTGGAGTGAGTCACACACTGTATCTTTACTACCTTTCTGGGGCCTTAACCCGTTTAATCCCAAATTTTTTCCTGCAATGTGAGTACATGCAATTTACTCCTTAGACCTCCCTAACACACAAATGGTATGCTTTCTTTGATTTTATGTTGGTTAAGTTAGTGAAATATTAGGTTTTATACTCGGTCACAATAGTGACCGGTGGGAAACAGCATAGACAGAATTCATACAAATTCTTCTATTAGACCTATTTACTGGTTTGAAACTTAAAATAACAATAAAATATCCAACATATAAGAATGAGATATGATTAGGATTTACTTCAAAACTATTTCTATTGTTCATGATACACAATAAAACAAAAAATTGGGGGTATGAAAATTGCAGCCCATTGAAATAAATACAAAAATCTAGGTAACACGTTCATCTTCACTGAATAACGTGTCTGGCCAAAGAGAGGGGAAGAGGTGACCAACAAACCTTGAAAAGATCTAGGCACATACATGTAGTTATTACTCCTAAATATTAGGAAGAGCAACTTTGAACATTGAAGCACCAATTGGTAAATCCGAAATTTGGAAGTTTACAAGGTATATCTTATAAGGTTTATAAGGTATATCTCATAGATATAGATAGATAGACAGACAGACAGACAGAAGAATAGACTGATAGACAGATAGACAGAAGTATAGATAGATAGACAGACAGACAGACAGAAGTATAGATAGATAGACAGACAGGCAGACAGACAGACAGAAGTATAGATAGACAGACAGAGAGAAGTATAGACAGACAGACAGAAGTTTAGATAGATGGATAGATAGATAGACAGAAGTATAGACAGACAGACATATAGATAGACAGACAGAAGTATAGTTAGACAGACAGACAGAAGTATAGTTAGTTAGACAGACAGAAGTATAGATAGATAGACAGACAGACAGACAGACAGACAGACAGAAAGAAGTATAGCTAGACAAAGGTATAGACAGACAGAAGTACAGACAGAAGTACGATGGATGGGTGGATGGGTGGGTGGATGGATGGATGGATGGACGGATGGATGGACAGATGGACGGATGGATGGACGGATGGACAGATGGACGGATGGATAGTTTTCAGTTCAATCTGTGAGTGAGTTCATATGAATAACACAGAATGACATAGAGGGGACTTATTCTGTGTTATACTACCGGTCACAATTGTGACCGTCTTCTTTTATATGCATCCTGACAGCAGAATAAACCATGTATTCATATAATTTCAATATGTATGTAAAGATGACCCTTTCATGATGATGTGTGCAAAAAATGAATGAACTATTCAAAAATTTACTTTGATTAATTCATTAAATTTTCCTGTCATTTCTGTGCTTTCACATTGTCATTGTGCTAAGATGGCAGTACCAAGAAATAAGTGTGTGTGGTCACACGACCAAACTATGCAGCAATGTTAAACCTGCCCAGAACTCATGTAGACATCTTAAATGGGTATTATAAATGAAAATTTGCTTCATAATAGAAGTTGCTTTTTAATACAACACTAAAATATTCGAGGAAAATTTACGGTCACAATTGTGACCGGTGGGATTAAACGGGTTAAAGTGGAAGTTGTGTAGGCTGTCAATGGAAGGGCAGAAAGCTGTGAGATTTCCTCAAAAAGATCTTCCGAAGATAATGAATGACATTATTAAAAAAAATTGGTGAATTATCCCTTTAAGAAAAAGGGTAGTTACTGAAACATCTGACAAAATAAACTACACCGGTTTAAAATATTGACAAAGGACCACAGTTGGAAATTAAACTATTGGCTAATATTGGCACATTTACAGAAATGTCCTTATAAATAAATTAATAAATACATTTTGGTTTGGTCATAGCACCTCCGGTGGTCACTTTAGGAAAAGTAGTTCAAGCCACCCATAACTTCACCTCAAAACTGGCCCTATGTATTTTAGTAATACATTTTCCAATACATTGTGCATGTGACTATGAAGATCTTTTCCTGTCCTCTTACATTTGTCATATACATATCACTTTTTAAAATTCCCAGTGGATAAAATCAAGTCCACCCCAATTTTCTTTTGGATAGCTCTAATGCTGAGAAATACGTCAAATGTAAAAAATGTTGTGATTGCAGTCAGGGGCGTGGGACTGGGGGGATAAAGGGTACTGAGTAACCAGGGCCCGAGGCAGGGGGGGGCCTTAGAAGTCAGTTTTCTATACATACACATACATGGTACGGGGGCCCAGCAAGATGGTTTGTACCCAGGGCCCAAAATTTGGTGCTACGCCCCTGATTGCAGTTACATGTCGACTTTAATATAATCAAACATTGTGCTGATTTGTGCAACCTGTACTATCAGTAATGTCTTCCCTGCACAAAACAGGAGAGCAAAACTTTCCTACTGCAGTGATGACAAATTCTGTAAGCTCGTGTAATGTAGTGGTCACAGATGAATAGAAAACTAGCCAGACAGCGCCCCCAAGTGGTCAATTTTAGTAGGACAATCAAAGGGCCCGTTCCAACACAGTCCTGTATACCGTAAAGCCCCTCAAAAATGTGATGTGGGTGTATGGGTGCATGTTACTGTACCTGGAGCAGTAGTGGGTATTTCAGCACACGCTGCATGGGAACTACAAGCAAGTCTCTCAAAGTGAATTTCCCATTGTTGGCTCTCTTCGAACATTCCTGCAACATAAAGTAAATGAAATATGAAAACACTGAAGGATCTACAAAACCTAAAAAAAAAAAGATCTTTTAGCATTTTGGTTATGAGAAAAACTTATAAGAACTTATAAAATGAGAATGAAACATTGTAAATATGACAGATAGTGAAACATTTGTTCTGCACCTCTAGTTTCAGTCGAACGCCCTCTTTCTCCTTACAGATGAAGTCTAACAGAGAAATGGCTGATTCTACATGACTGCAGTATTTTCCATAAAGCAGAAGCCTAAAGCAGAGACAGGGTAAATGTTAAAAGAAAACACACACATCAGCAGTGCTTAGTAATATCATTCTAGAAATATTAAATATTAACCAGGCCAGCAAAAATTCAACGAATGCGCTGCAGATTTCCACAAAATTTGATTCTACACAAAAATCTGTCACCCCTTGCATATTTAATTCAGTTTTCATTCATTAATATGATTGCTTTGTTTGACTTTTCAATAAACGTTGAGTAAATTAAATAAAAAAAATACAATAACATTTCGGGTAATTGTATTATCATTCGGTTTATTTTTCTTACCCCATTGGCAGACGGTGTGCAGTTTCACACTAAATTGTGTGAAAATTAATGAATGACAGCGGGGAAAGAAAAATAAATTTAATTCAAAGCATATTCTGTGTAAACAAGTCTTCTTATTGTATGCAATTTTGCTCCTGAATTAACTTTATGATGTTTTGTTGATGTTTAAGTGTTTTTAGTGAAAAAATAAGATGAAGATACTTATTAAGATATACTTGAATGTGTTGGGTTTTATACTTGTCTTTGTAAGAAGTGAAGATCTGGTGGAGGTTTTCTGCATTTTTATTTTGAACAGAGTCTTGAATCTCGGCCATTAGGCTTTTGTGTACTTTAACCAGGTCCTGTGAAATGCGCACACATACACACACACACACACACACATTTGAAAGTATATATAAGATGGACATGTTAGACATTCTTTTATTTAAAAAATATAGAAACATGGTGGTCAGCTTTACTCACTGGTATATTGATGAAAACCTTGTTAATTTCTGTAGCTGAGATGAATTTTATCAGTGGAATCATAAAATACTGTTAAGACACACACACACACACACAAAAGTAAGCTCCATGTAGGAAAGTTATATCCTACATTGTGTGGCAACAGCGGAGCAGCTGTCTATCTGTCTAGACGTGAAGCGTGGCATGATGAAATCCTCCAAGCCGAGAATATGAATCTCACCTTCTCAATGGTCTCCAGAGTCTCAGTGTATTTGGCTTCTGTCTGTTTGATCTCTAAGAGACAGCAGCTTCTGATGTCCACCTCGGCCTGTTTCTGTCAACACAACTCACTGACGTGAGAGAAGACTACAGCAAGCTATCCAAAAGAAGCTTTAAAAACACAACCTAATGATGTTTTAAAGGGTCACAATGCAACTCATCCAGTTTAAAGACACATTTTTTTTCTGGTGCATTTTGTGTTTACAGTGGATTTACCCATAAAGATACTCATAAAGAAAGTGACCATATTTCTGGTAGGAGTAGGAGTTGGTGTTTTACAAAGGAAATTAACACTTTGATGCATTGGGAGAGTTTGTGTATGTGTGTGTGTGTGTATGTGGTATTGAGTCATTTGAGTACCGACTGAGACGCAGCAGCCTCAGTCCTCATCAGATCCTCATACACCTCTCCTCCCTCAACATCTCCATACACAGGGTCGTAAATATCTTCCTCCAGCTCCTCACTGTTCACACAAACACATTCAAGATTAGGACTTCAGAATTGGTTTAAAAATATGAACACAACAATTACACAACAGTTTTAAGACTTTGTGGCTACTCATTTTTAAATACAATAGATTGGTGCACTGTGGTACATATGGCTCTATTTCTATAAAAAAATTCCAGTGTAACTTCCTGTCTTCACACTTACTAATAATCAGTCATTCACATTCCTCCCACGCAAAAATGATTGCATAGGTTATGGATCTCATACATTACATAGAGTTTATCAGAAACAAAACACATACATACACGTGGGTGACTAAAACCGCAAGTGCTAATGAGTTTCAGTCAAAATTGGTATCTCATTGCTTCCAATAAAAAACAACTGTCTCTTAACCAATTAGGTTAAGAGATCTTCTTACTTACTCAAGGAGATCTGCCAAATGGATGTATATGTCTTCATTTTCACTGCTTTCCTCTGTGGGGAATGACCTGTGAAATCGGTACAGAACTCTTATTTTAGCTCATAGAATAAGAAGATCAACTGATTCATTTTGCAAATGCAAACCCACCTGATCCCTCTCTGTTGTGCAATAGGCGTATATGAGAGTTTTGATAGTGTGTCGATGACCTGGAAAGACAATAGCGTGTTTCTGAATTGCAAGTTACAGATAAACATTGTGTCGGTTGTTGGTCTACTTACATATAGTCTTTTAGTTTATCTGTAGTCATTGTTTTAAACATGTTTCTATGGTCATTTGAGACAAAACAGTTTAATGTATAACAGTCCATTGCTGTACAGTCAACGAGACGGCAGAACATTTTCACAAAATTAGATTTACTTTAGGGAAAATGTACTTTTGTCTTCAGGAAATATAATAAAATAAATATAGGTAAGTATAATTTAGTTATACATTTACATATATCTTCATCCTTCAATGACATTCCATTACAAAACAATTTAAAATGTAAAACATAAACTGTAAAGGTCAGCTGCTGATATTCTCAAGCTATTGATATTTATTTTATTGTAATATATTAGTATGTATATGTAGTCTTTGGGGAAAATATGCAATGACAAAACTGTGATATGACACTTTTTAAGTGAGTAAAGTTTTTTTTAAGAAATAAAAAATACAATAAATTAAGTAAATAATAGGGTGAATATTAAATCCCCAGTTTTAGCTGAAAAGCAGAAGTGATTCCTATTAAATTATACCTATAAAAAGTGATCGCTATTAGAGAGACGCTGCACTATCGGCAGAGGAAGTGGTCTTGCAATACCAAGCTAGTCTGATGTGGGCTTGCTTTCTCACATTTCTCATGCACACACAGACATACAGATTGACATATGGTTACACACATACATGCATGCATGCATACACACAAACACAATATGTACAAATAGAAAGATCTAGGTGATAGCACACCATTTGGGTCTTTGACTCGCGCTTCAGAACACCTGTTGAAAACCAACCCTGTTTCCTTTAGAAAGCTATTTTTGTTTGCACCACTGATGTGTTGTCTTCTACTTCCAGTCTCGCTTCATGCATTCTAAGTTGCATAAACGTTGTAGCATTTTAACTCTTTCACAGGTGGCATTCTCTGGAGACGGAAACAGAAGAAATCCCTGAGAAACAAATTTAGCTAAATCTAAATATTTCCCTTATATCTGTTCCAAAAAGTAAAAGTATAAGAATGAATAAAACCATGGATTGAGTACATGATTACTAATAAAACCTGCATTTTATATAACATCTTTGAGGTGCATTAAAAAAGTCACCTGTACAGTATAAAGTGAAGATGCCAGTCAAAGGTTTTTGCAGCTTTACAGGCAGACCGCAGCTGAATTTCAATACCACCATAAAGCAGCACAGCAGAGGTGAGCTCTTCATTCTGCATCTCAATAGATAGTGCATTCATACAATCCAATACTGAAACTAAAAGTGAATGTGTAGAAGACTATATTTAGTTTTATATTTCAGCAATAAAAAAATAGCCACAAATTTTATCTAATTTGTTTAAATGCTTGAAAAAAGCTTTGAAACGATATGGAAAGGGAGTTTATTTTACATTTGCATTATATTTATGCATTTGTAGATTATTTTATCCATTTAAGGTATACAATATACTTTATCAGTCCATGGCATGCATTCTCGGGAAATCAAACACATGACATTGGCGTTGCTGGTGCCATGCTCTATTGTTTGAGCTATAGGTTCTTTACAAACTAAACTTTCAATAATTGTTATTGGATAAACTATACTGGATAATCAATGAAAACAGCCAACAATTTTCCATTAGACATACAAACTGCTTCAATACTGTTAAAAACACCCTATAATGCACTGTGCCAAGATTGTACTGAGCTATAATCTAGACAAAGATAGTAGCTATTGCGGCATCTAAAATATAATGCATTTTTAGCTCACAATATAATTCCTATTTCTCCTTCCATTTGTGTTATTTCATAGGGTCAATGACTTTAACATTAATGATAATAAAGAATGAGAAATCTAGATATTTAGATATTTCCTGTGCTTCTGTTCATCAGAAGGAAGTTTAAAAAAAATGCACTTTTTAATCTGAATGTGGTTTTAACTCTTTGAGATTTGTGAAATTTAGAAATCAGGGACAAGACCATGATTTCAAACATAACTAAATAATACAGCCAAAGAAAACAGTTGTTCTGATGCACTTCATGCATACTAATTAGACTAACAAGTACACACCAGACTATCAAACTGTACTCTGTATCAAACTAACTGTATCAAACTGAACTTACTTTTTCCATTCAAAACATATGTGAAGCAAATAATGCAGCTCAAGATAAATCACTATTGCTTTAGGACTGTAAAGACAAAACTCCCATCACCTATTGATTTGATATGGTTGTGTTATCTATCATTATACTACCCCAGTAACCTAATAATAAGAGAATGCCCGGAAGGCGTGTAGTAAATCCATATCTTTACTGTCAAATGGGGTGACTGAAACAACAACATGCAGAGGATGTGCTTTGAAATCTATAAAGAAACAGCACAGGAAGATGAAAGGTGCAAAAAGGTGAAAATACAACCTCCAGACAGCTGTGTGGTCTTCACGACAACACATGCAAACGTGAGCAAAGTTCTTCTACATTAACACCTGTGTGAATCATGAGAAACAATTTTAAGAAAGCAATAAGCAATGAGAGACATTGCAGTGTTGTCGTCTGCCGCTTTAAATGCTTAAGCTCTATAAAGAGTGGCTACTGATTGATACTGATTAAGGAGCCATTGGCTTCTATAAGGGAAAAAGTATTTTTTAAGTGCCACAAAAAATACACGTGTTTAAATTTTGTCATGTGTTTTGCACGTCTGTATCAGCCTTTTCATCCATCTTTTGGATGTCCTGGGAACTAAAAATTTTAAAGCAGGAACTTAATTGCTTTTCCAACATACAGTCACAAAGAATTGTTCTTTACACAGAATCTGAACGAGTGTCATAGACCATAATAAAGTCAGCATCCAGTGGCTAATGAGAAGGCTATAGTTTGTCCTCTTCCTAATGCATCCTATAAATGTTGCTGTATGTATTGCACACACGACACACCTAATCTATTTTTCTTTATTAGTAATATATCTGAGAGGTAAATTTGGTTAAAGGCAGCTTCTCACATTCAATTATATGAGAGGTGTTGCATTTTTAGCTTTCTCAAGTAGACAGCAGGTTAAGTAAAATTATGTGATATAATTCATCTCTTTAGCGAAATGCCCCTTTCTATAGTTGTTTTTCTAGCTGGCTAACAAGTTTATGATCATTAAATTGCTTTTCTAAAGGTAATTTTGATGCTATGTGACATGATTGTTCTCAAGCTGTTTTATACAAGCTCTTTCCAAGGTTGAAATGCTGATTGAGTGATTTGTTAGGCCACATTAAAGAGTAGCAAAAAATGTATTGCTTGTATTTTATGATAAAATCTACAGAATTTGAAAGCTGAAAATGTGTTACCTGTTTATTAAAATGAACAAACACATGTATTACGTTAAGTACAAATCTTAATGCAAAGATGGCTGCGGTAACAGGCAGCAACAGAAAACAGCAAAGATTAAAAGTTATGGAGAATTAGAATCCTTATCAGTATCAATTAAAAACGAGAACTGTTAACTATTAGTTTGCGTCCACACAGCTGACCTGTTTATCTGTTGTAGTTTACCCACGAAATAGACACTGCATTCTTGCACTTTTACAGTACTTGGTCTAAGATGTTCATCCACTGACGCATCTTATGCTGGCACAGCTATCAGCATTGTTGCTCGATAGAGATGAGGGCTTTGAAAAACCATGATATCTTTCATTTTGACATGCTTTACACAACATGCAGATAAAAATGCACACAATTTTTTAATCATATACATTTATATGGTCGCCTGTGGCGATTTCAGCAAAAATATCACTCGTAAATTTATATTTTTAGAATTTTTTTAGTCTACCGTTTTAGTCGCAGTCTGTAGCCCTGTTTTTATAGTTCATCAGATGGAAAAAATAGCTCTTAAAGGTTTTTCTCTGTGCTGTCATCGTTATAGTTGTGGTGTGGCTATTATTTTATATTTAGAATGATTTTTAGAACAATATCTTTATCATTATCGTTATACACCCACCTAAACGATTATTAGGAACATCTGTTCAATTTCTCATTAATGCAATTATCCAATCAAACAATCACATGGCAGTTCCTTTAATGCATTTAGGGGTGTGGACCTGAACTCCAAACTGAATGTCTGAATGGGAAAGAAAGGTGATTTAAGCAATTTTGAGCGTGGCACAGTTGTGGGCAGTCCTGTGAGTGAAAATGCCTTGTTGATGCTAGAGGTCAGAGTAGAATGGGCCGACTGATTCAAGCTGATAGAAGAGCAACTTTGACTGAAATAACCACTTGTTATAACCAAGGTATGCAGCAAAGCATTTGTGAAGCCACAACATGCACAACCTTGAGGCGGATGGGCTACAACAGCAGATGACCCCACCGGGTACCACTCATCTCCACTACAAATAGTATAATTTTCACGAACTGACTAAAATTGGACAGTTAAAGACTGGAAAAATGTTGCCTGGTCTGATGAGTCTCTGTTTAGACATTCAGATGGTAGAGCCAGAATTTGGCGTAAACAGAATGAGAACATGGATCCATCATGCCTTGTTACCACTGTGCAGGTTGGTGGTGGTGGTGTAATAGTGTGGGGGACAGTAATGCGCGGGTCAATGTATAAACAACCTGCACCCGACCGACATTTTCAGCTAACCCGCCCGCAAATCGGACCGCAAAAAATAAAATATTGTAACCTTACCCAACCCACTTCCTGATCCGCATTTTTTAAAAGTAGTAAATGCTCCCTGGCATAATATCCATTAATCCAGCCTTTGGAGGAGAGAAATGTTTCAGGCCCTGACTACGCTCAGAGGTGCGGCGGCAAGAGCAGGCAGTTCTTGAGGCGGCCCATCATTGTCTATTTCAGCTCTAGATGCATATTATTGATGAACGCAATGTTTATGTTTCGACCCTGCTTGGAGACTTCATTAGCAGGTCAACTGAGAGAGAGCACACTTTTCCAAAAGGAGCGCAATTCGCAAACTGTTATTTTTCTGAATGCTGTATGATATAGCCTAGTGTTGTGTAATAAAGGCTTGATTTGTTCATTTATTTTGTTTTGTTTTCTTAACAAGTAAGATACTGCTTGTCGTGTTTATTAAGTCTAATCGAAGTGTGCATCTCTCCCCCGACTTTACCAACAAAAATCCTGCCCTGGAATGTATATGCCAAAATGAGTTTTATGCACGGTCTTTCACATGCATATAATACGCACTTTATGGCGTATTATACGCACAAATCACCCACCCCACCCCCCTAATCCTACCCAAGAGCATGTCATATACACACCATAAAGTGCGTATCATATGCACGTGAAAAACTGTGCAGCAAATGCACCGTAAAACTCATTTTGGCGTATACATTGCACGGGATTGCACACTCGTACTATTGATACGCATTCACGTGATCTTGTTGGACATTACTGAGCTAGGCTATAAGCATTTAAAAAAGGATAGCGTATTAAAATGGTACAATTGCTCAGTTCAACGTGTTGGGAAATCAGCCATTTTGTAATTGTCCTGTGTCCTGTGTTATTTCAAACGACCGGACTGATCGCGACCTGAATATCATTAAAAATATTTTTGAATGACTCGTAACCGCTGGTTTTTGGATCAACCCGCGCATCACTGGTGGGGGATGTTTTCTTGGCACACTTTAGGTCCCTTAGTGCCAATTGGACATCGTTTAAATGCCACAGCCTACCTGAGAATTGTTTCTAATCATGACCACCATGTACCCATCCTTTGATGCTACCACCAGCAGGATAATGCACCATGCCACAAAGGTCGAATCATTTCAAATTGGTTTCTTGAACATGACAATTAGTCCACTGTACTAACATGGCCCCCACAGTCACCAGATCTCAACCCAGAGCATATTCGTGATCTTGCAACTGCAAGATGCTATCCTATCAATATGGGCCAACATTTCTAAAGAATGCTTTCAGCGCGTTGTTGAATCAATGCCACGTAGAATTAAGGCAGTTCTGAGGGCGAAAGAGGGTCCAACACAGTATTAGTATGGTGTTTCTAATAATCCTTTAGGTGAATGTAGTTATTGTCCTGTGCAGGGTTTGACACAAGCTCAACAGCAACTGTAATTAGTTTTTTTCCAAAGTCACTCACCACTCAGTTTTCACTGAAATTTTGAATATTATCTCATAATTTGCCAGCAGGTATTATGCTGCAGTCACTTTAAGACCTGACACAGAGATCCATTATACTGTTACACATGCTTTTTCATTCCCAACTGTTTATGTTCACTTAAAACATAACTGACTGTTTACATCAGAGGTCTTCAACCCTGCTCCTGGGGACCCACTGTGCTGTAAAGTTTATTTCCAACCTGCTTCAGTACACCTTCCTGTGTATTTTCAACAAGTGATCCTGAAGAGCTGAATTAGCTTCACCTGTCTTTGATTAGGGTTGGAGCTAAACTCTGCAGGACACTGGGGTTGCGTCCCAATTCGCCTACTTATACTACGTCCTAAAAGTATGTACTCTTTTTGTGAAGAAAAAGTATATACTTTTGAGTGTGTAGCAGAAAAGTATGCAAGCTTCGGGACATACTACTTCGCCATCTTTAACGGACTCTGTCGCTTAGTTACGTGCATCCTCTTATGTGTTTGCAGTTTAAATATAATGATTCATTTAAAAGTTAATGGCCAAACGTGTCATTACAAAAGTTCACAATGCTACTGCAGGTGAAATATAACGTGGACAACACTGAATAAATATATTTTTGTCAGGTTAAATACTGATAGTTGGTCACTCAAACCCCTTTATCTAAACTTCTCTACTTAACCGTCGGACTTGCACATCCGCCATGTTGTAGTTCTAATCGAACCAACTCGCAATGGGTTGTGGGTAATATCAGGTGTTAAGAGTGTGCGTCGATCTGTACTTCGAATTCTGACTGGAAATAGTAAACCATCCGGGTATGTTTGGAATACTCTTTTCAAGATACTACGATTTGGGACATAGTAATTCTATTTTCGAGTACTATTTAGTATGAATAGTATGCGAATTGGGACGCAGGTTGGTCTCCAGGAGCATGGATTGAAGACCTCTGGTTTACATGAGTACTAGCCAAGATCAGCATTTTAACATTATTTTCTGTGAATTTGACTGTTTAAGCACAATACGCAGCAAAAAAGAACTAAATTTAGTACTGAGAGGCGGCTTTATCTGTGTGCACTTTGGGTGTGAGCATAAAATCTGCGGGAATGAGTGAAATTATGCGCAATACAAATACAATCGAAATCAAGCCTGCCGCACTTCACAATTGACAGCTGAGACTGACAGCTTCTCTGAGCGAATTGGAGCTTTAGCTTTAATTTCTACATTTCCATAACTGTTTATTTCACATCAACATAATGAATTGTTCAGCATCTGCGAAAGTGTGGGCGGCCTTTTGATATGGTCGAAATTCAAGCCCTGTAACACCAACAATATTAATCTGGAGTAAATGAAACGAGGACGGTTTGTGTCTCAACTCGTTGTCGGAGAGATGAGAGAGCAAGAAAGCACAGCTGGTGCTGAGTGTTTATTCAGCGGAAAATGAGTATTGGAAGTGTTTCAGTATCGTTATGTATTGAAAAATCTATATTTTTGACAATACTGCATTGCACTTAGTTTATTATTTCAGAGGTTTTTTTAAAAGACTATCATTGAAAATAAAAATTCTATAAAATTCAACCCGACAAAATGGCTAGCAGGCATTCTGTTACATGCCACTGCTAAAATCTACCCGCATTTGGTGGGTTGGCAGGTGTTAATGTCAAGCCCTGTTCCTGTCTGTGAACGGGCCTTTACAGTCATTTATGGCTCCATCAGTTTAGTGCAGCAACTCATACGGCACACTGCTTATGTAAAACATATGAAAACTTGAAATAAACTATAAGTATTGTAATAGAGTTGAATTTTATTTGAGTAATATAATTCATTATACTAACTGTATGCAGTTGCTGGGCAAAGTACAGTATGCTACCTGGCATGTGCTTTTTAGCATTTTACAAAGGCTTTGAATGGCATACCATCTAATCAGAGTCTGAACAATGTTTTATAAAGTTTATTTTACTTAATACTAAAATAAGCACATCATTTCAATTCAGAGTACTAAATGTGAGCTGTAATACATGTAATTAATTCATATTATAATTTAAAGAAGATTTAATGGATGTGGATGTAACATGCATACTTACAAGGCAAACTCATGTTAGTAGATTGCTGCGGGGCAAAGATTATTCTGAAGGATTAACTTAAACCTTGAGAACACCGAGAGACGTATAAATGGGGCAAAACACAGCAACTACAGCCTGAAACAGCGCAATGTGAAGTACTGTTAACAATTATTTTCAGCAGTCATTACTCTGGCCTTCATTGTCACATGATTCTAAGAAATCACTGTAATATGTTGATTTGGTGCTTAAGAACCGTATTACCGATTTTAAAAAAGTTGTGCTTCTTAAAAGTTTTGTGGAAATGGTGTGTGATTAAAAAAATCTGCGTTCTTTGATGAATAGAAAAGAACAGCATTCATTTGAAATCTTTTCTAACATTCTAAATATCTGTCACTTTTGATCAATTTAATACATCCTTGCTAATTGGAAGTATTAATTTATTAAAAAAATTAAATCAAATTTAACGGTAGCGTACATATATGAAAAAATATGTATATATAAATATTTAGATACAAATATATAGGTCACAACTGCAAGAAACAAAGTAACAATTGCAAAAGAAAATACTAGAAGCTAAAGTACAATTGCAAAATACATAGACTTTATTTGTTATAATAGCTATCTTTATTGATGGGGGAACACCAAAAGAAACAGTCCTAGGATATGTAAAGATGGGGATGACTGAGGTCCTCTATCAAACGGCCAACTCATTCAAAATGTCATGCTACTGAAAAATGTACCGTATTTAAATTAGTAACATTGCTACTAATAGTTAGTTACTACCCACACCGACCACTTCATCTTATTCTGCTATTCACCATTCATCTTGCATAACTGCACAAAACAACCAGATACATTATATGCTGAACAAATGACACTCCTCAGCTCCATATACATACACACATGCCCTTAGATGGAAGCTTTTTAAAACTAGGGGTGTTTGCATGGCTTTTCTGTTCCCTGCATTAGTCTGTTCTTTCAGGAGAGCTCTCCCAGCTGTAGTCCAGCCCTACAGGGCTGTGCTAATGCTTCTGCATGGCTGCAGATGTCAAACAATAGCTGAACTCCTCTGTGAGAACAGCGCTGTCCCTCACAGCACAAAGGACGTGCCACTTTATGCTTAACCCCACATGAGGCTGGACCTTCAGCCACTGCGCTTGGTAGGAGGAGAAACGCCAAGAGGAAACTACTGGAGCTGGTTACCCCTGTGGCTCAGGGAATTATTATTTTACATCGCCAGACAAAGACAATCTAAACTTTCACAAAGAGGTCGTACAATTGGTTGTACAGGAAGGTTGTGGAAATAAATTAGCTATTTATTACAGGTCACCTTCATAGGCCAGACCACATCAGCCAGGCATTTACAAGGGTCTGGGAATACATTTTCTAAAATATAAAACAGATTATGTTCACTGCATGGGGAATGGGAATGTAAGGACATCTTGGTGTAGAGATAGAAAACAATGTTCATAAAATGATTATGATTATTCTTTGGACATCATAATGCGGCAGAATTAAGAGTACAGGGGCCAGTTGCATATAGCCATTATGTTAACTAGTGAGACTAAATAGCAGTTGGTTTGGGGTAATCAGTCTTACTTTTTGCCATTAAATTAGACCAATCTACCTTTTTATGTAACAGACTGATGTAAAAAGCTATAAACAATTTCAAAGGGGAAAAAAAGATAACTATCTAATGAGACTAGTTTATGCAACTGGCCCCAGAACTGTATATTAGATTCTCAACTTCTCTGGGCAGCCGTATCACACTCCCCCCTCTATCAATACATACTGTCTGACCCATATTCAGCAAATAATGTTTTTAGTCTCAGCATTCAGTCAGCATGAATCACAGCTAATTCTGATTTCAAAATAATACAAATGACTAATGTTCATTATATAAATTAAATTAATACATTCACTAAATATGTTTATTGTTCACTATAAACTTCCAATTATTTTAATTTTATTTTTTTATTACCTTTCCAAAATCACGAACATCGAAGAGATCGAAGGCATCAAACAATTCGCTCTTCTTCATCCCAAATGCTTCACAGCATGCAGACAGAAATGTACGGATATTCTTCAAGCAGAGGAACTAAAAGAGCAAAAACAATATTAAAAAATGTTGTAAACAATTAAATATATATATATAGTGTGTATGTGTGTGTTTTTCTAGCCTCATGGGGACTTCAACCTGAATGCACACAGACTCATGGCTCATGGGGACTCGTGTCAATATGGGGACTTAATGTCCCCACCTAGAGAGACGTGTGTGTGTGTGTGTGTGTGTGTGTGTGTGTGTGTGTGTGTGTGTGTGTGTGTGTGTGTGTGTGTGTGTGTGTGTGTGTGTGTGTGTGTGAGCCTGTTTATGTGGTTTATGAGGACACAAATTTGTATAACTACATGGGTATTACACTGGTATTACACTATAAATGTGGTTTATGAGGACATATCAAATGTCCTCATAATTCAAATGGCCTTAAAAACATACTAAATGATGTTTTTTTTGAGAAAGTAAAAATGCAGAATGTTTCCTGTGATGGGTAGGTTTAGGGGGAGGGGCAGTTTAAGGGGATAGAAAATACGGTTTGTACAGTATAAAAACCATTACGCCTATGGAGAGTCCCTGTAAACCACATAGACCAACATGTGTGTGTGTGTGTGTGTGTGTGTGTGTGTGTGTGTGTGTGTGTGTGTGTGTGTGTGTGTGTGTGTGTGTGTGTGTGTGTGTGTGTGTGTGTGTGTGTGTGTGTGTGTGTGTGTGTGTCCAGGGCAAAGAATTTCTGTGGAAATGTGGCCTTGTGAGAGACAAATTAGTGAAATCATTAAGGCTAACAGCCTTTCCCTTCGGTAGATGAGAAAAAAAGATTTCCAGCTAATCACAAACGGTCTCTATTGCCTAATTGGTGCAATTGACTATTTCTGCTTCTTCATTTTCTGTCCAGTCGAAGATCACAATAGATAAGTTGCTTTTAACTCCTTACTACGAGGGAAGTGTTTGTGTGTCTGTCATGAAAGCTAAATTTAATTTCAATATTTAATTAGTTCAAATTCATTTATTTAAATTAATGTTAACTCATTTTCAGAGCACAAAACACTCACACTTATCAAAATACACATGATGACTACAGGAGTCGGATAAGTGACAGGGACGCTGACTAATGCAGCAAGGGATGTTGTTGAAAATTGCTCTTTTCCGTTGTCTGATGGAGACTGACTGTGTCTCGTCAATCCAAAAGGGTGGATTTGTGAGTTTAAAAAAAGTTGGATTTTATCAGGTCACTGGAGTGAAACAGGGGCATCTGGGAATAGTCGTTTGGCCCTGGGCAGACTGCCTGAGACTTCTCAGCCCTAAACACTTACTTACACACAGCAGTGAATCAGACAGAACATTCATCTGGACGACTTTTGGGTCCCTACCAAAACACGATGTACGTTTAAAAATTGATGTTTCATTAGCTCAATGTTTACCCAGTTTGTTGAAGAGCTTTTCAGACTGACTGAATGATGCAGTATACAAAGAGAGCTGTGTATGTCTACCACTGCGCCTTTTGTGAAGTGAAGTCTAGCTGGCACTGGGGTCCCTTGTAATATTATGGCACTGGCTAGTACTATAAAGGTTTAAATGAAAATGTCAAAATATAGGCTACTGTATAAAATATGCAGGTTTAAAACAAATGTGCTGAAAGAGCTATATAGGCCTACCCCTCATATGTACAATAAGAGTCAGTAGGAAGTGTTTCCCTAACTGCAATTACGTTACATTATAAAAATACAAATTTTATTACAGTTCATAAGCAATAAAATAACATCCTGTCTATTATTTTCGCTCACCTGTGACATCTGTGGTCTGAGATTGATCTCTTTCAGGTTAATGGTGTCGGGTCTGAGATTGTTCAGCAGTTGGCACAGAAGCACCCCATCCCGTAGAGTTTGGGCCAAATCAAAAACCTGCGCCGAATCCGCCGTGACCCGATGATTCCGGGGCAAAACTTTACAATTTATCAGCCACAAGCTGCATTGCCTCCAGTACTCCATAATGCGCGTATAAAATTGGAATCAACAACTGTGGAATAAATCTGACACCGTTAAATGAAGCTGAGGTGTAGAAACCCCAGTAGCAGACGAGCGCGCACCTTGCGTTATATTTGGCATCCGTGGTTTCCTTTTTTGAGCCTGCGTTCTAAGTTGCCAAAACTGAGACTTGTGCGCACTAATTTGGGTTTATCCGCGGTCTACAAGGACTATAAACCCCTATCAGTGGAGTTACGAATTCTATCATGGCAAAGTTTTTATGATAATTGAGCCGTGCGCCGCGGTCTGGTGATCTTCCAATGGAGAAGTCTTATCTTATGAATATTAATGAGACGTTGTTAACTCTGCCTCGTAATCTTCCAATGGCAAAGGCTCGTCTCATGAATATTAAGAGCCAGGTCTTCATCATAGTAGGATAATTTTGCCCCCCTTAGCCTATCAAATGAGCTTCCTTTTCCGTTAGTTTTGACTATCTGATGGGTTCTCACCGCAAACTGTAATGTCTTCTAATCTTGCAGATTTATCTCTTTCCTCCTTTAAATATCGTACTGACTTTGAAGGGATTTATATTACGATGTAAAACTGTAAATAAATTATTTGTCAAACCTGTATGATTAATAGTGTCCAGAATAAAGAAAATATGAGAACTAAGAACAGGGCTAAATTATTATTATTATTATTATTATTATTGTTGTTGTTGTTGTTGTTGTTGTTGTTGTTGTTGTTGTTGCTGTTGTTGTTTCTTCTACTTCTTCTTCTTCTTCTTCTTCTTCTTCTTCTTCTTATTATTATTATTATTATTATTATTATTATTATTATTGTTGTTGTTGTTATTATTATTACGAAGGGTAGTCTGGCCTTAGTTTGATGTGATCTGCAAATGTAATTATTTTATCTTGTCTTATCTGAAATGTGCATTTATTACAAATAAATAAGTATTCTAGAAAAATCAGTTTGCTTTATTTTATGAGTTTTTTTTAGAACTTTCAGACAATTTTATAATGAGGCAAAACCAGTAGCAAAACCAATTCGCATCTAATTTTAAATTGTATTTAGTAATAATTTGTTATTGGTTTAGTTAAATCATATAACAGTCAACGTTGCACGTGCATGTGAGGCGTTGTGTAGTCACGTGCTTACTTCTGTCCAATCAGCAGCAGGGGAAACGCAGTTCCATAACAACACAAGCGCTTCCTCAGTAAATGCGTTGTGTAACTTGCAAACTTCAGATTCCGCTTAAGGTAACTTACACTATAGGATTTCAAGGTGAGAAACACTTTCGTTTTAAACTGTATTAACCATTAGTACACGTGTCACGTGTGTACGTTAAATATATTCTAAGCTTTAGGTAAGCATGATACAGTTTCTCTCGCTTATATTTCGTTTCTGAGTGTTTTAAGTTATCTCGTTGTCACAGATGGCTCTTGCCCTGGCTGACAGGGCTATCGGAGCAATCGTTGCCTCAGCTGTGGCCGATGCTGCAGGTTTGCATTACTTGAATACTAGTAACAAAATATTATGTTTAGCAATATAGTCACGTTAAATATCACGGCTGATTTGACAGTAATTAAATGTTACTGTGTATTTACAAGCATTGAATACTGCTGAAGATCATGCACATGACATTGCAATGTATGTAATCACACATTGTTCTTGTCATTACTACAGTAGGCTAAATCATTTTTGAAGCAGGTAATGTTTCCCTATAACCAAATATATACACAGATTTGTGTTCATATACTCTGCAGCACAACCGCTCCACTGGGTCTATGACCAGCAGAAGCTGAGTGTGTTACTCTCTGAAAGTCCTCAGCCTGAGTTCCGCCCTGAGTCTGCCAACCCGTTCTACAGGAGGAACACCGGACAGCAGAGCTGCTATGGAGATCAAGCATTCGTGCTCCTGGAGTCCCTGTCCGAGTGTGGAGGTGAAAAATACTTAAGAAAAACAATTATAACATGATACATTCCAGTTTGTAACTTTAATATGAAAACTTTATTTTGATGCTATGTGTATCACCATGTTGTTATTCATGGGTCACAGGTCTCAATGTTGAAGATCTTAAGCAGCGCACCTACAAGTTCTTTGGACCAGGATCTGAATATGACTCACCAGTCAATGATCCTTACAGAGATAAAGGAGGTAGATTAAATTCATTGCACAAGGACATTTTCATCTTTGTTTACTTTTTTATTAGTTATTCTTGAAATATTCCAAGGTATATTTGTTTTTCTACATTGCGACAGCTCTTGTTTTACAAACCATTCTAATAAGAAGTGTGTGTGTGTGTGTGTGTGTGTGTGTGTGTGTGTGTGTGTGTGTGTGTGTGTGTGTGTGTGTGTGTGTGTGTGTGTGTGTGAGTGTGTGTGTGTATATGTATATATATATTGGAAC
Source organism: Pseudorasbora parva (assembly GCF_024679245.1). Lineage (NCBI taxonomy): Eukaryota > Metazoa > Chordata > Actinopteri > Cypriniformes > Gobionidae > Pseudorasbora > Pseudorasbora parva. Next base: position 13,068,686 of record NC_090180.1, read on the forward strand.
TGAACAGTGTGCCCCAATGGGGAACGGCATTAGCTTGGCTATAATACCACAATTTTTACGTACAGTGCAGGTGCCTGCTAAAAACTTTACATCTGAGGTGTTTAAAGACTCCATTTGTCCATTGTTTATTTCTAAAGAAACACGACAATGTATAAAAGGCTATACCTATCTTTTACTGTCTATGAGGCAGTTGGGGGGACATGGAGACATAAAGTCCGATAAAGTCAAGGGAGAAGAATAGGGAGAAGCCCAGAAGCCCACAGTGAGCCAAAAGCAACAGGACAAAACATTTAAACAACGTGATTCAGATTTTACTTTTCACAACTACTAGAAGACTTACAACTGTCAGAGAGGTTGCTTACATCATATCTACGTCGTCAAGCTCAGTCTGAGCCTGCGCAGTACGCTCAGCCATCAGGAAGTGAGTGCTTCTAACTGACTTCACTGTCGCCGTTGAAGACTATGGGGTCCCTGTGTCCATTTCTTTTACTGGCTACATGCGAAAGCCTAGACAGCTGACTCGTTGCCTCGCTGCATTATCAGGCAATGGCTTGTAAGGCAGTGTTTTGTGCACGAAGGCACCTCACGAAATGATCTACAGCAATAGAGCGAGCTTTGGTGAGAACTTACATATATTTAATTACTACATTAGTAATTTCTCGCTAGAAATGACATCAGAAGTGGAAAATATTGGTAAAAAAACATATATTTACACACAAACTGACCAGCAAACGCAACTTTCGGACGCCATCTTATTTTCCCAGCTCAACTGTCACTGAATGGAAAGCACAGGATTGTGGGATATCAAAGGCAGCGAAGGATACATATATGCTGCCTTCAAAACTCAATCAGATGGAGACAGGCAGTGAAGCAAACATTAGATTCCGCCGTAGATTGATGCCTTCCTGCCTTAAATTGTGTCCTCCGAAGGCAGCATTTTCGAGGTTTCGGACGCAGCCACTGTCTATGCTTGTGAACCGAAGGTAACACAGATATGACGTCATTGACAGGCGACTCCCTAAGACATCCCAGTTCCTTGGTAAAAAAAGCAACTTTCTTACAATTTACAAATAGTTGGAAACATTTGGGATATTGTAAGAACTCTTACAATTCTTATATTGTAAGAATTCTTATATTGCAAGAATATTGTAAGAACTTATATAACACTGGCCTGGTGGGTTTTGGATATTTTACTGCAAAAATCCTACAATAGTGCACCTTTAACAATGATAACCGTGCCTGCAGGTTTGTCTGTCATTTTGACTCATAACCCCAAACAGATGGTGAGGTTTGTTTTGTTTTCAAATATGAGCTTTTTTTTTCTGAATTATTCATGACTTCATAATTTTTTTCTCTCAAGCTCCCAGGCCTCAACTACCTATTGAGGGACCCTGGAGACATGCAAGCCTTAAGAGCTTTATTAAAAATGTGGATGCAGGCAAGGAAGAGACAGGTATTGTCAGTTCTGTTTCTGAGAACAACTAAGTCAGATAACATCCTCCTAATTTTTTTGTGTAGCCGTATTATTGTTAATACACATTGTTAAGAAATCTTAATTGTGACACTTTTCAGGTTGTGAAACTGATAATCAGATTGATGGAGTGGCAAAGCTGGCTCCCATTGTAGCGTGCTATGCTGGAAAGTCAGAGATGTTGGAGAGGGTTGAGGAAGCCATCCGTGTCACACAAAACAATGACATATGTGTGGCAGTGACTCTCGCTGCTGCTAGGTAGGTTGGTAATATATGATTGACATGTGGTGACACACAACTACATACAACTAAGCAACTAGAATATTTACTTCCATTTCCAATATGATACTCAAGCCCCATTCACACCGGCTGTGACTTTGTATGTTGCTAGCCTCTGTATTGTGAAGGCGCTTGTGGGCATTCCTAGCTCTGTTTCTCTAGGACAGGTAGACTGTACATCTGTGGCCACATCTTTAGAAAAATCAAATATAAAACTAAGATATCATTCTAATTTGACTAGGAATTAGAATTAAAAGTAGAATTCTCCTGTTGGAGAGGGACGTTATATAAACTACAGCAGTGCTCGGTTCATTAAATCAGATTAACAATCGTTCAACCAACAAATTAAACTCAATCATACTGTCAAAAACTAAAATGTCATTCGAATTTGACAGTTAAACAATTTTCTTGTCTCTAATAATTTATTTATGCATTGCAAACTTATACAGGGTTCCCACTCTTTTTCAGCGATCGTTTTCCAGGACATTACATTTTACTACAGTGAGAATAAAAGACAAGTATCCAGCCTAAAGTAATATATCGCTCTCTAAGTCTTTAAAAGTTGTAAATATCTCACAATTCTGAGAAAAGAAGTAAGAATTGCAAGATATAAACACGCAATTATAAGAAAAAAAATTCAGAATTTGCTATTTTGACTAACTCACAATTGTGAGTTTATATCTCGTAATTCTGACTTTATAACACACAATTATGTAAACTTGCAACTGTGAGAACAATTTGTAGAATTGTGAAATTATAATTTTATTTTTTTATTCAGTGGCAGAAACAAGCTTCCATAGTTTATTGCCATTTCAGGTGCACTATAAAAATATAGAAATCTGTTAAATATCCAAAAACCACAAAGCAGTGTTATATATTTTGTTCAACTGAGTACTTTTAATATTCCACGTTTCCAACTATTTGTAAATCCTGTGAAAATTGCTATTTTAACCAGAGAGCCAGGACATCTGAGGGAGTCGCCTCTCAGTTGCGTCGTATCTGCGTTACCCTCGGTTTCTTGTTTTATTTGGCAGAAACACTTTACTCTTAGCAGTGTGCAACAAGTGTCACAGCAGCTGCTGAGCGAACGCACGAGTAACATCATATAACATAATTTTTAAAGCGCTCAAATGTATCTAATATGATAAACAGAGCTGCGTTACCTCATACTCATGACCGGAAAAGAAGAAATGGTGCCGGCGACTGTGGCATAATAAAAGTCCCACTGTTGTGTAACATTCGTCTTATCAACAATCACTCCAGCGGCCTTGTTCAGCTCCTCAACAATCTGTCCTGCTCTGCTTCATACTACAGTAACGTTCATAACCGCATCCATCAACATGATTTCCCCCCCGAGTCCTATCCTGATTCTTTTCCATCGGCTGTGAGGTGAAGACCACATGTCCCAAGATTCTGAGCTCAAACTTAGCATCATCAAACTACGCCTTTGTTTTGAATAAGCGACCTCTAGCAGATGGAAAAGTTACATAGTGCACCTTTAACTATAAAATCAGTTTTTAATATATGAGCTCTTAATCATACATTATGACAAAATGTTCTCATTACCAATGTCAATATCATAGCAAAAAAATATTGGAACTATTTTAATGTTTTGTAGTGCGTATAATTTGCAGCATGAAAAATAAAACAGAAAATATGTTCCCTTTATAATCACTGCAGATGTTATAATCATGTTAATCACTGCTCATTAACATTTCTGAACTTTTGTTGTGTGTCTTGCATTGCTTGACACGCCTGCATTCTGTCGGAAACTCACTGTTGCCAGAAGTCACCTTCCCTCCATTGAAAATGAATGAGAGCGTGTCGCTGTTTGTCACTGGCGGTGTGAACAGGGCTTTAGATGGTGGCACGTTTAAATTGTGTGTGGAAATGATTTATGAACCGATTTCTTCAATATGATGGTAAATGCCATTTTTAAAAGTTGCTCTTTCTTCAGGTTCTTGGAGCATTTCATCCTGAATGGCTCTGATCCCAAGGCCCTGGATGCAGTGCTAAAACAGCTCAATGACCCAAACAGAAAAAACCCTCAGGAGTTGGACAAGGCTATAGTTGGTATAAGCAGCTTCGTATTGTTATTAGTGTTATGAGCTGGATTCTTATTCACAGATGAAGCAGCATGTACTGAATCACCACTGAATAATGCATAATTTTTACCAGTGATTCATTTCTAACTGTGTCTATCACAAAGATGTCATTTAAAGGGTTAGTTCACCCTAAAATTTAAATTCTGTCAATAATTACTTACCCTAATGTCGTTCGACACCCGTAAGACCTCTGTGCATCTTTGGAACAAAAATTAAGGTATTTTTGTTGAAATCCAATGGGTCAGAAAGGCTTTCATTGACATCAATGTAATTTCCTTTCTCAAGACCCAAAAAAGCCACCAAAGATGTCGTTACAAAGCCCATCTCACTACAGTGACTCTACAATAATTTTAATGAATCAACGAGAATAGTTTTTGTACACAAAAAAAACCCCTGAATAACGACTTCTATAGTTTTGGGCCAATTTTAAAATAAAGATTCGATTCAGTGTATCGATTCATGATTTGGATCGCCAATGTCACGTGATTTTAGCAGTTTGGCAGTTTGACACGTGATCCAAATCATGAATCAATACGCTGATTCATTAACATTCAAATCTTTGTTTTGAAATCGGCCCAATGGGCCCATCACTATACAAGTCATTATTCGGGGGTTTGCGCACAAAAACTATTCTCGTCGCTTCATGAAATTATTGTAGAATCACTGTAGTGAGATGGGCTTTGTAACGACGTCTTTAGTGCCTTTTATGGGTCTTAAGAGAGAGGAAATGACATTGGTGTCAATGAAGGCCTTTCTGAGCCATCGGATTCCAACAAAAATATCTTCATTTGTGTTCTGAGGATGAACGGAGGTCTTACTGTTGTCGAACGACATTAAGGTAAGTAATTAATGACAGCATTTTCATTTGTGGGTGAACTAACCCTTTAATATCCAATTTCAAATGGCTGATTTCAAAATCCAACTTATTTTGGTTTTCTAATTTAGGACACATTCATCAAGTAAAGGACAATCTGAGCAAGAAACCCAAAGAGCTCATTCCCACCATGTTTCCAAATACCTGAGGTTAGTTACATTCAGTTAACCTATAGCTGATATCATATTATTATCTTACATCTATGCACACTATAGAGTAGACCCATGTCTCTTTAGCTGAAGCATTCAGTTCTGTTGTTATTTTTGAGATTACCCGTGACTGACAAACAATGTCGTGTCCTTTAGGTTTGCCTGGTGCGTTCCTTGCAGCGCTACATGGGGTTCTGACAGCCAGTGGCTATGAGCAGGCTGTCCGAGACACCATGAGCTGCGGTGGATGCACCTCTAGCAGGAGCTCCTTCATTGGCGCCTGCATCGGAGCTCAGGTATACAAAAAATAATGAGCTTGTGATTTCTGATTTATGTGTTTGACCACATTTTTCTATCATAATACAAAGTAGTCCATGTAATCAAGGTCAAATTCTTCTTGTGTTAACTGTTGTTGAACACTATCTTTGACTAATCATCAGGTGTTTATGTCATACATGACAGAATGACTATGCCGTAATTGCAATTTGTGGCTCTCAATATCTGATACTGTGACACTTGTTTGTTTTTTTGTTGTTTTTTTCAGGTGGGAGTTGAAGGAATTCCAAGTTCCTGGAAAAGCAAGACTTTGCGTTACAACGCTTTGTTAGATCTTGCAAAGAAAGTTGTTCACCTCCAACAGCTTTAACTTTTTAGTGTGCAAAGTGTGGAAAATAACAGATATGAATGTAAAAGCATACTTTTTTTTTTTTTGCCTAAAGATCAACTTGGTTGTGATTTTGATGAAACAGTTCATGAAAGTTATAGCTCGAAATACTAAAAAGTTATAACTTGATACCTTTGTTTTATTAAATCACAAGGCATGCAGAAAATTGCATATATTGTGGCATTAAACTAATGTTCAGTGAAAACACTTTGTATTTGTTTGTTGTTATTATTGACTGATAGCGCCATCTAGTGGACATCATGAAAAACCTCAGACCTGATTTGAATGAAAAAAAACATGATTTTTTTTTTTTTGACAGGTTTGCATTTTTTTTTAAAGACAAAGCAAGCATTAACATTGGACATTTTAATGTTCATGTCACCATATTTTATTTGATTTATTTTTTTGTAATTTTCTATTATTCCTTGCTGGATTTGTTTAACAGCCAGGGTCCTATTGCACAATACTAGGATAAGGGATTAAGCCGGGATATTTTGATGATCCTGGCTCAATTTATCCGCTAATACAGTTATCTTTCATTATCGTTATCGTTCTTGGTATGTGTTTGCCTTCAGGGTATGTTTACATGACAGCTGTGTACTAAATTTTGCATAAAAAAATGACAAGATCACCAAGATATCCCGGCTTAATCCCTTATCCTAGTTTTGTGCAATAGGCCCCTGGACTTATTATTATTTATTTTTACGTTTTGTTATTTAAAGGCGCACAATGTAGTATTTGCTAGATAACCCACAGAATAAGGTCATAACATCATTTTAAACACACTTAAATGTATCTAATATGATAAAGAGAGATAATATGAAAAATCATAATTAAAATCCTGCTGCTCGCGAACAGTGTGTTCGGCGCTCCAGGAGCGCCTTGCTCAGCTCCAAAACACTCGGTCCTGCTCTGCTTCACACTACAGTAACGTTAATAATCACATCCATGAACATGATTTCTGCTAGCCTAGAAATCTAGACGCACCCTAGCGGCAGCAAATCTAATCTGCCGCGAGTGTCGTCTAGCAACTCTCAATACACTTCTGACCGTGGAGATCCGCTTTTGCGACACGACTGAAGCGTGATGTTGTGACACTTGCCGTCATTTGTGCATTAAAAACAGTTCAAATGCAGCGCTGCCTTCCTGGAATGCTATGCGGGCGCGTTAAAGTCGCTTGACATCACCCGTAGGAATAAAGTGTGGTGCGACAGAAGTGTTGCACGGACAAGTGGATCGGCAACTTTTGCTGTAAAAACCAAACTCTGGTTGGGCCAATCACATCTTGTACACACTCACATTTAGCTTAGCCCACTAAGCCCAGTTCATTCACTATGGTACCAAACAGAGATCAAGTTAGAAGCGACCAAACTCCTCCATGTTTTCCCTATTTAAATACCGTTACACGAATATTTAAAACGATCTAGTATGGTGACATAAAATAAAATGTGGCGCTTTTCTAAGTGGATTAAAAAGGAGAACTATAATGTATGGCGGAATAGCACTTCTGAGAGAACTTCAACTCGGCACGGTAAAAAGTCCCGGCGGAAACATCCTTGCTCATATCTCCCAGCAGTTTTGTGAACAGCAGTTTTCAATTCTTTCCACAGATTCTCGATTGGATTCAGGTCTGGACTTTGACTTGGCCATTCTAACACCTGGATATGTTTATTTTTGAACCATTCCATTGTAGATTTTGCTTTATGTTTTGGATCATTGTCTTGTCGGAAGACAAATCTCCATCCCAGTCTCAGGTTTTTTGCAGACTCCATCAGGTTTTCTTCCAGAATGATCCGGTATTTGGCTCCATCCATCTTCCCATCAATTTTAACCATCTTCCCTCTCCCTGCTGAAGGAAAGCAGGCCCAAACCATGATGCTGCCACCACCATGTTTGACAGTGGGGATGGTGTGTTCAGGGTGATGAGCTGTGTTGCTTTTACGCCAAACATAACCTTTTGCATTGTTGCCAAAAAGTTGTCAATTTTGGTTTTATTTGACCAGAGCACCTTCTTCCACATGTTTGGTGTGTCTCCCAGGTGGCTTGTGGCAAACTTTAAACGTCACTTTTTTTCTTCTTGCCACTCTTCCAGAAAGGCCAGATTCGTGCAGTATATGACTGATTGTTGTCCTATGGACAGAGTCTCCCACCTCAGCTGTAGATCTCTGCAGTTCATCCAGAGTGATCATGGGCCTCTTGGCTGCATCTCTGATCAGTCTTCTCCTTGTATGAGCTGAAAGTTTAGAGGGACGGCCAGGTCTCGGTAGATTTGCAGTGGTCTGATACTCAGATACCATTTCAATAGTATCGCTTGCACAGTGCTCCTTGGGATGTTTAAAGCTTGGGAAATCTTTTTGTATCCAAATCCGGCTTTAAACTTCTCCACAACAGTATCTCGGACCTGCCTGGTGTGTTCCTTGTTCTTCATGATGCTCTCTGCGCTTTAAACGGACCTCTGAGACTACCACAGTGCAGGTGCATTTATACGGAGACTTGATTACACACAGGTGGATTCTATTTATCATCATTAGTCATTTAGGTCAACATTGGATCATTCAGAGATCCTCACTGAACTTCTGGAGAGAGTTTGCTGCACTGAAAGTAAAGGGGCCGAATTATTTTGCACGCACAATTTTTCAGTTTTTGATTTGTTAAAAAAGTTTGAAATATCCAATAAATTTCATTCCACTTTATGATTGTGTCCCACTTGTTGTTGATTCTTCACAAAAAATTACAGTTTCATATCATTATGTTTGAAGCCTGAAATGTGGCAAAAGGTCGCAAAGTTCAAGGGGGCCAAATATTTTCGCAAGGCACTGTAGGAAAAGTCACGAAAAAAGATGTGATTGTCGAGTGATGGTGCTAAACGCACATGATCATTGTCTTAAAAGGTAATTTAAAGATGCTAGCCTATACACAAAAAATTGCACACTAAAATGCGTTTCTTCTTGATGTCAGAATTATTATGATTTATGGTTAGTTTATTGACGTTAACCATGGGAAACCAAATATATATTTATTGCAATAATACAATCAATTAAACTAAATCTAGCATGGAGGAAGCCTATAATTACAAAGTAAAGTCGCTGTGATTGTTTCTAAAGTAAGCACTCAAATAAATGTGTGTGACAAAGTGGAGACATGCGACTCCCCATGTCTCCCCCTCCCCCCTATTGACAGAAATGAGAGAGTGAGGGAGAATATTTTTTATAACTATATTTAAATAATTACACTTTACTTATATTTCTTATTTTATTTGATGGCAAATTATGTTGTTTTTTATTTGCTTCCTGTTATTCAGACCTTAAGTTTGTCAGGCTACGCTACGTAAGTGACTAATACATTCAGCCTTTTACAATATTAATGTCCTATTATTTATTTATTCATTCATACAGTATGTGGATTTATGTATCAAGCTAAATGTGCCCAAATATTAAGTTAACATTCTCGCACACTTTGGTTCTGTAGCAAAACCAAATACTATAGGCAGACTATGTGTGTTATATTTTATAGCTAAACTGCTGTCTAAGTAGGCGGCACGCTACGGTTTGACAGACATCCGCTGGCTCTCGTAGAGTTTGTCCTTCCTCTTCACACTCACTCACTCCAACAGCTGCTCCTCTGCGTTAGCAGCTAACGTACACTACTGACAGATACACCACAATACAAACACCAGACAGCCTTAACATAGCTTTAGGCGGTTATATATTTTTTTACTAACGATAGGTACATTTCCAGGAGCGCTTTTTACATGGACTACACGCTAATTACGACAAAGCGAGCTGAATTCATACGTGTTTTGGCCGGACGAAGAGAGGCTATAGCAGGCTAATCTGTGTTTGCTAACAGGCTTCAGTTCAGACTGAAGGTTTGAAACAGTACGTTAACTGTTATATTCATAAACACAGACATGGAGTTCAACGTTAGACAGCTAGCAGCAGACGCGGGCACTTTCCTCAGCCGTGCTGTGCAGGTATGATGTCTTTAAATTACTTTAAACTCCTCAAGACAAGGCTTGGAGTCTTTTGCGTTTGTTTTTAAACTGTTTCCATTTAACTTAACGTTACTTTACTTAAAAAGGACAGTGCCGCCAAATTGGCAGTTGTGTGTCTCAATCTGACAGTCTTTCACTCTTCTGATGAGCAGAATGTTATGGACTGACATTCCGAAGTAACAAAGACTATCATTCTGCCTTATCTTCTTTTGGTGCTTTACATAAAATGCATATAAATCCAAATTCAACAAAATTACTATTCGCTATTCCTTTACTAAGTATAATATTACAACTAAATGTATTAATATTAATATGATTTGTACTAAATATATTAATTTATTTTACATTTATTGACTGTATGTATGTCAACTGTAATAAGTCAAATTTAATGAGGCAAATGTTACTTTAAAGTCTTGTCTTAAAACATTTTATTTTTGAGATACGTTTTACTTAATTTTAGTCTTTATTTTGATATCACTGAAGAAGTGAAGTCATATGTTGGCCAGATATGCTACTTAGGTCAGCAGCTCACTAGACCACAGTTGGAATGTGTGAACTAAGTCAGCTGTAAAAAGTCAAATGTACTGTAATATGTAAACTTAACTTCTGATATGTCGTGTGTCAGAACTGTCGGTCAACAAATGTCTGTTTGCAATCCACACAGTTCACAGAGGAGAAGTTTGGGCAGGCGGAGAAGACTGAGCTGGACGCCCATCTGGAGACCCTTTTGATTCGGGCAGAATCCACCAAACACTGGACGGAGAAGATCATGAAGCAGACCGAAGTTGTGCTGCAGCCGAACCCTAGTAAGAAGAAATGCATGTGATTAAACTGGAATGTAGTTCAGCAATACTGCAAGTCACCATTTGTGCTCAGAAGAGAGGAAATGAACTCAGCGTTACAGTTTGTGAAGTCATCCCGCTATTGCAGTTAGCCTAATTGCAGGAGAACAGTGTTAAGTTCCCCATCTGTTCCTGGCAATGGGATTAGGATCCAGCCCTAATGATGAGTACTTGTAGCTGTTTAGACAGGAAGTCAAAACAAGTTGGTTATATCTTGCATTTATGATCTTAGATTATCTCAGAAATAAGAAAAAAAACCTCTTTATTTGGCTTTTCATGGCATAGATGTTCACGTTGCTTTATTTCCCAAGCAGCATAAATGGGAAAGGCTCATGATTTTTTTTCTTGACGCACACAGATCCACAGTAACTCTTTGTAAGAGATTTGTTTTATATTCAGCAGCAGTAATTTGTGCCTGTGGTTGACAGGCCTTGCTTAAGAGGTTGCATGTGGTCTCATCTGACTCTTGCTGGTCTTAATTGAATTTGTTTGATGTGTGTAGATGTCCGGATGGAGGGGTTCCTTTATGAGAAGCTGGACAAAAAAGTCCCAACACGTGCCAACAACCACGAGTTGCTAGGGGAGTGCTTGATCGACTCAGGACACGAGTTCGGACCTGGAACAGCATACGGTGAGCTCATTACATGATCTCCCCCCACTGACCCTGGACCTGAAAGTCTTGGCTAGATTTTGGGGCTATGAACATGAAATGATTGTGATGTCACACAAAGAAAACACACTTCTTCAGACAAGCAGCTTTAAGTGAAGAAGAATCATCTATTGATCTCTTAAACATTATGTATTGATGTTTATTATAAAGGGATACATATGGTTTATAGTGAAGAAATATATTTGAAATGAAAAATAAATTAACTGTATATCTTTTTGTTAACCACTGTACTTTCTTATAAGCAAGATTAATTCAGTTTATTAGTCCATGGTCATAAAACTAATTTTATTCTCTTTATACAACTAATATGTATCCAATTATGTATCTAGAGATATACATGTATACTAGGCTTAATTTATTTGATCAAAAATACAGTAAAAACGAATTAATTAAAAATAAAGTAAAAACAATTATGTTGTGAAATATTATTACAATTTAAAATTGATTTCTATTTGACTATATTGTACAATATAATTTATTCCTGATGGTAAAGCAAAATTTTCTACATCATTACTCCAGTCTTCAGTGTCACATGATCCTTCAAAAATCAGTCTAATATGCTGATTTGCTGCTAAAAAGTCTTATTATTGTCAATGTTGAAAACATTTTATTTACAGTTTCAATATTTTTGTGCAAACCATAATACATTTTCTTTTTAAGGATTCATTGATGATTAGAAAATTCAAAAGAAAAGTATTTATTTAAAAATAGAAATATTAGAAGTTTTGGTAACACTTTTGTATGGGGAGCACATACTCACTATTGCCTGACTTTTGCCTCAAAAAGCTCCTAATTTACTGCTTATTAATAATTAGTGAGGTAGATGTTGTAGCTTTTAAGTTTAGATATTGGATAGGATTAAGTGTTGTAAAATATGGTCATGCAGAATAAAGCATTAATATGTGCTTTATAAGTACTAATAAACAGCCAATATATATAATATAGGTTTATAGGTTGAAAAAATCCGGAAATGTGGCTGTTAATCTACATCTAAATACTGTGTATTATATTCTGTGAATGTAATTTCAAACTGATGAATGTTTCTTAAAGAGTGTGTGGGCTGAGATGAATGTGTTCTCATCCTCTGGTGTGCTGCAGGTAGTGCTCTCATTAAATGTGGAGAGACTGAGAAGCTATTAGGCAGCGCAGAGAAAGAGTTCATTCACAGCTCTGCTATTAATTTCCTCACTCCCTTCAGGAACTTCATTGAGGGAGATTTTAAAACCATATCTGTGAGTATCAGCATACCATTGAACATACAGTACCTTTGACCATTATATTACATCTTTTTAACTGTTGCATTCCTCTTTTGTTGTGTTCTTTCTATACAGAAAGAGCGCAAACTGCTTCAGAATAAGCGTCTAGATCTGGATGCAGCCAAAAACAGAATGAAGAAGGCCAGGGTGGCTGATGCTCGCTCTGCAGTTAGTATTTTACACACACACACACACACACACACACACACACACACACACACACACACACACACACACACACACACACACACACACACACACACACACACACACACACACACACACACACACACAAACACACACACAATTTTATACTAAACTGCTTTTTCCTTAAGTGCTATATCTAGCTTATCCAGAGATGAATTTAGACGAGTGAAAGCCGTTTTTCACCTATCCCACGCTAGTCGCCAGCTCTCTAATGCTCTTAGCTCAGTGTAACTAACAGAGGTGATGCCTGTGAAATGCCCTTCTGCGTGTGCGCTGCTGTCTTTGGATCTCTAACCCCTTATTTTTCCCAGTTCTCTCATTATGTCTCTATTTCTCTGTCTGTCTGCTTACCTGCCTCCGTCCGAAGGAGCTGAACTCAAGTTCTCCGCTGGGAGAGGAGTATGTGGCTCACTTTTCTTACATGCTCAGTTTCTTGCATGTCAGGTGGCTAAAGGTTTGTCTGCTGTGTCTAATAAAACATCTGTCCTCTCTTGCCCTTCACCAAATCCACCATCTTTGGAGAGAATCATTCTGTGGAAAGAACATTTTTACATTCAACAACACATTGTTATCAACACATGCTTGTCTAACCGAACCAAAATAGACGTGCTAATTTATGCATTTTTGTGTTTACTTAACCTCATAGCTGGTAAAAGCACATTCTAATTTGTAAGATGTGTTTAACAAGCAATCTATTTACCTTTGAGGGCAACAGAATGCAGTTACTGTGTTTGGTGTGGTTTTCTATCTCTGTCCATTGATAATATACAAATCCTCTTCATCTGTGTCTGCACAGTCACAGCTAACAGATGCACACTATAAATGATCTATTATTAGATTTTTTGCTTTCCATTTAAAATATCAGCTGATATTGGATATTTAATTGTGATGGTGATTGTTTTAAATTTATATTTGCCATCATCTATACTGGCGTTCAAAAGTTTTTGATCAGTAAGATTTTTTATGTTTTTAGTAGTCTCTTATGCTCACCAAGGCTGCATTTATTTTATTAAAAATACAAAAAATCTTTAATATCGTGAAATATTATTAAAATGTAAAATAACTCTTTAAATCAATGCCGCCATGATGAGTGTAAGATATTTATTTTAAAAACAGCAGTGTAACTCTTAATTTCCTTTAAAATATTTAAATAATAATTTATTAACACTGTTAAATGTAATCGGTAGCACAAAAATTTTTTTTATATATATATATATATATATATATATATATATACTGTACAGTTTTTTACAGTACATTCATTTGTAGCATTTAAAACTATTGATTTTAGTGTTTTTTATTAGGACAAAATAGTATAGAATATATATATTAGCATTTTATTTTATTAATATCCTTATTTTATAAACCTATAAAGAAATTATAAATAGTCATTAAGTTTTTTAATGTGCATTTAAATATATTTCAAAATGGTATAGAATTCTTTAAAAATGCAAGATCCATTACTTCAGTTAACTTGTGAAAACTTTTCAGTAAATGTTTCCTGTTGAGGTGAATGTGTTTGGCTCGTGTTTCAGTGTTGTGCATGTGCTTATTCCTGTTATTCCTCATCATAAACGGGAACAGCTCGCTATTTTGGTTCATCCCAGTGAATGTGTCTGTGCATGAATGGTGACTCTTCTCTTACATAACGGCTCCAGCCGGTTATGAAAGTTGTTGATTGTGAGGAGTGATCAGTTTGTGGTTTGAGTTGAGCTGTTTCCTTGACCTGACACGTTTGTTACTGTTTCTGAATGCTGGCCAGCTGTGGGCTGAGGAGGTGCAGCAGGTAAGTGCGCTTGAGTCTTTCCTCCCATAACACTGTTGAAGAAAACAGCTTTTATCAAGGAAAGGAGACAGCTGACCTGTTATCTGTGCTAGTGCTGTCTGACGTCAACTCACCCTGCCATGTGAATGAGGAACTCAAACATCATACTTGTGTCCAGCAGAGGGAGCTCCAAACTTGATTATATTCCCACATGCCTCTCACATTTACTTTGCACGGAAAGCAGCTTAGACCAGACATCTGTGTGATTCTGTGCCTCTTTGTGGGGATACATGTGATGTGATTTTGTGTGTGTGTGTGTTTCCCCCAGGCAGAAACAGAATTGAGGATAGCTCAGAGTGAGTTTGACCGGCAGGCCGAGATCACCAGACTTCTGCTGGAGGGTATCGGCAGCACTCATGTACGCTCACACATCCTTTGTGTTTATCAGTGATTCCTGCAGCATATGCAGCACCATGGCAAAATAATGCTTTACCAGAGGTAAAGGGTCAGTTCATCCCAAAAAGAATTCTGTCGTCGTCACCCTCGTGATGTTCCAAACCTGTATGTCTTTTTTGATTTTCTTAAAGGGTACATAACACAGTTTCTGCCAATTTCTCAGTTCCCTGTGATAATCTTGAGTACCTGTATAGAGTAGTATTGCATCTTTCATATCTCAGAAGAGTAGTTTTTTCATATTTATTAAAGACATAAGCTGTACCGATTCTTTCCAAAAAAACTGACAAATTTATGGAGGTGTGCAGTGGGCCAAGTTAAAGAGTCACAAGCACACACGCATACACACCCATGACTCACACAAAATACATCATGGGATTATCCCTGGATAATTTTCTATTCACTATATGTTCGTGTTGTTTACATTACATGCCCTTTAAGGTGCACTATGTAGTATTATTGCTGTAAAATATCCAAAAACCATTAGGCCAGTGTTATACAGTTTGTTCAGTTGAGTACTTATATTCTAAATGTTTCTAACTATTTTTAAATTGTGAGAAAATTGCTATTTTAACCAAAGAGCCGGGACGTCTGAGGGAGTCGCCTGTCAATTGCATAGTATCTGCGTTACCCTCGGTTTCTGGTTTTATTTGGCAGAAGCGCTTTACTATTAGTAGTGTGAACAA
This sequence comes from Pseudorasbora parva, assembly GCF_024679245.1. Classification (NCBI taxonomy): domain Eukaryota; kingdom Metazoa; phylum Chordata; class Actinopteri; order Cypriniformes; family Gobionidae; genus Pseudorasbora; species Pseudorasbora parva. The sequence continues at coordinate 13,084,101 of NC_090180.1, forward strand.
GTGTCACAGCAGCAGCTGAGCGAACGCACAGACTAATGTTACAACATCATTTTAAATGTATCTAATATGATAAACAGAGCTGCGTTACCTCATGACATTAAAAGCAGAAATAGCGCCGGTGACTGTCCCATCATAATAAAAGTCCCCCGCTGCTCGCGAAGCATGCGTTGTTCATCTCAATTATAATTGCTCCAGCGGCCTTGCTCAGCTGAACAACACTCGGTCCTGCTCTGCTTCATACTACAGTAACATTAATAACCGCATCCATCAACATGATTTCTGCCAGAGTCCTATCCGATTCTTTTTCACCGGCTGTGAGGTGAAGACCACATGTCCCAAGATTCTGAGTTCAAACTTGGTGTCATCAAACTGCATTTGTTTTGAATAGGCACCCTCTAGCAGATGAAAAAGTTGCATAGTGCACCTTTAAGTGCCGAATGTTAACAAAACGGGCATTTGATGCAGTTTCACTCACTGACAAAACACACTTGCAGAACTCCTGCACAACCTCCTGAACAAGATGATATTTCCCTCAAAACCAAAAACACTTCTTTACACTTTCCAAAACGTATTTAAATCCTGAAGGAGTGTATTTGGCACAGAAATACGTCATATGTCCAAAGTGATTTTGTTTTTTGGCCATGTTTAGCATTAGAATCCAACCTTGAATTTGTTTCTCTATATATAATGGATGTCAATAGTTACTAAAATGTTTTTTTTTTAACCAAATTTGTTAACCAAATTTGTCTGATGCTTGGAACAACATGAGTGTGAGTAAATGATGACAGAAACTCTTTAAGCAGGGGTGCACTAACCTGTTCCTGGAGATCCACCTACCTGTAGAGTTCAGATCCAACACTGGTCAAACACACCTGACTGTAATTATCAAGTGCTCCTGAACAGGGCTTTTCAATTCCAGTCCTGCGACTCCCCGCTCTGTATGTCTCTTATCTGACACACCTGTTTCAGATTATTGGCATGTTAGAATAACCATAACCTAGGGTGAATCCTAATTGACAGGTTCCCTACGTGTACTGCTCCCTACTCTCTGAGCACAGGATAAGCCTAAAGTTCACTTACCAAAATGTGTTAATTCACAACACACTGCAATCTCATCAAACACATGAAACTTGATGAGACGAAAGCCACATTAATTATAGTGGTTATAGGTTGTTTGCCATAATATATATTTTTTATTTATATAATATACATATTATACATTTCTAATCTGTCAAATTCAAAACCCCTAAACTGAATTATAAATGGTATGTTGCAATCATGTTTAATATAAAAATATACAATTTGGTAATGTCGTTTTATCATATTTAACCTTTAATAATGAAAGTTGAGCATCTATTGCACTTTACATCGACAAACAGCAGCACACAAACACACCTGCCACACCTGCTTGCACCATTTTAAGCCCACTTTGCAGTGTACATATGGTCGAATGGAACCCACCCCTCAACTGAGTGTGTCAGATGGGCTGTGTTCAAATCCCTCATTCACTATACTCTACATCACTCCATTAATATAGTACACTTGAAGGAGTGAAAGCGAGTGAGTAAATTCACTTTTGCTTAGTTTGTGCTTGCTGTTAAATAATCATTTGAAAACTGGCAGCTCCAGTAGTAAAATTAAAAGATTTATCTTGAACTGTCATGAAACTAGCATGCATAAACCTCTTTTAAACTCTTTAATTATCAAGTAGATGCCTGTATGATATTACGCTGTAGCCACATTAGACCAGCGGTTTGAAAAATGGATGATTTGGCTGCGGGCTGCGGACACGGCTGGAATTGGGAACCCCTGCTCCTGAAGATCTCATTTAGCTGGGTCACTTGTGTTCCCGCAAAACAACATAAAATGACACCCTTTTAACTGTGATGTCTTCAATGCTCTCAGTAACAAGAATACAGCATGACTAATAGTTTAAATGAGTTTGCAAATGAATTACTTGAATTAGCCTGTTTTTAATGAATCACTTATCTAATGAATTAGTCAAAGACTCTTAATGACTCTTTCCTTCTCTGAAGAAGTCTTAATGACTTGAATGACTCTTATGAGCCTTTTTTAACAAATTAGTCATTTAATTCTTCTCTTTTAATGAATCAGTCAAAAGTTTCATTCTTTTATAAATGACTCACTTAATTTGTCAGAACAGATCATACTAAATGTATATTATGTATGTGTAAAAAGTTAAAGTAGGTAAGTAAAGGTAAGGTGTGTGCACTGACGGTTGTGCTCTTCTTTTTATGATCAGGCTCATCACTTGCACTGTCTGAATGATTTTGTGGACGCTCAGGCTGCATATTATGGCCAGTGTTACCAGTATATGGTCAATCTGCAGAAACAGCTTGGAAGGTTGGCTCACTTTTATATCCTTGTGTGTGTGTGCATGCGTGTGTGTGTGTGTGTATTTGAACACCCTGCTATTTTTCAAGTTCTCCAACTTAGAAATCATGGAGGGGTCTGAAATTGGCATTGTAGGTACATGTCCACGGTTAGAGACATAATCTAAAAAAAAAAATCCAGAAAACACAATGTGTGCTTTTTTAAACTATTTATTTGTTTGATACAGCTGCAAATAAGTATTTGAACACCTGAGAAAATCAATGTTAATATTTAGTAAAGTAGTCTTTGTTTGCAATTACAGAGGTCAAACATTTCCTGTAGTTTTTCCCCAGGTTTGCACACACTGCAGGAGGGATTTTTGCCAACTCCTCCACAGATCTTCTCTAGATCAGTCAGGTTTCTGGCCTGTCGCTGAGAAAAACAGAGTTTGAGCTCCCTCCAAAGATTCTCTATTGGGTTTAGGTCTGGAGACTGGCTAGGACACGCCAGAACCTTGATATGCTTCTTACAGAGCCACTCCTTGGTTATCCTGGCTGTGCGCTTCGGGTCATTGTCATGTTGGAAGACCCAGCCTCAACCCATCTTCAATGCTCTAACTGAGGGAAGGAGGTTGTTCCCCAAAATCTTTCAATACATGGCCCCGGTCATCCTCTCCTTAATACAGTGCAGTCGCCCTGTCCCATGCGCAGAAAAACACCCCTAAAGCATGTTGCTACCATGCTTCACAGTAGGGATGGTGTTCTTGGGATGGTATATGTAATTATTAACTGACATTATGAAATAAATGTTTTTCTCTAGTTCACGTTGACCACAATTATTGTTGCCTAATTATTGCAACATCCTTTTACCAAGATAACAGATTTGAGATTGAAACTTCTTCTGTTGGTTTGGAGTATGAACACCTGACTTCATACTGAATCTCTCCAGATCCTTCAGATTCCCAGATCCATGTTGGTGGTGCTTCTCTTCAGTTAACCTTACTCTTTTTCTTTAGGGTTCATGTCAGGGAACTGGGATGGTCATGGCAGAAGCTTCATTTTGTGTTCAGTGACACATTTGTTGATTTTTATGTTAGTTTTTTTTAATCTTTATCCTGATGGAGGATCCAACCACAGCCCATTATACGATTTCTAGCAGAGGCCGTCAGGTTCTGGATTTTCTAGAATCCATGATTCCATGTATTTGAACAAGATGTCCAAAAAAATATGGCCTTTGTGTTTCCTCATATTTATTCTCCTGTGGAAGAACAGGAAGTCATGGCTGGCCAATAGCTGTGGCCAACATGCATTGGAGAAAAACATTTCTTTCATATTGTTTTTCAGTCAACTTTTAATTGGTTTACTTCAATGAAAGGTTAGAATTTTTTTTTACATATATATATATATATATATATATATATATATATATATATATATATATATATGATCAAAAGGACAAACAATGCAGATTTATTTTCATAGCCATATTTGCTCGTATTTACCAAGGGTGCAAATATTAGTGGAGGGCACTATATATCATTTTTTGACATCAGTTCCTCTGTTTTTGCCAAACGCCCTCAAACAGTCAAATTGCAATGTAAGGATATGTACATTGTTATATTTAAACCACCAGTAGTAACTGTCCCCTCATTCCCTCCAGCTTTCCATCCACGTTCTCTAATAACAATCAGCCAGCTAGCAGCTCCTCCGCCAGCGTCTCTGTTCCCTCGGCTCCGCCGGCCGCCTCACTGCCCGCTCCGCCGCCCAGCCAGGCCTCACCCGCGCTCAACGAGCTCCGCAGCACCTCGGGCACCCGCAAGGCTCGTGTGCTCTACGACTACGACGCGGCTGGCAGCAGTGAGCTCTCTCTACTCGCAGACGAGGTGCGGCTTCATCAATTTATTCAGATTGGCATGACATGAATCATCATTACAAGTCTTAATCTGTATGTGTGTGCACATGTCTCCCCGTCAGGTGATTACCGTGAGCAGTGTTCCGGGCATGGACTCTGATTGGCTGATGGGGCAAAGGGGCAATCAGAAAGGCAAAGTGCCAATTACCTACTTGGAGCTGCTCAATTAAGATCAGCGAGAAGTGCAAAAATCAGTCAATCACATTGTAGATGTGGGCTTGACCATAGTAACACTCCAGATGTGATCTGAGAGAGATCATAATTTAATGTAGCGCAAAACAATATACAAGTCTTCTACACTGCCATGCCCTGTTGTGTGAATGCCTCCTCTGCATTTGGAGGGGCGTCATAGTAGCCTTACAGTACAGTAACGAAAAGCAGTCAGAGGTTGCAAAATATTAATCGGTGCCAAATGATTTTTTTTTTTACTGCTAAACTAATTGATTTTGCTATAATGTGCCAAGGTGCTCAAATAAATATGATATAAACAAGTGTTGTGCTTTTTCGTGTGAGCTTTCATTTTTCATTTTTCTTTATTTTACAGTGTCCTTGTTAAATATACTTACTCTAGTAATAACAGTAAATTATGCATACTACTTACATGTAACAATCTCCTCATCACTGTTTTCACCGTCACTTCCACTGTCCCCTGGGATAATATCTGTTCATTTTTCCGAAGATGTTATTTTTGTTTTATATCTAATATACTAGCAGGTTACAGAAATCAGACTTTAAGCAGTCTGACTCTACTGTTGCATGACATCCACATACGTGGACAGTTAGTTTTTGGTGTATAAAAACGACATTTTACTAAATTTTAGTTTATAATTTACTATCATATTCATCATACTTTACTGGATAGATAGATAGATAGATAGATAGATAGATAGATAGAAAGAAAGAAAGAAAGAAAGAATATTTGGAATACAAGACAGTAGCCACTGTTACAATACTGCTGTCAGTCTACTGACACTGCCCTCAAGTGGTTTGGAGAAAATTACCATGAGACATTACCCTAAAATAGAGTTAAATTACCTGTCCCTAAATGTAGACACACCAAGGGTTAAGAACGTAAATCTATACTTTTTTTTTTTTTTTTTTACATATTATTGTTATGTCTTGTTTCAAGGTCACAGACAAAGCCGCACATGCTGAATGCTCATTTTGAAAAACCAATAGCAACAGTGACCTGATGCTGGCATGAATCCTGACCACTGGGTGGTAGTATTTTCATTTTGAAAAGATGAAACCGTGAACACTGCAGCTAGTGTCTACTTACACAAGAGAGCAATTTCACTGTAGGGCATCAAACAGAGCTGCAAAAAATATTGACTGTGTGGAAATATTTCCTAACACTCCCTTGTGTGCCATTATTTAAGCAAAAGCTGTGTTATTAACTTAAAATAAATATACCATATTAAAATAGCTTTCATTAATTGAAATAAAGATGAAATAAAAATATATAAAAACATGAAAATTAGAAATGTTGCCTTGTCGACTGAAATAGTTTAAATATTACAATTACTAAGACAAAAAGTAATAATTAGAATAGAAATATAACCAATTAAACAATATATTTAAATATATTAATATAACAAACATTGATTAATACTACACTGCCTCGCCAAAGTTGCTGTTTGGATTTAAGTTGGCAAATGCTTAAGAGTCAGTGATTGATCAGTATTGCAGTAATTTTTATGTTTATAGCATGTTATGTTTTAGCAACAGTTCTTCCAACCCTAACTGATGGAGTGTGTAGCTTTTCATTTCTTAAACAACCATGTAGGAAGACACATCATGGTCATATTCTAGGATGACATTGTCAAGATTCATCAGTCTCAAACTGATTTTTTTTTTTTTTTTGGGAGGAGCATGAAGAATCATTTTCACACATGAACTGGCACCTCTTGAGTCCAGACCTTAAAACAAGATCTTGACCAAAAATTTATGCACCTCTTGATGGAAATAACATCACAGCATTTATTCATATTTGGTCCAGATCTTGTATTGACAATGCACTATTCTATCACTCTGTAAAGTCTCCTCCAGCACATCCCAAAGACTTTCAATGAATTTAAGGTATGGACTCAGTGGAGCAGATTCATTTGTGAAAATGATTCTTCATGGTCCTCCCAACCATTCTTTCACAATTTTAGCCTGATGAATCTTGAATATGGCCATGATGTGTCTTGTTGTGTCTACATTGTTGTTTAAGGGGTTAGTTCACCCAAAAATAAAAATATTGTCATTAATTACTTACCCTCATGTCGTTCAACACCCGTAAGACCTCCTTTCATCTTCAGAACACAAATGAAGATATTTGTGTTGAAATCCGATTGGCTCAGAAAGGCCTTCATTGACACCAATGTCATTTCGTCTCTCAAGACTCATAAAAGGCACTAAAGACATCGTTACAAAGCCCATCTCACTACAGCGGCTCTACAATCATTTTATGAAGCGACGAGAATAGTTTGTGCGCAAAAAAAACCCAACTAAATAACGACTTACTGTATGGGCCGATTTCAAAACAAAGATTCGAACGGTTGTGAATTAGTGTATCGATTCATGATTCGGATCGCGTGTCAAACTGCTGAAATCACGTGACATCGAATCATGAATCGATATGCTGATTCATAACCGTTCGAATCTTTGTTTTGAAATCGGCCCACCACTATATAAGTTTTTTAGCTTTTAGCGGACAAAAACTATTCCCGTCACTTCATAACTCTATTGTAGAGCCACTGTAGTGAGATGGGCTTTGTAACGACGTCTTTGGTGTCTTTTATGAGTCTTGAGAGAGGAAATGACATTGGTGTCAATGAAGGCCTGTCTGAGCCATCGGATTTCAACACAAATATCTTCATTTGTGTTCCGAAGATGAGTGGCGGTCTTACGGGTGTCGAACGACATTGGGGCATGTAATTATTGACAGAATTTTCATTTTTGGATGAACTAACCCTTTAAGAAATGAAAAGCTACACACTCCATCAGTTAGGGTTGGAAGAACTGTTGCCAAACCCAACATGCAAGAAACATAAAAATCACTGCAATTAATGTTCCAATCACCGACTCTTAAGCAGTTGCCAATTTAAATCTAAACAGCAGCTTTTCTCTTTTTTTTTTTGGGCCGGCCAGTGTGTATAAAATATAAATAGCATATGCTCTTCTGGAAAATCATTGTGCAAAAATAACAGCTGTCCTTGCACATAAAGCTGGAATAGAAAGCATTTGAACATCAGCAATGATAAGAAATCATTTTTCCTATAACCACGTGTCAGAGTCATAACACTTACAAATGCTTTTTATTAACATACTTTGTTTTGTGGTCAAAGATAATCATATACATATTTGACAAGTGTCGAAGATACTCTTTAATTTAATAGTACCATCATCTATCAGAATGACAGAATATTGAGAATTTTATTTGGGTTGAAAATGTCGAGTTTCACAGCAAATTCATGCAACCCCCATCACAACATCTGGGTTACGTTTGGAATGGCACTTCAAAAGAGAAGTTCGTTACGGAGTCATTAGGCAGCAGAGTCCATTGAGCACGCACAGGAAGCGCTCATCTGAAACGGTGAGTACCGATGGGACGTCGTCTACGCATCGTTTTGGAGGCTTCACGAGGAGAACGTTCGGAGGAGCTGATCGTTGCATACACGGGCCGACATGACTTCGTGTGACAGACTTGCGGAGGGTAATACAGTAATAAATCTCAACACGGTCTACTCTCATCTTGTGCGGAACCCCTTGGAACTTGAAACATCATCATGGGTTACACAAAAGTATCAAATTACATACAAAAGCTAGTAGTTGGGCACTGTGGATAGCTGGCATACATTGAAAATGTGAAAATAAATTAAACAACATATAAAGAAGTCCTCTCTTCAAGCGGGGCTCTTTTGATGAAGCGTGTCCGTACCATGGCTTGCAGCAGTAGTCGTGTTAGTCGGGAAGTGGAGCGGTTGAGCAGAAGTAGCCGGACAGCATAGCAGGAACGCCCTCCTGCGATGTTCGACGACGTCTGGGAGTGATGCTGTGATTGTAACAAACCCATAAAGTGCTTTCGCAATTGGACAGTAAAAATAAACATGTTACACTGGGATAAAAACACAAGTTCAGGCACAGGCGCGAATGTACCGGGTCCCTCATTTTTTGAACGGTGTCAAGCGTCCGATGTTGTGCCAGAAATTGGAGGTCTTGCGTTTGGGTTCGGCCAACATGATGACCTGCTGCTGGGGCAGGGAGGTGGGAAGCGTGGGGTGCTTCTGACGCAGCAGGAAGTCATAGTAGGGCCTGGTCACAGCTGCGGGAGGGAGGACATAAACACAGGGTCAGGACGCGAGGAACAACCGAGAGTTGAGTTCAGTCGGTCATTAGAGAACAGGACGCACGTGTGGATGTGTTGGTTTAGTAGACAAGAGTGTGTTGTTTCGCTCTGTCAGTGCTGATGTTATTGAATTTTATGCTGTAATGGTTTTAGTGTGCACTTATTAGGGAAGGATGGGTTGCCAGTGAAGTGTGTAAACTAGAACGGTTACTGTAAATAAAGGGCTGGGTATCGATACAGATTTCTCCGATTCGTTTTAATTCTGATGTTGATTCGATTTGATCTTTCATGTGAAAGTGATTCTCTTAGCTAATGCTGTCAATTTTGTATTACAAAAATAATAAATAATATCAACATGGCCTAAACTGTGCAGTTCAATTACCAACAAAACTCTAAAATGCATTTCTTAGGCAGAACAGTTATTTATTATATGATTACATAACATTAAAATGATTGTAAAAGAATATTTATTCATAACTCCGTTATAAACTCCCATGAAAGAGTGCTGTGCGTTTTTGATTCACAAAAAATGTTTTTAAGAGACTTATTTGTTTGTGAATCAGACTATCCTGGTTGCTCTGTATGTTACTTGATTCACTAAAAAGAACGGGTTTAAAAGAGTCATTTCATTTTGAATCACACTACACTGATCGGTCTGTATGTTACTGATTCACTAAAAAGAACTTGTTTAAGAGTAATGTTTTGTGAATTGAACTACGCTGGTTGTGTTCTGTTATTGATTAACTAAAAAAATGGTTTAAAAAAAGTAATTTGTTTGTGAATCACACTACACTGTGTGTACTCTGTATGTTACTGATTCACTAAAAAGAACTGGTTTAAATATTTTTTTGTGAATCGAACTACAGTGGTGCTCTATGTTATTGATTCACTTAAAAACTGGTTTAAAGGAGTCATTTGTTTGTGAATCAGACTATAATGATTGCTCCTCCGTATGGTACTGGTTCACTAAAAAGAACTGGTTTAAAAGAGTCATTTGTTTGTGAATCATACTACACTGATTGCTCTGTATGTTATTGCTTTACTAAAAATAACTGGTTTAAGAGTCTTTTTTGTGAATTGGACTACACTGGTTGTGCAGTTTGTTATTGATTCACTAAAAATAACTGGGTTTAAAGAGTTATTTTGATTGTGAATCACACTACACTGATTGCTTTGTATGTTTCTGATTCACTAAAAGAACTGGTTTAAAAGAATTTTTTGTGAATTGGACTACACTGCTTGTGCTTTATTATTTTATTGATTGCCTAAAAAGAAATGGGTTTTAAGAGTAATTTGTTTGTGAATCAGACCATACTGATTTCTCTTTATGTTATTGATTCATTAAAAAGATTGGGGTTAAAAGAGTCATTTGTTTGTAAATTGGACTACACTGGTCGTGCTCTAGGTTTTTGATTTACTGAAAAGAACTGGGTATAAAATTTTCATTTGTTAATTAATAAGACTACACTAGTGCTGCATGTTACTGTGTTCACCTCTTGGGGACATTCCACAAATCACATATTTTGCAGATTTGGGAGGATCTTGATGACAATCTTAATCTTGGGAATTTAATAATCAATATCGATATCATTCAAATGAAGATCACAATTAATCAGAAAATCAATATTTGTACCCAGCCTCAGTTAAATAAGCGAATAAGTCACACTAACACTCTGGAATTACCCTGGACTACTCGATCGGCTCTCTACTTTGAGAGGACACCCAGGATATTGCCCTGCGCAGGACCCCAGGGGGCACCCTAACCCCCCGCCCCTGCCTACGCTGGGCGCCTTCAGGGAGGAGAGGTGAAGTTAAGGTGGCCCTGTGAGCCAGAGGTCCTGAAGATTCAGAAAAACGTAGGCACTTGGAAGATTTTGGGTGAAGAAGTGATGGAGATCTGAGTGCCAAAAGGTGCTGTAAAGCTAATGCTGTTCCAGGGCAGTGCGGAAATGATGAAACAACACACAAACATAATCAAACACGTGCTTGTGAACAGATGAACAGTGACCACACATGGTACAACTCATTCACTACATGCTAAACTGGAATGATTTCACTCAACACACTGTATCCTGAAAACAGTGCTCTCTAGCATATAATCAGAACAGCTGAAATGTACCTTTGGGCTTCCCTGTTGGATGACTTTTAGATGCATTCAACATGGCCTGCTTCTTCTGGACCTCTGTGATCGTAAAACCTGTTTGGACGGAGAAAAACATTTATAAACTTCTAGATTATCATTCTTAACCAATTACGAGAACCGGCAAACACGAATATTAACAAACATTATATAATGCTGAACAGATCAACAAATATGAACACAAACGTGCATGACATTATAACATGATCAAATGGCATTGCTAACGGTTTAAATGTAAACCAAGATGAAGCAAACTGGAGAAAACAAAACAAAAAACAAACATTAAATCGAAACTATAACAGTATATAAATAATATTAAAATAACACTGGTTGCCATTGCTAGGTGGTTGCTTACTGGCCAAGTTTTGTCCATTTTTGTTTATGAAGAACAAATGATGCATTATGAGTTGCAGAAAAATCTGAAAATAATCCATTAAAAGGGTCAGTTCACCCAAAAATGAAAATTCTGTCACCCTCATGTTGTTCCAACCCTCCAAGGCTTTCGTTCAACTTCAGAACACAAATTAAGATATGTTAAGGAAATCTGAGAGCTTTCGGTCCCTCCGTTGACAGCTATGCCAATACCACTTTGACACGATTGTAAATAATCCATATGAATTGAACAGTTTAGTCCAAATTTTCTAATAAACACATAAACATTGATCAAGTACAAACCTCTTGTGGTAATGTGCTGCGGTAAACATGTTATGCAAACGTAAGAATGAACCTCATTGGTTCTCGCAGAAGCTCAAACGAGCTGCGTAACACAAGAATGAACCTTATCGGTTCTTGAGGAAGCTCAAACGAGCTGCGTAACACAAGAATGAACCTCATCGGTTCTCGCAGAAGCTCAAACGAGCTGCGTAACACAAGAATGAACCTCACTGGTTCTTGCAGAAGCTCAAGCGAGCTGCGTAACACAAGAATGAACCTCACTGGTTCTTGCAGAAGCTCAAACGAGCTGCGTAACACAAGAATGAACCTCACTGGTTCTTGCAGAAGCTCAAGCGAGCTGCGTAACACAAGAATGAACCTCATCGGTTCTCGCGGAAGTTCAAACGAGCTGCGTAACACAAGAATGAACCTCATTGGTTCTCGCAGAAGCTCAAACGTGCTGCGTAACACAAGAATGAACCTCATCGGTTCTCGCAGAAGCTCAAACGAGCTGCGTAACACAAGAATGAACCTCATTGGTTCTCGCAGAAGCTCAAACGAGCTGCGTAACACAAGAATGAACCTCATTGGTTCTCGCAGAAGCTCAAACGAGCTGCGTAACACAAGAATGAACCTCATTGGTTCTCGCAGAAGCTCAAACGTGCTGCGTAACACAAGAATGAACCTCATCGGTTCTCGCAGAAGCTCAAACGAGCTGCGTAACACAAGAATGAACCTCATTGGTTCTCGCAGAAGCTCAAACGTGCTGCGTAACACAAGAATGAACCTCATCGGTTCTTGAGGAAGCTCAAACGAGCTGCGTAACACAAGAATGAACCTCATTGGTTCTCGCAGAAGCTCAAACGAGCTGCGTAACACAAGAATGAACCTCATTGGTTCTCGCAGAAGTTCAAACGAGCTGCGTAACTCGAGAATGAACCTCATTGGTTCTCGCAGAAGTTCAAACGAGCTGCGTAACTCGAGAATGAACCTCATTGGTTCTCGCAGAAGCTCAAACGAGCTGCGTAACACAAGAATGAACCTCATCGGTTCTTGCGGAAGTTCAAACGAGCTGCGTAACACAAGAATGAACCTCATCGGTTCTTGCGGAAGTTCAAACGAGCTGCGTAACACAAGAATGAACCTCATTGGTTCTTGCGGAAGTTCAAACGAGCTGCGTAACACAAGAATGAACCTCATTGGTTCTTGCGGAAGTTCAAACGAGCTGCGTAACACAAGAATGAACCTCATTGGTTCTTGCGGAAGTTCAAACGAGCTCCGTAACACAAGAATGAACCTTATTGGCTCTTGCAGAAACTCAAACGTGCTGCGTAACGCAAGTATGAACCTCACTGGTTCTCGCACATTGAATTAACAAGTTTGAACTTCTGTTTACCTCAACGATGTGTGAGCTGAATGTTTATATGTGAATAAAAGCATAAACAGACACATACAAATATGCGTCTGTTCATCATATAAAGCGATCGTGTCTCTTCAGAAAATTTGGACTAAACTGCTTGTTTTACATGGATTAGTTTGACAATCTCTTTATGAACTTTTTGAAGTGGCAAACTGTCAGTTGCATAACTGTCAATAAAGAGACAGAAATCTATCAGGTTTCATCAAATATCAGTCATCCAACGCGATCATAGATATAGAGATCCTCATTTGTGCCTCCGCAGATCGATCGAATGAGGAATCTATATCTGATCGTGTCGGCTTTGACCTCACCTAACGGAAGTTACTGCCGATGTGAAAACTTGATGAGACTCGTCGGGATATGAGGTAAAAAAATAACAAATACGTTTCGGTTTCTCACAGAAAACGATCGTTTCGAGTCTTAACAAATCAATGTCGTGAGGAGCAGCAGGGTTTTTGTGCACGTTGTCTAAGCATGTATTTTTGTTTGTATGTTTTCCTCTCATAGAATTGTTACCTATTCACCCTATTATATGACTGGCACACAGCAACGGTTGGAGTTAAAAATCGAAAGTGTTGTTTACCTGTTTCAAGGTCGTGCTGAACCTGTTCCCGTTCATCTGCAAAGGCTCGCAGCCAGCGCTGCTTCTGCTCGGGTTTCTTGGCACACAGGAGGTGGACCTCCTCTCCCCCAGGGGAACACAATTTCAAGGCATTCTTCACACTCACGTTAAAGTCCTTATCCTTCCCATCCTCTACATCCATCACTTGCATCTGATCCATGTCAAACCGACCCTTGTAGTAAAGGATGTCCCTCCGAAGCAGATCCTGGGGAGCCAATCAAGACAGTAACTACTTTAATACTGCTTGAGTGCCACTCAAATACGAAACCATCTGCCATAAACAATAGTGATTCTGCTCTCACTGGCCTGGCAAGTGACTGACCTTCTTACAGAAAACCAGTTGGTGATCAAAGAGGAAGAACATTCGCTGCTGGCCTTTGGCCTGTGGCTGAGAGATCTTGGTCAGGTCTCCTGAGAAAATCAGATCAGAGCTCCTGCTCAAGATGTCGTCACCCTAATGAAGGGGAGAAAGAGCCTGTGAGATCACACGCATATCTGGAGTGAATAAGTGTGTGAACTCTGTAATTTACCTCCCAGTCCTCTATGGAGCTCTGCCACTGAGCGATTTTGTCGATATTCTCCAGACGCCTCTTCCTCTCATTGATCAGTCTGGCCACATTCTTCATTGCGTTTAAGGCAGCCTCCACATCCTTATAATCCCTGAAAAGCAAAATATATGAGATTTTGTATGGCTAAAAAATGGCAATTAGTAAGATGTGAATCAAAACATTCAAAACACAGATTCAACAATTTGTCTTGATCCATTAGTGATCGTGAACTTTTTAGTATGTATTTTTAAATTTCTATTGTTCCTTTGTTGTTTTGTGAACAATATTCAAATTTTAATACAGTAAAATAAACAAAGTTATTATGTTTGTATTATTTTATACAGTGAAAAACAAGTCTTGATTATTTATAACTACATTTTTGCTGTTGATGAATGTTTATTTGCTGTGTGCGTGCTTGAGTGTGTGCGTGTGTGTAGTCCAGGTATACCCAACGTTATAGGGACAAAATGCTAAGTGATGTTTTTTTTTAAATAATTATATTGCAGAATGTTTTATGTGATTGGTAGGTTTATGGGTAGGGTTAGTGTAAGAAGATATTCAGTTAGTACAACATAAAAATCATCATGTCTATGAAAAGTCCCCGTAAAACATGAAAACACAGTGTGTGTGTGTGTGTGTGTGTGTGTGTGTGTGTGTGTGTGTGTGTGTGTGTGTGCGTATGCGTGTGCGACCTGGTAATCCCTACGTTAAGGGGACAAAATGTCCCCACAAAGATGGCAATATCCGAAATCCTTGTCCTTGTGGGGACATTTTTAGGTCCCCATGAGGAAAACATCTTATAAATCACACAGAAGGAGTTTTTTTGAGAAAGTAAAAATGCAGAATGCTTCCTCTGATGGGTAGGTTTAGGGGCAGGGGCAGTGTAGTGGGATAGGATGTCCAGTTTGTACAGTATGAAATCCATTACGCCTATCGAAAGTACCCATAAAACATGGAAACACGACATGTGCGTGTGCGCGCGCGCGCGTGTGTGTGTGTGTGTGTGTTTCAAGTCTCTTAAGCTCATTAAGGCTGCTTTTGTTTGTTCAAAAGTACTGTAAGAACTGTAATAAAACAGTAATAATGTGAAATGATTACAATGATTACAATCATGATTAATAGAAAGTTCAAAAGATCAACATTTATTTGAAAGAGAAATAATTTGTAATATTATAAAATATCTTTAATGTCAATTTTGTCACATACTATAACAGTGAAGTGTAGGGAAAATGTTTTATTTCTTAATTATTTCTTAATAATTACAGACCGGAATTTTCACGTGTATATTTGCAATACAATTTGATGCAAATTGCTTGTCTCGAGTGAAATGAGTGAAAGGCAATTCAGAACAAATCTGGCTGTGTTTACACTTGGCATTAACATACGATCACTGTGATCCGATCAAGTAGATTGCATTATTAGCCAATCAGGACATGGCACATTCACACTTGCCAACAATAAAGTGGCTTCTGTATCTGGATAACTAATCAGATCTCTGTATCTTGTGCAATACTTAAAAGTCTGTAATGGAAAAATGGCGATCTGAAGTGGCTGTTAAAAACCGTTTTTAATTGCAGGGCTAAGCATTTCAAATCTCCTAAAATGAGGTAGAGAAGGTTGCAAAGAATAATGCATTGCATAGATACTGTGATCAGACATATGGGTCTTAAATGACTGCCAGATAAAAAAACATTTTGTCTGTCAATATATGATTGTGTAACCTTCAGGTGCGAAATAAAACTTTTATCTATACATGCATTCTACTCTGCCCCTCGATTGTCTCGATTTCAGTGATTCCTGTGATAAGATGGCTAGATTGAGTTTACATTACACTGAGATCCCATCACAATGCGTCCTCGACTGCCACTGTACCAGGAAACACAGATCAGGTAACATGCCGATCACAAACACGTTTACGTTTGTCTTTTCAGTGTAAGACTCGCTCCATTAGCTCTATTACTGAATATTTACAAAATGCTGGAAAAAACCCCAGGAAAGTACCTGTGCTGTGGGTTGGTGTACTTCAGCAGTTCAGCCAGCTGCAGAGGGTACTTGCAGATCTTCTGAACAGGAGTAAGCAGGAATCCATCCAACGAAATGTCAATCATCTTCTGGAGCAGGCGACAGGCCTCAAAGAAGAACACGTACTTCTTGACCTTCATCAGTTTGGAGAGCTGAACACAGGCATTGGGGTGGTTGTTGCAATACTCAGAGTAGATCTGGAAGTTTGTTTGCTGGATGAAAACAGAAGCGAAGAGAACCAAATAAAAATCCAAACATTAAACTGTATCCTACATCAACCTCTAGACTGCTGTAAACTTACGTGTTCTAAGAAGCAGGAGCCAATCTCGCTGAGGTGAGGATGGTCTTTGTTAAATTTCTTCTCCAAGGCTTTGAGGAACTTCTTCTGGAAGCGGTAGAGCTCATCGATGTTGCCAAAGATAGTGCGCAGTTGCTCCTCGGTAAACATGTCTGTCCGCTTCCGACACTGTTTTATATAGCCCTGGAAGACACGGTAAATATGTCAAAGGTTTAATGCTGTAGCAATGCTATAGCTGGATTACGGAACAGCTTTACTCTAATGTGAATCAGGTCATTCTCTTAGCATGTAAACAAAGTGCAAGTGACACTTTAGATGCTGTAACAAGATCTACATATTGAGGTAGAGCCAATCGATCAGAGCCATGTGTAAAACTGACCTCACAGATATCTTTCAGGTGTTTGATGTAATCCCTCTCTGTGCTCATGATCTCATTGATGACGTTGGCTCTCATCTGCTCCTTGCAGGGCAGGCCGGGTCCTAAGGGGCCCCCCATGCTGGCCCCACCCCCCTCTGAGGCCCCATCCAGATGGGCTAAGTATTCCTCCATTGGCTCATCTTGGTTCACCCGTAACTACCAATAACAATGGTTATAGGTTAGTGCACAACGTTGAATTATGACACAATGGTGTATTTCTTTGCAGATTAAATGTTCACAGTGCAGTTCATTTTATCCATGCCCTTGGCAAAAAGAACAGCAGTGCATTGACGACCCCTCAATGTACAGTAGCTTAATGTAATAGTGGCGGCATAATGTGACAGTAATCAAATTTCTTTTTATGAGCGGGAAGACTGCTTTCTTTTACCCGAACGAAGCTGGCGGGGAACCAGCCCTCGCTGTCAAACACCCGGCCCCACCACCACTCCTTGTTTGTGGCGTCCACTACTTCGATGACGTCTCCAGCTTTGAAGCCCAGCTCCTGGTCGTCCATGGTGACGTGGTCCCATAGAGCCTCCGCGCACACACTGCCATCACTGATCAGCTGTTGAGAAACACAAGATGAAGGCAAAACTGATTGATGAAACGTATATAATAGAGGAGGAGCTACAGAGATCGTGTGTGTGTGTGGATAAAAATGTCAAAAGCCTCTACTCAAGGTTTCATTTTAAAGGCTTCTCTAACTATTTTCTGTGCAATACACACTGTACCACAACACAAAGTTTGCATTAAGGTTCTGCGATGTATTGAATATTCACACTATATATTTGATATTATTTTGCTGGTGTTATAAATTATGCAACACGGCATGGTCGTAGCCGGCCATGAGGTCCAGACATCTGTATTTTTCTGAGGTGTTTTAAATAAAGGTTTTGAAATAATTGCGTATTATAGTATTAACTTTACTTTAGTGCTGCAAAGATATTGCACAGCACCAAGATCTTCTCATCTGCGCTGCCTCAGCGGTCTGTCTGCCAATATATTTGAGATGACAATCAAATCAAAGTAGAAGGGCTGATGTTCATAGAAGCTGCTCAGAGTGAATACAACAGTCATAAAGTGTGAGATAAGAAGTAGTGGCTAAACTAAATATGTCATATTTGACAGCTGTTTTCAGATGTGAAGAAATGTTAAACGACTGTCAAAAACAATCTGAAAACAAATAAACAGTTTGTCTAATATCTCCATTTCATGTGATTCATGTATTGTAATTATTAGTACTGTCAATGTGAGGAAACAAGAAACGTTAACAAAGTTGTCTTCATCATATTAGGCATAACTAAGACTAATAATGAATTGCATTGTGAATTTATTAGGCTTAATACCTAACTTTTCTGGTACCCTTCAGTGAAATTAACATGTCTAAGAAAAAGATTCACTAAAACATAAATATCAGTTTACCCTATGTTAAGATGAGTCTATATTAGTCAAAGCTCAGCTTTAGGAGGGGAAGAGACTGGGCAAGCGGAAAAAAACAAGAAAAAAAGAGAGAATGGAAATGAGGAGAGACAAATAATCTACTGCCCACTGACATGGTTTTAAAGCTATTGTAATACCATTTTAATACCAATTTCTATTTTATGTTTTGTATGACATTTTTAACAGTCTCTAATTTAAACTTCAGCAAAATTCCATTAATGTATGCAAGTTCAGTCAGTTCAATCTGCATCATTTCAAATTTCAACAATATACACTGCTGAGTGCATGACAAATAGGTGACACTATTTTGATGGTCCCTTTTGAACATTCTGTTGACTTTGCAACTATATGTCAACTAACTCTCAGTAGATTATTAGTGGAATGTCTACTTAATTTAACTCTTTATTAGGATGACAGACATTCTACTCACTATAAACAACTTTGCAAGTACGTCAACTCATTCTAACCCTAACCCTGCATATGTATTAATACTCTACTAACATTCTAATAAAACGTTACTGTTAGAGTCAACAGAATGCGCTAAGGGACCATCAGAATAAAGTGAAACTGGCAGATGTAGTAGTTAAATATTACTATTTATTACTTTTATATTTTTGTGCAAATAAATTAAATATGACTTGCTCTTCCTTGTGTTGTAGCGTTCATTGATTCTCTTAGATGTATTATTCTAAGTTTACTTAAATTAAAAGTTTTTAGGTTTAATGTTCTGTCATTTTTAATACATGATAAATAAAAACAATCTGATCATTTGAAATGTATTCATGATTTTCAAATATCCTGTAAAGTTGAATGACTATAATTACAAATGTTAACCCCATAAATAAAATTGCACATTCATTTGGAGATTCAATGTGAAAATACACTGTCTTTTGGCAATATAGCAAGACATTTACCAAGACATTTTGGACAATTTCATGCTCTCAACTTTGTGGGAACAGTTTGGGATAGGCCTCTTCGTGTTCCAAGATGACAAGGTCCATAGAGACATGGATGAGGGAGTTTGGTGTGGAGGAACTTGACTGGACTGCACAGAGTCCTGACCTCAACCCAAGAGAACACCGCTGGAAATAATTAGAGCGGAGAGTGTGAGCCAGGCCTTGTGGTCCAACATCAGTGCCTGACCTCACAAATGCGCTTTTGGTCAGAAGAATGGTCAAAAACCTTAAACCTTGTGAAAAGCCTTCCCAGAAGAGTTAAAGCTGTTATAGCTGCAAAGGTTGGGCCAAATTTATATTAAACCCTACAGATTAAAAATGGGATGTCATTTAAGTTCATGTGCATGTAAAGGCAGGCATCCCAAAACTTGCTAATATAGTGTATATTAAACAATATAATATGAGGTGTGATTAATCTGGATTATTTAGTTCAACAACCAACAATTTAGATCAACAATCCCTGTATATACATATATACAATATTCAAACATCTTGATATTTAGAAAAAGGGGAATTGTTTTGCCTTACTATGCCAAAAAAAGAACACTGCAACAATACAGAACATTCAATTTAACTGTCTGTTCCAGCATCTCAGAGGCATAGTGTGTTATCATGCAACAATACACAACCCTTCATTCTGTGCACTTAACCAACACCAAACTGCAATGTATCATTTGAGGAAGCATTGCCAAATTAAACACTTTCTGTCTGCTGTCTGCTTTTTCCCTGAGTGGTTATTTTGTTTCCGCTTTACTTGCAAGGATTGGTTTGGCAAAGAAAACAAAAAGTGGGGTGATATATTGCCCCACTGTTCAGCTTGATTATAAAGAAAATTAAGTGAAACCCTGGCAAGCCTAACAGCCTCCATCAAACCATCTCTACTGCGCGGCTAGACGTGATCTATCGGTGCTGATGTAATCATCATGCTTCGTTCTCTGTCCACACTTTGCACTCACAGGCAGCATCGATGGACTCGAAGGCTGAATAGTGAATATACACCCCCTGAATCTAGAGCCCTGCATTCTCATCACCAGAGCTGTTCCTATGTACCCTGTTGCCTAGCGACACACCCACATACTTTCCCATGTGCCTCCTCTTCACAGCCTCTGAGTTACAGCTTCTTGGTTTGTTCCAAGACCCTATCAGAAAAATCACTGGAGCATAATATTGTGCAAACATTTACTAAAAAGTCATTCAAAAATGCTGATCGTGAGCAAATTTGGTTTGTAAAACTAGCATTAAGGTTATAGTATGCATATTGTTTCTGCTATCAGAGTAAATACAGAAACGTTTTTGCTGACCCAAACTATGCCAAGTGCATTGGCCAATATTACAATTTGTTTCCTTCTGGGTATTTATTCCTCACCTAGATGTTATGCTGCAACCCCAGCATAACTGTGTCAAGATCCCCAGTGTGACCTCTTTCTCCAGAGTCCTGCTCACCAGCAAAATGATTGGGCAAAAACACAAAGGAGCCATCACAACGTTTATTGCGCTCAAGGCACAAGCTGGCAGTTACACAACAAAACAAGCACAGTCATTCAAAGTTCCCACACATAAACACACAAACATACTCACAAAAGCCTACAAAATGTCTGAAGATGCCCTCAGATGTCTTGAAATCAAAGACTGACCCCTGGAAGCCACTCAAGTGTGGTTACGGGCTGGTAAATAATTAACACAATGCCATCTCAGCACATTAATTCTGGTTGAATGCCGCCAACATCACACCCATTCTGGTTACCTGTACTGTGATGTCTGCATCCTGAAAACCCATCCACGAGTGAGCGAGAGGGACCAACTTTCCCTCCTCCTCCTCCTCCTCCTTCTCCTCTTCGACGCCGTCTTCCTCTCCACCCCTCCCCTAGCTGCTTCTCCTCACTGCGGCTGCGCCCTACTGGAAGGCCAGCAGGAACATCAGCACTACGTTGATGATGACCAGCAGCATCATAATGACGAACACCACCACCTTCTGGGCCTCCGGGCTGAGGTTGCAGCGCAACAGGAAGTGACTCAGGCCCTGCCGAGACGCTGTTCGCTGGCCTCCGCGAGCCATGGCGCCGGAAGCCCCCTCGCCTAGAGGTCTGCGCGCGGATGCTCGACGGCACACGGTTTGTCGGCCGGATCCGCTCTGTTCTCTCAGTGAAGAGTGAGGGGGAGGGAGAAGAGCCTCCACGTCCACAGTTACCTGCTCACTTCCTCTCCGTTCCCTTCTCGCTCTTTCTCTCTTTTTCTCGCGTGCGAGCAATCTTCCTCCTCCTCGTCCGCCGCTCCCCTCAATTCTCTCCCCGCGCGCTGCTGATGTCAGGAGCAGGGGTGTATGTGTCTCTCCGCCTCCATGTATTCTTCTCCGTCTATGCTTTTTTCCGTCCCTTCCTGCCTGTTTCTCCTTCTGTCCTCCTTCCGCTGCCTCCCCCACGTTCTCGTCCTCCTGCTCTGCTTGAACACACAGCCGTGTTAATTTCCCTGGATCTGATTAAAGCCCTTGAAATCCCTTCTCATTTCACCGTCTCTTTTGCAAAATGCAAACCTGAGGGGTGGAAATGGTGGCTGCATCTGTGTTTAGCGGCACTAGCAAAAACCATCCATCCATCTCCCTGAATTGACTTCTGTTTTTGCTCCGGATTTTTTTCCTCTCATCCTTCCCAGCCAATCGGCTGCCGGTGCTGTGAAGCGTATCCAGGATACCAGAGTAGCGGAGGCCGGATTTAGAGGCAGCAGGAGGGAGGCGACGATGGGGGGAGGGAGGGATGCGAGAGAATGCAGCACAATGCATCCTTTCTATCCTGCCGCATCTCCATTGGCCGAGCCGACTGCCCGTCAGTAGCACTTCCCGTCTAAAGCAAGCACGTCCTGCTCGTCTTCTCACGGCGCTGCTAGTGCTGCTGGAGATATTAATTAAAGGCTGCATGAGGTGCCAAACACCTCTTGAGCTTTCATTTCCTGATACGGGCCGGTGTCGGCGAGGCAGGATTAATGCAGTCATCCCCACTCGTCTCGTTTCCGTGCATCAATTTGTGCACAGCTAATGGGATTAGTGAAGGACTCTGATTCCACCAACCTTCTGTTTTATCTCTCTCTCGGCCGCAGAGCCCCATCCCCAGTGTCACACAGCACGATACTTCCCTTTAAATCAGCAGCTGTGTCTTTCTGACACACGCACAAGCAAAACAATCACTCACTCTATCCAACACTGAACAAAACGTTCTCCCCAACACACGACAACAAACTATATTTTTACATTTTCAGAAAAAAAGAGAGTTCTGCTTGCCTATGTAAATCTTTGTTGCCAGGTCACTGTGGTTGGTTGCCAGGTTGCTGCTATGCAGTAGCTAAGGTGTTCTAAATGGTTTTAATGTATTGCTATAGATGTGTTCTAGGTGGTTGCAATGCAAAACGGCTAATAATCAGTGTTTTTGACTTTATAGTTAATAGTTTTCTAGCAAAACTATTCTTAAATATCCTTGAAACAATAAAAATTACTTTAGAAGTGCAAAATCAGAATATTTTTCTTACTCCTGTTTTAAAATGTATTTCAGGGGCAAGGAAATACATTTCCAATCTTACATTAGCCTGCATTTAGGCTAAATGCAAACGTGGATGGAAAAGCCTACTAGAGATAACTATATTTTGTATCCACCATTTAAAATTACATTTTAAAAAACACTGATCAGCCAGAACATTGAAACCACCTGGGTAAGCAACACCTTCATCTCTCTGAACTATTCCTAAATAATTTCCATAGTGTGATATGTTCATGTAATATAGACAACAAATAAAGTTTTGCATTAAATGTGAAATGTAAATGTATTTTCTTGGTTGGTTTGGAATATTTATTTAGGGCAAATATATATTTTTAAATGCTTTAATATATATTATAATAATATATTATGTTTGCTTCATCCTTACGTCATCGCACGACGAAACACCGCCTCTACAGAATAATAAGCATGTGTAATTAGCCCCGCCCACCAACTCATGGAGCTGATCGATCACGCTAGCCAGCAGCAATAAACATGCCGAAGATAGCAAGATATTGTGTGATTTCTGGTTGTGGAAGAACACAGTCGCTCCATAAGCTTCCTTCGGATCCTAATATTAGGAATGTGTGAAGCTTCATTTATTTTTAAGTTCCAGCTCATGTGGAGAAGACATGTCCTCGTGTTCACTTAATTTCACTGCGGAATCGTTTGTTAAGTCTCAGATGCTGGACTTGCAGACATATTGAGATTAAAACACAACACTGTGCCTTCTATATTGGATCCGACAGGAATGGCGCAACACACTTATGTGAGTAAAAAGTGTTTTTATAGGGGATAGTATTGGATTGTTATAGATCGTTCTGATTATGGTGTCTAACAGAACATACCTTTAGCATGCTTTAGCATACTAGACATGTATGGGCCAGGGCTCGCAAAGCCCAATGCCACGGGGCTGTGTGTTTACCAGACGGGCTACCAAAACGACCAGTGTATCTCAAATAGTGAAATAATATTCCTTTCTTGATCTGCGCTGTTCACTCTCTCTTTACTTGACATTTAAATGGGGTGTGTACATGCGTGCGCGTGGTTCATATTTATATCCACCAATTGGGCGGGCAATGTAATACAAAAATAATATTCCAATCAATCGTGGGTGGATGAGAAATAAAGCATTGTGTTTGTTTGATAACGACGTTTACGAGCCCTGTGATCGAGATGATAATTTCCGGTTGACACCTTTAAAAGAATCCCTCGTGTAAACTGAACTGACAGGGGAGCTGAAGCTCATAAAATATACAAATCTTCTCCAATCCTAGCCGTGGGCATTTTATTTATTTCCAAGTCTCCAGTACGGCACGCCCATCAAAACCCAGCGTTCAGGCAAGAGCCTCAAAATCAGTGTAGAAAATAGCCTATTACTTATTAGTTAGTTTGTTTCTGAATGTAAAAAACACACAAATGTCATTAGGTGACCTCAGACAACAGCATATATATATATATATATATATATATATATATATATATATATATATATATATATATATATATATATATATATATATATATATATATATATATATATATATATATATATATATATATATATATATATATATATACCTTTAAAATAGATTTTCTTAAACATACAAAAGAATTCAAACAAAAATATTGGTAGAAAATACATTTACATGAATATATTTTGAAATATGTATACCAAATAAGTATTTTGCCAATTTTTTCTATATTTTGAAACATGTTATATATCTTTTTAATAATAATAATAATAATTATTATTATTTATTTTATTTTATTTTTTTACTATATGGGCTGCCTTAGCTCCATAGTATAACAACATTTTACATTATTTGTGTCTGTTTATTCTTTACTGGATTCTTTACCAGAACAGAAGGGCTAAAACAATAACAACAGCATCAGCACAGGGCTTCTGTGCAGCTCAGTGCACATCAAGCTCCCAGAGGCCTGGCCGTTGATTAGATTTTTCTGCTGCTTCTAACTAAAATGCTGAATGGAGTTACCGAGCGGCATTTTATAATGATACCAAACAGTCCTATATCAAACTCTGACACTGCATATGCTCTGACATTCTTTGTAGATAACAGCATCTTTCTACAACACAAATTCATCCTCAGTCATGCAGAACATGATGGGAGAAAGAAAGTGGCAGCAGGTCATTCTGCTGGTCTCAGGCCTCAGGAGAGGGACAGATGGGTAGTAGACTATTCAGTTACAGTGACTGAATTTCAACATGTATAAACACTAAATCAAGAGCACAGCTACATCAAACTAAAGTGATGCCTTGAAAGCTCGTCTGAAACCAGTTATCTTCATACAAAAACACACTCTGTTTCGGCTTTGCAAGTCCTTGGGTTTCAAGGAACTTGAAAGGGTTGGAAGGAACATGCTTAAAATTTGGTAAAATGAATGTCCTGCCATTGACAAGCAAACAGAACCACGATCTGTGTACACAAACAAACAGTAACACACAGACACACAGAGGTATGTCGTACCTCATTTATGGCCAGCTGCTCTCCTCCTCCTCCCGGGTGTCCAAATCGGTTGGAGGAGCTGCGAAACTCATTGTACAGGTCATCTTCACTCCCCACCTCATCCGCAAGACCAGACTTATCCTGCGGTCCATCAGTTATCACCAACGCTGGAAAGCAAAGCACAAATCTGTTTCAATTCGGCAACATTTGAGGTCCAAACACTGATTCAACATAGTATTTAAAAGATACAAAAAGGCTTAGACATACTCAGTTCTGACCACAATAAATAAAAAGAGATCATTTTGTAATAAAACGTTGAAACACTTATAATATAATTACAGAATATAAGTTCAATAAGTCATTTTTGTTTATGATTAGATGAGCAATATGACAGTGGTCTTGGACTTAATGAATGACCTATGACTCAACAACCAAAAATCTTAAAACAGTATTTTATTGCACAAGAATTTGATCTGTGATCTCAAAATGGAGTATGTAGCCCAATCTATGTGGAATAAAATGGCTTTTCTGGAGGTTTTCAAGCTGGTGTCTAGAGACTTGAAGGAATCCACAAGGGGGTGCTAGGGAGGTCCATTAAAAAAAAACGAAAGAAAAACAAGGATAACAGAATTGTCATTCTGCTTTTTGCAAGACATTAAAATATTTAACAAACAAGCTATAAATAAATAAAATGTACAGAATTTACAGAATTTGTTAAAAAAAAAGGTTAAATTATTTATTTGTACTCTAATAATGGGTAGAAAAAATAAAGTCAACTAGTTTACATGGTTAAAAAGAAATGTTTTGCTTTAGCACCATGACAATATAAGAGGCAATTATTTCATTCAAACAATGCTCTTTATAATATCACACATATAAAAAGCATTTTATGAAAAGAGTCTCTCGTAAGGCTATCATTATATTTAGAGCATTAAGAACAATAAAAAACCCTGTTCTAGTACCCTGATATGACTATATATATATATATATATATATATATATATATATATATATATATACACTATTCATTACTTCAAGAGCAAAACGATCTTTTTATTAGAATGCAGATGTATATTTTATATTTAGCATATAACTGATCTCACAGTAAAGAGATGACAAGATTTACATTTTTACCACAGGGAGCCTGAAGTTACACAACCTTTTTCCCAGCCAGGAAATGTGATGACCTCCACTTGTACGGTCACATTTGATAAGAGGATTAATCCACTAATTAGCAGGTGGAATATTTGATTAGCTGAATCTCATTAACAGTAGTCTAATATTGAGAGAATGTGGCTCACACACTACATTGACCAAGCTTAAAATAAGCCAAACCTGTTGCATTCATCGCACACTAGGAGGCCGTTCACACAGAATGCAGTTTTGCATTTCATTGCACCGGTTTCAGTTAGATAGAAGGACATATTTAAAGTTTTAAAAACACAATTATCAAGTTTAAAAAAAGTTATATTATCAAAAGCGTGTCTCTAGACCTCCCGTTCTTTATTATTCACTACCAAGGATTTAATTTTTAAACACATAAACACATTCTGAGTGAATGGCCCCTGAGGTGTTTACACATATGCACCTGGCCTAGAATCCTGTGTCCCTTTAAAAATGGAATGGTAAAAATGGTAAATCCACTGCATTTATATAGCGCTTTTCACAGATCCATGACAATCTAAAATGCTTTACATCTTGCCTCACATTCACCCACTCAGTCACTCATTCATACACCGAGACTAGGTCTGAAAAACAAACAAATGATTTATGGTCAATATAGATTAGCACGTCTTTTGTAGCATACAGTAGCTTGAAGCTAAATACGTACCATCCAAATCCGAGTACAAATCGAAAACATGCAGTTCTATCAATGCCAAAGGATAAACAATAATGTAGAGCAACAGAAAAGTTGAATGCAGGATATGACCGATTAATAAAAAAATAACTGTTTTATGGTAGCTGCTGATTCACTATAAAAATTACTTTAGAAAGTGACCAAAGCGCATGTCATTATAACGGAAACTTGTCAAGCATCAAAACAACGCTTTCTTAACAAACAAATGGTTTTCAGCTTCTTAGCAGACACTTAAGGGGACCATAACAACAAAGCTTACAGCTAACTTTCACTTTTGAGCCAACAGTCTAAACCCAAATGCTCTAGTAAAACTCTTATTGAATCCACAGTGGTGCATTAATGTGCCCTTTCATGCGTTTGGTGTTTTTAAAGCACTGGAAACACTCCTGTTGCCAGAGCTGGCTGGCTTCTCCACAGAGAGGACAGGCTATTATTTATTAGTGTGCAGTAAACCAGTGAGGAAGAGTACAGTTGGCCGCCACAAGAAGCTCTCTTCCTGTCTCATTTATAATGAATGGATGGGAGAGAATGGAGTTAGACTAAAATTTACACCTCCGGAAAGATCCATTGTTCTGGCAATGCAGTGAGGGGACTGTCCGTGAAATTGAGGTAAATGAGAATACTGCTTTAAATCGTGAACAGGTAATTGAGAACGTAATCTGCATTGAAACTATGGCGAGAGTGGCTTCACATAAAAATTCAACAGATGAAATGGATCCTTGGTGGGAAACGGCCCTAAAACACAGACAAATTGCTGTCATTTACAAGAAAAGCTGTACGTGTGAAAATGTATTCGGTAATCCTGTCATGCTCTTCTATGTAGGTTAATTGTAGAGCCAGTGGATTGATTAGGGAGATGGGCAAGTGAATGAAATCGTCCTGATTTGTTTATCAGCCGTTAAGTGTGGCTCAAAGCATACGAGACAGCACATGTCAGCAGAGTGCAGCATTTCCAGAGCCACATGGGCTGATGATATCAAATATAGTTCACTCAGAGCCCAGAGTCAGACAGTCACAGTGGGGTAACCCAAACAATCCTGTCTAGGAAAGCCCTGTAACTGAGTTCATGCGCAGCCGGGTTGTTTTCTTTGTAACGTTGCCTGATTTAAAGCAGGACAGGCTGTGGGGTTTGTTTTGGGCTTTTTTGTCAATTAGGAATTGGATGGAGGTTTAATAAGGAGACCTAGCCTGACAAGCCAGACCCACATCAAGATGTTTGGTCTGGAAACTCACCATAGACAGCTGAAAGGGGCGGGATAAATGGTTGTCTTTCAAACTCCCTCTGCACTCGATAGGATAGCGCTACAACTAACCTGAGCAACGAAGGTGAAACAGAGCTTGTTGATAGATTAAACATTCGACGTATCCGGTCGGCAAAACTCAGAACACATCTTCCCTTTTTAAGAATGACTTCAGTGCCGTTCTTTGTTCTTTTCTCCGAGAAAAGCTTAACTCCAAGTCTTCTAGAGTCGCGGTCAAAGCTGATTCGAAAGACCGCCGTTCTCCAGTTTTTGTGTTTACTAGAAGCACGCAAACGCAACTCGGCCGTCGTCATTATGGCCCCGCCCACCGACTCTATATACGATGTGATTGGCCCGGCAAGAGTTAGGGGATTACAGCTCAGAAGGGTATTGAGAGTTGCTATACGACACTCGCGGGCAGATTAGATTTGCTGCCGCTAGGGTGCGTCTAGATTTCTAGGCTAAAGGAGACCCAGACTGAGTCTAATGTACTGCATTATCTTTCTCAAAGGTGCAGTGTGTAGTATTTATGAGGATATATTGACATAAATGCAATGTACCATAACAATGTTTTCAGTGGCATAAAGACCTCACATAATGAACTGTTATTTTTTTTAATTAGCTACCTTAGAATGAGCCATTTATATCTACATACACAGCAAGTCCCCTTACAGTGAAATCACCATTTTGCGCCATCATGTTTCTACAGTAGCCCTAAACGGACACATTTCTCTACAAAACGCTAGCTACTCCGTGCTGTCTCATTTTTGTTATGTGTTAGTCACCGTAGTTTCTCTATGTAAAGGGTAGGGGTGTACGGTAGACGGTTGCCATTCACAACCTCACCGCTAGATGTCGCTAATGTTTACACACTGCACTTTTAAAGGGGTGGTTGCAAGCGATTTCATTTTTTGTGTGTTAATCAACATTATGCTATAAATTCTGTCGATTGAGCCTAACTTGTTATGAACCTTGTAAAATCCTATAATAAAAACTACCATTTGAGTGTATTAAAAATAATCTATAGCTAGTCAAACCCTGAAGAGATGTGAACATCCATACACCAGAGTGTGTTAACTCGTGCATGTTTTAACCAGTTTACCCAGTTAGGGTCCCATGAATGAACACACACACAGCTTTTATCTTTATATGTGATTCATGATCTGCTGAGGATAATTTAAGGAGTTGATCATACAGTCAGGACTGTGAATGCGCACTGACCTGCTTCCTTATAAGTCCACATCCTCAGATAAAGTCACCCGACCGCACAAATTCACCTCTGAGCCATGCAGGCGAAGACTTCCACTCAGCCTAATCCACGTGCACTTTAAAGATTAAGGCCTAGTTCTAAAATGACACTAACTTGCATTATAACACTCATGAAAATCTACAAAGTACATTGGTAAGCACAGAGCATTGAAGAATGAAGACAAACAACTGAGAGAAGATAAAATAACGTAGTCCCTTCACCTCAGAAAGAGGTCATGTCATATTTTTTTATGGAATTTTATTAATTAACAATTTAACAATGGAATTTCATTCTTTCCTGGTTTTTCTTATAGTCCGATTTTAAAAGGGAGCAAGTGTTTGACCATCATATGTTATTTTAAAGCCTATGCATAAAAAGCATAAACCACCTACTACAGTAAGTATTGGGTTTGGTACCCCAGTGCACTCCCTATTTCAAATAAATGCTGGTCTATGCATCAATTCTGAAATATTAGAATAAAATGGCTGCTAGAAATTCAGCTTTGTAATCACATTATTAAATTACACTTTAGGATATAATAAAAACTGTTAATTGAATTTAATATTACTGTTTTTCAGTGTATTATATTGAATAAGTGCATACCTTTATTTTAAATACCTTGGCTAAAAGAATTTAAAAATCTTACCAACCCTAAACTCTTAAAAAGTATCCTATTTTCTTGTTAAGTCACACATACTTTTATAGAGTTTAGTAATTATCCACTAAGTGTTTTTCTGAAGCCATTTCATGGGTACAGATGAATATTTAAGTCATTAAATTCAAGTTCACGCTTCCATAATCTACTGTGTCTGTCAGTAACTCTCCATTCAGCTTTCAATGTGTGTGTCGCGTTTGGTTACAGCAGTCAACACTATGAAACTCTCTCCATTATGATTCTGCACGCTGTGACTCCATGTTTCTTCAAGCTAATGATGCGCATACAGGCTTTCGTATTATAATACTTTTGCGCAATGAAAGATTATTAATAGCTTTTCTTGTTCTGCCCTATCTATAATGTGTTGCTGCCTCATTAAAAAGCTTTGCTATACATTTAAAATAAATATGTTTCATTTCTTAGTATTTAGGCCCTACAAATATATTTACTTGCTTTTAATGAATGTATTTTACAACTGTGTGTAATAATTCTTTTAACAGAATAAGTGAATGCTGCACTTATTCACTTTATTTTTCCCCCACTTAATGTTTAGATTTTATACAATTATTGTGTTTTCATAAGAAAGTCATACAGCTTTGGAACAATATAGGCAAACCATGACCAAAACCATAGGCCCATTTTATTTACATATTTTATTCCATATTCATCACACTCTTCCTAAAAGAGTTCTATA
This sequence comes from Pseudorasbora parva, assembly GCF_024679245.1. NCBI lineage: Eukaryota > Metazoa > Chordata > Actinopteri > Cypriniformes > Gobionidae > Pseudorasbora > Pseudorasbora parva. Next base: position 13,114,883 of record NC_090180.1, read on the forward strand.
GTTGCATCACCATTTCTTCATGCCTTTTTTGTTGTTGTTGTTGCTTTTTTCCCCTTATTTGAGTGCAACAGAGTTCACAAAGCAGGTGAACTCAGTGTAATATAGTTTAAAGAGATGGTTTAGAGGCTGGCTTTGAGTGGCACAGGAATCAATGCAAATATATAAGCCCAAAGGGACCATCTAGAAAAAACTCATCAGCTCATGTTCACATGACTGACTCTGTTTTAACACTCCAACGGTGTCCTACATTTACTTTGAACAACAGACAGCATAAAATCAATAACACGGGTGCTCTATTTCCTTGTCATTACAAATTGTCATTATTTTTTTAACCTTTGAAAAGTAAGTCAGCGGGGTTTACGACTGTTAAGGTACATCAGATTTGATAGACCATACTCATAGGTGCACTGCAGCACCTGAAACAAATGTGCCAGCTGCACAAAGCTCCTCCTCTTTACCAGCAACATGTGTCTGATTCAAATTCAGATCAGAGCTCTGGGCAGCAAAACGTCCCAGAGCTTTCAAAGCCTGCCAGGAGTAATGATGCTGTGTTTAAGTAAACCAAACACATTACCACTGCATTACAATGAGAAAAACTCACAAACCACTAAGCTTACTACCCACATATTGTTGGAATCAGAGCTGCAGGACCAGAGGCAAATCATAGAGTCCATTTGCACATGTAGCCTACTTTCAAGAGATGGCTTTAATGAGAGTTTCTCTGAACATTAGCGGCTCATGGACAATCCTTAAAATCTAAATAGTCAGCTGCACCAACAAGTATGAAGAAATAAAGTAGCCAAGCAAGCCAAGAATATGCCAAATTTTCAAACATATGTGCTGATATTGGCACATAACACACAATATGAGACTAACACGGGAAAATTGAGCTGTGAGACCAATTAATAAGTCAACAAACCTGCATTCATCACATGCAAAACATGTAAATATCATGGCATATGAATACTGATGCCCAGTTATTTCCAACTATGGTGCTTTAGTAGGTGCAAATATTTAAAAATGTCATTGTTAAATCCAAGAAACTAACTAATTATAATCTCATGATTGGATTTTTTTGAAGTTCCTTTCAAAAAGGAAAACCTTTAAATTTTTTTTAAAGAAATTAATTTATTCAGCAAAAAATGCTATATCAACAAAAATCACCAAAAGGGACAGTAAAAACATTTAGAATGCTACAAAAGTTTTCTAAAAGAATCCTGAAAAAACTATGTATCCACAAAAAAAGCATCATTATAAATCAGTTTTCAACATTTATAATAATAGGAAATGTTTCTTGAGCAGCAAATCAGCAGATTTGAATGATTTCTGAAGTATCATATGGAACTGAAGACTGCAGTAATGATGCTGAAAATTCAGCTTTGACATCACAGGAATTCATTACATTTTAAAATATATTTAAATAGAAAGTGTAGCCTTGGTGAGCATAAGATACTTATTTTAAAAACATATAAACTTATAAATGGACGTGGTTATGATGACAAATAAATGAATAAAAAAACATTACAGATTCAACTTATGTTAACAGAGGCTACAGTCAAAGGGAAAAAAAATGAAGTTAGCTAATCAGTTAGCTGTAGATAAGCACTTATAATGAAGAGTTATGCTAAGAGTCTCTGACTAAAGAGTGGCGTGTGAGTCTCAGATAAGATCCTCACTGAGAAACATTTAGCCCAGTAGATTCTGACATTCCCTGTGTATCAGAGAAGAGACAGCCGGCCCTGTAAGGAATCTCCACGTCACATCCAGTCAAAAAGTATTACATTCATTTCACACCAAAGTCATCTGACAAATATGTGGTTGCAGTGGATCTGACATTCAAAGAGCCTGGTACCATCAGGGTTTAGTTTATCTTATTAGTTGATTTTGGGTGAGGCACATATGAAACCATTTATAAAATACATTATATACATACACACCGGGGAGCACACATCAATTGAATTTTAAAATTACATATTATATACACTACCATTCAAAAGTAAAATTGGTCAAGTGTCAGTAAAGATATTCATAATGTTATAAAAATAATTATATTCTAAACAAATACTGTTCTTTTGAGATTTCTATTAATCAAAAATACTAATACTATTACTTTTATCAGGTTTCCGCAAAAATATTAGTCACCGAGCAATTGACAAATCTAATTTTTTTAATGAAATATTGCATTATTTAATATAAATTATTTATCCGTGCACATCATTAGTTTTTAAACGTCCAAGCTTTTACAGTAAGAAAGAAAATACTCAATTTAATGCAAATTAATGCCAAATATTACAAATTCTAACCAACCCGAACCGTTTTAATGTACTGTGTGTAAAACAGTGTAAACAATGTTCCAATTAATGTTTTTCTTATACTTCATCAGAACCAATGCACATGCTCACACTTAAATTGTTTTTTATTAAAAAACAACAACAACAAAAACAGTATAAGGTAGCTGGAAGTTAGGCTAAGAGTTGCTCAGAAGAAATTTCCTGAGAGAAAGCAGCTTTCAGGTCTCATGCTATAGAAAGGAGCTGCCTGTGCCTTGCACAGCTCAGTCGGGCGGTCCCGCTGGGGCCTATCTGAGAGCAGACTTGAGGAACTGATAAACTGTACTCACAACAAACAGGCACGTGCCGTTTACTGACAAATTAAAGCTGCATGATATTCCTCACTTTAAGCTGAAAAAGTATTTGGCAAGATAACTGACATCCACTTAAGCTGCCAGGACAGCTGATGGACTCCAGACAGAGCGACGATGGAGGAATTCTGGGTAAAGTGTTGCTCAGACAGTAAACAGAGGGCTGAGGTGACCATGGAGGGCAAATAGCCTTCATCAGGTTTTGTCTTATTTTCTTACTGTTTAGTATACACTGAACCAAGGTTAAGGCTGACTAACTGATTAACTGCTGATTTTCTCTACTATTGTGTGCCTTTATTATGAGGGAAAATCTGCAGAATTCAATGCAACCAAAGGCCAAGCTCGATGTGCCCCATTTAAGCTTTTTCTTCAACAGAAAATGTTAACACAGAAAAGAAAAGCACACTCATCAAGCAATGAGATCTTAAACATTAACCATTTCATAGTTTATTATTAATTATTTGCATATACTTGAATTTATTTAAATAATCATAATTTAAAATGCCATTGAATCAGCATAAATCTGTTAATTGAGTCAGTTAGAAGTGTGAACATGGTTTATATATGGCTACATGTATAACAAGCCACATTTTAAAGGGGTCATGAAGTGGCTTTTTAAATTTTTTTATACTGTTGTCGAAGGTCAATTTATGATGTTTGCGTGGTTTTTACATTAAAAAAAATCATAATGAATAAGTAATAAGCTATTTTCTATCGTAGTTTTGAGCCTCTCTCCGGGAATGCTCTGTTTTTTATGGACGTGCCATACTGAAGACTTGAAAGTAAATGCCCACTGCTACGATAGGATAAGCTTTGCATATTTAATAAGCTCCGCCTCCCTGTGAGTACACATGAGGAATTGTATTGAAAGCATGGGGAAAATTCGCCTAGCTCGCAAAATGTCTTACAAACACAATGATTTATCTCTCATCCACCTGCAAATAATTGAAATGTAATTTTTTATTACTTGGCCCATCTGATCGGTGGATATTACCCCAAATCGAGCATCACTAACATGCACACACACATCACTAACATACACACATGCACAAGCCTCACTGCAGAGTCAGACAAATCAAAGCATGATAAAAACTGCCGTGATTGCATTTTTCCTTCAAATATCAAGTCAAGAGTGAGTGAACAACACACCTGGTAGCCCATCTGGAAAACATAGCCCCGTGACGATGGGCTTTGCGAGCCCTTGCCCTTACATGTCCAAGTCTGATCAGTAATCGTAGCACAACACCTCAAATAAAGGATTCTCCAGCAATGTGACAGCTTTCTAAGTTATGTTCAGTTAGACACATACACATAATCAATAGATATCAAATGATCTGTAACAATGCACTACTATAAAATATTTTTTTTTTAAGTTTTACTCACACAAGTGTGGTGATTCATTCATTCATGTAATCTCATCCTGTCTGCAAATCCAGTCTCTTGTTTACAAATGAATCCATGGTGAAAAGAAGGAACAAACACGCAATGTTCCCTTTTCCCTTGAGAGCTGGATTTTGATTAAAAATAAAGTTCATCACTGCGTTCATAATATTGGAATCCGAATGAAGATTATGCGGCATGTTTATTGCTTGGAAGTTTGATCCGGTTTAGCTCCAGGTATAGGTCTATGTTATTTATCATGTCAGGCACAAGTCGGTGGGCGGGGCTACAGAATCAGGCGTACTTCTTCTGTTGAGGCGGTGTTTCACCACACACTGCATCACAGCCTGCCACATTCTGAGATAGATCATTTGTTGGGCCTGGTTTCAATAAAAGCTTTTCTTTGACTAGGAAATTTTCAGCTCTGAAACTTACAGGATATTCTTATATTGTAGTGTCCTTTTATATATCAAAAGCTCAAGGGAAAGTTGATTTCTCATTCCATTACCCCTTTAATTACAGTAGTTAAAAACACATTATAGTGCCAAAAGTTTTGGGGCATCTCCCTTCACATGCACATGAACTTTAATGACATCCAATTCTTAATTCATAGGGCCTTCTGGAAAGGCTTTTCACAACGTTTAGGAGTGTGTTTATGGGAATTTTGACATTTTTTCTAGAAGCGCATTTGTGAGGATTGGCACTGAGGTTGGACAAGAAGGCCTAGCTCACAGTTTCCGCTCTAATTTTTCCCAAAGGTGTTCTATTGGGTTGAGGTCAGGACTCTGTGCAGGCCAGTCAAGTTCCTCCAAACCAAACTTGCTCATCCATGTCATTATAGACCTTGTTTTGTGCATTGGTGAGCAGTCATGTTGGAATGTTGAAAGATGTTGGAGTATGTGAGCAGAGTGGACACAGAGCGGCGTGATTTTAAATGGAGTGAGGAGCGGATTTTTTAAAAGATGGAGCATCGTGATTTTCACTCGCTCTGAAAGCACTCCATCAATTCAAGGCAACGGCCCATAATATAACTGCATTTTTAGCCAAAACGTACACGTTAAACACATTTAACTAGCTTGATACAGATGGATCACTCAGAACAGAAAGAATGTAAAGCTTGTGATGACGGCGATGGACATGAGCGGGATGTTATAGTTCAAGGAATTTTTTTGTAGGCTACCTTTTACATACTAAATATGATTGGGTGGAAGCATTTTTTAAACAGGTAGGACTTATTCACACAGGCAATTGTTTTCGCAAGTACATTCAAACAAAGGCAGTCTTACAGTGCTTATCTATCTGTATTTTGAATGAGCAGAAATCTGTAATGTAGTGACACATGGATAAAATAACTGATGAAAATGTTCTATTTCCACCTTTCCAAACAAGTGAGCCAGGAAATGGGGAGTGGGAAATGGTGAATCCAGAGCAGAGCTAGAGCGGAGAGATTATTGAATGCTTGGAGCATGGAGGAGACATTTCTGCCACTCCACTACACTCATATACTCTAGCTGGAACAGGAAGGCGCCATCCCCAAACTGTTTCCACAAAGTTGGGAGCATGAAACTGTCCAAAATGTCCTCACAACCTGATTGGTCGGCTTATATGACGTAGGAGCTTGCTTACAGAACATTTAAAAAAATACTGTGTGCTGGATTAAACGCAATCATTTTATGCATGTACAAATAGCATTATTTTTTACCAGCTGAGAACTCATGAAGAGCTCATAAAATGTTCAAAACATTCAAAAACAGCTCCAGGATTTCCTCCTTTGTATGCAGAAATTAGGATTTGCTGCAAAAGAGACGGCAGTTCCTTTTGTTAATGGGCAACACCGGTCCTTTGATGAGACAAACCAGGTATGCTTTTTGTGCATTTTTTCTAGCATTTTCGAAACATGCTCGGACCAAATATTGCTCCACCTTTTTCCTCTAACATTAACGTAAATCATTTTGGAAACACCTATCTTTCCATGTCGTCAAATCAGCTGACTTGTTTAGCGGTCTCGGTCCGCTAGTTTGGTGCGCACCAGGGTTCGGATGGCAGCGTTCACATATGTTAGAATGAATCGCACTAACCGATCAATCGCACCAGGGTTCATTTTAATCGAACCAAACATGACAAGTGTGAACGCACCCTAAAGAGTTCCTTGCCAAGCCCAACCCCTGGAAAACAACCCCACACCATAACCCCCCCTCCAACAAACATTACACTTGGCACAATGCAGTCGCCAAACCCAGACTCACCCATCGGATTGCCAGACAGAGAAGAGTTATTGGTCACTCCAGAAAACATGTCTCCACTGCTCTAGAGTCCAGTGGCGGTGTTTCAAACATTGAAAAATGTCAATTTTTGTCAAACACACATGGACTATTAAACTTTATCAAATTTGTCAAACAAAAATATACACAGTTTTAAACTTCAAACCATATAATCATAGGAATCGTAGGGCCTTCACCTCATCAAGGCTCCATTCTTGTTCTTGGGCTTTTCTTTTTTATATGATCTTGCTGTCTTTTCCCACTCTTGATTAGCAAATCATCAGCTCTCTTTTGACTTTGTGTAATTGCTGGCAGACTGATGTTAATACCAAACAAGTCTGGAACAGCTATCTATGTAGACTGCAGATTATTACTAACCCTGCAGGATCAAAGTTTATTAAATGACCTAAACAGAGGGAGGAGTGTTTGTAATCCTTCCATGAACTCAGAAAATGAAATGTGCCACAGTGACTTCAGCAGTGATGAGGTCTACCTCTATGCAGTGGCTATAAGGAAGGAAATAGGATGGGAACATGGCATTCTGGCTGCAGTGAAATTAAGGGTGAATCCAAAACAGCTACAGTTTTCAGAATTTATGTCTTAATGATAAGGTTGGTAGCATAAGGACCTGATGTAGACATAAAAGTTGCATTTGAGATGTCTGGTTCAACAAAGTATGAACTGTGTAAGAGGCAAGCTGAGTTGTTCACACAATGGTGGGAATTCCTCTGGTCAGTGCTGCAGTACACTGTGAATGTGTGGGCCTCGGTTCACTGTCGCTGTGAATGTACGATTACACTGCAGTGCCATTTTACCCACAGACTGAGCAAAATATCTCAAACAGAGAAGCAACTGAGTCACGTTGGATACTGCAAACAAACACTGTATATAGTAACAGTGATGACACAAAGCTGATATACAGCAGGTACAGCCTGATGCCATAGGAAAATTATTTTATATTCCACAATGATTCTCAAAAATATGTTTGTCCAAATTAATAAAGACATCAATAAAGATCCATAATGTAAAACTGAAGAACTGTTCTGTGGCACCCGAAAAGGTGCAAAAACCCATCAAAAGCCTTACATTTTAAGTAAATTTTAAAAACCTATAGAGATGTGGTCCTCATTTGAATATCTATTTAGAGACTAAACACTCGCAACAGGTCTTATCAAACACAATCTATCTCTTCACATCTTTTCTGCATAGCAGAAACCAGAATAAGACACTAGGTACATGGGTAAAGATTATTGTATGCCTGAAGCAGGCGACCATACAGCAGATCTGTACAGTTGTGGTTTATGTAAAAAGGTGTGAATGAAACACCATCTGTTTTATTGCCGTCAGTTGTGATAGTGCCTGAGGGGCTGCAAACCCCCCATTCCATTTACATGTTAACCGGATTAGCAGAGCGATTGTTGGATTATGAAAAGCAAAGGCGTAGCTTAGTGTAATTCATTTGGCTGAATTAACCATTAAATGACATGTCATCTTTGTGAGGAATAATTATGTATGAAGAATAAGCAACGAGTGTTCATTTAGAAACTTCAAACTCGCTCTCCATCACTTGACCTGGGCCACACTGGGCGGTCACACGATTCTGCAATCAAGACAAGATACCCCCCAGGGAAAATATGGACACACATCTGCTCGTCTTCCAGCATGGAAACTCAAGACTTTAATGAAAGTGCTTTTGAGAAGAACTGAGACTTTCTATTTTTGGCTTTGAGACAAGCGAGAACTGCTTATGCATTTCACACAAATAATGAAAGCAGAAGAGGCTTTGCAGAAGCCTATGTTTTTAGGTGGTGGTGACATATCCTGCGAGACCGTTTCCACTGCGCGCTGCCCTTTCTATACCGCATCTGAACTTCAGGCGTCATTTACACATGTAAACGCAGGAAATGAGATGAAAAGCCCTTCATGGTGTCAAATGTGTCATGGTGCATGCATTGACATGATAGAGGGGAGGCATATATTCAATTAAATGGTTTGGGGTCAGTAAGATGATGTTTTTGAAATAAGTCCCTCATGCTCACAAAAGTTGTGTTTATTTGACAGTAAAAGACAGTAAAACAGTCAAATGTGTGTGTGTGTGTGTGTGTGTGTGTGTGTGAGAGAGAGAGAGAGAAATGTATTTATGTGATACAAAGCTGAATTTTTCAGCATTGTTACTCTAGTCTTCAGTCTCAAATGATCCTTCAGAAATCATTTCTAACATGCTGATTAGCTACTCAAGATATATTTCTTATTAATATTTCTTACTAATGTTTAAAACAGTTGTGCTGCTTAATATTGTAGAAACAATAACACCTTTTTTAAGGATTCTTTGATGCACTTAGAAATTAATGAATGTCATTGCATTAGAGACAAACTATTAACGTGTCTGTTCACACCAAGTGCAAATAGCATGCCTGGTTGGCAAGCTCTATTCACACTAGCTCCGGCAAACATCTTCAGCAGCGTAGTCAGTAAAGCCTAAGGATTTTCTGACTACTGACTTTACTGATCTAGGTTTATAACACGATCGACCCGGGTTTGAATCCGCCTTTTGCCGAGCTCACTCTTCTCCCTTTTCACCATCACATATCACATCGGAAAGGCATTTACCTAAAAAAAATCATATAAGACAATGTTCTAAATGTGCAAATAAAGTGCCTAGTGAAATGTTTATTAATAAAAAAAACATTCATTAGGTATGGTTTTTATTATCCTATTAAGGCAGCATCCATTTAATAATTTTAATAAATATAATCATTTACATTCATTTATTATTGCATCTTGTTAATGTACAACAATACCGAGGTGCAAATAGTAGCCAATGTATCTGTCAAAATAAAGTATAAATTGCATGTAATTACTATTTACACAGCAAAGAACTGCTACTTTTATGTGGTGTAAATAGAATATATTTTCACTTAGTATGTTTTTCACGTAGCAAACAGCATCCACATTTATATGCACTTAATGTAAATATCATCTATCACTAAGAAACTGTCTAAGAATCTATCGCTATTTGCGCTTAGTGTAAATAGCAATTATTGCTAAGAATATATGTTATTTTCACTGAGTGTAAGTAGAATCTAGTCGCTATTTACACGGTGTAAATAGCATCTATCGCTATTTGCACTAAGTATTCGCTGCCAACTATTAAACAAACAGGGTTTTTTTTCTTAAATGTTTTGCTTGAAAATAGTGTTTGTGTTGTCAATCTTTAAAATAAATGCCACTTGAATTTCATTTTATAATGCATTTATGTTCATTTATTTTTTAATTGTCTAAACACCTTGAGGTCACTATATTACAACAAAATATATTTAAAAAATAACAATAACGCACTACTTTGGTAATAATAATAAATAAATAAAAAATGAACTATACATATGAACAAACCAAGGTGTCAAGTTTGATTGGCTGAAATAGCTATGTTAGGCCCTGCTGATAAATATCATAACTTAAATCAAATGGGCAATTGTGCTGAAATTTTTTTTTCACAAGCATTTAAATTGCTAATATTTTACATTATTGTAGATGTTTACTGGTAGAATTTAATGGAGAGCTGCAATATAGACATGGCGCTATCATATGACATCACAGTGACAGCTAAACAAGTGCTATTTAGAGGAACAGGTAATAGGTAGCTTTCTCTAGGTATAAGAGTACATACTGCAGACCTCCCAGTCATTAATTAAAAAGAACCTGTTCTTGATGACCAACACTAGGGTAGATAGTCTCTCGTTTCAGTAAAATTTTGAGTTCTGCCGGTCCGGTCGGTCTAGGGATGTCAAGGAATTGTCATGGGATTTGTGTGTAAACAAACTCTCATTAACCATTTCTAATGTTCAAACTTATGAACATTTCAGTTCAGAGCGTTTCTCACGTGTCACTCCAATTTTTTGTCCCTCCAACTGTTCTGGGATCAGCTACGGACAGCGTATGAGCGCTGTAATGAGGTCAGCGGACCGTGACGAGGTGACAGCGCTGTTTGAAATGTCTGTAGCTATTGCCCCCGGCTCACAGTGCACCATTTATTTCCCTCCATCACAGGGAAAGTCACATCCCATCTCTCCTAGGACAAAGCAGAAAACGAGGGAAAAAAACACCCAAATTGCAGCTGACGTGGGTAGCGGTGGACGTTTGAGACATCAGTGCTACCTTGGCTGACGGTCATTGGCTTGTCTGTCACCATGCCAACCCTGAGAGAACATAATGAGACCAAAATACTGCTCAAACTAGCATCTCATCTCATTTCACATCACTCGTCTTACTGTGCGGCCACTGGCGCACCGAAGGAAAGGGTAATGCCAGCACAGAAAGAGAGAGTGTCTCTATTCTTAGTAAGGAAACCTGAAGAATTTGTGTTAATCAATACATCAGCTCTGTTCACTGAGGCAAAAGGGGCAGTGTTGGTTTCCCCTTAAATATTTTTAACTCAGCCTGTTCTTTCACTTGCTGCTTCATGTTGTACGTATTCAAGCATTTTTCACGAACGCTGATGTGACGCGATACTGCCACATTAAGGTGTGGAAAAGCATAAAGCAAGCTAATTTTGCACATTAATATCCTACGAGGGAATGTGTGCAACTGCAGAATGCAGGTAAGGCTGTCACTTCGCTCTAAAGCAATCCATCTATATCTAGAATACACATTGGCTCACTTGACAGAGCCTTCCACAACATTACCACTTAACCAATTACGAGCCAGCATGAACATAGATCAATAGATGACATCCGTGACAGTAATGCAATAACCTAAGCAGGATGCAGACGAAAAAAGAGAGTGGCACATCTTCATTCAACGGTAAGGCATTATCTTTAATCTCGAATCCCACATCGCCACCAGCAAATCTATAGCTCGATTTCTAACTTGTGTCTCTTCTATACATGTAGCATGCAAGCAGATTACTCAGAAAGCAACTCCTGTTGCTTTGACATGTTAAATGCAGGAACAGTAGCCATGCCATGTGTTTACATTTGCATAAAGACAGTGGCTCTTTCAGCTACCTCCTTTTGCCCATCGAGGTCTCAAGACAATGCCATCACAATGACCGAAAGACTGCAATACAATGAACAACAGCCATCACAAAAACCTCACAGAGGCAGAATGTCACTCGCTGCATGAGTGTCAACTGACGTCAAGCTCAAAACGTCCAGAAAAACACACGTTACTTATGACATCGGAGGTCCAAAGGTGAGAGACTCTTACCGTTGGTGGAGTGAAGGCTCTCCAGACTCCAGTAATGGGACATGACCCCTCGCACAGCTCTAACCCCTCCAGCCAGTCCCAGAGCAGGGCTAAAGCCTGAGTCAGAGCCAGGTGACTGCTCTGAGCTGCCACCACTGCAACCGCCTCCTGCCAGCGGGACGCCCACCTCACCGGCACTGTGCTGGGTGCGCATGTGGACGCACAGCGAGAGGGAGAAGGGTGGCGTCGCTTCGGCAGGTGTCGGGTCCAAAGCGCGTCTCAGAGCCTTGAGTATGCGGTAGCTTCAGCCCTCCTCTGTCATTCCTCACTCGCTCTCCTGCCCTTTTACTTTCACTCTTGGATGCACGGTCTCAAAGAGCTCACGGCTCAACACAGACGCCCAGGCACACAATCAGTCTTCTCTCTCTCATGCGCGCACACGCATACAGTCACAGGCTGGCATCACCGGGGATCCTTTAAGGGGAGGAGGACTCATACGACTCGCATGACTCAATGCGAAACGCCTGGTCTGGCATTGAAACGAACCGCCTTCCTCTTCCCCTGCAATCCCCCCTTGAGCCCCCCTCCTCCACCGTTAAAGCCAAGCTGTTAGTAAACCAAAAGACAGCGCCTGGAGAGAGCACTAGCGATGTTGAGAGTTGCAAACACCTTCTAAGAATTTAACTCATAATTAGCTGAGATCGCACTTAAATGACAAGCTCAAAAATGTATGCAATTGATCACAAACAAAGAGTGCTTGATCTGATACCAAAAGACGTGATTTCCACAGAAATGCTCAGAATCTCTAGTAACTATGAATAGAAAGGAATGTGGTTTGTGTGAGGCCATTCTCATCAGACTCAAACTTAAGAATCTTGACTTGGGTGATCCTTTGCAGCTGGGACTCCACTTTACATAACATGGAAGCTGGATACAGAACAAAGATAAAACTTAGGGGAACATTCCTAACATTTCTGTAAATGACAGATCCACTGGTTTAGATCAGGGGTTTTCAAACTAGTGTCTGGGGATCCCCAGGGCCGCAAAGGGGTCCGTGGAAAAGTTCAAAAGCTCAGAAAAACTGTGTAAACTATATTTTATATATATTTATATAAGTATTTTATTTATATATTTTATATTTTATTTTATATATATATATAAACATTAAAAATAATGAATAAAAATATGATGATGTGATGGAAAAAAAACATACAAATAATATAAAGTGGCAGTATTAAAGTAAATAAATAAATATTATATCTAAAATAAATATTATAAATGAAAAGTCCTGATATTTACCAAACATTCTACACATCTCTAATTATACTATTATTTATATATATTAGGGATGTCACAATTCTCAATATAATATTGAACCATTCGGTACGCCATTCACAGTTCAATACGTGCTTGTGAATTCCTGGTTTGTTTGTTTTTCTTCCGGTTCTGCATTTAATTTATTATTTTTATTTCTCTCTGTTTGAAATATTTCTCTCAGTTTATTTCGGCTCTGTTTTAATGTGTGCCTGTTTAGCCACGCTTGAAATGCTGGTGTCAGAGAGTTATACTCATGGAACACTATAGATATTCACAGTCAGGAAAGTGTATTATTTGCATGCGTTTTAAAGCCTTGCCGGTTAAAAAATTTTAATGTGCTGAGCATGCACACTAAAAGCCTATCAAACACACATGTTTACTGGACTAAGTAGTCATCTTACTGCACTAATACTGTCAAATACATACAAGGTTTACCTAAACACAGGCGGTTATGTCTAAAGTGAAAGTAAAATCGTGTGTGTCTGTATATGAGATGGGAGCAGGTCGTGAACACTTTAAGAACACCTTAAAGGGACAGTTCACCTCTTAAATTATGTTAATAAAACAACAAAAGACAAGGAAAATCACTCACTGCTCTAGAATAAAATCTAAAAAAAAAAAACTTTAATACAGTACCTTTTAATCAATGTATATTTTCTATTGAAGACTATGTAGTTTTTTAATTTTACATTTATTAATCCAATGTCATATTAAATGCTGCTGTACATCTCTGAGCTGCCACTGTAAATTTTTATATATATTTATTTTATATTATACAATACACTAGGAATGTGTACAAGGTTTTTTTGAGTAAAGTTCTAAGTTTAAGTAAGGTTTATCAAGTATTTTAAGTAAAATAAGAGTATTGCAATAAATAAAAAAATCCTTAACCTCTTTCTGTTCCTGTTACCTAACAATAGAATAGCAAAAAACGAACCCGACCAAAAACCATGGTTAAAAACCAAGGTATGTATTGAACCGTGGACTAACTCTATTGTTACATCCCAAATAAATAAATAAATTGGAGATTTGTGGGATGCACATCCAGGGCACGAAGCTCTCGTTCCACCACATTCTGAATATGCTCTATTGGGTTGAGATCTGGTGACTGTGGGGGCCATTTTAGTACAGTGAACTCATTTTCATGTTCAAGAATCCAATTTTAAATGATTCAAGCTTTGTGACATGGTGCATTATCCTCCTGGAAGTCATTAGAGGATGGGTACATGGTGGTCATAAAAGGATGGACCTGGTCAGAAACATTGCTCAGGTATGCCGTGGCATTTAAACGATGCCCAATTGGCACTAAAAGGCCTGAATGTGTGCCAAGAAAACATCCCCCACACCATTACACAACCACCACTAGCTTGCACAGTGGTAACAAGGCATGATGGATCAATGTTCTCATTCTGTTTACGCCAAATTCTGACTCTACCATCTGAATGTTGAATGTCTCAACAGAAATCGAGACAGAAACATTTTTCCAGTCTTCAACTGTCCAATTTTGGTGAGCTTGTGCAAATTGTAGCCCCTTTTTTTCTATTTGTAGTGGAGATGAGTGGTACCCGGTGGAGTCTTTGTTGTTGTAGCCCATCCGCCTCAAGCTTGTGCGTGTTGTGGCTTCACAAATGCTTTGCTGCATACTTCGGTTGTAATGAGGGGTTATTTCAGTCAAAGTTGCTCTTCTATCAGCTTAAATCAGTCGGCCCATTCTCCTCTGACCTCTAGCATCATCAAGGCATTTTCACCCTCAGGACTGCCGCATACTGGTGTTTTTCCCACCATTTCCCCCCTTTTTACACCATTCTTTGTAAACCCTAGAAATGGTTGTGCATGAAAATCCCAGTAACTAAGCAGATTGTGAAACACTCAGACGGCCCGTCTGGCACCAACAACAATACCACGCTCAAAATTGCTTAAATCACCTTTCTTTCCCATTCTGACATTCAGTTTGGAGTTCAGGAGATTGTCTTGACCAGGACCACACTCCCAAATGCATTGAAGCAACTGCCATGTGATTGGTTGATTAGAGAAATGCAATAATGAGAAATTGAACAGGTGTTCCTAATAATCCTTTAGGTAAGTATGTGTATAATATATATATACATAATTATGCACATGTAAACACAAACTTTTATATTCGGATTTATAAAACGGACAACGGTTAAATGGTTTATCAATATATTATTGCTGTCAAATTTAATAATCGCAATTAATTTATATATGTGTGTGTGTATGTATGTGTATTATTTGTATTTTATTATATATATATATATATATATATATATATATATATATATATATATATATATATATATATATATATATATAAGCATTAATATATCGATAAACCAATTAACCATTGTCCGTTTTATAAATCCAAATATAAAAGTTTGTGTTCACATGTATATATAAATACAAATTCATGTATCTATTTAAGAAATATTTGCATGTATTTTTTATTATAAACTAAAATTTGTAAAATAACATCATATATATCAACTAGTAATGTGGATATATTTTATATATATATATATATATATATATATATATATATATATATATATATATATATATATATATATATATATATATATATATATATATATATATATATATATATATATATATATACACAAGATGAGGTTTCCTGGCAAGAGGATCATCATATTTGACATCATATCCCCTGGTTTGCATTACACGCACTTAAAAACCCAATTGGACTATTAGCCAAACAAACTACAAAAGGATCTATTAGTATTCATTAAGTTTTTTTAAAAACCAACAGTCATTAATGCTAAAAGGTCAAACAAACAGGTTTGAATGTCCCATCAATCATTTCACACAGACAGTGTTTTAAGTACAGGCTCATATTATGTTTCGGAAGGAGTAAACTCACCTAGAGGTGTGACCTGTCCATGTGCCTCTTGTGTTGATGTGCTGAGATTCGATTCTGTGGAGAGCAGCATGTATCAGTATTAGTTTCTCTCATGAAGTGCTCCTGAACTCAAAATACAAACTAAGACTCAAGTTCCATATTTGCATAACCGCAATAGGAATTTTGCTTTGGCTTGTCATGCTGTGTACTGAAAGGTCGTAGAGTGGGCATGGTGTCAGCAAGGGGCAAAATGAGGTTATTGTGTCTTTCTCTTCATAGGAATCCATATTACATAAGGCAAGGCATTTACAGAGGCCCTTGCAAAACACACAGAGCCTGTCATGGCAATAAGACATCAATAGTGGGAGGAATATTTTACATAAATAAAACAGAACAAGAGTAAAAAAGATCAAAAAGTCTCAGTTCAGGTCAGAGATTCAGAGAAAAATGTGCACTTAAGAGTATAACTGGCTGGGTTTTATGTTGATCATAGAAACATAATGCTTGCATCAGCAAGCAAACAAAACATCCAGCTCAAGGTCAGCCAAAGTCTATTTAATAGTAGCTTACAATCAAAGGCTACACTTTAACTCTCAACTCGATTTCCTAAATCAAAGTCTCCTTTTAAAAGTGTGCATACAGGAGTGTCTATAAGAGTGGGGTTATAAGCTCATGCCAGGTCTACCTCTATGCTCAGAGAGCAAGAGAGAGAGAGAGAGAGAGAGAGAGAGAGAGAGAGAGAGAGAGAGAGAGAGAGAGAGAGAGAGTAAGTGAGTGAGAGAAGGCCTGGCGCCAGTGAGTGGGTGAGAAATAATCAGCAGGATTGTTTGGCAGAAAGGGAGAGGATCAGCACCGGGGGCTTCTGAGCTCCACGCTCCATGCATTATGACAAAGATAGCCTCTGTGCTCCTGCTACGTGCAAACACAACTGAATAAAGCTTCTTCTTAAGAAATTGCACGTTGTAGGTGGAATTCATCACTCTTCACAGTTTTGTTTGAGGCTGCAGCTGAGCAAAGACCTCCTCAGGTTTATGTCCAGGTATCTCAATCCAACTGGGCCATGTTAGATGATGAAAGACAATAAATTTACAATCGCAGACGTCTGTGAGTCTCTGGCCACCGATTGTCACAAAAAGAACTATAAATAACTCACAGAGGGTTATCAAAGGTTGCAGAATGAAGGAAACCATTGCCCCCTGGAGGAAACTAAAGTACACTAAGACTTAAAGGAAAGATTTAAGAAGTCAATATTCTTTGTCCCGTAATAAAAGGTTGTGGTGCAATATATAGCAGGTTGAAATGTCAATATTCCTTACCTGAAACCAACGCACAATGAGGCCAGCCCAAATAGTCCAGTCCAACCGGTGTGCTCTGGGAGAAGAAGTGGTCTTTGAGAGGAACAGAGGGGAATTGCTCCGGAGAAGTGAGAGAAAGTCTAGCACGCAACTATGGATGAAATAGAAACATACCCATTATTTAAAAATACTCATTATTATTAAATGGTTAGTTCACCCAATGATGAAAATTCGGTCATTAATTACTCACCCTCATGTCGTTTCAAACCCGTAAGAACTTCGGAACACAAATTAAAATATTTTTGATGAAATCTGAGAGCTTTCTGAACCCTCCATAGACAACAATTTAATTACCACCTTTAAAGGCCAGAAAGGTAGTACAAAATAGTGGCTGCAGTGGTTCAACCTTAATGTTATGAAGTGACAAGAATACTTTTTGTGCGCAAAAAACAAATAAATTAACTTTATTCAACAATCTCTTCTTGTCTTTGTCAGTCTCCTACGCAGTTTCCTACGCATGTGTCGTGGTGCTCACGTGAACAGCATTGGCCAATGGTAAGCCGGCGTTCTGCAGTAACTCAGAAGCGCTGCACTGTATTTACTACGTCAACAGCGTAGGAGACTGACACAGACAAGAAGAAATTGTTGAATAAAGTCGTTATTTTTGTTTTTTATTGCGCACAAAAGGTATTCTCATCGCTTCATAACACTTTGGTTGAACCACTGTAGACTATTTTAACAATGTCTTTCCTACCTTTCTGGGCCTTGAACGTGTTAATTAAATAGTAGTCTATAGAGGGGAAAGCTCAGAGAGCTCTCGGATTACATCAAAAATATCTTAATTTGTGTTTCCGAAGATTAACAAAGGTCTTACGGTTTTGGAACAACATTAGTAATTAATGACAGAATTTTCATTTTTGGGTGAACTAACCCTTTAATATAAAACAACAACATATATTTATATGAAAAAAATATGAAAAACAATGTAACATTATTATTATTATTAATAATAATAACACATGCCCATGATAATTAAAAAATATATATTTTAATTATTTTTATTTTAAATTAGTCTGAGCTCATCTGACAAACATCATTTTTTGTGTCTTCAGGCAAAACACAAGAAACGGAAGAGCAGTCGGAAATCCTAAAGAAACTACAAGGGAATGATTCCAGGAGTGCAATACAGGAAGAAAGCAGAACAGGAGAAGAAAAAGTGCAGCGGGAGATGCTAATGGCCAGGTGGTTCTCCATTTTCGATGATTTCCTTACTTTCTCGTGCTTCTCAGATGTTGGTGTTCTAAGTTGGCGTAAACTTTGTTGCATGCTAAGCTTCTTTTTACGGATGTTCTCCACATCAGTCAACGTTTCATACGAGCATGAGCGTAGATGTGCTTCGGTCGAATTGTTCTTCCTTTCCAGGTCAAGCGCCACCTCTTTGATGCCCTGAAGAGGCATGGTCCAACTGTAGAGGTCTGAGATGGGCCTGGGTGCAGCTGTACCCTGCTCTCTGGACTTCACCCGAAGTACACATGTATTTCCTTGTTGTCTTCTCTCTGCCGACTGGATGGCTGGCTCACTACTCCGCTGTACATGCTTTGAGTGCAAATTTAGGTGGTTATTGTACATGTCTTTTGATGGATGTCCAATGAGTGATGAAGTTTGTCTAATGTTGACTTTTGGTAATGTTAAGAGGTTAAAAGCATACATTAGCCATACATTATTTACACTGCATGCTATTCTTAACAAGTATTTTATACTTTTCCAGTTAAAGGGATATTTCAAGAATGATAATTAGCCCATGATTTAGTCACCCTCAAGCCATCCTAGGTGCATAATAAATTCTTCTTTTAGATGAATACATTTAGAGTTATATTTAAAAAAATGTCCTGGCTAAGTAAATGGCAGCCCAAATTTTGAAGCCCAAAAAAATTCTTTTTTGGGCTTCAAATGGCCTGCCATTCACTGCCATTATAATGCTTGGATTAGCCAGGACATTATGTTAATATAACTCAGATTGTGCTTGTCTGAAAGAAGAATGCCATATACTATACACCTAGAATGGCTTGAGTGTGAGAAAATCATGGGATAATTTTCATTTTTGGGTGTTCTATTCCTTTAAGACAAAATTAAATAGTAAAGAATGTACAGTATCTCAAATACTTGTGTATTTTGTCTGCACTGGCAGAATTGTTAACTTGTTTTAAGCACACTACCATTCAAAAGTGGGATCAATAATATATTTTTTAGTACTACTTAGAGACAAGGATGCACAAAAATATCAAAATAATAGTAAAGCATTTATATGAAATATATGACATATATTTAATATATTTCATATAAATGTTGTTCTTTTCCAAAGAATTCTGATCAAATGCATCACAGCTTCCACAAAAACATTAAATGCAGGGTAGGCAATTTCAGAGCGACTTACAGAGCTTACAACCTTCAACTTATAGAGCTCTGACTTGTACCACCTGACTGCTGCAGATTCATTTCGCCATTGAGTGTTGACATAGAAGCATATAAATTCGAGTCTTAAGACATGAACGGCTCTGGGTAGAAAGTCACGGGCTGCCATATCGTAATTACGGTTATGACGCGCTGTGAATGCAGCATAAGCTGGTTGTTTTGGTTCAGGAGGAACTGTAAAAGATAAACTGCTATTTGTTTACGGTGCCCGGTGACTGTCTACAATGTGTTGATGACGTGCACAAGCAGGGTGTGCAGAGGTATGGAAATGCACATGTTAACAGGCAGGCAGCACATCATATCATTGCATTTGGACCGAATGCATTGATTAGACAAACATTTTGGGGTCCTGAAACTTCCGCAGAAGATATAAATATATATATTTTAACCAGTATAACAAAAAGTGTAAACAAATTGCCTACCCTACCTTTAAGCAGCACAACTGTTTTCAGCATTGCTAATAATAATGCATGTTTCTTTGAGCATTAAATCATCATATTAGAATGATTTCTGAAGGATCGTGTGACACTGAAGCCTGGAGTAATGATGCTGAAAATTCAGCTTTAACATCACAGGAATAAAATACATTTTAAAACATATTCAAATATATTATTTTAAATTGCATTCATATTTCAAATTATTACTTCTTTCAAAAACATTCAGAAACCATTCTGGCCCCAAACTTTGAAACAAATGTGAAAATTGAAAAAATCTGAAAATGCATTAGAAAAAATACAGATATATTTAAGATACGACCTATAAAAACAATCCATAAAAAACTTGAAAAGTAAAAAATAATTTACATTCTCATTTAGATTTTTTTATTATAGTAAAATAGATAGTATGGGCAATGTGATCATCCATGATTCCTTGTAGGCCACTAGATGGCAGTATCTTTGAGAAGTGCACATATTTCACTGAAAGCTCTTTAGTATTGTGACTTAAACATATAACAACCCTTGTTAAAGAAAAAAAAAAATTCCCACCATAACAATCCACTTTTACTTTTGCGTATGAAGTCTTGGAAAAACTCAAACTTGAGTAGAGAATTACTATATACAAATAGCAAAATATAGAAAGTGAGAAAATCATATACACTACTGCCCATCATTTTCAAAAGACACATTTAAGCTGTCCTAATATCATAAACATCATCAATTACTTTGACTTACCTCTGGTTTGTTTATCAGGGATGCTGAATTCAGGCTGTTCTGAGAATGGCAGTCTGAACTGCTGTCCTCTAGTAAGTATTCAGAATCAAAAGACTGGGTTGTAGTGAGTTGTGCTGTCCTTGGTTTCAGAGACGTCGGCCTCTGAGGTGGATCAGAGAGACCGTCAGTGCTCACTCCCTGACCGAGCGAGCAGAGAGAAGACGCAACGGATCTCGACGGGTAACGGAAGCTCCTACGTTGTGTCCAGCCCAGACCAGGACTGTGAGGTTTGGGGCTCATGGGCCTTGTCGGAGAATCAGCGGTCTCGAAACAGCTGAGAGACCTGGTCCAGACAGGTGACATCTGGGTTGTTAGTGCAAGAACAGTGGGGTGTACAGGTGACTGCGACCTTTCCTCTACATTGGGCTCAAAGCCATCTACTGAGGCCTGGTCAGAATCTGAGGAAGCAGCATAAGGCAGCTCACCTCCTTCCAGACATTTACTGTCATCAGACTGTTCCTGAGTTTTCAAACTCTGTGGATCAAAATGGCATGTGTTCCTCAAACTCTTTTGGGAAACTGGTGAGCTGTTAAGTCTGGACCTGTTCTGAGGACCACAGAAGGCACAATCAATATGGCTCTGATGTGTGGACTTGTCACAGACCGTCCCAGGAGCAGATAGAGTTCTTTTGTAAAGTTCTGCTTCCTTAAAATGTTTCATCTTCCTCCAGGCCTGCTTAGTTTTCACCTCCTCATTCTCTGACTGCAAGATCTGCTCCTGGTTGTCCCTCTCAGGATATCTGGACTCAAAAAGGCTAGACAGAGACTTGTGAGCCATTACGAGCTTCAGGCGTAAGTTTAAGTTATCGGTACTCTTGCTTCGTTTTTGTTGCAATCCCTCTGTCATTGGGGAAGCTCTAAAATTTTGTTCATCTCCATCTTTGTGCTGCTGCAGCTGATTTTGGGAGTGTGTATAATGCTCTCTATTCTTCAAGTTTAAAGCAAAAGCCTTTTCAAAAATGTCATCATTGGAGTGATCAGCAAACTTTTTAAGATCTGTGAGATGATCTGTACTTTGAGAAATAGGGGTCTTGTACAGCAAAGATTGGGTTTTGTTACGTGTGAGTGACCTAGTGTACTTCACCTCGTCCCGTTCATCTCCATCCACACTGGAGTCCTTAAATTCTGGATCAACCTTGTTATTGCCTTTGTGTTCTCGTTTGGGCTTGCGGAAAGAGGGCATTCGAGAAAAAACAGAAAACATAGAACCCTTCCCTGATTGGGTTCTCCTATTTCTCGCAGAACCACGAAGGCTAGACGATGACTGAGTGTTGTCCTCCATCTCTTCACTGTTAGTACTGGAGTCATGGTCTTGTGACACAAAACTGGAAACACTATGGCCATCACTGCTATCAAACTCATTTGATAAAGAGCTCATTGTTTCTCCAGCATCTGGTTCATTGAAAACTGCTACATTGGCTTTTGTGCGTATGGCCGAAATGTTGTCATGTGGGTGGTTTGTAACGTCATCACAAGAGCTCCATTTCTCCTCAAATGCACCTTCTGATAAAGGACTTCCTTTCTGTAGCTCATCCAGTCCATTCTCCACTACAAATGAGCTCTCCAGTGAACGATCGGTCTCCAAAATAGCTTCTAAATTAGTGATGGGTAAAATTCGACAGCATGTAACAAATGCGCCCTCGATCTCCGAGTTGTGCAGTTGCAAAGATTGCTTACAAAAAGGATCAGAAGTTTCACATACGGAATCAGTGCGTTCAGGAGAGTTTGTTGCAAAGGTTTCAAGTCTTCTCTCGATGTTTTCTAATGCATAAGTATCATCGACCTTGAGAGAGCCACTCAGTGGTAATATGCTTTCCTCTTGGGCAATCTCTGGGTGTTTGTGTGCAAGCAAATGGTCAATATGAGAAAATTCATGATTTGTAGAGTCTAAATTATCCTCTCCATGTCTGCTGTAATAATCATCTCTGTTTGGGGGACTCGAGATTTGCAACACTGCAGTACTGCTCTGACTGATGCCCCCTGTGCCCTTGAACTGAAATCCCCCCGCCGTCCACTCCCCCTCCACTGAAGACGAGTGCAGCTGGCACTCCTTCCCGTTATTGCAATCACAGAGCTGCTTTTGTGCAACACCTTTGCGGCTGCTACATTCATCGAAGTCAGAAGGTTTCTGAACATTTTCTTTGCTGTCCCTTACGATCTTCAGTTCAGGAGTTTTGAAGGAAGAAGTCCAACCAGCAGATGAAGAAAAAGATATACTATCTTGGCCATCACCCCCCTTTGAGACTAAACATCCAGCTTTGTTAGTAGATCTACTGTACTTCTGCAAAGAACTAGGCAAAGACATTTGTACACCTGAGGCACAATCTTCTAAAGTAATGGCTTTAATGTTGTTATTTGTGTCTGAGCTGTATTCATGGTTTCTACTGTTCAGCTGGGAATAATCAAAAGGAGATTGTGCATTTGTGACAGGATCTGACTCTATTGTTTTAAAGGATTCATTTTGCCTTGTTTGTTTATCAGATAGGGTGTCGGGTCGGTCAAATTGTTTGGCGGCCTCTGTATATTCTATAACGCAATGCGCTAATTGTTTACAGTTCATTTGAAGGCCATCACTGAGCTCAAAGCAAACATCTGTAGGGCTGACTGGAGATTCGTCATATGAAATCTCAAACAGACTAGCCAAAGATTCGACAGGACTGTCTACTGGACGCCCATCTTCTTCAGCTGTCTTCATGTCAGGACATGCAATACTCAATGACTTGGGCCTAGTATATTCTACACATCCCAAACTGTCAGAGTAAATTACTGACTGTTCTATAGAGGGAACTATTGTACATTCTTTCGGGTACGTTTTTATGTAGTGATACATATTGCTATCCTTCTGTGTTTCTTCTAAAATGTCACCATCTTCATTATCAAAACTTTTAGCGTTAACACAAACTTGTGCTTCAGTGAATTCACCCAGTTTGTTAAAATGAATTCTACTATTAGGGCACTGATGGTTTTTATAAAAATCTGCTTCAGGCTTGTGGTCCTCCGAATATGTTTGCCTACTGTCCTGCAAACAATAACTGTCCTTGTGATATCTACTAACTGAGCAATCCTCTTTTTCACTGTGCATTTGTAATACTGGGCGATTCTGGTTACCATAATGAGTTTGGGCCTGCAGATCTGACCGTTCTGATGCCCAGTCATCGATCAGATGCTGATGCAGTGAATTTGACACTCCAGCAGAAGTTGCATTAGGCACATTTGAGAAAACTCTCTCAGCTGCATATTCCGAAACAACAGGTGTGTCATTTAAGTCCTGCTTTTCAAAATACAGACTGTCATTCTTTTCAAAGTTCAAATCAAGTTCTTTGACAATGTCTTTTGATGAATTTCTTCCAGATGTTTTTAAGGATTGATTGACTTCAAAGTCTGTGCAAATATCTATGCAGTCCTGTTTTAATTGTCCCTTTTCAGAGTCTGACTCAGGCACAATCGACTTGGTGTTCATGGAATTTGCCTTAATGAAATCAAACTGTGATAGTCTGTCTTCCACTGAAGACTGTGATTGGCTGTGTTCTAGTGAAGTGTTTGATTGGCTGTTCAGTATGATGTTTTGTTCTGAATTTTGTGATTTTCTGTGTTGTACGAAATCCTGGCATTCAACCCAATTCTGTGGTTGCCTGTGTTCTGATGTAGTGCGTGACTGACTCTGCTCAACTGAATCCGGGGATTGGCTGTGTTGTATTGAATCCTGTGACTGTTTGCATTCTACTGAGTCATGTGATTGTTCTAACAAATATTGTGATTGGCTGCACTGAACGGAATCCTGTGATTGGGTGTGTTCTACTGTAGCCTGTGATTGGCTGTGTTTGACCAAATCTTGTGATGGCATGTCTTCTACTGTGGCCTGTGATTGGCTGTGTTTGATCAAATCTTGTGATGGCATGTCTTCTACTGTGGCCTGTGATTGGCTGTGTTTGACCAAATCTTGTGATGGCATGTCTTCTACTGTGGCCTGTGATTGGCTGTGTTTGACCAAATCTTGTGATGGCATGTCTTCTACTGTGGCCTGTGATTGGCTGTGTTTGACCAAATCTTGTGATGGCACGTCTTCTACTGTGGCCTGTGATTGGCTGTGTTTGATCAAATCTTGTGATGGCATGTCTTCTACTGTGGCCTGTGATTGGCTGTGTTGTTCTGAATTTTGTGAAAGGTTACATTTTATGGAAGTCTGTGATTGGCTGTGTTCTACAGAGACCCGTGAATGGTCGCATTCTACAGAATCCTGTGATGGACTACAATCTACAGAATACAGTGATTGGCTATGTTCTACAGAATTCTGTGATTGGCTGCATTGAATGGAACCCTGTGATTGGTTGTGTTCAACTGAGAACTGTGACTGACTCTGTTCTACTGGGTCCTGTGATTGGTTGTGTTCTACTGGGTCCTGTGATTGGTTGTGTTTGACTAAATGTTGTGATGCCATGTCTTCTACTGTGGCCTGTGATTGGCTTTGTTGTTCTGAATTATGTGATAGATTACATTTTATGGAAGTCTGTGATTGCTTGTGTGCTACTGAATTCTGTGACTGGCTGCATTTTATGGAAGCTTGTGATTGGATGTTTTCTGTGGAGTCCTGTGATTTGCTGTGTTCTATAGAATTCTGTGATTGGCTGTGATCCATTGACTCAACTTTTTGTTCAATAGGCTTGTCAACTGATACAGACTCACATATAGAAAGATGCTGTGAAACAGATAAACTGATGTCCTTTTCATCAACATTCAGCTCATCATGTTGATGGTCTGATTTCTTATGTTCAGCCTCTGTACTTTTCACAACGGATGCAATTATTTGTATTTCAGTGTTACTAGTGTCAATATCGTTTTGCTGTAACTCTTTCTCAGTTGTAAAATGTATGTGTGGGTCATTGTGTCCTGACTGAGTGCCTGTGATATTTTTGTTGATTTGGTCCAATTTTAATTTTCGATCAAAGGTGTCAGCAAATTGAGACTTGGCTCCATCACTGTCTGTTAAGGTAAATAATGAGTCTTTAGCACTTGGCTCAGTGAGTGTTTGTGGTTCTACAATGTCTTCTAATTCCAGTAGGGGTGTAACTACATAGGCGTTACTTGAAGAAGAATCAAGTCCAGGTCCTGCTGGAGAATTGCTGATAACCTCCCCACATTCAGGACCATCTTTAGCATCAGATACTCCAATGTCATCAACTCCTAATTGCATCTTCTCCGTATTTCCAGTCTGTGTTTGCAATTGCTCTTTATCCACTGTCCTACTGAGACGGTCAAAGACAGCATGATGCCTTTTTGCTAAAGAGGGATTTCTCTCTTTAACTGAAGGTGAGGGTTTGCCAAATGGAGAGTGTGAGTCCAGATGACCCACAGAGCAAGAGTCGGTCTCATAGCTGAGCGACGTCCTGCAACAGTCCTTAGTTTCATGATTGGGGTCAGAGAAAGTGTCACAGTGCCATGAGTGTGTGTCAAAATATTCCTCTTTTGTGTCCTGTGCTGCTTCAAGAACCGGCTCACACCATTCCTGATGGTCAAATTGTTCTCCACGGTCCTCCTGCTGAGACTCCCCATCTTCCAGACAGCCTGCTTCACTCCCCGAATCCTCTAAAGTTGGGGCCTAGGAGGAAAAAGAGAATATGTGCATCATTTTGCTGTTCTTAACAAAGGGGACTTGTTTTTACCTAACTGAAGTAAACAGTTTATACGAGTTAAACAATTTGTTGAGTCATTTGTACAGGTCTGCAATCAATTTAATTCTAAAGAGCACCATGTTCGTGAAGTTAACCACATAGGTATGATAATCATTCAATTGCATCTTAAATTCTTTCCCCTCACACCTGGAACTAATGTGTCACTCAGCCATGCCCTGCTTCATGTAGTTAAATCAAAGCCCTTTAAGGAGCATCTGCTTATATGAAGCATTTGATCCATTAGCTCATTTGTTCGAGTCATTTCTTATGAACAAAATTGTGCATGCTGATAAACAGACTCAGATGTAATAACACAGAAGATCATAACAGATTGTATGAGTCATTAACATCATATTAGCACAAAACAACAGATAAAAAAATGGATGGGAAAAAAGCTGCAAATCAAAATTAGAAAACAGCCAAATAACAGACTGCATAAATCAAACTATATATCAGTCAATACAGAAAGGTGTATTTGTAGTCGGGGGCTAACTGGACCATGCTTAACAGGAAAAAACGTGACCCCTTGAGCTCTTCTCATAGTCAGTAAGTTGTGGAAAGGGACGGGACCTTCCACCAGGGCAGACATTTGAGCCGTCATCCAGCTTAGAGCAACCATACAAACAATCCCCTAAGAGGACCTCCAGTCAACCAGCTGTTTGCAGCACACGGCAATCCCTTCTTATCGGCCTCATAACCCACTGGTCTTACTTCCATTAACCATGTCTCTAATCTAGTGAGTTCAAAAGACAGCAAAAGAAGACACCAGGCTAAGTTAGGCCAGCTAAAGGTACTGATGTTTTAAGTAACCTGCGAACATCAGGTTCTGAGAGGGAGAGAGAAGAGATGAAAGTCAGCATCATGCATGCCCTGATTGTACTTAAGAGTTGTAGGGTCATCAGGCACAGCACAACTCCAGCTAATCCAGAGAGGTCAAGCCACTCCAAACCCTTCATGTTAAATGAGGGAGGACACTAAGAAGAATGGCTTTAAGAACAGCAGGTATCAAAGAGGAGAGTGCCAAATACTTCCGCACGGCATTTTTCAAAGTGAACAAAGCTATTTTTGGAAATACTCAAAACACAGGAATATATGGAAACACATGTAACTGTTTAATGTATACATATGCAAATTAAAATATATTTATGCAAATACATGTAAATGCTTCTATGCTGATAATACATACATACACATTAGGGCTGGGATAAACGATTATTTTTTAAACGATTAATCTAACGATTATTTTTTCGATGCATCGATTAATCTAACGATTCATTTTTCCTGTCCGATTCGGTTACGATTCGATTCGATTACCGATTATCTCCCCATTAATTGCCTAATAGCAATTTATACATGTTGATTTAATTATCTGAATGAAAAAACGAATTCCTTAACATTGCAATATATGTTTATTGCTCTTAAAATTCCAAAGTAAGACTATACAAGAGCAATGCATTCAATAAAACCTTGAGAACATAAAGTAGGCTACACACACACACACACACACACACACACACACACACACACAAATAAATAAGTATTAACCTACAACAAAGAAACATATTATACGATTTTTCTATGTATGCAACTCAGCCTACAGGCTATGCCCATCGATTAAATATCAACAAGTTGGTTAATCAAATCCAGGGACACACTGCAAGCGTGAGCGTCTCGGCTGCGTGGCGTGTCCGTTTTTGTTTCGGCTCCCATGTTAACAGGTTCTGCACACTGACTGTGACACGCGGAAAACGCGTGCATGCTACAAATAGAAGAGCGCTATTTTTCACGCGTGTTGGGAGCGTCTCCAGGCAAAATAGAATAGGAAAAGATGTTTATATATCATTTTGACACGAATACATATTATTAAATTACATTTTCATGTTTGAAAGTCTGTAGGTTTACATAAATGCAGATATAGGCCTAATTGTAATAATAAAAAACGACAATTATCGATTTTGAAATATTGCAACTGTCAATAGGCTACAGAACGAAATATTCTGTAGCCTATTTTGCCGTCAATACCATAGATATGTGGCTACTCCCGACGTTTTCTTTGCTGTATCAGTAGGCTATTTATGTTTAACATTAGGAATAGGGCTTCCCTCCGCATCAATAGCAGCAGCAGCGCCGCGTCAGACACGCTTCTAGTGTGCAAAGGCAGAGAAAACGCCACACAGCCCCGTGGCTGACCCGCAACAGAAACGCCACGCGCATCCGCGGCATGACAGTGAAAAAATTTACATGTAGAGTGCATTATGGGCGCCAATATTCCGTTTAAAACCGGAATAGTCCTGGGATGAAACTGCTCACTTAGAGGATGGATACCCTCGGTCACATCAGCGCGATTAGACATTGAACATTTTAAATTTAAAACAGCTTATTATGTAGGTAACGTAGTCAATGTG
Source organism: Pseudorasbora parva (assembly GCF_024679245.1). Taxonomy (NCBI): domain Eukaryota; kingdom Metazoa; phylum Chordata; class Actinopteri; order Cypriniformes; family Gobionidae; genus Pseudorasbora; species Pseudorasbora parva. Next base: position 13,143,595 of record NC_090180.1, read on the forward strand.
TCCGATGCTTTCACTTGATGCAAACGTTTGTTTTTGTGATTAAAATACATAAAATATTACTAAAACATCTGTCTTCCTGTGTGCAGAAATTTGTTTATGTAGCCGTGACAACAAAACGCGTGCACGCATGCCTGTGATGCTCCGTGCGCACCGCGCGCCAACCCCATAGACTGTGGCCAACCCGCAAGCCTTGCACTTCTGAAAGTCTGAGGAGCCACTCGTGTTGCTACCATAGATATACATAATAAATAATATACTTAATTACATAATATACTTTATTATGTACATCTATGGTTGCTACTACTCTCCGGCGCCGCCATCTTTATTTTGAGTCTGACGAATCGACGCGCATATTTTGCGTCGACGTCCCAGCCCTAATACACATACATACTAAACTAAACATATGACACTTGTTTGCTAGCAAAATATCAGTCTCAAAACTGTAACAGAGCACATAGTGGTACAGCATAAGTCAGGAGTAAAACATGTCCTCATTGGCAGGAGGAATGACCTCAGCAAACAACGTCACCTGACCCCATTCAGTAACCAGAGTTTTGCCAAATTGATTACAGTTGAGTTCCCTAAATGGCTTAACATCTTAACTCTACACCATGGGCTGGGCAGAAGAATGTGGGGGGTGGTTTTGCATGCAAGTGTGAATATACAGTATATACAATAGGTGTATGAGATAAAAATAGAAAGACAAAGCCAGAAAAAGCACATGTGATCCCGCACACGGGACTGCTTCTGACCGTTAAAGCCACTTGACTCACAACATAAAAGTATTCACAGCTTGGTTCATATGTTATTTTCACTGAGAATGTTTGTTACAACACCAAAGCAAGCACTCTTTGTATATAGCCTGGCTTAAGCGGTATATTTTCTGTTTTTTAACCAGGACCAATCAGCGAACAGAGGGAAAGGCTGAGAACGATGACGTTAATGTCGTGCGCTACAGTCTATGGTTTGAGATGCCATATGTCACGCCCAAACATTAGTGATTGGTTATAGCAGACCCAGAGTGGCTCTAGGCAGATCCAATAGTTTTAATATTCAACAGAGTACCTGCCTTCAAGGAAGTTAACTCTTGTCAATGGAAAGTGGCCAGACTCTCTGTACAAATGAAATGTACGAGAGTCCGGTAGGACCAGGCTACTTTGTATAGGTATGTCATGTAAAAAAAGGTTGCCGACCCCAATTTGTTTCACAAGAAGGAACAATTCAAGGCCTGAGAATAGTCAAGCTGAATCAATAATACCACATATATTTCATGAATCTGTCATGTACGGAATTCAATTCAATTATCTGTGAAGTGCCTCATGCAAAGCATCCAGAAACATGCAGCTTCTATACAGAAAAAGCCAAATATAAATCCTCAAAACATAAAGTACTGAAGTTTACAGTTTTGACCAATTTTGACAAAGACGTACAATGCTGATAGAAAGCTTAAAAGACTAGTCCAACTCACATTTCATCATTTTCTGCTACTTGAGTATAACGTTTATTACTTAGTGCCAGACTTTGTTTTTTTTTTAAAGAATTATCTTAAACTTACTAAGGCTGCATTTATTTAGTCAAAAATACAGCACACAGTAATATTAGGAAATATTATAATAATTAAAAAAAATTTTTTTAATTTTGAGCATCATTACTCCTGTCTTCAGTGTCACATCATTCTTCAGTAATCATTCTAATATGCTGATCCAATGTACAAGAAACATTTTTTATTATTATCAATGCTGAAAACAGTTGTGTTGATTAATATTTATCTGGAAAATGAGATATATTTTTGTCAGGGTCCTTTGATTAATAGAAAAAGTTCAAAAGAACAGCATTTATTTGAAATATTCTGTAACTATGTACAAGTCTTTAATGTCACTGTTGATCAATTTAATCCATCCTTGCTGAATTTTAAATATATTCGTTCAAAAAATCTTTCTGACCCCTTTTGAATGGTCGTGTACAGCATGGCCCAAAATATGTTAAACGAAAGTCTTGGTGGAGAGAACATATGTATATGTAGGCACTGTACAGTATTTACACACATTACTAAAATTCACAATTCAAAATATATATAAATGCATACAAGTAGAAATAAAATTCTCAGAAAGAGAAATTCATTCCCTTCTGCTTGAACCTATGTTTATTTTACATTATGTAGAAATGTGACTTGATGTCTGAAATAATAAGAACCATCCTGTATTTATTAACAAACATATTAATAGAACAAAAGGTGTGCGCAGACTGAAAAAAGTGTATGTTAAATATTACTTTATTTCACTATTCAAGTGAACATCTTGAGTCCATCATTATGTGGAAATTCTAGAGAATTTCAGAAGCTGTCGGGTAAGGCAGGTCTAAATTCATTCCACCCTTCAGACCAAAAAAAGACTAGCATTCAAAACTATACCACCCATCATCTGCTGTATAGACTAATCTTTCCTACAGCCTTTCTGCTGCCATTTACACTATAAATGCATCAGATTATATTCTTCAGAAAACAATACTATGAACAGTGAATATATAATTAAATGGAGTTTATAATTAGATCACAAATAAAAAGTAAAAGTATTTTAAAATGCTATATAAAATTCTTAGCATTTTGCTCATGAGGTCTACATTTCCAGATACGTAATAATATATAAATCATTACTTGTGTAGCAGATCAGGTTGTTCTGATCTTAAATCCCCACAATGGAGTGTCATAAAGTCATTTACACAGGGACTACATTATAAAAGAGAGAGAGAGCACACTAACTGTGAGCTCAGCGTGCTCTTGCTTACATCATTCCTCATGGGTGCAGAATCGCTGCACAGTCCAGACTGAGCGTCTGCTTCCTCTAACCCAGAAGAAATGCAAATGTCATATCAACAGACTGTATGCTTCTGCACATGCAGAAGGTCATGTGACAAATTTAATAATGTAGCATGATTTTTATTTTGTATATTAATGCCAACTGTTCTAACCCATTTTAAAACGTTAGTATTCCTGTTCATTGCAATGAACTTTAGACTCGGGGAGAAAATTGGCAGTGCACTTCGACAAAGCAATTTTTGGAAGTTTTTGAAAAAGTTTTTGAAACAAGTCTCTCATGCGCATCAAGGCTGCATTTATTTGATCCAAAATACAGTAAAAACAGTACTATTGTAAAACAATATTAGTTTAAATAAAGCGATATCTATTTTAATATATTTTAAAATGTAGTTTATTTCTGTGATATCAAAGGTGAATTTTCCTACAAATATGCTGGTTTGCTGCTCAAGAAACATCATATTATTGCCAATGTTTAAATATGTTTGGGAAAACCATGATATTTTTAATCTTTGATTATTAGAAAGTTGCAGCATTCATTAATTAATAAAAGTATACTTCTTCTTTTTTTTTATCATCCTGACCCCAAACTTTTAAACACTAATGTATATACTGTAAAGATTTAATTATGGTATAATAGATTTAGCAAGTCATAATTTTTTGGAGGGCTCTAAAAAACTAATTTTTCCCTGCCTACACCATTTCACATCCCACAACCAATTTACAATTTACCGACAAGTTACAATTATTATGCAGAATCTTTATTATATAATTGTTTTAAAGCATCTATTCATGTATGCATTGTACATTAGAATGCAAATCAACAGCCAAGTCACTGAGATAACAATAGGATTGCTATTTTTCTCCAGATATTATAGACATCCTTTGTTTAGATATTAGGATTCAGGAGGAGGTGTTTGAGGGGCGACTGCAGTGCTGCAATCACAGGATCCTGCTGCTCTCTCCACATGAGCATGAGATCATCCCATCGGACAGGCCAACCACAGAGAGGGAATCACACACACAAACACATCTGCACACATGCAAGGGAGTCATTCTCAGGAGATACACACACTCACAGGAGGTTCTTCTTCAAGACTGAGAGAGAGACTAGAGATCATTTTTGATGATACATTAATAAATTGTGAAATGATGTCATGCCAACTGCAAATCAGTTAAAGGAATACTATTATACCCTTTAACAGGGTCTTAATTTAGTTTTTGGGGTGTATGCTTTTATGCTTGCTTGTTCAAAAACACATTATTTTTAAAACACATATCTTACATTATTAGAGCACCTCTCATTAGAGCCTGCCTCAAATGCATCAGTCAGTTCCTGTTTCAATGAAGCCCCTTCTTTAAAGGAGTCATATAATGGTACATGCACTTTTACAAGCTGATTGTATAGAAATGTGTGTTGGCAGTGCCGGTACACAACCACCCTATAATGATAAAAATCCATCAAGTGTTTTTTTTTTTAAATCTCCTTATAATTTTCCCCTGTCGAGCCGTTCGATGTGTGACGTCGCACGGTCGGACACCCCTCCCACGACTGTGGATTGACAAGCAGCATTTCGGACCCGCCCTGCACGAGCCCAAGCTGTCGTCATTACCGTAGACATCATATAGGTTTCAAATCTATGTCTATGGTCGTTACAGTCCGCCATTGTATAAGTAGAGACGCTGGGCGATTGTAGTGTTCTGTTCTTGGGTGTAATAATGAACACAGCAGTCATTCTGATGTTCCTAAATGCGAACATTTAATTCAGCTGCTTCTGAATAAAGACCTGTACCAGCGCTTCGTGTTTATGCTGCCACATCACAAGAAGTTGAAACGCTTCACAATGAACTGCAGGTAAAGTTTAAGTTACAGGGTAACGTTAAATAACGGCATGCTTTCTATGTATGATGTTCTCAATATAATTCATAATCGCACATTTATAATGAACAACACGTTATGGTTATTGTGTTTTTACAAACTGTGTACGCTGGTTTTAAAGTTGATGTGGTAAGCTAACGCTACGCTTAATTATGTAACGTTAGATGGTTTATAATGGTGTCTGTTAGTGTCTAAAAATAAATCGTGTTGTAACAGTTATTACACTGCATAGATAAAGTTACGCATCACTGACAAACCGACATTAACAGAAAAAAAAGGTTTTATTGGCATTAGGTGTAACATCAATCTGTCGATGAACTAACTTATACATCAGTTAACACATAGCATTCGCGCTAACATTACCCTGCCAGTACATGATAAAGATAGATCAAAGTGACATCACGTTAACCAAGCCTTAAAGGTCCCGTTCTTCGCGATTCCATCTTTCAAACTTTAGTTAGTGTGTAATGTTGCTGTTAGAGCATAAATAATACCTGTAAAATTATAAAGCTCAAAGTTCAATGCCAAGCGAGATATTTTATTTAACAGAAGTTTCCTTTCAAAGCCTACAGCGAACGGCCGGTTTGGACTACACCCCTGCACTTCCTTCAGGAATGACGTCACTAGAACCGTTTGTTGACTAACCCTCCGCTCACAAGAACACGCAAAATAGGGGGTGTGGTCTTGTTGCTCTCTCACGTGGAGAAGAGCGCGCATTCAGCGCTTGCATCTCCCCGTTATGGTAAGAGGTGGGACCTTTCCGGGCAAAGTGCGCTAAGCTGCTGTCCAATCACAACACGGGAAGCGCTGGCCCAATCAGAACTCGTTAAGTATTTCTGAAGGAGGGACTTCGTAGAACAAGGAAATAATCAGGCCGTTTTTAGGACAGAGGAAACAGCGCTGTACAGATAAGTCAATTGTGTGAAAAATACTGTTTTTTTGCACGCGAAACATGAACTCTTGTTATATTGCACACTGTAAACATAATCAAAGCTTTGAAAACACGCGAAGAACGGGACCTTTAAATGTCGAATTTCGTTGGAGATGTGATCTTGTCCCGGTCCGACTCCAGTTAAAGTTGATAGAGTTGATCTGTTTTACGGTTTATTATCTGTCCTCTCAGAGACTCCTGTAGCAGTTCTTTCACCTCTGTTGTCACGGGCAACACTCCTCGCGCTGCCCCACATTACAGAGGGGCGGGGTCATTTGTCATTTAAAGCTGTATGCACTAGAATGGCTTGGTGAAAACAGAGCTGTTTTTGACCACAGGTAAAATGAGTGTTTTCTTACAATACTAATGAGAATTTTTAATTAAAGTATATTACAAAGTTTTCATTTAGATACTAAAGAATCGTATTAACTTGAATAAAAATGGCATTATATGACCCCTTTAATACCAACTGTGCTGTGATTGGATAGATGGCCCAAGTGTGACCGTTTCGTGCGTGGTCAGGCAAGCTCTACCCAGACGTAAATATTAAAGGAAGTTTATGTAAGAATGTGGCCAAAACTGGTACTGCAATCACTTTCAAATGACTGTAGAGCGATGTCTCCCCTCTCCCCCTCCCCCCTGACTCGAGGTTACCAGATTGGCTGCAGGATCAGCAGGAACGTTTGTAGCTGCTGCTGTGGTAACTAGAGCAGAGCTGGCAACCCGGATGCCGAAACACTACTGACTTCGTGATTGGTAGACAGGTGGAGGGTGGAGCTTCAGGCCAAAACACAACATGTCAACGTCAACATCAGTTGAGGGCTGCAACAACAACTTTTAAATGACAATATCCTGGCCGGACTACTGTTGTCAGTGATATAAGTATTTGAAATTAACATGATTTCTTAATGTCTAGTGCCATATTTTATTTCTAAATAAGAAGTGGAGAAGTACAGAAAGCCAAATATATGCTATCAAATCCAAAGAGAGGTGTAATATCATGACATTAAAGGGAATTTATATGCAAATTGTGAGGTCATCTAACACCTTCTACATGGCTTTCTTATCAGAAAGAATTTGACCTCTGCTGAGTGAAGCATCTGTGTATTTGAGGTCATTTTCTTTGTATAAATGTTTGCTTTCGATATCATTTTAACACAATTCTGCAACAATCATTATTAAAACTACACCTGATTGTATCCAGAGGATGTTTTAAAGAGTGTTAGCATCCCAAGTATAGCGAAGTGCTAATGTGCACTGCTGTGCATACTGCATAGTAAGTGGTCGTGGTGATTAAGAGCAGGTGCAAACACAACTGCGATTTATGTGCCAACTAAATCAGTTGACTTCAGATCAGATAAACAGCCTTAACAATGCTCTCTCCAAAAACACCATGGTTGTGCTATTTCATATAATATCCTTCATAAAAAAGTAAAAGACCCACTGTAAACAACAGCTTTGATACTGTATTTGCATTAGTTAAATAGCCTTAGACCAGCAATTAAATAATCAAATTACCGTAAGTACATTTAACTATACCAGTATTTTTACGTATGGATTTATTTTTAACATTATGCACACTAAATGAACGCATTAAACTGACAGCTCTAATTTTCACGTTTCAAAACTCATAATTTTTTTTTTTTAATCGACTCCACCTAAAGATATATTTCTGTTAAGTTTAAGGGCATGTGCATGCTAAGGAATACCGCATTTGAGCCATTATATCTGCATCCAAGGTCTTTTTATTGTCATCTATTTAGCTTCGAAGTGCAGTCTGATTTAACAAACAGAGCATAATATCAACTAGATCTGCAAGTACAATTATTGGCAAAGTATCATAAACATGACTGGCATGCAATGTTTTTTTTAAAAACAATTTTGGTACTAGATGTCTAGATCAGATATTCATTGTAAGGCGTTCAAGGCTTTTCAACTGCACTAGTATTCACACCAGGTTCTACAGCAATCATTGTTAAGTGTCTAATTGTTAAGTTTGCTATAAGTGTGAAGTGCATGAAGCTCTCCATAAGCAGCATGCAACAAACTGGGCTCCATAAATCAGATCAGCATCATGTCGAATTTCACACTTGAATACTGAGCATGGTGCACCTGTAAATTTTCAGATGTCCACACTGTCTGACAGACAGGGAAGGTCAATGTTTACCGTTAAGAGAAATCCAGTTCAGAGACATGAGGAATGTTCTGCACGGATACCCTTTCCAGGATTCTGGGATCAGGCATTGTCAGCACAGTTTTCATTTTGACATTATAAAACATGTTTGAATCTCTTGACTTGAAGAATGTATTTTGATGGGAATACTATATTTGTATGGCAATCAGTGGACCTCCATATTCATGAATTGGATCATGTGATTTAGCCTGTGCTTTTCTAACACCTGACTCAGCTTAAGTCTGACTTTTCTCGGAGGAATCTGATAGTGGAGCATAATCTCACAGTGTTTTTATTGCTTTCCAAATCTGATAATCATATTATCTAAAATACCTCAAGATGCACTGAAGCACAAGAGGTTAAATTCACCCCCATTCATGCAAATTCTCTAAACTATTCGGGTCACGGCGTGTTAAATCAGCGGGAAAAGTAACAAGTGGTTTCTTGTCCCTAATGAGGAGGTGATGAGAAGGTGATGAGCAGCTTATGCAAGGCACCCCTGCTGAGAAAGACCTTAAAGCTGTGCTCTGATAACTCACACAGAAGAAAAAGTTCCTGGGAAAATGCATTGAGAAAAGACTTTTACCATATAAACCACAACTGGTCCCTGTTGTCCATTCTAATCAGCAGCAGCTTGTTTACCAAACAGAATGATATATTCTTATCAATGGTTGCATAACCTAAACAGACACAATCGTCAAAACAAAGGGAGCTGTTTTTCCCAAAACAGGTTTACAGGCAGCATGCACACAACAACACTTACTCTGAGCCATGTGCTATATGCTACACCGAGAAAAACAAGTAATATTTTCTAATTTTTCTTTTGCATGTTTTTGCACAAAATGTTTCAAAAACATTTTATTCTCCCCGTAAAAAATACAATATTAGGTTTTGGAATGTTGTGAAGTAAAAGTTTTCCAAAGAAGAACACCTATAAAATACATGTACTTGAAAAATAAAATGTCTTGGAAAGTAACAATACTACACTACTGTCTGCCTCTGCCTACGACCCAATGAACTGACTTTTAAACTTTAGTTTAAACTTGCATGTAATTACTAATGTTGTCGACCCTGACTAAGATCCATAATGTTTGAAATCATCACTGAGATCTTGAAGGACAAAAGTCGTAATCTATGAGGAAAAATATCGGCAGGGGTCCGAGTGGAGGACCCTCTATTTTACACAAGTAGTTTGTATATCCGGAGTTGGTTTACATTCCTGTCCAGCTATCTCTCTTATTCTCTGTGTCTGAAAGGTCTGGATTTGTCTCTACTCTGGGGAAATAGAAAATCTGCCCAAATCTATTACACACTTTTTTCCTGAGTGAGACCTCTTGAGGCAAGCACTGCAAATGCTTCATTGCAAGAACTTTCAACAAGAACATAACATTCTATGACTAAAATGTTTAGCTGAGACCCTTACTTGCATGGTCACACTTCACAGTTTCACAGTTCACAGTTCTTGCTGGCATTTTGTGCTGTATTTCTGCTACTTCAAAGGAGATTGTTTGGAAACGCCACATAACCGCTGAAAGAGCTACTGAAAAACACTTCATATCATTTGGTATGTCGTCTGTTTGGATTTGCAGACAACTCGCACAAACTTCTTCAGTTTCCTCGTGTGTCACATGCCACAAGACTCAGATTTCATTAAATGTTTTGCTTAATGAAGCGCGTAAATCTCTCACTGCTGCTTTGTTTTCTTCTTCAATTAATTCGCCCGTCTGTTTCCCTGTCAGGCCAAGTGTAACACAAGCCGATGTATTGAGTAACTGAGTGTGGTATGTAATCGTAATTCTCAAACCTGTATGTCACAGGGATTGGGGGCCTCAAGCATCCACACACACACACACACACACGCACACACACACACACACACACACACACACACACACACACACACACACACACACACACACACACACACACACACACACACACACACACACACACACACACACACCAGTCCCAAACAACAACATGCGTGCTAACACATGTATCCACACCCATACTTTTACTGACGACGTCTAGCAATGACATGCCAAAACGCTGTCAGCTAAAGAGAAACTGGATATTCAAACTGCCTCAGGAAAACACAGATAGGAAAACCAACTCCCATTCATGTGCCATCCAAGCTCTAATATTCCTTGCGGGAGAGCTGATTGGGACGGATCCTCTGTCACATTGACTTTGCCTGAGAACTGTATTGTTTGGGAAAAGTGCTGTTTCATGTCTCTAATTTCAGCTGGGGGTGTAGAGATACAATAGGCTAAAAGTCCAGGCTGTTCGTGTTCATAGCATGATTTTTGACAGCTGATTAATTAAGCTTTTGACTGCTTATGTCAACAAAATTATGGCTGAAATGAACAGAAAAGCAGTTATGCTGACGAGCTCATGAATAAGCCGCCTACATTTCCCACGCCAAAAAGCCAGAGTATTAATTTAAAAGAATCTTTTTCAGAGACACCTGGGCTGCGAGGACGCATTTATTCACAATCATAATCTGACACATGCTGTGCATAACATATTGCAATTCAACAGTCCCTCAATGAGAGGTTCTTACATCACAGATAAGGCTGCTGAAAAAGCCGAGTAAGACACACGGCACTGCACCTTAATGGAGCTGCAACTGCAGAGCTGCTTCATTACAACACAACTGTAGTGTCCAGTCCAAAAGTCAGGTGGCTAGGTTTACGGCACATTTAAGCATCACTTAAAAACAGCTTAGTTTGCTTTTCTACCATTTAAAGAAGAAGGGGACATATTTGGACAGTTCATCCAAAAAGGAAACAGTTGTCATCATTTACTCACCGTCATGTCATTTTAAACCTGTATGACATTCTTTTTTCTGTGAAACACAAACAAAAATATTTTGAAAAATGTTAGGAACCAATTTTTGGTAACACTTTAGAATAACATTAACTAACATGAACTAATCATGAGCAGTTTATATGTTACTGTATTTGTTAACCTTTGTTAAAGTTAGTTAATACCAATACAGCTGTTCATGGTTTGTTCCTGTTAGTTTACAATGCATTAACTAATATTAACAAGATTTTAATAATGCATTAGTAAATGTTGAAATTAATAATAATTTTAAAAAATGCGTTATAAGTGCAGTTCATTATAAGTTCATGTTAAGTAATGTAGTTAACTAATGGTAACTAATGGCCATTATTCTAAAGTGTTACCCAATTTTTGTTACCATTGACTTCCATTGAATGGTGGGGGCAGGAAACACTAAAACATGCTGGGTTAAAAACAACTCAAGTTGGGTTGAAAATGGACAAATCCAGCAATTGGGTTGTTTTATCCCAACAATTAGGTTGGTTAAGCAAACATTTAACCTAACCGCTGGGTTAACATACATTTTTCTAAATACCTTCATCTTGCAGAAGAAAAAGTCAACAAACAACAAAATCTTAAGTGTTATTACATGTTTCAAACAACATAAGGGTGAGTTCATTTTAAATCACAAAATACTGAATATTTGTATGACTTTTCCACAGTAATAACATAAATTCTACAATGTTTGAAAAAACCCTAAAGTTGGTGTTGACCATGGAGTTGATGGGCTTGAGCTAAAATATTAGACATGAGATGATGTTTGAAGAAAAATGTATTCCTTGTAAACAGAGCAATTGCCAATATCGTAAACATTTTAATCTTACGTATTTTAATAAATTTATCCCAAATTGTGACAATATTTGGTAATTATGTGCATTTAGGAGACATAGAATGCTAGCTATGAAAGTAAGGAGCCTATTTTATTAAAAAAAAAATGTTTACAGAGAGAGAGGAATTCAATTAATCTGGTGGGAATGTATAATGTTTGAAATGTTGAGTTATTCAAAATGTCCCTGTTTTATGCTGTAGTGTGCTTTAAAATCTGTACAGTAATGCAATGATATTCATAAGTACTGTAAGTTTCAAAATACTTTTTAGGGCCACTCCATGGAAAACATTCAAATAGCAAGCAAAAAATGACTCACTGAAGGCCGATGGCACAATGTCAAAGGGCTTCCATTTCTGCAGGGACAGTAACTGTAGATTCAGCTGGCTGGGAACTCATGTCTGGACCACTCTCTCACTCTCTTTCTGGACCCATTCACACCTGGCCACTTCATGTGTTTCCTCTGATTGGATAGCTATCCAATCATAAATTGATCAGGCGTAATTTTCCTCCGAAATGCTTTCGAGACTTATTTTAAATCAGATCACTCAAACCTTTACAGGACGTGGCTTGAGACACATTCCAAACAAAGTGTAAATGAAAGAGTTTATAAAATCAGACCTCTATCCAATCAGTAAAAAGGCATGAAGTGACTAGGTGTAAATAGGCTCTCTTTTAAATTTAGGTCGATTTAGCTTGATCGAGCTAAAAAACTATATGCCTTGCTGTGCCACTGAAAACCATTTTTAAACAGCACCTCCCCAAATCCATGACAACGCTGAAGACACTGCCAATACTCCTTCCCAACTGCACAAGTCCACTCACGCACACCAATACGACCGTTTGTGAAGCTTCACTGACTCAATGGGAGAAAGTCCAGGCGGTGATCTAGGCATCCTTCAACTAATCAAAAACATATGTGATTTCAAGGAATAAACCCAAGAGTACAACCAAACTGCTATTACAGGAAGACATTTAACACACACAAAAAAAAACTGATACAAAAATCTCCAAATCAAGAGTGATCAAACTTAATCTCATTAGCGTGAAAAAAAGCAAATGTACCAGATCCTGACATGCTAATATTATCTGCTACAACATTTTCTCCCAAAACATCAACATGTCTTTCAGCAGAACAAATATTTCAAAAATGTTCCAATGAACTCAACGCTGTCCTCTTTCAAAGAAGCGCAGTTACAAGATAACTTATTAAGAGCAGCTCAAAGGAAAATGGACCGATCGGCATAACTAACCACCATGACAGTTTGATCTTAATCTGTTCCAACAATCCGTAACCAACATGAAAACAAGCGGAAGCACCCTTACCTTAAAGAAGCTTCGTAGAAAGTATATAACACTCAACATTGCGAGTGTGTTGAGGAGGGGACGGCTTCAATCGTCTTTCACTCCCCCTCTCCCCTCTCTCTCTCAATCCTCATGTCCTGTTGAGAGTTTCTCCAGCCCGTTACGGCCACATGCTTACTTGTTGCTATTTAGGAGCGCTCTAAGACTCATGGCACAACCAGAGAGAGAGAGAGCGAGAGAGAGAGATAGAGCAAGAGACACTGAGAGAGAGAGAGAATGAACCTGTCATGCCATGCCAGTGGTTTAAGTTTCCTAACAATGAGCACTCCTCCGTTTCAACTCAACTATGTAAAAACAACCGTGTTAGCCAGAGAATCATTTAACCATTTCCCTTCTGCTCTTACGAACGACTGAGTAAATTTAATTACACTGTCTGTGGCCGGACTGACAGTAACAATAACAGCGTTTAAGTCAGGCTGCGGCGGATTAAAAAGGGTGTTGTGGGTGGAAAAGAATGAGGTCATTTTATTTTATTTTTTATATTGTTGGGTGGATGTCCGTGAAACGCCCAGTGTCTGCACTAATGCTTTAATCTTACACCTCCCGCCCAGCAACGCTACCTGTGGCGTCTTGATTTATATAAACATTATGAGTGTGAGGCGAAACTAAACATCTCTTGGCCGTCGCTGCTGTGAGGTCAAGTGGGCACGCGCGCTCCAAAGGCCTGGTGTTATCATGTATTTTGGATAGTGGTGGGGAAACATACTTCGGGAAGGTTCACTCCGAGGGCAGGACCTGCAGTGGAAAGTGTGAGCAACAGATCTGTCAGATAAGAAAAAAGGACAGCAGTGTTTGCTTGTCCTATAGCAGAGGTATACTTAAAGCTGAAGTGTGTAATTTCTGTCCCGCTATTGTCACCAAAATTAACTGCAAAAATAACGGTTGTTTCGTAAACACTACCCTGTCTGCCATCGGTTGTCCAAGCAGGTAGTCCTGCCCCAAACAGATCCCTTTTTTTTGATCTTCCACAAACTGGCTTAACCAACAAATAGCTTACTTATAGTTGCATATTAAGCTACCTTTAAGGGGGAATATAATACACTTTGTACATTAGATTGTTTTTCCTGAAGGTCCACTTAAGCCCTGTTTACACCTGGTTTAAAGATGCATTTTGATCGATTGAATCACAAGTGGATGACCATTTTGATCCACTTTCAGAGGTAGTCGAAAAGGCATTTGACCGGATTGCTTTCGTACTGTAAACGCTCATGTGGACCAATAGCCATTGAAGTCTGCCTACTCTCTGCCTAGTGACTTAATGCACACACATTGTGAGAAACAAGCCAGTTTGAAGATGAAAAATGTACAAAGCATAGTGTTCTGTCATCATTCCTGATTTCTAACACACTCACAGCATTCGGTGTGGTCTTGAGGCTATCAGAGCAGAAGCTGCTGGTCTCAAGTTTTTACACATTGATATGTAGGTCTGGGTATCATTTTTTATTTTATTTTTTCATGATACTAGTGCCAAATCGATACTTAAAAAAGGAGCAACAAAACAACAGTGACAAATGGCTTTTTAAACATTTTTTAAATTGAAAAATGTATTCAAAGTTTAAATTATACTGAAATAAATAAATATAAATAAATACAAAACACAACAATTTTACTTAACAAATTCACAATAAAACTTAAGCCACCAAACCAAACTACAGTAGGCTGAATTTAACACTAAATAACAGTACCAGTACTAACAGTAAAGTAGTCTTTATTCTTGGTATGCTGCAAACCAGCTTCAATTCTTTTGCAGAAATATGATCGCTAAATATTTTAGAATGTGTCACATTATTTCCGTGGCAACACGTCATGCTTCTCATGTGACACACCACGGCCACAATTGTGCTGTATGACAGATGTATTGCTTTTTTTTATTTTTTTATCTAAAATATTTACAAACTTGTTAACTGTTAATCTGATATTCTGATTTTCAAATATGGTAATGTGTTTCGTCCTTTAAACAATCGCGTTAGTTGATCTATAATGCATGATGGGTGCTGCCATGTTAGTTTGCACCGCAATTCAGAGAATCAGATCTGTCTGATTTACATAAATTCATCCACATCTCATTACATGAAAGTAAGTGACAGGTGAACTGGGAGAAAAATAAACTAGTTAAAGCTACACTTTGTAACTTTTCCGTTCACTAGAGGTCACCTATTCGAATCAAAGACATAGTTTGATGACACCAGGTTTGAGCTCAGAATCTTGGGACATGTGGTCTTCACCTCACAGCCGGTGGAAAAGAATCGGGATAGGACTCTGGCAGAAATCATGTTGATGGATGCGGTTATTAACGTTACTGTAGTATGAAGCAGAGCAGGACCAAGTGTTGTGGAGCAGAGCAAGGCCGCTGGAGCAATGGTGCCGAACACGCCTCGCGAGCAGCGGAACTTTTATGACGGGACAAAGTCGCCGGTGCCATTTCCACATTTCTGGTCATAAGATGAGGTAATGCAGCTCTGTTTATCATATTAGATACATTTCAGTGTGTTTAAAATGATGTTATGACGTTACTCTGTGCTCAGCGGCTGCTGTGACACTGTCACACTGCTAAGAGTAAAGCACTTCTGCTAAATAAAAAACAGAAACCGAGGGTAACGCAGATATGACACAATTGACAGACTTAGACACTATACTAAGACACAATTTACGAATAGTTGGAAACATTTGGGATATTGTAAGAACTCAGCTGAACAAAATATATAACACTGGCCTTGTGGTTTTTGGATATTTTACTGCAAAAATACTACATAGTGCACCTTTAACTATATAATGTGTATCTGATATAAAATAAGACATAGTCAATAGTCCTAGTCCATAGACATCAGTGTGTATTTTTTGCTGGTACTAATGTGCATTTAAATGTCTGAAATCTAAAATAAACATTATGTGGTTTAAAACACTGAGATATGTCTCTAGCTTGGCACCAGCTAAAGAGCAAAAACATGTTTAAATTTAAGAGGCACCAAAATCTGCGCTCTGAATCGGCCCAGTTACATAGGTACTCAACCCTATTCTTATGTAAATTGTGCATGCTTATTTTGTCCATTAGATTGAAAGATCTGACCGAGTGATTAAGCCAATCAAGAGAGGGGGATGATTAAGAAGCCATGATGGACAGAGGCCAATGGGCAAATTTGGCCAGGATGCCGGGGTTACACCCCTAGTCTTTTCCGAAGAACATCCTGGGATTTTTAATGACCACAGAGAGTCAGGACTGCGGTTTAAAGTCTTATCTGAAAGACGGGTGCTTGTTACAGTACAGTGTCCCCATCACTCTACTGGAGTAGAACCCACACAGACCACAGGGTGAGCGCCCCCTGCTGGCCTCACTAACACCTCCCAGCAGCAGCCTATTTTCCCATTTAGTCTCCCATCCAGGTACTTTTGGCTACTTACCAGACTCAGCCCTGCTTAGCTTCAGCAGGAAACCAGTCTTGAGTCACAGGGTGATATGGCTGCTGGCTGCCCATTTACCTGTCCATAGACCCTTCCCTCAAAGATATCAGGACAGAAGTGGTTGAAAGTGGACTAAAGAGAGAGATTAAAACACCAGGTGCAAACAGGGATGTGTCTACCTCATCTAACTGATCTGATCGACCAAAACACATCCTAATACCATGCGTAAATAGGGCCTTAATGTTATTTATGTTGTCAATGTTGTCATTTTTTCCCTGAATACTCAATAGGTGAAACACTGCACTCATTTTCTCAATGCAACCGAAATAAAGCTTTATTACATTGAAACCTGACCATACTTTTCTCCAAGTTAAAACATTCAACTTAGCGGTTATGTTTTCTTCATCTGTAAACACCATTCAAAAGTTTGGGGTTTCACGGTTTTTCTACCTATATTTCGAGCATCAAAAACAGTGAGCTTGTGCCTTGTATAGTATTTGCTCTGCTGGCGCGTCTGTGCTTTCCTCTTTATGTCCGTCTTCAGCATCTCTGGCCTGTTAACATCCTGACTTTGTTTCCACACAAATGACATTTTGGGAAATGATTGCAACGCAGTTTGTGTGCAAGTCTAGAATAGTTATCAACCAAAATAAAACTAAAAATCTACATAAATCAGGAGGATGGGGAAAGACACATTTTGGGTAATACAGTATAAAGGAAGGACAGCGATTCCAAGGTAGCAAATTACTGCTGCAGTAATACATCCAAAATTACCTGTAAAGCCATGTCAGTTATAAAAGTATGTTGGAAAGACAATAGTATAATGGTGGCATTTCAGTATCTAGTCACATTTCACTTAAATAAAGCTTTGAAATAGTGTATAGTCAATAGTTCTTGACACAGGGCGCCCTCTGCTGTATACATGTGGAGATGCAACCAAGGGGCAGTAAAGGCCCATCACTGCTAGGCACTTGGGAATGGGATTTTTATACTATTAGGTTTATCAGATAACTATCAGAATCTAAAAGGGGGGAAAAATACTGTTAACAACTTTTGCCTCATTAGACTCATAATTTAGTGCATATTAATACTTAGTACGGCAGTTTTTGTAATGTTTAAGTTTAGGTATTAGATGGGGGATAAGGGATGTAGAATAAGGTCATGCAGAATAAAGCATTAATATGAGCTAGTTAAAACAGCCAATATCCTAGTAATTTGCATGCTAATAAGCAACTAGTTAATAGCGAGAATTGTTTTACCAAAAGATTTGATCTGAAATCCTGGAAGATACGGGCATGCCAGTCAACACATCTGCACTGCAACAAATGATTTGGTAACACTTTAAAAAAAGGTTTCATTTATTAACATTAGTCATGAACTAAGAATGAATAATATATATACAGCATTAATTAATTGTATTGCGCTGTGAACAATGAACCTACTGGTTAAAAAAAAAAAAAGTAAATAAATAATGGAAGAAATGCATTGCTCATCGTTAGTTAAAAGCACAATAAGTACGATTTTGGGATTGAAATAGCCAAAAACCACTAGACCAGTGTGATATATTTTGTTGACTTGTGTACTTACATTATCCCAAATGTGTCCAAGAATGTTTAAATCCAGAGAAATAAGAAAAATTAGGATTGTGTCTGTGCGTCACCTATCAATGACATGTGAGTTACCCTCGATTTCAGATGGAACCACAGAAGACGCTTTAATTATGCGTCTTATTGGACAGACGAGCAGCTGTTTGGATACATTCATCGACAGAAAACAAATTAGTCATGATTTTCCGCTAGTATCATGTTTTATCATGCCTAATCTCAATCTATTTTACTGCAGTGTGCAACAACTGACTCACAGTAGTGTCATTTGTTTTGAATATACAAATGCGACCTCTAGCGGCGAACAATTACATATTATGGCTTTAAATGTTAGTTAATACATTAACTAATGTTAACAAATGAGACATTATTGTAATGATGTGTCGAAGATTATTTGAATACATTTTGCAAGAAAATACCATTTCATTGACTGTTTTTTTTGTCCTATTATTTGATATTGTAGCCTAACAAAGAACGTCTTTTATTCTCTGTTTTGTCTACACCTTTTTGGCTTCGTTCACAGTCTGCTCTGACCACAAATCACCGCCTGCTGCCCACAACAACGGAGAATTCAGCCGAACTCCTCAAGCCCGTCCTCTGTGTGTCTGGCTGTAGTCTCCGCTGTTTCCTGGGTGACAGCAGCCTCCCTCAAGGCTATTCAGTGTGTCAACTCTCTCTGGGAGGTAGACGGTCGGGGCAGTTGTTGGCGACGGACCAGTAGCTCTAGTGACCAGTAACCCTCCATCTCTCTCCCTCACACTTCTATCACTCTAATTTAGTTTGACACTGTTTAGGCAAAGGCCTTTTCTGAATGAGGCCATTGTGAACAAAGTGACTGAGTGACAGTCACAAAGGAGAACGTCCGTTCTTCAATTTTTTGGACTTTAGCAGATGAAGATTTCCACAGCATGAGCAAGACGACAGGACTCTGTCACTGTGCTTTGTGAGGGCCGAGGAGAGGCTTATGATATTCTCATAATGGATATGAACTCTGTCAAGAGGCTTTCGCAGAGACAAAGGGGTGGGAAGACAGTATGCTGTGAATCGACACAAAACGCATTATAATTACAAAAGCAGTCGGAGAGCACTCGGCTACCCACCGGATCACTCAGAGAGCGGCCTCCCACCACGATTCTGACAATTCAGCACAGCTATACATACAAAGGCACTCAAGAAAACACACCCGCACTGAAATGTACACAGCAGCCCCGTGCGCGTGTTCCCAAACGGAAGCTGTATGTGAAAAGTCAACATTTATACAAGCAAAACAGGCACTGCATTTAGATTCCTCAGGAAATTAGCAGGCTAATATTGAATTCTTGCAAAGCAATTTTAGGCCACACTATTTTTCATGTCCCATTAACTTTTTTAAAGCACCAGAGGCACAAAACCAATCTTTCTTTTTTTTTAATTTAAGAACCTACGAATCTATACAGAATGAAAACTGGGTAATTTCAAACACATCAAATGTCTGTTTCCACCTCTTAAAAAAAAAAAAAAAAAAACGATAAAAAATTCAATGTGTCATTTAATCAATAATTATTATGCAAGTTGATATTCTGATAAATAAATAAAAATTCCAAGCACATTTTACTGATTGCAAAACACACCAATCTTAATAACTAAGCATTTAAATAATTTATAAGTGATATATAATTGTTAAAGGTCCCGTTCTTTGCATGTTTTCGAAGCTTATTCGAAGATTATGTTTACAGTGTGCAATATAACATGAGTTCATGTTTCGTGTGTAAAAAACAGTATTTTTCACACAATTGACTTATCTGTACAGCGCTGTTTCCTCTGTCCTAAAAACGGCCTGATGATTTCCTTGTTCTACGAAGTCCCTCCTTCAGAAACACGAAACAACGAGTTCTGATTGGGCCAGCGCTTCCCGTGTTGTGATTGGACAGAAGCTTAGCACACTTTGCCTGGAAAGGTCCCGCCTCTTACCATAACGGGGAGATGCAAGCGCTGAATGCGCGCTCTTCTCCACGTGGGAGAGCAACAGAAACACGCCCCCTATTTTGCGTGTACTTGTGGGTGGAGGGTTAGTCCACAAGCGGTTCTAGTGACGTCATTCCTGAAGGAAGTGCAGGGGTGTAGTCCAAACCAGCCGTTCACTGTAGGCTTTGAAAGGGAACTTGTGTTAAATAAAATATCTCGCTTGGCATTGAACTTTGAGCTTTATAATTTTACAGGTATTATTTATGCTCTAACAGCAACATTTCACACTAACTAAAGTTTGAAAGATGGAATAACGAAGAACGGGACCTTTAAGGAAGGCTGGAAGTGAAAAATAAGTACATAATTATTAAGCAGGTTTTCTTTTACAGTTAAAATGTGACAAATAAGAGAAAATCTACACTGTAAAAAATAAAAAAACTGGTAATTTTCGGCCAGTACATTATCCAGTAGTTTTACGGAAATTAAGCCTTAAAACACAAACTAATAAAATGTGTAATTCAAAAACCGATTAAACACCTGTAAAAAAAAAACACTACAGAAAATCCCTTCACATTTATACAGTACATTGTGCCCTATTTGTAAGGACTTTTTTTACAGTGTAAATGTATTTAAAATTAAAATTATTATATGTTCATGAGAAGGATGCAATACTAACGAAATAGTAGAATTTGCAAAAAATGAAGGCATGACTGATTGGTTCAGCAGGGTCATATAGTCACATTAACTGCAAAAAAATAAATAAATTAGGAATTGGGGTTAAGAATTAGGTGTGAAACCATCAGGAACCTTTTAGTCTCCAGTGCCACCATTTTCCAGAACAGCAACCTACCTGGAGTCTCCTGAAGTATCAGGACCTCAGACACTTTACTAAGGTAAAGAATCCTGAAATATGACCCACACTTAATAAGAATTACAAGCTGCTGCTGAAGTCTTGTGAAATACATGACGATACAAGTTTAGAGACAAGCTGTGTCTGAGAGCTTTATATACAGATAGGTTAAGAGTGACTCTTGAGAGCCACCTGTTCAAGTCAGAAAACAGCAGCAGTGGCGATGGAGTTGTACTGTGAGCTGCTACAAACAATGAGCAAAACTGAGCTTTTTATGATAGGAGATGGACGTAAAATCAACTCCCAAAACTTACAGCCAGATTCTGGAAGTCTATCTATAAATGTGAATCTAATTTATAAAATCAACACTTTCACAACACTTCAGCTTGTAATTCTTATTAAGTGTGGGTAACATTTCAGGATTCTTTACATTAAGTTGTGCACACACTAAAATATATTTGGGGTGTTTTTGGACAGATTTGTTCCGATTGTCTTGATGGTTCAACAGATCTTATATTTTCCTGTGGTGCAAGGTGTGTTAAGAGTGACTGAATCTTCTCAGAAGAACATCCAAGCCGCCCAGATCTCAACACGTTAAATATTTACGATCAGAAGTCCTGTTGGGGGGGGGGGGGGGGGGGGGGGTTGGGACCCTGAGGACAAACGGGGACATGCTCTGGAGATTATCACGTGAAGCGAAACAATACCCAATCAGAAAGCGAGCTGATGGAAGGCTCACCTCCAGCTCACTCTGTAAGGTGTTCACACTGTCCATGTTCATGTCCATGTTCCCACTGTCTCCACGACTTCATCTAAACATTTTAGATGAATCATCTCTCACATTTTGAAAATCTTATAAGATTTTAAAAAAAACTTTAGTGTGGCCCCAGCATTATCAAAGTCTCTGAGGACCTGATACCTTGTACTTCTGGAGACTCCAGGTAGGTTGCTGTTAGCACCTCCTTTTACTGTTCATTTACTGAAAACGAAAAAGCGCTTCAGGCTCTATGTTGCAACCCTGCTGTAGAAAGTGCCATAAGCCTGACTGAAGCTTTTCTTCAGATAAGCGTGTTTTAAGTTGCCGCTTCATGGACTTAGTTTCACAGTCCATCACAGTAGTAATATAGGAAGGAAACAAATCACTTTTTGGACATTTTAAAAGACCATGTAAGCATGAACATTCTGAGGCGTCCAGGGTCACAGAACCTTGACATGACACGTGCTTAACATGACCTTCAAACCTTGTGTGGGTCAATCCCACGGCGAAACAACTCCTCTGCTAGGATCGTGTGTTCTCAATTGGGGCATGTTGAGTTTGTTTCTATTTGTTGTAAAAAAAAATCTGGTTCCTCAAAAAAATCTCAACAATTTGTTTAGAAGTTCCTGTCTGAAAGGACATTCAGTTATTTAATCAGCTAACCTCCGGCAAAACAAAATGTTTTGTCTAGACTGTCATGTAGTTTCTTTTATCATCACAGCCAATGTTTTCAAATGTTAAAGTGGAGTTGTATCATTTTTTTTGATAAAATACTTTCTTCTATCTCAGCTCCATTTGCAGAGACGACTATCAGTAAGTCATCTACAGGATTTTTTGAGCATCCCTATCGCAACACAGGCTCAATAAATGGCATGAATTGCCATTGGTGGGACTACTTTTTTGAATGACCATTAGTCAAATAGGGTAGTACTGTAGTCCTACTAGTCATATGTTTTAAAGCCATTATGTTTGCAGTTGCATTTGTTGACACTGATGATTCAGAAATTATACACCTCTCATTGATTACCTAAAAGTATAGGGTTATATGTATATAAGTATAAGCTTTCTCAAGCTACTGTACACTGTCCTAGATGACAACTCTTTCATTCTGTCATCTACTTATATATATAATGCCTCAAGTAAACATTATCATTACAAAAATACACAAACACAAGAAAACAGAACAGGAAAAATGAGCTTGGCACTTTGCCACAAGTAATATGAATAATTATGTAAATTATTAGCTAATGTATTATTATATATTCTACCAAATAAATAAATCACGAAAATGATCACGAAATACTGTTTCAAGATCATGTAGAGATGAGAGATGAAACTACCTCTACATAGTAATTTGATCAGTAATACATTTCAGCAGTCATAATACAACAATCAACCAATCAGAATAAAGTATTCCAGGGAGTAGTGCAATATGTAATGACATGTGGAGTGACCTCAGATGTTATTAATCCAAGGGAGCCATCAAGATGAGAAAAGATGTTAAGGATAGTTCTTGACGTCAGCATTTGCAGAGTCCATGTTCCTGAGGCAAGGGATGTCATTCCCAGTGGCCAGACTATAACCCAACCCATGACAACAGAACCTCCCAGGACATGGAGCGTGAGAAAGGAGCAGGAACAATGCAACACGCTGCCCATGGCAACTTAAGCACACACACAATTAAGTTGTTGGTGCATATTACACAGTGCTGTCCCGGCAACAGCAGCTCGTTGAGACCGTGAGGGTCAAATCAAAGGCCTCCTATGGAGTGTTCTTCTCAGTCTCTTCCATTCCCACCTTTAGAGTGCAAACACTCAGAGATTGAACTGCTTTCGCTTATTACTACCAACTGTTTGGAGAAGAGAAGACTATCGGTCTCCAGGACCTGTCAATCAGAGAGCTTGTGAAATCACTGCATTTTTTAAACAGTGAGGAAAATGGCACAGACTCTGAAGATGAATCATTCATCATAAAACACAGGACAACTTGAAAAGATCAACACTAAACTATCTTCAGAGCCAGGAATCTGTATGGCCAGAACACTGCATTACACTTATTTTTAGCAAGTGATCCATACATTTCTGGATTTAAAAATGAAAATTTTGGGTTGAGTACAGGATTTGAGATCCTAATAAACAAGATATATCTAACAAGCTATACTAGTGATGCACAATATATCAATACCAAATTTATTGTTGGTTGATATTACTGATTTTTTTAAAAATGTATCATATTGGTTCATATTGAATACATACACTGCTGGCCAAAAATAAAATGCTGTTTTGGATTGCTTCTAAAAACATTTGTGAAATTTCCTCACTTCTGAATATTCCACGGTCAATTGTTAGTGGTATTATAACAAAGTGAAAGCATTTGGGAACAACAGCAACTAAGCCACAAAGTGGTAGTCCATGTAAAAATCACAGAGCGGGATCAGTACATGTTGTGGCCTTTAGATTAGCTCAAGTACAGTGTGTAGAGGAAGGGACGAATCGTGCTTCTTTGTCTGACAATACGATGGACTAGTCTGGGTTGGGCAGTCGCCAGGGAACCGGTACTTGCCCGACTGCATTGTGCCAAATGTAAAGTTTGGTAGAGGGGGGATTATGGTGTGGGGTTGTTTTTCAGGGGTTGGACTTGGCCCTAGTTCCAGTGAAAGAAACTCTTAATACTTCAGCATACCAAGACATTTTGGACAATTTTATGCTCCCAACTTTGTGGGAAGAGTTTGGGGATGGCCTCTTCCTGTTCCAACATGACTGCGCACCTGTGCAAAAAGCAAGGTCCATAAGACATGGATAAGCGAGTTTGGTGTGGAGGAACTTGACTGGGCTGCACAGTCCTGACCTCAATCTGATATAACACATGAACACACTCCTTAACCTTGTGGGAAGCTGTTATAGCTGCAAAGGGTCAGCCAAAGCCATATTAAACCCTGCAGATTAAAAATGGTATGTCATTAAAGTTCATGTACATGTAAAGCCAGACTTTTGGCAATATAGTGTGTATGTATATATAAAACTATATAAAACAGTTCTTCTATATAACATGATAGAAAAAAAAATACCATAGACCCTTCTCTTTTTGGGGGGCAGGCAGTGCATCAAATATTTAATTGTACATGCTCATTTACTATATCTTTACCTTTAAATGAACTGTAATTGTAATTGTAAGTTTAAAATAACAGCAAGAATGGTCTTTAAAACAAAAACTAATTACGTAATCGGTAGCCAATCTCAAAATGAATATACAAGTTTTTATACTGTGATTCCCAAATTTAATGGGGAAGCAGAGACATTAAAATAATCAAATGAAACAAACTCAGAAAGGACACAGATTATCCTATAACTTTCACAAAACAACACTCAGTCAGCACATACTTTACTTATGAGTACTGGTGCTAAATACAAGACGCTTAATGCACCTTGAAACACTTTATTGCAAGATGTATGCTCATGTAACAACCTGTATGCAACAAGACCTGAGCATAAGACTATTCCGTGTTTATCCGTGTTTATATGACTCAGTGCTGGTTGTTTGTATGCAGCCTAAACATAGCCCAAGATTCTTACTTGAGACTTCCAAGCTGTATGTTATTCTTGTATTTGTTTTGTTGTATTTCACCAGTTGCGCGATGACGTGACAGTTTGTAAGACCATAATGACACATGGCTATGAGAGTGTGGAAACAGCAAACAAGGAGTGATTTAGAGGCACAAGTGTTCTCAGTCTCTCCTCCTAAGAGAATTGAGCACCATACACAGCACGCTACATACCATACCTCCATCGCAGCACTATATTCTTAGGGATTTAAAATGTATCAATGTGACAATAAAAATGCAATGCACCTATTGCATATTTTAACAATTGATTATAATTAGCCCAACAAATGTCTATAGTCCTTTGTGAAAGTTTTCTGTTAGCATTACCATTTATCTCAGGACCACACTGAGTGTGTACACCAAGACCGTTCACTTGTATTAATATGAATGGGAGAAACTGCAATGTGCAATATGGTAAAATAAGTCCTGCCTTTTACATAAATTGGTAAAGTCATTAGGTGTGTTTGACTTCATGTCGATGCCATCTGACATAAAGCAGTGCATTCAGTTTTTTTTTTTTTTCAAACTTTAATGGTATTTAAATAGTATAGGCTTATGTTAAACAATATTTTTGTACATACAGGTACTGTATTAAGTGGTATACAAAATACTGAATGAAAAGTGTTACTGTTGCTACATGAAAAAATCTGATATGCTTGTGTATGACAAATTATTTACTTTGTATCTATGATAAAGTACACAAACACCATGTAAGCGTCACGAATGAGCCATTACTCACGTCTTCGTTTTCAACTCCTCCCCGACTGCAAGTGGTAAATCTTGCCTAAGTTAAATGCAGCTGAAGCCAAACACACCTATTTTATAGTGCAGCTGCCATTAGATGTTACATTTTCCATCTAATTGCATTCGAAGGCCGATTGCGTCACCACTGCGCGACGAAGGCGGTCCAAATTGTGGGCCAAAGGCTCCTTTAAATGTGGCCTCCAAATACATCTTTTGTTTTCCTTGAGGATACAAAGGATGGGTGCTTTACGGCTTTGCCTATCTCAGAATTAATTGTGAGTCAGGTGACGACAGGATTTTTTTGAGAGAAATTACCGGATTACACTTTTAAAGTGTAATGGGGGAGTTGAAGCGATTCAAATGTTGACATATCTTACTAAGATGATTAAATATCTAATTTATACTCTTTATTATAGTTTACAGAAATGGACCATGGTGAACATATTCATACAGTTTGTGAACCCTGTTTTGTTTTCAAACAGTTTAATATAACTTCCGACTAAATCAGTTACGGCCGCATTGGCTTTACCAACCTCAAAAATAGGCTCTTTACTATATTTAAAGATAATAAACCGCATTTATGGGTATGTTCATGTCAGACTTTATTGAATATACTACTGTATTTAAATTAAGTTAAAGTTTTAAACAGTTTTTCCCTAGTATTTTACTGTTTAAGTAGATAGGAGTTGGTGTTGAATGGTCAAAATAGCTGCCGGAGATATTGCAAATATGGCCACAGAGCAAACTGATTTTCCTTAACAGGGAATTCACTTACGAACACCTTTTCTTAGTCAAACACCTGAGAAATATAACATGGACATCAACTTTAAAGCTGTATTCAACATCAAGATTTTATGTATAAGAGAAAGTGTATTTTTGATGTTCACGTCGCAACTTTGATGTTCAAAAAATTTTTGTCGGGCAAATATTTATACCCTTAATAGACACAGAGATGACTTATCCAAAACACCTGTTGATCACATGAATCCTACTAGTCACATAACCGCCTTGAACCACAATGGCAGAATGCTGCTGAAAGGACCAGATCACATTGATGGACCAACTACCAGGTGCAGGAAGTGGAATCTAGCCTCTCTGGACTGGAGCACTGCTGAGTCCTGTAAATCTCCCACGTGTTCACTTCTAAGCAGAGGCCAGACATCTAAGTTTGATCACTCACTGCTCTACTTGCCAAACATACTTCTGTCATCATTAACTCACCTAAATCTATACAGTATGATGTTCTTTGTTCTGTGCAACACAAAATTAGAAGTTTGGAAAAAATTTCACACTGCTCTATTCAATACAATGAGTGGATAGGGACCAAAATAGGACAATAAAAGCTCCACAGAAGCATCAAGTAGTCTACATGGCTTATGCAACATAGTAGTCTTCTGAAGTCATAAGACAGATTTCTGTGAAAAACTGACTGACATTTAAGTCAGCATTCACTTAAATTTAGCTTTGCAGTCATCACAATTCAATTCAATTTAATTGTATGAAATCAGCAGCTTGGACAATTTTGTTTTCCTTGGAAAAAAGAAAGTCATATGGTTTTCAAAAGACATGATCGTGAGTAAATAATGAAAGAATTTTCATTTTAGAGTAAACTATCCTTTCAACTGTGTTATTCCTCGTTAAGCTGGGTTTTTGACAACCCTAGACGACAGCTATACACATTAAAGAAAACTGAAAAAATAGCATCCAATACTATCCAGTACTTGACAAAACAAACACAATCCAAAAACACACACTCTGAGTTCAGCCAGAACTGAGCGACCTCAAACAGAACAAAAGGAGGTGAGAGTGAAACCAGATCCTTTATCAATGTGTTCCCATGCAGAGGAGAAGCTCTGACTCAAGATCAGTTTGCATTGCTGGCATAATCCCACTGCTCCGTTTAAATAAATGCTGCTTTGCTGTGAAAGAAACAAAGAGAAGGGAGAAAATGGGGTATCTGTTTCACAAACTCACAAGCTAACAACACCTGCACCAACAGCTCTGAATAACAAGTGCAATTCCTCTAGACAAATGAAGATCCTGCTGAGCTGGAGGGGGAATTTGAAGTTGATGCAAACTTGTTAGTGCATGTTTTTGCATCTTTATTGTCAGTCTGCATGTGAGGTAGACTGTTGCGTCACAGGAAGGTAAAGGTGCGGTGAGTCGGAAGAAGGGCATGACTTCTTGGAATCTTGGCGCGTTTCTAGCTTCACCATTGTTGCTATGGAAAGACGGTGTGTTAGAAAGATGTTCTTGTGCAATAAATGAGTCTGACAGGCATATTGTTTCAGAGGATGGCCTCTAGCCTTTTAGAAAACTTGCGTGTCAGTTACAAAAAATGGCATTGCGCAAATAATTATTACATAAATATTCAAAAGTGTAGAGTTTATAGCGTATAATTATATGGTGTAAAAAATAATTGGTCATTGGGCCTCTAGTAGACTTAGACCAGAAACACAGGGGGAAAAATACACGATGACAACACTGACTGGCTGATGGCATCACAACAATGTGCTCAATGTCTCAAGCCCATCAATAGTAACTACACGAACATGTCGCAAAAACCAGTCTATTTCATGCTTTTAAAGTCTATAGTGTACTTCCATTGTTTGCATTCTGCTATGGCTTGCAGCCCGATTTTTGTGCCCACACTTAAAAACAAATGTTCACTAGGTAGTTGCGCTGAATGCATCTATCCATGTTCACTGTGAGTGGAGTGTACTTTGGATGTCTTGCATGCTCAAATGAGCACTGTTCTAAAAGGCACAATTCTTCAATGACCTTGTGGGCTTACAATGGCCGCCGTGTATGCATGACCTTGAAGTCAGTGAAGACTGTCAGGTTTCAGAAGGTAGCTCATGAGCCCCGTTTGAGATTGATATGTGCCCTTGATGCACACTTTTGTGAGTCTGCCATCCCTAATGTTCTGAAGAAGACTTCCATCCAACAGTCAAAGATGAAAGCGTATGATCTAGAATCCTCCATAAAGCAGGGGACCTTTTAAAATACATATGTTATATTTTCCCACTTTTGAATGGCCGTCAATGATAAATATGCTTTTTTTGCAGTTGATGTAGTTACAGTAGAGGTTAACTGCTATGCTAACAAACCAAAGCATTTTGCTCCAATTACAAGTGAAATAACACCAAGTGAAATAACACAAGGTGTTATAATTAATAAAACTGGAGATTATTATTAAATGTGTTATTCAGTTAACTAGCTATACAATAGCAACAATATCAGTTAAATAGCTAAACTTGTTGACAGATGAGGAGCATATGCTATTGTATTTATTTAAAAAGATTGTGCAATCATTTGCATTACAGATCTTCTCAAGAACATAAATATATTTTGAAGAATGTTTTGGTTATTTCTATTGTACAAGGTTTTATTTTTGGGTGAAATATACCTAACATATTTGCATATAGAGAACATTGCCGGCTTAACCGCCACAGGATATGACAAAGAAACGAGACACGAATAAGAAATATTAGCTCCAAGCAACGTCTGACAACCAATTCCCTGCTGAAATTTCTCCAAGGAGCTCCAAGGAGACACATTTTGTTGTTGGACTATGATATCTGTCGTTTAGGTACTAACTGCACTACAGTCCAAGTTCAGATCACAGGGAGGGAATAAAAGGAAAGATCTAAAACCATTGGACTATTGTACAAAAGACATGAGGTCTGAAACACAAGAAAATTTGCTGCTCTCACACTTACATAGAGTTGCAGGACTGCCAATAAGAAAGAACAGAGGGTCAGGGGACCTATGAAAAGCCTGCATAACTCCAGACAGGGGGCCGATATACTACAGAAGGAAAGCCCAGGAAATTACTTGAATTCTTGACATTAAACCAGACTAGCACCATTATTTACTTTCTAAGGCCATTAGGATGTAGTGCAGTGAAGTTTTTCTTCAGGACTTTCATTGTATATCAACTTCATCAATTCAATTTCAGAACGGTTCATCATACAAAAGCAACAAAAATGTCCTTAAAACTGAATATTGAAAAATAATTATAGGCCTAACAACATGCAGGCTGAATGTGACAGGTTAATGATCTCCGCAGTCAAAAAAATATATATAAAAATAATATATATATATATATATGCCTGGACTTATTTTTCAAGAGGACAGTGACCCAAAACGTTCTTCTAACTATTGCTGGAACTGCGATGGAAGGAATCTGCTGAAACATAGAAAATTATGGACTGGCCCTCTCAAAGTCCGGACCTCAACCCCATCGAGCACATTTGGGGCGAGCAGGAAAATAAACTGGACAGATCTATTGTACATTCAAAGGAAAGCCTTTGGCTTCAGTTGCAGAAGGAATGGGATTACATTCGTGTTAAAGTTCTCTGAGGAAATGTATTGACACTATGCCAGAGATATGTACTGCTGTAATTGCTGCAAAAGTTGGACATACTAAATATAAGTGGATAAAAACAGTACAACTCACTTCATCTGATACTTGATGGTCAGAACAACCATTTGCATGTTTAATGAACATTATGAAATGAAATCATGTTTTGGATTAAAAAAAGGATATATATTTTATATATATTAATGCTTTGGCAACATTGTATATCCCTAAATCATGCCAATAAAGCTAATTTGAATTGAATTGAGATAGATTCTAAACATAAAAAAATAATAATTTAATCTGTTACTTGCCATTTCTTTGTAATTGTTTGGTAAATGTACTACTATATCATAAGTATTTTTTAAAAGTAAATCCTAAACCAATTTCTTTCAGCATAGTTTTGCTTATATTCACAACCTGTCCATTTCTAATTTGTCTAGCTGGCTACCAAGTGACAGATTTAGTACAAATGCAAACTAATATCTAATTATATTGAGCACTGAAAGGCTAATGAAAGGCTGAGCACTAAAAG
Source organism: Pseudorasbora parva (assembly GCF_024679245.1). Classification (NCBI taxonomy): domain Eukaryota; kingdom Metazoa; phylum Chordata; class Actinopteri; order Cypriniformes; family Gobionidae; genus Pseudorasbora; species Pseudorasbora parva. The sequence continues at coordinate 13,174,225 of NC_090180.1, forward strand.
GCTAACTTTGCCATGAGAAAGAGGTCAAACGCCATTGCAACTATATAACCAGGACACCAACACCAGGGTGAAGGCTCAAAAGAAGGCTTGGCTGCCGTCCCAGGCTTGTGGTCCAGTTCTGCAAGGAGGGGCAAGCTTGAGACGACCAATCATCCTGTTCGGCTTTCTGTAACAAATGAGCTACTAGCTTCTGACAATTTCATATTCCGGTTACTCTAATAACTCTATGTGTATAAAGTGTGTCAGAAAAAAAAAATTAACCAACGTGGACCAGAGAAGCAAAAATACTTCAGCCTCAGATCCTGGACGGGAAAGCATCCACCCTGCAATTTTGAGAAAGCGAGAATGTTCAGGCAGCATTGTGAAAACTATGGACACTATTTAGTATTCGGCACCAGTGTCCACATAAGCCGTTTTTCCCGGGAAAAAAGAATGTTGACAGTTGGCAACTAAAGGACAGAGGCTTTTATGAACAAACTTATGCAAAACCTGACTGTTACTGTAAATCAGGCCCACACTGGGACGTTTCTCTGGCTCTCAAAGAGTCAGGACTAGACGGGGGCCGAAGGGCTGGCAGGCTGTACAGGGCGAGACCGGAACGTTCCACATTTCTTTTCCTTTGGGACAGATGAAACGCATTCATGGCCCCCACACAACACTGAAACAACACCACGCCTGGTTTGTTTTTCTGAACCACGATCTCAACACACTTTTATTATTGGCTATGTGCAAAAGGGGGAAAAAATGATATCAATGATAAAAACAACAGCTGCTTCATGAGGGACACTAGCAGCTGCAGAAAGCTACTGTACCTGACACAGCAACAATTCCATCGGCATGAGCACAACAGATATTTTCCAGAGCTGTTCATATCTCACTATCCAGCTACATCCCAAAAGGGAAAATGCAAATGTTGAAACTTGTTCTGTACAAGACATTATAAACATTTATGGCCAAAAGCTGGTCAGCTCTCTTCTGTCTTTCTTTGTTTATAATTCTAACAAGTGCCAGCCATTAGTACTCAGTTTTACTATTAAACTAATGTCATTCAACACTTGTAGTAGTACCTGCTGTGATACTAAATCAGCGCTATATAAAAGACTGTTCGTTTAAGGAAGGATGGTGACCTCTTCTGCTTTGTTCAACTGCCCTTAAACTCTGAACTCAGCAGGAGTTTAAAATAGCCTGTGACGGGCACAACAGATTATTCTAAAACTAGGAGGCTCCATCAGGGCATCCCAGCAAGACATGAACAAGAATCCCTCATTTACTGCTTCAGCCCAACTAATCCAACAGGAGGTCTATGAAGCGGATAACAGCTTCGAGGATAAAATAAATCAATATGTTTAGTCCTATTCGGACGGGACTCATTTTACAGGTGGATTTTAGAGAATTGTACGTTTCACAGATGTACTATGATATTTTAATCCTGTCTGAATCTGCAATGTCTGTGTTTCTCACACAACCTCCAGTTTCTCGGCAAACTCAGCAGTCCTCTGAGAAATTTAATACCGTCCGAATGCGAATGTCTGTGATTGCTGATATTGCATTATAATAATGCTACCATATAAGCCTAGCAACCTTTCGAATACGTTCATTTAATTTCAACATGGATAGTATCTGATGAAACAAATTAACAAATACAGCCAAATCGCAGAAATTGTGAAGACGCTGCTCACATACGCCCCTTGTGAAGTTTACAACTCGTGAAGTTTACTTAAATAATAATAGATGAAAATGATATTGATCAATACATTAAAAGATACACGTCATAAATTACGAATGCAAGCATGGAGCTTGAAGCGTGCACAGTACGCAGGCTTCGTAACGCCCACATCCAGAACACACACACAGATTTTTTTACAAATAAACGCATGACAATGACAGTGACACAAAGCATGCACCCTAGCCAGAATCTATTTAGTGACGAGCAGCTTGAATGCTTATGTCGAGCTTTTACAGTATTTGTTAGCTGAGGCAGATTTAAAAAGTGGAGTAGGAAGAAAAATACATGAATAAACAGATACATTTAGCTAACATATGCATTTGTGCATTATCACCTCGATGACTGCACTTTCAATAATTCAATGCAACTTTGACAACGTTCCCTTACTTAATCAACACACTTTAGCAATGTTCGCTATTCTTTCTAATGTTTTTCTTAATGCTGCTCTCCATTACACACAGCTGTGTTTGTTGTTGGGATGGCAGACAGTTTAAAAAGTAACATTTTTAGGCTGGCCTGCATCAGTGGCCTAACAGCACTCAATGTCAAAATAATGCCCAATCCGATTGAAGAAAACGGGGCTTAATGTTCACTGAAAATGAGTGTGAACCCCAAAATCCTTTTAGTTTTTACAGTGAAAGAGTGCATATGTGGTAAGATATAAACAGCTAAACATTTCATATTTGACAACTGTTTTACGATCGATATTTTTAAAAACCAGTAATGTACAGTGACGGAAACTATACTCTTTAACTTAACTTTTTTAATGTAATTTCGCCATTTTGAATTGAAAATATGCAACTATTTAAGAGATGTCATTCATAACTGAATGTGATGAGTCAAGAAATGTTTTGTTTACATTTGTAGCATATTACACATACTAACAAGAGTGACTGTGTGCATATTTTTAAATGAAATATTATTCACAAAGTGTTTAAATGGATTACTTCACAACTATATAGGCTATAATTATACTCAGGACTTTGTAGCGTTCGAAGCAAAGTTACGCCAAACTGCCTGAGCGCAAGGAATTGTGGTAGATCGAGGTAAAACAAAGCATGGCGGACCGTACAGGGTTTATGCTCAATTACAATAATTTATATCACCAAAGGTGCTTACTCCTTGCTTATTTGAGGGAAATGGAGGAGAAAAAAGGTGCATATTTGTTTATGCGGAGATGTCAAATTATTGGTATTGTGGTATCATTTGCGAAACTAATACTTCTAATAGTTCACTGGAGAAAACACAATACACAATGTGGGATCAAACATAATAATCCTTTAAAAACTGAGAACAGTACAACCTGTAAATACAGAACGACATCAGTCTGCTTCACAGAGAGCTGTATGATATAAATGTGTCCTCAAAGCTCAAATGTACACAATTCACATACTGTACACAACAAGAGTCACAAGGCCAGTACTGTGTGACGAATCAATGGAATCCATGAGATTTTTTTCAGACTTGACATCTAAACAATGGAGTTTTATTCAGTAATCCGCCAAAATGTGATATAGCCTACTTATAACAATAACAAACTATTGTCTTGACTATAAAAAACAGGAGATCACAAATAGAGACCATAGGGGTTATATCAATGATACATTTAAATATATAGTTGGCAAAACAATTCCCAACCTCTCAGTGTAAAACAAAACACATTGGCGGCTACATTACAGCGTGGTGCAAAATAACATGGCTGAACAAAGAACAATGTGATTGACCTCTATACAGGTGTCTGCGCTGCAATGTGTACATCAATGACACTTTTGAAGTACAGCGACATTGATGACACTAGTCTTCTCATGACCAAAAATAAAATAGATTGCTAAACTGACCGCACAAAGATTTACATCAAGTAGTTTCTTAGACATACCTGTGCCATGTCTCTGTGGTCACAGCCTCTGTTAGGCATCCTAACAGCCACTCTTCTCAGAAAGCTGATCTGAGTTCAGCCAGACTGGCTCCCAGAGTCCATTCATCGCCCTGACTGTTCCTCAAGCACTGAGACTTCTAGTGCACTCACTCCACAGCCTGTGGCTCAAACAGTGACATGAAAACAAAGGAGGAGGAAGGAGGGAGCCCATCCCAAAACACAGAGGGAGGAAAAACGGAATAAGAGAAAAGGGCCAGTCAGGACAGCCTGATGGGGCCAAGAAAATCAGGTTTTCTGAATAAAGAGAGGGAGAGGGACCAATCGCAGGGGAGCGGGTTCCCTCCTCCTTTTCGCCTGGAGGATGCTAATCATTTCTCAGTGCGGCCTTACAGGTAAAGTCTGTGTGCTCCTTTTATTTTCAGTCCAGCGTGTTTGCATGGCAGTGTATCCCCATGAGGTTTACACAAACAAGTGCTATGTTTTAAAGAGATAAAACATAAGGGCCAGGTGGACAATAGAGGAAGGAATATAAAACGCTTTCTTTCAAGTGAAAGGGAGTGATTCACCTCTATTTAGAGGCGTTTGTTTCATAAAATAAGCAGTGTTTTTGGGGGTTTTTTTTGGTCTAAATAAAGGGTTAGTTCACCCAAAAATTAAAATTATTTCATTAATTACTCACAATCATGTCGTTGGACACCTGAAACACTTTCGTTCCTCTTCGGAACACAAATGAAGATATTTTTGTTGAAAGCTGATGGCTGAGAAAGGCTTCGAAAAGGCCTCCATTGGGATTCAGTACATTTCCACTGATTCCCTCACAAGACCCATAAAGGCACTAAAGACTTTGTTACAAAGTCCATCTCACTACAGTGGCTGTACAATAATTTTAAAATGCCACGAAAATAGTTATTGTGCGCACAAAAATCGAAATAACGACTTTATCCACCAAGTATTGACGTGAACTTGACGCATGCGCGAGAATATGACGCAGCTCTGCCGTTCGAATACATGACCCAGAAGAGGAAGAGCGCCACTATCGCGTGAGTTCCAGGTGAGTTCATGTCAGAGACCTACACGGAAGACAATAACTTGGTGGATAAAGTTGTTATTTAGATTTTTTTCCCCTACAAAAACTAGTCTCGTCGCTTCGTACAATTATTGTACAGCCACTGTAATTCAATGACTGATTCAAAGACTTTCGTTCCTGAATTAATCAATGTTTTTTGATGAATTGGTTGAGTGAATGATTTATTATCAATGTAACCTGCAGAAAGACTCCCATCACGGAAAAATCCTCACCAATAATTCACAAACTTGCAGTCTTTTGTTATTATCATTGCTATAGTTAAAATTTAATCCAATAATTTTGTGTTGTAATTTCTGTTTTCTATGCTTTACAACATAAAAATATTTCCAAGTAACCCATTTGGTTGAGAATCACTGAACAATTATGTGAGGAAAAGCATAATTTCCCATCACATTCATCTGATAAGGACTCAACAAAAATCATTATCCACAGGTCAGAGTTCATACTTTAAGTCTATGTACACGTTTTAGTGCTACAAGGTGAAAAGAAATAAATAAACCGTTTGCCAGTACAAATCTGGCACACCTCCTGCAGCCCTTTGCCTGCGGCAACTACCTCCAAAGAAGAAGAGTGTGCGTGAGAAGTCGCTTTATTCTAAAAGGAAGGGGAATGAAAAGAAAAGCAAGCACTTCCAGATCTCTTTGTTTAGGCCATAACGAATACCCCTGAATAATTGTCACTCTCTTTCTCACTCTCTCTCTCACTCACCTAGCATTAAGCATGAATCTTGCACTAAATACTAACATATCATGGTTATAATGAATGCAGCCACCAAATGAAAGGCCATTGTTCCAGGCAAGCATGTGACTTTTATTACTGAGAGTGATCAAAATCAGTTATTCGGTGTTGGGCGGGTTGAGGGGGAGCGAGCACAGAGGGAAGTTGTCAGTCAGAATCTGAAAGAGGTCACAATGCAAGTGGGGCGGTACATGATAATGAGGAGCTCTTTCTGATGCCTGACTGATTATCGGACCACGTAAAAATGCGACACTACGCTGAACTTCAAATGCACGGACAAAACAAACTGCCATTCCAGTTAATCCACAGAGGAAAGATCCGAAGCACAGAAACAATACAACTACTGCCAACTCTCTTTAGCTCCTCTTTTCACATCTCTGTGGTTCCCAGACATTTTTAGTGAGTACAGTAGTGTTTAACCCATTGTCTAAAGAAGTCTAAGGGGAGTAATTATGGAGCGTGTATCCAGAGAACTTTACCCATGGTGAAGTTTACCCTGGCAGTGCGCGGCTATCATCCGCTCGCCACATGAGAGTTTTCCGCAGCCAATGCAGCGGTTTTAAGCCAGCTCTTAGGTTCAGCACTGGGTCAGGAGTGATGTGACAGGTTACTCTTCCGGTCCACAAACAAGAAGGGCAATGCTGGGACTTAGGTGATTATGGACTATTATTAGAGCTTAATGTGGGAGTTTATGACTGATGTAGCATTATTTGCATGTTTGTGGCATTATAACTCATGCTTCTAGCTTGCACTGCCTGTAGGGCACAGCCCTTCAAAGCATAGTTCAGAGGAGCATGTGACCAGAAATCCAAGAATATGTCTCCAGGCTTGCTGAATATAATGATGTGCCGTTTAAAGCATGTAAATACTTTGTAATACATCCATTATATATATACACAACCCATATTTTCATAAGTCTAAACTGAGAGCAAACTGCACAGATGGAACCATTAGATCGATATATAAATAAAAATATACAACTATACAACTTTGTACAAAATAAAATCCCAAGGTCAAAGGTTTAATGTCTACATCTTAAACACAGAGGAAGTCTTATTTTAAATGAAATGTCACCCTGTATTATGAGAGAGACCCATAATACTTAAAAGCTAAATGCCCAAGAGATGATTTAAGTGACACTTGACTGAGTTTATTACTGTAAAATGGGTACAAGCTGAGACATGAAGAGGCAGATTGGTGCTGAGCTGGAAAAGCATGAAATTCTAGCAGCGTTTCAGCTTCTGAAAAATCCTTTTCATTAAAGGCAACTGTTTTCACTTTAAAGTTTTGTTTAGTATAACAAGCTAATTCTTATATTTGGCAGAATTATTAATGTAAATCTTTTTTTTAATGTAAATGCTGGTCTTTTTAAATGTTCTATTCATCAATTGATAAAATAAATTGTAATAATAATTCACAATATCAATGTTTTTACTGTACACAATCAAATAAATTAAGCCTTGGTGAGCATAAAAAACCTCTAACAAAAATGTGTCAAAAGTCTTACCGACCCCAAAATTTAGAACGATGGTGTATCAGTGATATTAGAAGCTCTTAATGTAGCTGCTTTTTTGAAGTGAAATTACAAGAAAGGTACAGCCAAATCCTGTCTGGATGTTCCAAAAGGCCTTATTGTCTCAATTATCAAGAACAGAAAGCTACATAAATCACTCTGACAAGGACTGAAAGATTGCGCCTCAAACTCTCAGCATGCAAGATTTGTGACAGAAGCAAAATCAAGGCCAAGATTGTTTTGTGGAATATACAAAGTTCGGTCTGACTTTATATTAACTAGCTTTAACTACTACATATATTTAACATTAAAATTAATCATTTGATACAATGCTCTTACTGTGTTCATACATGTTTTTAGTTGTACTTATGTAAATACCTGCATGTAATTACATCTATAATTAGACTGTTAAAACACTTTCCTTACACCTTAACCCAGCCTGAAACCTACCCATTCAACTAAACCTGCCCGTTACCTTTCCCATATCCCACCTCAATAGCAGCAAGTGTTTTAAAATACAATATGAACACAATAAGTATGATGTGCTTATTTTTTATAGGCCTATAGTTAAAGGTAGCCTAGAAATCTAGACGCACCCTAGCGGCAGCAAATCTAATCTAACGTGAGTGTTGTCTACCAACTCTCAATACCGTTCTGAGCTGTAAAAGCCAAACTCTGGTCAGGCCAATCACATCATGCATAGAGTCGGTGGGCGGGGCTTAACATAATGACGGCCGAGTTGCGCTTGCGTGCTTCTAGTAAACACAGAAACTGGCGAACGGCGGTCTTTCGAATCTGCTTTGACCGCGACTCTGGAAGATTTGGAGTTAAGCTTTTCTCTGAGAAAAGAACGGCACTTAAGTCATTCTTAAGAAGGGAAGATGTGTTCAGAGTTTTACCGACCAGATACGGCGAAAGTTTAATCTGTCAACTAGCTCCGCTTCACCTTCGTTGCTCTGGCACGTCGCGCAGAGGGAGTTTGAAAGACAACCGTTTATCCCGTCCCTCGGATTGAGCCCTGTCAATGGCTTGTCAGGCTAAGTTAAAGGTGCACTATGTAGTATTTTTGCAGTAAAATATCCAAAACCCACTAGGCCAGTGTTATATATTTTGTTCAGTTGAGTACTTAAAATATCCCAAATGTTTCCAACTATTTGTAAATTGTGAGAAAATTGCTATTTTAACCAAGGAACCGGGACGTCTGAGGGAGTCGCCTGTCAATTGCGTCATATCTGCATTACCCTCGGTTTCCGGTTTTATTTAGCAGAAGCGCTTTACTCTTAGCAGTGTGAACAAGTATCACAGCAGCCGCTGAGTAACGCCATAACATCATTTTAAATACACTTACTGTAAATGTATCTAATATGATAAACAGAGCTGTGTTACCTCATACTCATGAAAAAGCCCGGAAAAGCGGAAATAGCGATGGCATCTGTGTCCCGTCATAATAAAAGTCCCGCTGCTCAAGAGGCGTGTGTTGTTCATCTCATTAACAATCGCACCGGCAGCCTTGCTCAGCTCCACAACACTTGTTCCTGCTCTGCTTCATACTACAGTAACGTTAATAACCGCATCCACCAACACCGAGTTAAATTAGTTAAAGTATGGCACACAAAAGAGTCATAATTGAGCTCACAATTCAAGGTTTTATGGTCAAATTAAATACAAATTAAATCAATATGTATGGCACACATCTAACAACATGCAAAAACAGAAACCAAGAATTGTTATGAATCCTTCACTACCAAAACCAAACCAAACAGAAGAACAATATGCAAGGGATGTGTGATGGTTGTTCTTAACAGCTAAATTGCCCAATGTTCTAAAGCCCTGGGTGACGTTGAATTTGTGGGACCGTTGTGTAGTCCGTTTATAACCTACCTTTTAATTTCTGGCAATTCGTGCAGTACAATAATCGTGTAGCCCTATTTCCTATGCTATTAATATTATGCAAGATGTCTATTATCCAGTTTAAATTCACCAAACGCTATTTGAATAGGTGGAATTTACAGGCTTTGATTCTCTGGATCAAATGGCCTTATCTTGCTGAACATAACTACAGGAAAGAAGTGAACATATAAAATCCAGAAATAATAACACTTATGTTGGAAGGTTTAACCAAAAAGTAAGATTTTTGGATTAGAATATCCTCGATTACCGATTTTATTTTGTAGAAACCATTAAAACACCAAAGATGCTTTAATATATTATGTTTTATTAGACAGGTGAGCAACTGTTTGGATACATTCATCGACAACGAATCATTGTCATAGCTCAACACAGTTAGTCTTATTGTTTAAATCTGGTTTTCTTGATTTACCGCAAGTACCATGTTTCACCATGCCTAATCTCGATCTAGTTTGCAGTGTGCAGCGAGTGTCTAACAAGCCACGATTCCACCGCAGGAACTTTCCCCAGGAACTAGGGACTTTGGGGTGGTACTCGGTGTGTTTTGGAAAGTCGTGCACAGCCCTACATCACTGGACTAATCTTCATGGCACTTTAGACCACATTGGAAACACAGATGGAAACAACGGGTTCTGGGGGGAAACAGAGTTCCTGGGGCAAATTGTCCAGGGTAATTTTGGTGGAAACTGTAATTTGGCTATAATAACCACCGAGCGAATGCATGAGTAGCGTTATAACATAACTTTCAACACACTCAAATGCATCTAATATGATAAAACAGCACTGCATTACCCCACATACGCTTGACTGGGAGAAGCGGAAGCGTTCATCTGTGGCATAATAAAAGCTCCACTGCTCTCGAGCTGTGTGTAGTGCTTGTCTCTCATTAGCAATCACTTCAGCAGTTTCGTTCCGCTCCAACAGCTTTCAGCCCCACCCTGCTTCATACTACAGTAACGCTAATAAATCTTTAATACATTAGCCCATCCATGAATATGATTTCTGCCCAAGTTCTGTCGGATTCTTTTCCACTGACTGTTAGAGGTGGAGACTCCCATAATTCCGCAAAATTAAGGTTTCAAACTACGTCTTTGTTTTGAATAAGTGACCTCTAGTGGCGAAAATTACATTTTGTGCATTTAAATTTACATCCTTAGTGCCAACAAAATAAAATCAAGTTTACGTTACAGCATAAACTGACAAGCACCTGGGAACAAGCATTCAGAATGACTATATGAACCACCAATTCATTTCTACTAAATGAAAAATTTGACGCATCAACGTTAGGAAATATTTCAAATATTTCAAACAAATTCAGAACTACTGGTGCAACAATGAGTGGTAAAAAATCAGGACTAATAATTGCATTAACTAAGACGCCTGATTAAAGCAACACAACACACAGTAGATCTTCTGTTCATGGTGTCAGGACAGCGCACCAAGCCCGACCATCTGCAGACACTACACCTTCAATGCATTGCACAACACCTTAGCAATATCCAACATGTTAAGGCACAGCCTCTACAGGGGTAAAGGCAGATAGGCTGTTGGCAGCACATGAAGAAAATGTACAATAAGTCTTGATGGTGCATGCTTGATCCTCAATGATGATTACATCAAACCTAGGCTGAATGACGCTTAGTAGGATTAAATTCAAATGAATGAATCCTCCTATTAAATGGAACATGTCCGATCTAACAGTACTGTGCATATATTAGACAATGAGCTCAAAGTATTTCACTGCAGCAGCATTAAAATGATCTAAATGAACTGAATCCATATGAATTTGGTGTTTTCAGGTTCATCCATCTCTGAATCAAAAAAAAAAAAAGAAGACTGAACATACCTGTGGAAGTACTGCAATCGGGCTTAATCTCTGGAGACAAACAAAAAGGAAACATACAAGAAAGTTTCAAGGTGTGTTTTGAATTAAAGGACAAACAATTCTGAACAAAACATAAGCAAGGCATGCACTGGCTTTAGGCAAATTGCTGACGAACATAAACCACAAGGAACTGGTATGGCACAGCTGGAACAATAATTAGATATTTACTGTTTAATTAGGGTGAGGTAAACAAGATGTTATTCATGCACAGCCCATACCTTTAAAGTATTATGACTTATTTTGAGGTAAAACAGGTCTCTTACAATGAAATTAGTTTTAAAGCCTACTATATTTAAACGTAACGATACCAAATAAACATTAAACAGAAAAGGCGAACCCATGGTGCTTGTTAAAAGCTACTGTTTCTTTGTGCGACTTTTGTTCAGTTATAAATGTCTTAATAAATATATGCCTTTGTTTGATCTACTGGCCATCCATATGGTTCTCCACCATTAAAAAAAATCCTGCTGTGCTTTAAAGTCGTTGTCCACTCTTTAACCAATCTAAACAAATAAAACCAGTTCAAGGTTGTGCTGTGACCTCTGACCTAAGGTGGCCGGCTACGTTTCATTGAAATACTGAAAATAGTAAAGATTTTAGGTACCGTATTTATATCTTCTTTCAAGTTCTCAAATTTTATCCAACTATATTAGGAAGCCATTCCTAATTGAAATGATAGTCTACTAAAAATCCTAATACAAACTGCAGTCTTTTATTCCTTAAATAAACAAATTTGTTGGTGATGTTTGGACATGCAGAGGTTCTTTAGCTACACCTTGTTTAAAATAAAAGATGCTAAACCCCAGGTAACCCCTATAGGCCATAAACCTTGAGAAGTTCCTGTGATTTACAGCTGTAACATTCATGGAAATGTTCAAATGGCAGCAGTTCAAAGGGTGGTAGAGGGGATAGTGCATGGATGCAGTCCGCCAGCCATTACAGACGTTTCAGTGCCCTGAGAAAAACACTCCAGTGATGGAACAGGTTCAAGGATTTGGCTGCATTTTTCCAGGCAAATATGTAGCATACAAAAAAAAAAAAAAAAGCCTAATCGATCTGAAAATCAAGTGTTGCTTAATTGGAAATGGCTTGTCGTTTGTATTTTGACTTTTGAATTAACTTCTTAGGCTCAAAGAGATCAGATCAGCCATGATTTAATCAAGGGCATATAGTAATCAATACAATTACAGCTAATGCTAACCATTTTTGGGATAATCCTTATTTTACACAACAACTTTTCAGTGAACATCCAATGGCCGGAGTGATGATGATGTCACACCTTTCAACTGCAACATACCATATTAATTGGGGTATAACAGGGGTGTGATTGAGGGGAAGGGGTGAATAGTTAAAAACTGACGAGTTTAACAGACCCTTGGGTTGAGAGTCTGACTCTTCTCCAATCAAATCAATTTCAGACTAGAAGTGAAGCATATCTTCCCCATCTGTTATGAACTAGAACATATTGTAGTCTAGATCAGCGGTTCTCAACCAGGAGGCCTCAGTAAATAATAAAACAAGCAACATTTAGCTATATTAACAATACAAATGCAAAACAAAACAAAAATGGAGCACAAAATTAAAGTGGCATTATATTTTTAAATGTAGGCTATTACTTGCTTTTGACATTAGAAATACCAGATCAATCAGCTAAGATAGGAAAGCCTTTGAATATTGTTTTGGATATTGGGAGCTTGCACTGTAAACCCTAAATCTCAAAATAATGAGTTGGTTTGAGTAGAGCCAACTCAAATTATACAAATTAGTTGAAACAAATGAACTTTTATGAGTATTTAAAAATTTCTTTATTTTCCTTTGAGCTCTCAGAACTGACACATTTTAATTAATCTGAATGGTTTCATTGTTTTGAGTTTTATGAACTTTCTTATTTATTTCTATTTGCCAGCATGCTTTACCATGACACTCAAAAAGTACAGTAATGCCAAATATTAACGTAAATTGGGAGATTTAGCGTTTGTTTCTTTATGCTAGCTTAGAAGAGTTTCTGTTTGTTTAAAAAAAATGTTGAGAACCACTGCTTTAGATAGTATTACAAAAGCAGAAAAACTGTCATGTACAGTACATGCAAAACATGCTTCCTCTCTAAATATGGCTTCATTAAGTTCATATAGTATTTTTTATACAATAGAAAAAAAGAGTAAAATACATTTCTGCCAATATGGGTAAGAAACATTTATTTAGGCTACTTCAAAGCGGGAAAAGTGTATTCTTCTTACCCCACTGGCAGTTGTTTCATCTTGTTTTAAGCTTAAAGTCAGTTAATTTTGATGAGACTTAATATCTTTTTGCTTCTTATCTTGATTTAATAATATTTATATATTTGTACTGTAAAACAAAACTAAAATAAGAGAAAAAAGGTGTAGATTCATGTCAATTTAAATGTTAATTATGCGTCAATTACCCAAAGGAAACATTATATTGATTTTTACGTAATTAAAATAATCCCCATGCAGAAAATCATTACTGTCAACAACTATGGGGTTGACTTTAATGCTTATTTCTTCAAATTGTGCTTTCAAACATGCAACATGCCTTACCTGACACAACTTCAATACTGTCCAGCAAAATATGTAGGCGGAGAGGGAAAACTTAGCCCTCATATATCGCTCCGGTAAGCAGGCGAGATGCATCTGCACCTCATCCAGTCCCCCGTCTCCAGAAGGCTCTAGTTCACAGCCCTGCGTCCCAGTACCGTTCCCAGCGTCCTCCTCTTCCATGTTTACAAGGATTTCAACAAAATTAAAAGTTCTTTAAAGCAGGCGAAACGGTACCTGTACCTGTCTGCTTCATGGTTGTTGTTAAGTCATCTGAATGTCACAGAAGGCAAGGCTCTTGCACAGTGCATGACATTTGTGAGCACGTTACTCAACCGCGGGTGATAGTGCAATGTTTATTTTATCGCTGTCAGTAGTTAACGACACATTTTCTAGCTCCGCGAAACGTACTTGTGACGGTGTATAAAAAGCAGGGCAAAAGTCTCTGTGGTGTGGTATAACAAATTCCAGCGTCCCACGTTGCTTGTCGGTGCAGTCAGGGGGAGAGGAGGCAGAGTTTTAGATGCAACACCTCCTCCATCTAACGTACACCGTCAACGAGCGACGCGACGAGACAAACCAGAACGCGCCCATCAAGAACAACGAATCTGTGTACATTGCGAGCGTTCGAGCGTGAATTGTAGCTGGAATTCTGACGTCAACGCCCAATGAACCAATCAAAGATTTCGACACGCCAAACAAAAACACTCATATTAAACTCAACAAACGTGTTAATGTGGAAGTAGATCTAAGGTTGAATCTCTCAAAGAAATGCGCGCTTTTTAAAACCCATTCTTATTAATCTAATATAGTGTATCAGATTATCTACGCATGCTCACTTGCACTGTAAACAACTTAATTATAGACTGCAGTGAATTATATGAGGTATATTGGTATTTTTAGCATTATTTTACAATGATAGGTGTTTTAAATTGTTCTGTTATAAGTTTCTCCACAATACCAAAAAGCAGTATGCTGCCTATCCAGGACCCTCATCCCGACCATGATCCCGACAGGGACCCCAAAATAACACTTTGATAACCTTTATATAAAACATTAAATATTATTATTACATAGAACAGCTTGAGATCATCAAAGTTAATGTTCCCTCAGATAGTGAGAGATGCCATTGCCATGAATGGAAAAAAAAAAAAAGTAACCTCTTTATTGTATATTATGACGTTATTTTGTAATGCATTTTCAATGGCCCTAGCAAACAGTCGTTTTTACAGCCACATTCAATCCCAGACTTGGTGATGTGATTTTGTCTTAAAGCACAGCCGGCGCCAGGCCTGACACAGGGCTCTGTTCGGTTACTATTGTTTGCTTTGCTATTGTTCTGTCTATTAAGCAATGTCTGAGCTTCAGTCAATACATACAGTGCTGACACCTCAGCTCATCTGCTTTGGAAAAGAGCCAACATCTGAGTTTGAATATCAACCATTAGCACGATAAATACAAAAATAAATGAATGTAATAATTGATATACAGATGGATTATAAATAGGATTTTATTAATACTCGGTGACAAAGGCAAGCACATGAATATAAATATTGCACAGAACTATGATAATTGTCAGCTGCCCTGTCTTGAAAATAATATAATGGCACTAAAAGGTGACAAAATAACCTTTTTAAAGGGATGGTTCACCCAAAAATGCCATCCTAGGCATTCTTCTTCTTTCAGACGAATACAGCCAGTTATATTAAAAAATGTCCTGGCTAATCCAAGCATTATAATGGCAGTGAATGGCAGCCCAAAAAAGTGCATCCATCCATTATAAAAGTAATCTACACAGCTCCGGGGGGGTTCAGAGAGGCCTTCTGAAGTGAAGCCATGCATTTGTGTAAGAAAAATATCCATATTCAACATGTTATAGAGTAAAATGTTCAGCTTTTGGCAGACCACCTTCTGTATTTAACTTACGAATACTACGTAAGTGTAATGCCTCTCGCAGTTCAAAACACTTACGCTACGTCTGATGCCATCGTTGTGCCAGGTACGCTTTTGAATGTCATATACACCTAGGATGACTTGAGGGTTAGTAAATCATGGGCTAATTGTCATTTTTGGGTGAACTAACCCTTTAAAGCTACACTGTGTAACTTTTTTAGTTTATTCTTAGCTAAAAACAATTAGTTCTTTCAAAAATATATGTGCTCATTAATGTATATTTACTTATTTTGAGTAATAAAGTATTCTCGTAAGTTTATAATATGACACTGAAAATACATACGGGTGAGGGGTTCGAATGCTGGTCGCCATGTTGCCCCTCCATCTTGAAAGTACATTAGCCAAAGAGGGACATACCCATAAATTCAAGCTTTGTGTTTCGCATTTTAACACTCAATGGCACCGTGTCGAATGTGAAGAGGGGAATTGCCATGTTAAGCTTGGACTAAATCGGCCACCCTAGGAGTTAAAACGAACAGAAACTATTATTCACTGGATGGTCATATACCTTTTCACCGCTAGATGGGGGAAAATATCACACAGTGTAGCTTTAAAGCCCCTCACCTGTGTATTTTCAATGGCATATTATAAACTTACGAGAATACTTTATTACTTGAAAGAAGTAAATATACATTAATAAGCGCACATATTTTTGGAAGAACTAAG
This sequence comes from Pseudorasbora parva, assembly GCF_024679245.1. Classification (NCBI taxonomy): domain Eukaryota; kingdom Metazoa; phylum Chordata; class Actinopteri; order Cypriniformes; family Gobionidae; genus Pseudorasbora; species Pseudorasbora parva. The sequence goes on from NC_090180.1 coordinate 13,190,132, forward strand.
TGTTTTTTAGCTAAGAATAAACTAAAAAAGTTACACAGTGTAGCTTTAATACTCCATTCCAACAATATATGCACTTAACATAGTTTGTATAGCCTACCAAATCATGCAACACATTCATTTTGCAATATATTCATTTATATTGTTAGGATATTGTCAGTCTTTCATGCTTTTATCTGTTATCTAATTCTAATTGGATTTTGACAGCTTATCCTGAGAAGTAATATAATTACATCTTTACGAGAAATACTAAAGATCTAACAATTAAATTGCCCCAATTTAAGTATCAAATCAAATGAAAACAAATAAGCTATCTGAAAAGCTTCTGTTCAATGCTTACATTTTTAATGCTTTTATTAAGGATTATAATTGCCTTCATTACTGACACCAACCCTGTGCCAGATGTTGTTATGGTTGATGCTGATCTAATGAAAAACAGGTTGAGGCCCTGAAATATAATACTTTACTAATAGCTGCTAAGGTTTTAGCAGAAAGAGTTTCTTCGAAATTGGCTTACTTTTGTTTAGAGCTAGGATTGCATGCACGCACATACAGACCATTTCTGAAGGTGCCATTTCTTTGGTATCCAACTTAGATTTTATCCTTTCAAAATATGAATTTTTGCTTTATTCATATATACATTCATCACTATTAAGAGAATAATAATGGGCCAAAGGTAAGTTCAATGTTAACAGATATCCATCCCAGTATAGATGTTTAAGCAGATAACTGTCTGTTCAAAGATAGATGTGCAGACATATATAGATTAATAGTCATACCAGGGGTTGTTTTTCTGGGAATTCTGTTCAATAACAACCTCAGCTGGACTTTTGCGGTCTAGGTTTAGTTGTTGAGTTGAAGTATTTACCAAGTTAAAAAAAAGGGGGCCAAACTGGCAGAATTACATTCCAAAATGGACAAAGACGACAAGTAAAAGTGCCACCTGCCTTCTTTGTGAAGAGGCCTACTATATGTATGAATAGAGCCTTTTTTGGTTGCACTCATCAATTCTGGTCACATCACCCAGATCAGAGGCATTCTTTCAAAGAGCTACTTTACCTCATTTATTCACTGATACACAATTATCCGTCTCTGTTTTGAACTCTAATTGGACAAATGAAAATGCAAAGTTGATTCCATTGCTGTCTCCAGCTGTCCCAATCCTTTAAAGAAATTGTCTTTTTGTCTTTAAAACTCTAGAATAGAGCTTTTCAAATAGCTTGTCAGATATGCAAAAACAACCTAAGTATAACTTCCCACAATGTACTTTAAATTCGGTAAGTGAGTTTTCTCTATTAAGACAACAGTTTAAAATGTGTCCGTTGGACATTAATAAAGTGGTACTATAGTTATTGCACTAGTATATACTGTCATTGATCCTTGGTTTAAAACCCCCAGCAAACTTGCAATAAAAAATAGCAGTGATTGCAGAAAAGGTACGGAGAGAGAAAAACACTGATACGACAGGTTTCAGACAAATGTTACTTCTCCAACAAACTGATCAACAGACCTGTTGTTTTTCCAGGCTGACAATGTTGCTGAGTTGACAGTAAAATGAGCAAACATGTCAGATTTTCTTGAGGATGAAAGATAGAGACTTTGACAGCTGGTGGAGAAGTCAGCTGCCCGCAGGGCTGAGGTACTGGACGGAAGAAACGAGGTTTAAGAAAGGATCCAGAAAATCAGAATCTGTACAGTAAAAATGAGAAAACAAACATGTTAATGTGGAAATAGATCAAGGGGTGAATCTCACCAAGAAAGGCAGAAGAATTATAAAAAATAAAAATAAAAAAACTCTAAAAACCCCATTCTTAGTGTATAAAATCACCCTGACCTATTTTATATGTGATCATAAATGTAATGCAGTACAACAAATATATTGATGTACATGTATAACTAAATTTGCACTTCTTCAATTTTAAATTTAAAAACAAAATTACGACCCATTACAATTTGATTACAAATTTGTGCAAATTACATTGAGAAATTAGACAGGACAGTTCTATTAATGTATATATATATATATATATATATATATATATATATATATATATATATATATATATATATATATATATATATATATATATATACATATATATATATATATACATATATATATATATATATATATATATATATATATATATATGTATATATATGTATATTTTAAGATTCTCAGTTTTAGGATGTTGAATATGATGCTGTAACAGTTTTCATGAAAATTCAGGCTGTGATTCTACAATTATTCAAAATCTAACAACTTAGTTCACTTTCAACATCTGAAGACAAATTATAACTCATTTCACTGCAAATTATTTGAAGCAGCTGCACCAGATAAATTACTATACTTTGAGACAAATTATTGTTTTATGCAAGCATCAAGGGTTTACAGTTCCAGCAGTGCAATCCATTTCCTTTCCATCCTAGTGTCCAGCACGAAAAGCTAATTCCACCCCTCAATATTGACACAGTTCACCATTGTGTCCCACATCACTGGACTAAATCGTCCGCAGAGTCATGGACCAAACTAACAGCATGAGGCTTATTCCCTAAGCCAGAAAACAGAACAGAGTCCTGTTCAGCATCACCTCTCTCAATGGGTAGCAGTCAGCCAGCTCTATACATCTGCTCTGTAGTGGCTCCCGGGTTGCTAAGAACACTCCCAGGAGCACACTGATGGATTATAGACTAGTCAAAGCCAACATGAACCCCTTCCCCTCTGGCTGCAAGCCGAAACTGCTGGAGAGCAGCATCAGATGAGACACGCATGCATAAAAAATGTCCTGCTCTGATGAAGGATAATGTATGAGGAAATACAGACAGGCTTAGTCTAAATTTGGTGAAGAAATGCAGGTGGTTTAAGCATTCTGTTCAAGCTCACACTGGGTTTTCTGTAATCATGCATAGGTTATCAAATGTCTACTGCCACATAGTGGCCAATCTGTACTTTTGCAGTGCAAAAATAAAACAGTTTCATCTGTAATCCTCTCTTTCTTATCAAGGTTAATTAAAAACAAACATGTCCACTTCTACTAACACATAATAAAACATGTCAAGCTGAACCATGCCTCCCAGTGTGTTGCAAATCACTCGTGGCTTAGATTGAATATACGCTTTCATATTTTCCAGATGCAAGAAAACAGCTGTCTGCTGTGCGAAGATCCACTGAGAGCTGAGCAGGAAATAAAAGTATGTCAATAGACCATTCACTACTCATGTTCAACCCTGTGACCATAAAATAACTATCCAAAACAATCCAAGCTATATGCCTCAGGCAGCATTCAAATGCATTTCCTGTTAAGGAAAAACAAGCTCCACATTTTTTTGTACACTGTACACTGCACAACCGTTCTTACAATAAGAAATGCACTAAAACCCACAAAAAAAGAGAACGTCCTGTCTCACACTCTCTTGATGCTGTCCTAGTTATTGTCTGTCACACTGGCATTGTTTTATTTGCTTATTTATCTTCTAAAATAGCTCTGTTAAGAACAGAAGCCGACTGAAGGTGGATAAAAAACTACTTTAGCCTGAATAAATGAGTTCAGATTTTTCTGGTACACAGACACAGTAGCCTTACTCAATTATTAACAAGCTATTAACAAGCTCCTCAAATTCCATTTACTTTCAGTTTCACAATTCTGATTTTAAATAATTAATTATCATAAGTCAGATGTTTTTATTTTAGAAATATAAGTCCTAATCACCAAAAACATCTAATAACGTCACGTATCATATTATGAAAGAATAAAATCCTAAATCAGAACATTACCACTTCATTTACACTCTCATACTGGTACGCTGCCAATATACTGACAGCTTTCCCATCTAAGTGCTGTTGCTATGGTTTCAAGATATCAGCTGAAATATATAACAAGACACAGATATGTAGGGAGGATATCTGACCTCGAAACACTAAAGCAGCTCTTCTACCCTTAGCGCCTATTCATTTATCCCAAATACTCTTGCCTACAGAACTACAGATGAAGCTGCTATGCAAGTCGAGGAACAAACCCCAATGTATATCAATGTATATTAGTAGACAGTGTGGGGATCTTTTTTGTGGTATAGTTTGCATGAGAATGCTAATAATAGACCAAATGACTAAAAACCTTTCCTCCCCTGAAATCCTAATTACATATTCAGTCCATCAATGCTCAGTGACGCACACACCAAACAAATGAGTCTTGGAGAACCTCTGCTGACACAGCTACAGCAGTATAATTCCCAGAAAGCCTTGAAACGCTGAGACACAAACACTTCCCCTGACACAAGCACAAAACAGTGACCCCTGCCTCCCTTATGGTGTAATTAAGAGATGTTTTAAAGGTTTTAAATCTGCAATATTATGCTTCTGCACAAAAATTACACTGAACTACATTGAACAAGCTTAAGCATGATAAAGATATAATCAATGTTATTCACTTCACCTGTCAGAGGTCATATATATATATATATATGACCTCTGAAAGGTGAAATGAATAACATTGATTATATATATATATATATATATATATATATATATATATATATATATATATATATATATATATATATATATATATAGTAAGGAAAATAAGTATTTAAACACCCTGCTATTTTGCAAGTTCTCCCACTTGGAAATCATATAGACACAGCATTACGCTCTGATGCAACCCTTGACAACCTGTACAGAACAGCCTGCCAATTTGGTCACCTCTTGCCATTTTTTCTGATTGAACTAAAGGAGAATATGCTTGCTCTGAGTATTGCTGCAAGCTATGTGAGAATTTTGACAGCAGGATGAAGGACTAAGTGACATGTTTTCTCAGAGGCATCACTAGCACAGGTGCTTCTCAAGCACCCCTACAGTCATTAATAATGAAACTTTATTCCGCTCTATTTTTCTTGCAGTAGATTACAATTATTTGGACAGCTACAAAGCAAGCAAATGCATAACGTAAATGTGTGCATTAATTTATACATGACAAGATGAAAAGTTCTTATCCACATTAAGAGTGTGAACACTTGCAATTGACTGCCTTGGAAATGTTTAATAAAAACATTAAAGAACTGGTTAGTCAACATGAAGAACTGTCAGTGTCCTTCAGTGAAACATCTAAAATAATATTTGTAATGCATTTCCAAAAATTATTGCATAATTGTAATTTAATATAAATTTATTTATTAAAATGTGTATTTTTTAAGATAGAACACTTAGAAATGCATTTTAAATATTTCTAAATATTTTAGATTGCATATTACACTGCTGTCACGGATGGATGGATGGATGGATGGATGGATGGATGGATGGATGGATGGATGGATGGATGGATGGATGGATGGATGGATGGATGGATGGATGGATGGATGGATGGATGGATGGATGGATGGATGGATGGATGGATGGATGGATGGATGGATGGATGGATGGATAGATAGATAGATAGATAGATAGATAGATAGATAGATAGATAGATAGATAGATAGATAGATAGATAGATAGATAGATAGATAGATAGATAGATAGATAGATAGATAGATAGATAGATAGATAGATAGATAGATAGATAGATAGAACAAATCTAGTACCTGTTTAATATGGGCTTTACTTCTTCATTCTGCATCTGCGTTCTACTTTCCTATCGCCAGGAAAGACACTGCATGATCCCTCATTATTCACAGCAGAATTCTTGCGATGATGTAACCAATGCTTCTTTTTGGCTGGATTTCTCTCTTCCATCATATTCAAATGGTGGACGTGGTGGTACTCTCCACAAGGAAACTCAGAAGAGGCAGAGACCATGAGAGGAAGAGATGTAGGCCTGGTAACTTGAGATATGTCTGTGTCTTCATATTCAACAGCACATGAACCATATGTTTCCAACACCAAATCATTGGAAGTATTAGTAGTGACAAAGCCAAGTCCCTCAGTCTCCAAAAGGGAAGGTTTCACATCTTCAGAAAAGCTAGACCTCCTCAAGCGACGTCTAGCATGCAAGGCTCTCTCGGTAGTTGCCACTGGCCTTCTCTTGTGTTTTGACTTAAGGTATTTTTGAGAGTGTCCTTTGTTCCTTTTTACCTCTTGCTCAGGTACAGGGACATCTCTTATGTCATAGCTTGAGTGAGTTTGAGTAAAGTTGATCTTCATAGAAGACAACTGACTAGCACACTGCTCGACAAGGGAAGCTATGCTGATGTCACTTCCTATCCTGCAGGTGCTGGCTGGGGATAGCAGATCTCTTGTTATTGGCTGCGGAGTTAAAGTGAACTTGGGAAGACTGGCACAGGCCCAAAGGTCTGAAGTTTTGATGTGCTCAATGAGAGACATACAAGAACGGCACAGGTGCAGATCTTTAGCTCCGTTTTTCAGGGAACTCTTGCAAGATTCACAAAGAGATTCCTTGTTTATGGCCAACACAAACAAAGACCTTGTCCCAGAGCCAGGGGAGCTTACCACCGGGGACTGCAAATCTCCACCTGGAGTCACGGGAGGGTCGACATTGAATATTCTGAAACACACACCACTTGTTGGGGTCTTGGGTTGACTTTCTGGAGAGGTCAAGGTTGACATCACTGTTTTTGTATCATATTTTGAGGGCAGAACACCAACACTTTGCTGACTTGGCTCGTTAAAATAAACTGTATTTCCTCTACCATTAACAGTTCTTGCCCCTCTTGGTGGTTTTCTAACCCTTGGTGACTGGCTTTTGTATCTCAGACACAAATCTCCTTCACCGCTACTCTGTGTAGATCTCAGTTGTGTTGGGTTGCTTTTGTCTGTCCTATGCTTCAGCCAGTTAACTATACCCATAGCCAGAGATATCTCAGTGTCGCAAAGCTTTAGTAAGCAATCTTTCCCCGTCCATTTACTTTCCAGGAGTTCTTGACCAACGAAGTCCCGAGTCAAAGGTGGGGCAAGATTTTCCTCTGATCCAACATGGAAGCTGTACATGGATAATGGATAATCACTGCACTGGCCAACAATGCTGTCTGTTAGGTCCATCTCATCATCAAAGATTGGGGTTATTTCTGTCTCACTGGGGTCACAGAATAGCTCATAAAGAGCATCTCCACTGTACGTGTCCCTAGGGATTTTGTTGGAATGCACTGGTGTGAGGGAACTTCTGCTGCATTCCTCAAAACCAGGAGACACATAATCACAGTAGCCCTCATCACTGGTGTTCCCCTGGTTGTCACTTTTAGGTGTTACCACCTCAGGATTAAGCTCCCTGATCTCAGACTCTACAGATTGGGGTGTTTTTGCTGTTACATCTTCAGACTTGGATGTTGAAGGAGATTTCATGAAAGGTGTTGTGGATTGTGTTGGATGTTCCATTGCGTTTGAGCTGTGCCCTAAATGCAAAGTTCTGTTTAGGGTTTCCCACAACCCAAACATGTCCAGGACCTCAGCATGAGCTGGAGAGGCCAGACACTCCTTACCTCCCTGGAAACCTGCAGTAGTAGGGCTTCGCCTCAGAGCTTCACAAGCAACTTTGTCATGTTCAGGGCTAAAGATGCCCTCAGGAGATACAAGATCATCAGCAAATATCTCACCACAACCAGCCTGAGATCCAAAGCTTTTTAATGAGGCAGCATCCTCACAGACATTAGCACAACATTCACTGGAAGAATCGGAGGGAGTCTCACTGAGATTATCATTGTACCTGCTTCTGGCAGGAGCACGTTCTCTGTGTCTGACTGTCTTCCTCGTCTGTTTCAATGTTGGAATATGTTCACCTGCAACATGGCATGGTGTACTCGGTGACGTAGCTTTCTCATGTTTGTGTCTTTTGTGAACAAACAAGTCCTTAATGGCCTTCCTAGGTTTCCTCAGGGAGATCCTCTTTTTAGGAATTGATTTGGCTATGCAGGGCACAAAGGGCACTTGAGGTGTTAGGTTACGGTAATCAATGATGTCATGACTGCTGCCAGAGGTATCCCTATTCTCACGTAGCAACCTTAGAGGCGCCTCGAATCCTGAAAAGCTGACACTGGTCACCAGCTTATGGTGATGGCGCCAGTTGGTCCCATCTTTGTATCCAGGGCTCTCAGCTTGCAGTCCCATTCCTCTCACGCAGTCATGGGTTCTGCTCTTTTTAACAGAGCCGCGGAGCCTTGCATGACCTTCTGAGAGTGTGTCACTAATCACTTCAGAGAGTATGTTCAGAGTGTCTGGCACAGGCAGTGAGGATGGGCTTTCATCAGTACTGAGTATATTCACAAATACATCATTCAAAGTGTTGCGAGATTTGTGCTCTTCAGGCCATTTACTTCCATGTACCTTACTTGACGTATTTGAATCCTCTGAAATATCTTCACTCTTTGACAGCTCCATGTTTTCAAATACATAACTGTAACTAGATGTGAGATAAATACATGATAAATATAGGGCAATAGGATATTTTCGTTTCTTTAACAGATCAATAATATTTCAATGAACCTACAATAAACACAGAAACTATAAAAAGTACGTAAGCACTACATCTTTTCAACCACAAACATTTTTTAATTCACAAATACTTAGTTGGCTGATAAAGTCTCTGGCTGCTAAAAGTGTGATCATCATTTTGGATGTCTATAATATTTTTTTTATTTTTTTATTTTTAATACCATTGATGCTTTTGAATCTACATTTTAAATTGGCTATGAATTTCGTGTGAATACAAATCCACAACAAATAATCTTCAAAACAAGTCCTGAACATTATTTCAGAAAATAACAATTTGGTCTTACCAGCTCAACATTCACGTGAAAATGATTTTAAATTGATTTCAAATAATTATAATGGTCCTTGACAAATGAAAGATTCCCTGCCTCACGGTGAAAACAAAACGGTAATAATGAAGTAAACAATGATTAAATATTACATTGAGGTGTGCTGGGTCAACTGTAATATTCGCATTTAAATCACTATTATAACATAACCTTTCTCAAATTTAATTACTACACCGTATCCTGTATCATTATTATAATATTATAGGCTAGTAACAAAAAAGGAATAATTGCTCCGCTCTGCATTGTTCTCAAAATTAAACACTTTAACTGTAAATCATATTTAATAACACAAGGACAGTATGGAGCTTATAAAATAGGTCACACATGTATATTATGACAAGCTTGAGCATTGTAGCTCTACAATTCGCAAAAAAACAATAACGGGGGGTACCAACGGCTCGAGCCAGTCGAAAATCCATTGATATTTATGGAAAGAACTCTTATTTTAACGTAACGTTACTCTGTCTACTGATGTGCAGCTCGTCGTTCATTTCTTCTGAGCAACGCCTTGAAATACACGTTTACCCTTCAACAAAACACCCTGGAATCTGATAAATAAACGAATTCCATTTGCGCGTCATTTCAACGCTGATTTTAATACATACCTGAAGCAGATTGTGGCAGAAGGCGTTTGGCGGGAGCTGGTGGTTCACACGCGCGTGACAAGAGGGGATGCTTTGGCTGTCAAAGCGCGTGTGAAGATAATTGCGTTAACCAATCAGAAGACACAAGAACCACTGCATCACTACTTACGGATAATAAGCCTGTATACAATGATAAGCGGAACATTGACATTCTCACTCTAGTTCTCGTTCTCACACACTGTGTACAGTAAGATATCACTAAAAGGCTTTCATGTGAAATTTAAAGCCACCAGCTCAGCTGAAAAGGGAATATTATTCAAAACACGATTTTAACACCCAGTAATTCAATTAAACCCACTGTGTACAAGCTGTTCAGTGTTAAAAGCTAATGCTTAGTGTACTATAGCACTAGTGGTGCTCATATGTTAACTCTAAATTCCTTAAAAACAGAACACATATGAATAACATTTCTTGAAACAAATGCAATTTAATTAACCTTTTGAGGAACATTGAAAATAACAGTGACAAATATAACATAAAAAAGTATAGAACTAAACAGAAAGCGTGTGCTGAGTTTTGGTCTCAAACTCTGAAGTGCAAATGTTCTTCACAGATAAGGACCCCATCCAAGGTACATCAGGCACAGGAGGTTATCATCAGTGGCTTCTTGAATGAGGTAGTGTACGTGGCCCTCAATGGACAGAGGTAAGCCCATCACTTTTTTATTTCTGTTCTTGATCACTCCCTGAAGACGCTGCTCTATTTCCAGAACGTGAGTCTTGGCCTAGTGTGAAACAAAATCAAATTGTGGCTTATTTAATTTACAACTATCAGTCAATCTTGTTACTAAATCTATAAATGAAATGCAACAGCTCAAACTGCACAAAGACTTCCAGTTCTCTAAGCAAGTGTATTACAACCATAATGCCTTATTTATTTATACTTAAAGTCTGCTTAGCTGAATATAAAATACATATGTCACAGATAAGCATCCTCATTCAGCCTGTAGTAACTAATTGATGAAGTACCTTCTCATTGAGGATCTCTCCTGATTCATTAACTTGTGTCTTAGAGGAGCCCTTGACAGGTTTGCTCCACTCCACCAACGGATCATGCAGGAATGTTTTTAAAACACTGATTAGGGGGGGAAATAATAAACAAAACAATTAAATAAAATACTTGCAGCCTTGGTGAGCATAAGAGGCATCTATCAAAAACCATCATAAAATTCTACAAACCCTAAACCTTTGAACTCTAGAGTAAGATCTGAGATGTTCACCTCATGAGTGGCTCTCTTTGGTCTCTCATGAGTCTGAGTGTGACTTCACAGGCCTGTCTGAACAGACCCTCTGTGCCCATAGGCCCCATTGCATGAACCATGTTCTGAGTGAGCCGGAAGGGAACCACTTCAGGAACATCAAATGTCTCCCCCTTAAGCACCACACAACACATTTGTTCAGTTACCCAGAGATATCAAGTATAGGGAGCAATACAATTATTGACACATTCCATATGACTTCCTCTCAAACCTTGTTGAAGAGGCAGTTGAAATCCACATGGACACACTCGCCGGTTAAAGAGTCAAACAAAATGTTCTCTCCATGCCGATCGCCTAGCCCAAGAATATAGCCCACCATAGACATGACCGCAGTAGAGCGACAGTAAGCAGACCTGCTGTTGTACCTGCGAAAAGCCACATTTGTCCCATGTGTGATGTTGTTCATGTATGTGAATTTCTATTGGATTACCTTAAACTCACTTTTAATATGTAATATTAAGAAAATAATAGCATACTACTGGGCATACTGAGTCATATTATGAATGTGAATAGTGAAAGCCTGTCATGTATACCAAGAGGTGGGATCAGGAAATGTCCGTAGAAACCACTCATGAAAAACTGGTGGGTGTCTGGCACACAGCACATCTTTGTGCAGCTTCAGCTTCTCCTCAATAGAAGCTGTTTTCGGCAAAAGTAGCTTACGCAGCTCTGTCCCACTGACATAGATCCCTGTTTAAAAGAAGACATACAACATTTTCACTCAACTTTGTAAAAGAAATGAAAACACTGAAAATGGATTCTGTTTGGTTAATCAATATTTTATGTTCATATTTTCTACAGTACTGTTCAAAAGTTTGGGTCAGACTTTTTGTTTTAAGAAAGAAGACCTGAGGAGTAATTTATGCCCACCAAGGCTACATTTATTTGATCAAAAACAGCAAAAACAGTAATATAGTAAAATATTATTACAATTTTAAATGCCTTTTTGTATTCAAATATATTTTGAAATGCAATTTAATCCAGTGATGTCAATTACTCCAGTCTTCACAGTGTCACACGATCTTTCAAAATTAATCCAAAAGAATGATTTGCTGCTCAAGAAACATTTATTATCATCAATGTTGAAAACAGTGGTGCTGCTTAATATTTTTGTGGGAACCGTGATACATTTTTCATGAAAATTATAGATGTCTATATGTCACTTTTGATCAATTGAATGCATCCTTGCTAAATAAAGGTATTCATTTCTTTCCTTTTTTTTTTCTAATCTTACTGACCCCAAACTGTTTAACAGTAGTGCAGTATATTTATGTATTTGTTGAGTGGCCATTTAATAAGTAGGATAATGATGGTACGGTGTTTACTTTATGATAATGACGAGCTTTATGAGAGTTTCTGACAAATGTTGAATGTGGTTAAATGAGAAGTTGTAATTAAATATTAAATAAACAGAAATGTTTAAAAAGTCATGTAACAAATATACAGTCAGTAATGGATTAGTGTTAAATCACTGTGTCAGGTTATATTATGCAACACATCAATTATGACATACACTGTAAATCACCAAGCAGAGAAATAGAGGTTATAAAATCAGCACACCTTTCTCTTTATATAGCTTTGTGAGGATGTGGCGTAAACCCGCTGTGTTGTTGACCCACTCTATTATGCCGCACTCTTCATTCAGAGGGATGACGGCATATGTTCGAATGCGCAAATCCCTCCGTCTAGACTCCGCATCTTTCCGCAAAGACTAACAAACAACGGCACATTTTTATTATGCATGTTCTCCGGAAAATCAATTCATCATTGCGGTATTTAATGAACAGCACAACGCTCCTACCTTATTGACGAGACAGTTGAACTCCATCAGCCTGCAGTCTTTCCTCAGGTCATCTTTGGGTTTGCACATCATGGTGTAAAACTTTCCATCCGAGCCTTTGAGAGAGATCTTTTTTGGCTTCTGCAAGGATGCCAAGATCTCCACCTTTTTTAAATGAAACGTATAATGATATAATAAATAATAATTCCCTTTAAAATGAGAGTGAATGTGATGGGGTATGGTGAAACAGGTGAGACTAACGGTGTCATCGAAGCCGGCGAGGTAGACCCAGTGCCCTGGAAAAGCATCATGTTTGGGGTTGGCTCCTCCAGTGGAGGGCAGGGTGGGTATAAGAACAGATTGCAGGGGGATGAGGATCTGACTGAAAGTTGGCTCTTCCACCAGTTTCTTCAGCATTTTGAAGTGTATACTCATGCTGAGGGTGCTGCTGTTCCCATCCACCTACGCAATTAAACAAAAACACAGTTCATAAATGCATCCATATCCAAGACTAAATTAAGAACCAATTGATTATAAAATACATTCTGAATATTAATAAACGCATAACAGCTGTTTCCTAAAAATCGAAATATATTTTATCTCGCTAGTGGTACAGCCTGCCCTACTGGTTTATTGCCAAGCTCCACCAGCTTGTCAGTCAGTCTGTTGGCATCTCCGATAAATTTCCCAAACGAGTCATTCAGACTGACGGCCTTCTTCAGGATCTCCTTGCATCTGTTCATACGAGTCGTATAGGAGGACTAAAAAAATAAAAATAGAAAAGCAAATCGTTTATACCTGTGAAAAGACATTTATAGTTATAACGTGGCTGAGGTGTCGTCTGACCTTTGACACAGCAGTCATCATCCACATAGCTTGCTGTGGGTAAGCTAGGAAGACTTTGGCAACAATCTCCATCAGCACAGCGAAGACCTCGTTGTTGGAGTGGCAGATTCGGGAGATAAGCTGTGAAAAGGCTGTGAGGAACTGGTAGGGCGAGAGGTTGCTAGTGTGTTCGCTGATGACGGAATTGATTTTAGTAAGCTCAACACGCATCTGGACTCGATCAGAGCGGCCAGCTGAAAAAGATAGAGGAAGCTGGTAAGCGGGATTGTTTTAAAGCAGTGAATATTTGGTTTGAATATTTCAATTCAAAAGCATTTTGAATTGGACTGCAACTTCAAAATGACCCAATTCAAATCAATACGTATACAATAATTCTATATATTTTTAAAAAAATTCTATGTAAGATGATTATATGTTTGTTCAGAGCATTTTGTTCCGTAAACAATGCACAGTGTAATGGAGAGTTTGCAAATAAACTTTTGTTGAAAGTTTGCAGCTGCATCACAAACCGTACGTAAATGATTTTCTAATGCTTTGTCTGTAAATGAATAATGTTTAATATTTTAAAAATATATGCAAAAATAAAGTTGAATGATGTTTATGAGGTAACTTATTCTTACCATATACCGATAGTATTAAAATAGTTTTATATACAATATGAGATTTATATGGTAAGAGTATGTCACACCACATTTATTTGCGTTAAAGCCATTTGTCTCGACAAAACATGCTTAAAAAACAATTTTCGGAACATTTGAAGTTTCGCAATAGAATTTATGCACTAGAGTTAAACGAAAGAAAAAAAACATTTTAACAAATTTTATCGGTAAATGTGATTTCCTTCAGCTATATCAGTAAACATTTTGAAGCACTACACCTTTTTACGTGAAAAAACCTGACTACAGTGTAATTATACATTTAAATACTGAGTAATAATAATTAACTGCTTACTATAGGGTTAGGATGAGGGTTCCGTTTAGGGTAAATGGCATGTAATTATCCATAATTTATAGTAACGTGTAACAAGGACAATAATATAATGTGTTGCCAAATATTTATACATTATAAATTACAATTATTTCGATGTTTAGCATTTTAAATCAATTACCGGCCAAAACAAATAATTTAAAATATTTCAAGGTGAATGCATATGAATCTGCAAGATTTATGAATCATCTTGGGCATTTTTGTGCCTTACCTTTTTCGAACTCATAAACTTTGGCTCCGAAGTCCAGCCATAAGGTTAGCATTCTGGGCATGGCTTGATAGATGTACTGATTGCCAAACTGAAGGGCTCTATGAAGAGAGCAAAGCATTTTACTATCTGACTTCCACACATTAGAACATTTCATTGAGAACTGCTGAATGAAAACCCTATAGGAGGATTACCAATAGAAAACAACTTACTTTCCAAAATAAGTGACAATGTAACGAATGAGGTTGCCCTGTCTTTCCAGTTTGTTGTCAGTGACCATAGGCATAACCTTGTCGTAGTATTTGGCAAGGTAGAAGTTGCCATCCTCCCATTCTGGTAACAGACAGGTGACATCCTGCATGGAAGAGAAACATTAACTGATCAATTTGAATTCTGTTGCATTTTTCCATACATGTGATTGGCTTAAATACCTTATAGGTTTTCATAATAGCATTGCTCTCAAAGTTGGCCGTCTCCTCCATGTATCTGCCCACCAGGAGCATGGCATTCCCTTTTATCTGGATTCTCTTGGGGTTTGTGAGTGGCTGGTCATCAGGAAAACACTGCTGCACACCTTTTTGCAGGACTATCAGAGCTTGATGCACATCACCCTGTAACAACAACATATTTCCTTATAACTACTATTTCAATGATGGAGTAAGACCCCTATCAAACAGCACATTTGCATTGGCACAAACAACATATAGCTTAACTACTAAACCTTAGACCAGAGCCATTTGGCTTTCTCGATGAAGAGTTCAGAGAGGTGGGAGTTCTCAGCATTCAGCAGGGCGTTGAAGGCTGTCTGGTGATGGCCAGCTCTTCTGGCTACACGAGCGCTCTGCAGCCAGCACTCGCCAACCTGCTCCTCACATGAAGACCTGCAAACTCGTCGTCATCAGTCTTTATCATCACTTTCATATCTAATATAGTATTACCACTCAATCAAAACAGTTCACCCGAAAATTACTGTTTAGTAAATGATGACAGAAATTCATGTCTTTTGAAACATACACTGCTGGTCAAAAGTTTGGAATAATTAGGATTTTCATTTTTTTCATATGCTTACTAAAGCTAAAAGTCCCCATTTACTTTCATTGTATGGAAGAGCAGCTCAGACATTCTGCTTAACTCGTCAGCTTTTCAATGTTTCAATTAAAACTTTTAACTGAAGAATGTAATTCTTGGTTTGAAACAACATGGGATTGAGTAATTAGGGGCCAAGCCCGAAGGGCTGTAGCCCCTATTGTAATTGTTAGTTTTTAGGGGCCAAGCCCGAAGGGCTGTAGCCCCTATTGTAATTGTTAGTTTTCTTATTATTAGGGGCCAAGCCCCCGAAGGGGCTGTAGCCCCTATTGGAATTGTTAGTATACTTTATTATTATTATTATTATTATTATTCTTTTTCTTCCCACTGGGTTCCTATGGCAGCCCTATGAACCGTAAGTAGGAAAATGATGAAATTTGGCACACTTGTAGTGATGCTTATGAAAAGTAATTGCTCCAAATTTGGAGTCTCTACAACCAACTCTATAGCGCCACCACCAGTCCAAATATTCAACATTTAAACTGTTATAACTTTTGAACCCTTTGATACAGAGAAATGAAACTTAGTACACCTAATTTCTCTCCTCATGTTGATCACATTCATTATCTTACATTAAGACTCCTCCCATTACAGTAACGGCCATTTTGAAAAGTACAGTATTCAGTTTTTTTGCTACTCCTTCTTCAAAGTTTGTCCGATTTTGTTCAAATTTGAGAAAAATAATCTTTGGACTGAGCTGCACAGACATGATTTAACAGATTTTTTTTATTCTTCTTTGTTCAAAAGTTATGATGTCATGAACTCAATGAGGTTGCCCCAAATTTGGTTCTGAGGCTGTATCTCGGCCAAACTTTGATCAATCAAAACGAAAATTGGTACACTTCATCACACCCATGATCTGAGGGTACATGCCAAAGTTGGGAACAGCGCCACCTAGGGGTCATAAGATATGAAAAAAGGCTATTTTTGCCTATAACTTCTGAACGCTTTGTCAGAAAATCATATAATTGATATTTATGGATTCCGCGTGACATGCCGAATCTGGTGATACCGGATATGTTAGGATCGGATGAACCACGTGACCGCAATTTTGAATTTTGTCATAAAATGTGATATCTTTTGAAATATTTGACATATCTGCACAAAATTTGGTATGCGTGACCGACAGCATGTTCCGAACGTACCTGAGAAGTTTCAGAATAGCGCCACCTAGTGTTCCCGAGATATAGGAATTTTTGCTAAAACATTTATAACTTTTGAAAACTTTGTCCAAATTTGGTGTCATTTATGTCATCTTGTTCCCTGGCTTATGCAGATTTCGACGATGTCTCATTTGTCATTTTCCAAAAATGTTATTGTCCGCAATATTGAAACAAGTGAAAAACAGTTTTTTTGCTACTCCTCTTTCAAATTTTGTCAAATTTTGTCCAAACTTGGCTGAGATGATCTTCGGACTGAGCCGCACAGAAATGACTGAACGGATTTTTGATATTTGCTACCGTTCCTGAGATATTTGTCACTGAAGTTGACCCTTTCTGTGTTTGTGTTTTTATGCTAGTTAGTTTAGCATGCCAATTGGTTATTTGCAAAATGTGCTTCTGTTCCAGACATTGAGTCATTCTGAGATTGATCTAAACAGAACTTTTTAAACATTAAATGCTGTCCATTTATTTGAAAAAAATCTTCATTTTGAGTCGACTCTCTTTAGAACTATGGAACTTCAGCAGGTGTTTGAACACAAGCCCGGCCGGTGGCGCAACGAGATGAGCGATGGACGCCGCACCCCGAGGTTATGGGTTCGAGTCCCGTGGGGGACAGCCTTATAAAGGTGGCTCTGCATTCGGCGAAAGCCCCTTCTGGGGCTTGGCCCCGTACAACTGCTTGCAGTTCTTGTTATTATTATTATTATTATTCTTCCTCCCCACTGGGTTCCTATGGCAGCCCTATGAACCATAAGTAGGAAAATGATGAAAATTAGCACACTTGTAAAGATGCTCATTAAAAATAATTGGACCAAATTTGGAGTATCTACAACCAACTCCATAGCGCCACCACCAGTTCAAAAATACAACATTGAAACTCTTATAACTTTTGAACCCTTTGTAGTAGGAAAATGAAACTTAGTACAATAGAATCCTCTCATTATGTTGATCTCAGTCTATGTCTTACATTAAGGCTCCGCCCATTACAGTAACGGCCATTTTGAAAAGTACAGTATTTAGTTTTTCCTCTACTCCTCCTTCAAAGTTTGTCCAATTTTGTTCAAATTTGAATGATATGATCTTTGGACTGATCCAAATAGAAATGACAAAACAGATTTTTTTTATTCATCTTTGTTCAAAAGTTATGATGTTATGAACTTAACAAGGTCGACCCAAATTTGGTTCAGAGGCTGTATCTCGGCCAAACTTTGATCAATCGAAATGAAAATTGGTATGCTTCATCAGACCCATGATCTGAGGGTCCATGCCAAAGTTGGGAACAGCGCCACCTAGGGGTCATGAGATATGAAAAAAGGCTATTTTTGCCCATAACTTCTGAACGCTTTGTCAGAAAATCATAATCCTGGTGTCTTTGGATTCCCCGTGTCATGCCGAATCTGGCGATACCGGATATGTCAGGATTGGATGAACCACGTGACCGCCATTTTTAATTTTGTCATAAACTGCTATATCTTTTGAAATATTGGACATATCTGCACAAAATCTCGTATGCTTGACCGATAGCATGTCCCAAACGTACCTGAGAAGTTTCAGAATAGCGCCACCTAGTGTTCCAGAGATATAAGATTTTTTGCTAAAACATTTATAACTTTTGAAACCTTTGTCCAAATTTGATGCAATTTATGTCATTTTGTTCCCTGGTTTATGCAGATTCCGCCAATGTCTCATTTGTCATTTTCCAAACATGTGACTGTCCACCATATTAAAACTAATGGAAAACAGTTTTTTCGCTACTCCTCCTTCAAAATCTGTCCAATTCTGTCCAAAATTGGCTCAGATGATCTTCAGACCGAGCCGCACAGAAATGACTGAACGGATTTTTGATATTCGCTACCGTTTCTGAGAAATCAGTCTCTGAAGTTGACCTTGTCTGTGTTTTTGTCTTTATGCTAGTTAGCTTAGCATGCTAATTGGTTAGCAGACCTCTGCAGGTTTGTAAAAGACTGCCTCCCCAGTGGCGCAACAGGATAAGCGACAGACTCCGGACCCAGAGATATAGGGTTCGAATCCCGTGGAGGGCAATTTTATAAAATGTTGTGCAATGTGTTATTTCGATTCCTTTATTATCAGAGTAAGTGTTGTACTTATCTTTCTTCCTCTTGGATTAGAAATAAGTGCGTTTTTAATAATTTTGTTCATCTGAACTTCTGTTAATTTTTAGTTCATCCTAACTATACTTCTGAACCTATCTATTACTCAAGTACATTCTATTTCTGCCATTTTTTTTCCTTCTGGTTCTGCATTGCGCTACTGCCGCATCTTTGGCTTGGCCCCGCAATCGCTGCTTGCAGCTATATTCTTATTATTATTATTATTATTATTATTATTCTTCCTCCCCACTGGGTTCCTATGGCAGCCCTATGAACCATAAGTAGGAAAATGATGAAAATTAGCACACTTGTAAAGATGCTCATTAAAAATAATTGGACCAAATTTGGAGTATCTACAACCAACTCCATAGCGCCACCACCAGTTCAAAAATACAACATTGAAACTCTTATAACTTTTGAACCCTTTGTAGTAGGAAAATGAAACTTAGTACAATAGAATCCTCTCATTATGTTGCCCGCAGTCTAAGTCTTACATTAAGGCTCCGCCCATTACAGTAACGGCCATTTTGAAAAGTACAGTATTTAGTTTTTCCTCTACTCCTCCTTCAAAGTTTGTCCAATTTTGTTCAAATTTGAATGAAATGATCTTTGGACTGATCCAAATAGAAATGACAAAACAGATTTTTTTTATTCATCTTTGTTCAAAAGTTATGATGTTATGAACTTAACAAAGTCGACCCAAATTTGGTTCTGAGGCTGTATCTCGGCCAAACTTTGATCAATCGAAATGAAAATTGGTATGCTTCATCAGACCCATGATCTGAGGGTCCATGCCAAAGTTGGGAACAGCGACACCTAGGGGTCTTGAGATATGAAAAAAGGCTATTTTTGCCCATAACTTCTGAACGCATTGTCAGAAAATCATAATCCTGGTGTCTTTGGATTCCCCGTGTCATGCCGAATCTGGCGATACCAGATATGTCAGGATTGGATGAACCATGTGACCGCCATTTTGAATTTTGTCATAAACTGCTATATCTTTTGAAATATTGGACATATCTGCACAAAATCTCGTATGCTTGACCGATAGCATGTCCCAAACGTACCTGAGAAGTTTCAGAATAGCGCCACCTAGTGTTCCAGAGATATAAGATTTTTTGCTAAAACATTTATAACTTTTGAAACCTTTGTCCAAATTTGATGTAATTTATGTCATTTTGTTTCCTGGTTTATGCAGATTCCGCCAATGTCTCATTTGTCATTTTCCAAACATGTGACTGTACACCATATTGAAACTAATGAAAAACAGTTTTTTTCACTACTCCTCCTTCAAAATCTGTCCAATTCTGTCCAAAATTGGCTCAGATGATCTTCAGACCGAGCCGCACAGAAATGACTGAACGGATTTTTGATATTCGCTACCGTTTCTGAGAAATCAGTCTCTGAAGTTGACCTTGCCTGTGTTTTTGTCTTTATGCTAGTTAGCTTAGCATGCTAATTGGTTAGCAGACCTCTGCAGGTTTGTAAAAGAGTGCCTCCCCAGTGGCGCAACAGGATAAGCGACAGACTCCGGACCCAGAGATATAGGGTTCGAATCCCGTGGTGGGAAATTTTATAAAATGTTGTGCAATGTGTTATTTCGATTCCTTTATTATCAGAGTAAGTGTTGTACTTATCTTTCTTCCTCTTGGATTAGAAATAAGTGCGTGTTTGTTAATTTTGTTCATCTGAACTTCTGCTCATTTTTAGTTCATCCAAACTATACTTCTGAACCTATCTGTTACTCAAGTACATTCTATTTCTGCCATTTTTTTCCCTTCTGGCTCTGCATTGCGCTACTGCCGCATCTTGGGCTTGGCCCCGCAATCGCTGCTTGCAGCTATATTTTATTATTTTTATTGTTGGGTGAACTTTCCCTTTGCCTGAAACACAAAAAATAAACACAGCCAAGCATCTTTGAAAGCATATTCAGAAATAAGCTCATTACTTGGCTTTCTGAAATTGAAGTGAAATATTTTGGTCTTAAATAGTCTACTGAACAGAAGTAATATGTGCTCGTACCCCTTGCTGAGACTGAGAAGAGCTCTCCGCAGAGCCAGGATGGGTTCCTTGGCTCTGAATGAGTTTTGGGTCATGAGTAGGCGGGCGTCCCAGTTGAGTTGGGGCTCAGGCTTCTTGGATCCTCTAGCTTCTTTGCTTTCTTTCTGCAGTTCACTGAAGGCATGTTCCAACTCACACAGCATGTGCAGCCTAAGACAAAACAGCTTAGTAAAAAATGCATTTGAACACCGTATTTTAAATGTAACCATTTTTATTTTTCTGAAACGGTCAATCATACCTGACTATGTACTCATATCCTCTCTGATAGGTGCCACACTCAAAACTGGCAGCTGATAAAGGGACAACCTGCTCTTTCCTGGATATTTTAAGCTTTTCATACAATGCCTCTGAATCTTGCTTCTTGGCAGACAGCAACATTTGGCCAAGTCTGACACCCCATGTGCTGGACCTACAATCTATCAAACAGAAATAATAAAATGCAATGCTTTTTCAATCTGACAAACATCTATGTTTCTAGAAATATAAAAATCCTTTACCAGAGGCAAGATAATCTTCAACTAAGTCCCACTTTGACAGTTTCCATGCTGCCTCAACCCGGTAAGCATTCAGATCTGACTTCCATCGTGGCCTTTGTAAAGGAAAAACATTCTTTAAAAACACAAAACCTGGGGTTGAGTGAACCACAGTTTCATTGAATCACCCAGAGGAGTGAGTTTAAATCAATATGCCTACCTGCTTGCTAGAACTCCATTGACCTGGGTAATTACTGTGGAGAGTTGACCAAGGCCCAACATAGAGTTCATAACCCCATGATAATGGACGAGCTGCACGCAAAGGTAAGAATGTAAGAAGGAAAATATCAGTTACCAAAATACTAAAAATAAGAAAGTAAAGAAAAAGCCCTTTATTTAATACACATTATTCAATATTTAGTTTTTATTAGTTCTGGCACAATATTTTGTTTTTGTGTATTATATATATATAAATGTTGTTGCAATCACTTCCATGGCCACAGGTGTATAAAATCAAGCACCTAGGCGTGCAGAGTGCTTCTACAAACATTTATGAAAGACTGGGTTGCTTTCAGGAGCTCAGAGAATTCAAGCATGGTACCGTGATAGGTTGCCACCTGTGCAATAAGGTCATTTAATTCATGAAATTTCCTAACTACTAAATATTCCATGGTCAACTGTTAGTGGTATTATAACAAAGTAGAAGCAATTGGGAAAAACATCAACTCAGCTACAAAGTGGTAGATGTAAAATCACAGAGCGGGGTCAGCGCATGCTAAGGCGCACAGTGCGCAGAAGTCGCCAACTTTCTGCAGATTTAACAGCTACAGACCTCCAAACTTTTGTGTGGCGTTAGCTCAAGGACAGTGCATAGAGAGCTTCACAGAATGGGTTCATATGGCTGAGCACCTGCATCCAAGCCTTACATCATCAAGTGTAATGCAAAGCATCAGATGCAGTGGTGTAAAGCATGCACCCACTGGAAATGTGTTCTTTGGAGTGACCAATCACGCTTCTCTGTCTGGCAAGCCAATAGACGAGTCTGGATTTGGCGGTTGCCTGACAGCATTGTGGCAAGTGTAAAGTTTGGAGGAGGGTGGATTATGGTGTGGGGTTGTTTTAAGGGGTTGGTCTTGACCTCTTAGTTCCAGTGAAAGGAACTCTTAATGCATGTCAAGATATTTTGGACAATTTAATGCTCCCAACTTTGTGGGAACAGTTTGGGGATGGCCCCTTCCTTTTCCAACATGACTGGGCACCAGTGCACAAAGCAAGGTCCATAAAGACATGGATGAGCGAATTTGGTGTAGAGGACCTTGATTGGCCTGCAACTCAACCCGACAGAACAACTTTGGGATTAATTAAAGCAGAGATGGTGAGCCAGGCCATCCAACATAAGTGCCTGACCTGACAAATGCGCTTCTAGAAGAATGGGCAAAAATTCATAGCTATCCTATGGCTTAAGAATGGGATGTCATTATGTGCATCTTCATAATGTATCTTCATGTTAATGTAAAGGCAGACGTCCCAAAACCTTTGTATTTTATATATATATATATATATACACACACACAGTTTTAAAGTATACATATGAATACTTGCATAATTAAATCATTATTACATTTACCCTAAATTTCTAAATATTCTGCAAAATGTAAAAAAAAAAATGAAATAAAAATCAAGCCCTCCCAAAGCACACACATCTCTACATTTGCCAGGTATTTATAAGAATAAAAGTATTCTTGGTGCTGACCTGGTCTGGCTCGAGTTGTATGGCTCTGTCGTAGCAAGCAGTGGATTCACGCAGAAGTCCAATGCTCTCGTGCTCCAGGATCTGCTCTCTTAATGACGGCTCCTCTTTCCTCAGATCATTAACACCCCTCACACCATCTGGCTCATGCATGGCTGCATACATAGTCTAGAAGACAAGTTATAACAAAGCTTGAGAGCTGATCTGATTTATAGACAAGCAATAATAAGATGAATGTGCATGAAACTCTTCAACTGTCTCTTAATATTTTCTAAACCCAACATGTATAAGTAATTATTGGGCTGAGCATAGTGTGCATGCTAATTGTGCTGTTGTAATTTAGTTTTAAAGAACTGCGTTTCATTGCATGCCTCTCTGAAATGCATGTTTCTGATTGATCAGTTGCAGCATTTTTGTCAAGTATTTGTCAAATTGAGGTCATATTTGTCATATTTTTTGGAATTTCCATACTGTACAGACAGTTTAAACGTTTTGAGTCAGTAAGATTAAAAAAAAACCCGAAATACATTTTATTTGGCAAAGATCCATTAAACTATTTCAAATAAATGCTGTTCTTTTGAGCTATCTATTCATCAAAGTGTCAGTTTTCACAGAAATCTTAAGAGCAACTGTTTTCATCATTGATAAAAATAAGAAATGTTTCATGAGCAGCAAATCATCATATTAGAATGATTTCTGAAGGCCACTAAAGCCTAAGTAAATTATGCTGGAGATTCAGCTTTTCCATCACAGGAATAAAGTTAATTGTAAAACTTATTTCCAATTAAATTACTGTTTTTACTTAATACTAAAAAAAATCTGACTGGCTCCATTAATCAGTTTTCTTCTTGCATAATAATGCAATTTTGACTCAATATCACTATTAGCCATTAGCAAGTGGCCATAACCAGCAACCATAAAAACTGTAAAATCTGTAGACTGGCAAGACCTGTAAGAATGAAAGATGGTCCTGAATGTTCTGCTTCTTCTCACGGATGAAGGACTCAAAGTGCATGACAGCACGTGTGTAGGCTCTGGAGCGAAAGGATGCCTTGGCCAGCACATCCTGAGGAATGCTGTTGAGGAAGGCTACTATGCTTTGATACTCACTACTCTCTGGGCCTAAGAGGATAAAGAAAGAGTCAGAAATACTTTCATTACTTACATTACTGCATAGGATTCAAATCAAAGAATCCTTAATAGAATGCATCACAGTTTCTACAAAACATATTGAGCAGCACGGGTTTCAACATTGATAATAATAAGAAATGTTTATTGAGCAGCAAATAAGCATATTAGAATGATTTCTGAAGGATCATGTGACACTGAAGACGGGAGTAATGATGCTGAATATATTAAAATAAAATTGTAATTTTATTAAAATTGTAATAATATTTCAAAACCTTGCTTTATAGTGCATTTGTGAGCATAAGACACTTCTTCCCAAACCTTGAAATATGTAAATATGTCATATAAGTAGTGTGTACTTTTGAGGTGCTTGATGCGGTCTTAAAAATGTATGTGTGATTAGAATTTATAAATTAAAATAAAAAAGAACAAAAATACAAATGGCCTATTATCATCCCTAATAATGTCAAGATATTAATAAAAAAATACCATCAGCTTTTATAAACTGAATACAGAACTATGTTTTGTAAGTCACCTGTTGTCTGCGGCTGTGGCTGCTCTCTGGCATGTTTTCCTGGCCTCTTGTTGGTACACAGGCTCTGTAGTTTGTGGCGGGACCATTGAGTGAGATGGTCCAGCATGGAGAAGACAGTTTGTGTGCTGAGCTGGCTCAGACTGGAGGCGTTATCCTGCAGTCGCAATAACCGCGGATCACCCTCCTTCAGAACCGCCATGATCTCTTCATTCACCTACAGGACATAAACATAAACTCTATTTAGAGCCTTTTCACTTGTAATTGACAGTTTCCTTTAAAAAAAACAAAACAAATAATTGCGTGTCCTTTTCTACAGAGCTTGAATTTGTACCTCTCGCTGCTCCTCCTGAGTGCATCCAATCAGCACATAGACCAAGATGTGGGGCAGCAGGTAGATGGTCACTTTGTAATCATGCTTTATAATGAAACTACAGCAGTTGAACACTTTGCCAGCAAGCTCATGCCTAACCTGAAACACATCAAAGGATAAAGCAAAATTAGCCTCTTGAGGTCTTTTGATAGATCAAGAAAACAATTATTGGATGTAAACTTACTTTACTTATAAGGTATCCTGCCCAGGTTGCAGACCAGTCAGAAAATTTGCTTCCACGACTGCTGAGATATATTGGCTTTTTCAACTTCGACCAGTTCACCAACTTCTGAGAGCTCTTATACCTTCAGATGATAAAATCAAGTCAGTTGTATGCCCACTGGATACAGGTTATAAAAAGCTGCTGGCAATAAGTCATGCAAAATGATCATGTCCAACCTAGTATTGAGATGTGGCTCCAGGATTTCCTGAACCTGCTCTGGGAATCTTCTCCATAGACGGCGACCTGGTGAATCAGTCCTTCCCTCCCGACATTCAAATAATGATAGCAGCTCCTGAAACAGAAGTTTACAGAGTTGAACTATTTAACTTGAATGTTTCTACTAGGGATACGCAATATATCAGTACTATACTGGTAATCATCCAAAATAGTGTGGAAGTTTAATAGGTTATCGTCAATGACAAAAATAATTAGCGTTTTCTTGTTTCTTTTTACCATTTTAAGCTAATTTGCAAAACCTGACCAAAAATCTCCTTGCTTAAGTATTATCACAGTATTGAATTAAGGTACAAAACGTAAGTGTTGTTCAACTAACAGGTTTATCTCCCTTTGTCTCATGGAGAAAAAAAATCTGAACATTTAATTAGGAAAAAATGAAATACACAATTTTTTTTTTTATAAAGTATACTAATGTTTGAAACATATTAAAGTACAAAAGAACTACAAAGAATAATAAGGAATCAAATAATTTTCAGTCCAGATTAAAATATTAAAATGTTTAAGTGTAAACAAATGTTTAAAAATATATAAAGTCTTAAAGAGTTAAGTATTTGGTGCTGTGATTATCACCATATGGTTTTGTTTATACATATTCACAACATCAAAGTTATCAGGGACAATATCTTTGGCCCAACACATACCTGCATGCCGTACGCCGCAGCATCTTGAGCTCTCACATCATCTGCATAGGCCAGAAAGGCTCTGGTCAGCTCTGTCAGTAGTTCATAGGCAAAATTTGGATCATCGATCCCACTCTAAAAGCATAAAGACACTTTCTTTATTTTTCTTTACGTGCATAACACTCGGAATACATAAAATGTACAAGCTACACAATGGGCTAACCTCTTCAAGATTCCTCTTGATACATACAGAAAAATCCCTTACCACAAATGTTGAGCCTGATCCCTGAGTGTCAGCAGGCGAAAAGTCAAGGCGACCAGGATCAATGGCTCCTAACTCCCCCAGGCATTCCCCACACAAAAGCCTGACTTCAGGGTTGACATCCTGGCAGCCCCGGAGCAACACTGTCACTAACTGTGAGATTACTGGCTCTACCATCTCACTGTCCAAGACATGTTTTAATAGAGCATTCTGTAGAACAAAAATATATGTAGATCAGTCTTTAACTTTTCAGGCCCCTGTCACATATTGCAATTGAAGCCTGGTCTGTAATAATATGCTTACATGTATTTACATACTTTGTTGCATTTGTATAATAATGTATATAGTTAATAATTATTGAAGTATAGTCTGAGATTCATATACTTGCACAAAACATTTAGATTAACTTGTTACTATCCTGACATGGTTACAGGTAATAAGATGTTTGGCATTTGCATCCAAGCTGGAAATGCTCTCTAATTTACTGAGAGTGAGTCTGACCTGGTTCTTGTAAATCATCTCCTTTAGGCTGGTGAGCGCATGGATTCGTACATCCACATTCTCATGCTGGATCGCTCGCATGGAGAGCTGCAGTGCTGTCTGCATGTCGGTGCTCTTTGAGGTTTGCTGTTGTTAAAACATAGTGCATCCCGGCCATCATTATTGAAATAATTACATTTTATTGAAATTCAAATTTTAAACTTTTACACTGTTATTTATACTTTAGGTTGTACCTTACGGTAATCTTGAAGGACCTTGTGAATGTTTTTCAGTTCTGGATGGTCCGGAAGGAAGTAGATTTCATGAAGAAAGTCTTGAACTTCCTCCCTGAGATGAAAATATCGTGAGGAAAATTATTTTATCTCCCCTCCCCAAAAAACTAAAACTAAATACAAATACATAAAAATAATATTTGAGAATAATGTTTTAGTGGGTTTTTTTTCACTATCATGCAATGTAAGCAGATAAAAACTATAACGACGAAACAAAATTGGCCAATAGCGCGAGTTTGGGGTGGAAATATCTATCTGTATGTCCAACCAATCAAGGAGGAGGGGAGATTTGTAAATTGCAAGTTGAATTTACTCAGAAAACCTGGGGAAACAGATTGCCTTAAAAAATGCAAGTACTTCAACATTGTAAAGTTGATAAAGCTTAGTAAAACTTTGTATAGATAACTTTTGTGTTTCCAGAAAATGTGAGTAAATTAACTTGACAAGTTGAAATTAGTTCAGCTATCTTAGAGATTTAAAGGGTTAGTTCACCCAAAAATGAAATTTCTGTCATTAATGACTCAGCCTAATGTCGTTCCACACCCGTAAGACCTCCGTTCATCTTCGGAACACAATTTAAGATATTTTATATTTTAGTCCCAGAGCATATGCAGTCTATGCACACTGTAGTGTCCATGTCCAGAAAGCTAATAAAAACATCATCAAAGTAGTCCATATGAGACATCAGTTGGTTGATTAGAATCTTGTGAAGCATCGAAAATAAATTTTGGTGCAAAAATATCAAAAACTACAACTTTATTCACCAAAACTAGGTTTTTCTCCACCACAAACTCTAATCACCTATACAGAATTTAACAAAATAATATCTAGATATATAGTTGAGGACATGCTGCCGTTGTCGGCAGTTGAGTCGGATTCTTTCCGAGCAATCATTGCGAAAATACCAGCGAGAGAGTGGGTAAGCTCGCCATACAAACAAGACTTGAGAGCAATTCTTGTTAAACTATTTACTTTTTTGAGGAAGGAAATACTTCAAGCAGGCTACAGTATGTCTACCAGTAGTGAAGTTGTGTGACAGTTTTAGAATTGTAATGTCCACTACAAAGAGTAGTCTATGTAAGTTAAGCTAATATAATTTGTATTATTATTTTTTTCTACTTTTGGTAGACTTTTCTTAAGGAGCATTATTTATTTTTAGATTTATTTGATGGCCAGTTGGGGTCTGTGCAATAAATATTACAGTTCTAAATAATCTATTTTGTTTTATTGTTACACTATATTACTGATATTTACAATAATGTATTGAATTTGATAGGTGTCTCTCACATCGTCCCACAGCAACATTAAAATAGTGTAGATTAGTGTACAATGTTTTATCATAATTATTTATTCTATTAAGTCCATTTCATTTATTTAACATTTAATATTGGGGGCATCCAAGTTATTTTACATATTTGAACATTTAAAAAAAAATTGTAACACGTAACTTGACCAACACTAGCAATAAATATTGAAAGTTATGTACAAACACTTATCTGATCTACTCATTTCAATTGACTTGTGAAAACTGGTTAAAAAGAATCAAAATTCTATGATTTATAGCAACTTTTTTTTTTTTTTTACAGTAACACTAATAGTTACTTTCCCTGGTAACAAGTTACTTTTATTATAGAGTAATTCAGTAACTAACTTTTTGGAACAAGTAGTGAGTAACTATAACTAATTACTTTATTAAACTAACGTCCCCAACACTGTTAATGACTCAGTTTAAATACAGATTCATCTTCCCAGCGCTGAACTACTACCCCTTTAAGGACTTTACCTTTAATATGTATGTTGTTAACACATTAATAATCAACATTACTTTTTAATCTATAAATAATTATCAATAAATCATCAAAAACATTTAGAGAAACAAACCCAAATCTAGCCTATGACAAAACAAAAGAAAGCAGGAAAAACACACACCTGTTCTCCACTATGAGGTAGTGCATGATCACTGCTGTCTCTTTAGGCTGGATGGAGATGAGAGGTAAGAGAGCAACGATTACGTGACTCAGAAGTGGACCCAGATAAGATGGGTCAAGACAGCGTACGAAACAATCCCACGTCCTGTAAACCAGCAAGATAACAAAAAAGCCCATATTCCTTGTTATTTTCTGAGCAGTGCAATTAAGATTTCATCCTCTGAACTGATTGCATATTAGATACAGATGGTTCGTGTTGAGCTTAAACCTTAAAATAAAAAATGCAAAGCAGGTGTCCTGCTGAGCTCACTGCACATTAATTAAAGAACATCTGATTCATTTCAGCAGTGCTCTCACGCAGATGGAATTTCTGATGCACACTCTCTTCAATGCACTCACTCAATCCAAAAGAGAAACACACCTGCAGCAGAGCTCTGGGAAGTCATCCTTGTACCTCAGGCCAGTTCGGAGTGTGGTCATCATTTTCACTCGGACTGAGCTGATGTGCTTTGGACCCATCAGCTTCATCAGGGCCACTAAACTGTTCAAAGCCTGAGAGGAAAAAGGGTCATAAATATACTGACATAATGGGTAACTATCTTGCCATCTCGTTTTCCCAATAGCTCCTGCAACATTCATAGACTTAGTTTCTGGTAGTCTTCACTTGTCTTGTGACATGACAAAGTGATTAAAGTAATAAAAGCCATTTCTTCAGTGTTGTCACATAAAGAAATTAAGTGAACATTATTTTTCTCAGAGAACATAAAATTAGATTTTTTGAAAGAATCCTTTCACCTGGCAGTTCCTAGTGATTATGTCTGATGAAAAACAAAATAGTACATAACATTTGCACAATAGAAGACCTCTATAGTGACCGAAATAATTTATTATTCGCTTTAATAATCCCTATATATTATAAATATATATATATTTATATTACAGCACAGAAAATTTATATTTGGTACAGTAGTCTTTGTTTGCAATTACAGAGGTCAAAAGTTTCCTGTAGTTTTTCACCAGGTTTTCACACACTGCAGGAAGGATTTTTGCCAACTCCTCCACAAAGATCTTCTCTAGATCAGTCAGGTTTCTGGCCTGTCGCTGAGAAAAGTTCAAGAGTTTGAGCTCCCTCCAAAGATTCTCTATTGGGTTTAGGTCCGGAGACTGGCTAGGACACGCCAGAACCTTGATATGCTTCTTACAGAGCCACTCCTTGGTTATCCTGGCTGTGAGGGTCATTGTCATGTTGGAAGACCCAGCCTACATGGCCCCGGTCATCCTCTCCTTGAGGATGAAAAACACCACCAAAGCATGATGCTACCACCCCCATGCTTCACAGCAGTCACAGGATGGTGTTCTTGGGATGGTACTCATCATTCTTCTTCCTCCAAACACGTTTAGTTGAATTATGACCAAAAAGTTCTATTTTGGTCTCATCTGACCACATGACTTTCTCCCATGACTCCTCTGGATCATCTAAATGGTCATTGGCAAACTTAAGACGGCCCTAGATATGTGCTGGTTTAAGCAGGGGGACCTTCCGTGCCATGCATGATTTCATACCATGATGTCTTAGTGTATTACCAACAGTAACCTTGAAAACGGTGGTCCCAGCTCTTTTCAGGTCATTAATCAGCTCCTCCCATGTAGTTCCGGGCTGATTTCTCACCTTTCTTAGGATCAATAAGACCCCACGAGGTGAGATCTTGCATGGAGCCCCAATCCGAGGGAGATTGACAGTCATGTTTAGCTTCTTCCATTTTGTAATGATTGCTCCAACAGTGGACCTTTTTTCACCAAGCTGCTTGGCAATTTCCCTGTAGCCCTTTCCAGCCTTGTGGAGGTGTTGTGGAGGAGATTTTGTCTCTAATTTCTTTGGACAGCTCTTTGGTCTTGGCCATGTTAATAGTTGGATTCTTATTGATAGTATGGGGTGGACAGGTGTCTTTATGCAGCTAACGACCTCAAACAGGTGAATTTAATTTAGGATAATAAATGGAGTGGAGATGGACATTTTAAAGGCAGACTAACAGGTCTTTATGAGTCAGAATTCTAGCTGATAGACGGTGTTCACATTCTTATTTGCAGCTGTATCATACAAATAAGTAGTTAAAAAAATCATATATTGCTATTTCTGGATTTTGTTTAATTTCGAATATGTCTCTCACAGTGGACATGCACCTACAATGACAATTTCAGACCCCTCCATAATTTCCAAGTGGGAGAACTTGCAAAATAGCAGGGTGTTGAAATACTTATTTTCCTCACTATATATATCATGTCCATCCCTTTACGATCACCATGTACCCATCCTCTGATGGCTACTTCTAGCAGGATAATGCACCAAGTCACAAAGCTCGAATTATTTCAAATTGGTTTCTTGAACATGACAATGAGTTCACTGTATTAAAAGGGCCCCCACATTCACCAGATCTCAACCCAATAGAGCATCTTTGGGATGTGGTGGAACGGGAGCTTAGTCCCCTTGATGTGCATCCCACAAATCTATATCAACTGCAAGATGCTATCCTATCAATATTGGCCGACATTTCTAAAGAATGCTTTCAGCACTTTGTTGAATCAATGCCACGTAGAATTAAGGCAGTTCTGAAGGTGAAAGGGGGTCAAACACAGTATTGTGTGTGTGTATATATATATATATATATATATATATATATACACATACATGTTTGGTTTCATCACTCT
The DNA here is from genome assembly GCF_024679245.1 of Pseudorasbora parva. Taxonomy (NCBI): domain Eukaryota; kingdom Metazoa; phylum Chordata; class Actinopteri; order Cypriniformes; family Gobionidae; genus Pseudorasbora; species Pseudorasbora parva. The sequence continues at coordinate 13,222,038 of NC_090180.1, forward strand.
TTCTCCTCTCCACCAATAAGCTGTTGTGGTGGGTGTTTTGGCACACTATGGCTGTCGTCGCATCATCCAGTAATCATCAAATAATAAAATTATTTTAATTTTTGAACTATCCTTTTTGACCTAACCAGCCACAATAAGCAATGAAGAACAAAACATGATATCCCTTTAACAATGAAATCTCATTGGCCTAAAATCATACTCCACATAACAGTATATTAAACATTAAAGGGCTCATGAACTGAATTTTTGTACATCTAAAAAATTCAGTTAATGAGCCCTTTACTGTGTGGTCCACTTATAAAGTTAGCAAGATTTTTACTTTAAAAAAAAAAACTAATTTAGAAGTAATAGGCTATTTTGTTTGCATATCCAATATAGTCTGTACGGCATCATCTCTTAATTTTAGTCTCCTTTCAATGCTCAGAGCCATCGTTTTTGTTGCTCGAGTAATCCTGTGTCTGAGTCTCTTTCATATTTACTACTACATGACACAATTACAGGAACTGGTGGGCGGGGCCAAAGAGCAAATTATGTAGAAGTAGGTGTTGATCTTGTTCTTCAGAGGCGGTCTTTTGCCACACTATGATCTCATCCAGACAAAATCCGAACATTTTGGGAGCTTTCTTTCAATAAAAGCTGTTTTTGTACTAACAAGGAAGGTTTGAGTTCTGAAACCTGCAGGATATTTTTATATCTTATATGTCAAAAATGTATTTCTTAATTCATAACCCCTTTAATTTTATTTTGATTGGTTGATTTATCACGTTTTGTTACTGCTGCATTTCGTTACTGAAATTCTAAATTTAGCATTAAATCTAGACAAAACAACCTTAAAGTTTGTCAAAATGTATTGAACATCTACCATTTTCTTTTTCTCCTTCTCTCCAGCGCTAGAGCTCAGCAGCTGCATGTTGAAGAAAGCCAGGATGCCAAGGAGCTTGGGCTGCAGATAATCAGCCTACACAGACATACAGTGACAGTTAGCGTTATTTACAGAACAATGACTATAATAGAAAGTTGACAACAAACTCAAATGCATCCAATTGTTTACAACAAAGACATATGAATCTGTATATGAAAGATGTGCATAACAACCGTGGGCCTTAGACTGATGAATATTATTATTAGAGCAGGTGTACCATGCGTCCTGAGGTGGTGATTTCTTTTGGGCCCTGGTATGGGTCGTCACTGGAGGCGAAAGAAGCTAAAATAGCAAGTCCATTAAAGACCTGCTGGTAGTGTTCTCCTAGACGCAGGAGCAGCTCATTATGAAGACCCTGGAAATCCTGTCTCAGTAGACTGCCCAATTCAATTTCTGTCTCATTCTGTGCAAAAAAAAGAAAAGAAAAAAGATACATGTCAAATAAAAGTTAATAAGAAAATAAAAACACATAAATATGAAAAATAAGATGATACATTTTTGTTATTAAATAATAACAAGTTATTAAATAAATAAATACTTTTTTTTCCTTTGTCGTTTTTTCTTTGTCTTTGTTGCTATATTTAGTGACTTTCAAACCCATTTAGTCACTTTTTTTCTTTCTTCAAAAAAGCGACTAGCAACAAATCTAGCAACTTTTTGGACAAATGTCAGCTAATTTAAAAATGTCACCAGTACTGTCCTGCGAGCGCGAGGTTTTGCTCTCCCTGCCGTCACACCTCTCTCTGCGTCTACCCTGTTCAATAAATGGCTGAGAGGAGCAGCAGCGCATGCATGTGAACGCACACAGCAGCTGCCAACGTGAATGAACAAGCTACACATGAGCACACAGTGTTTCCCACAGATTTATCACTTACCTGCTTCCTCTGTTTTATATTTAAAGAAATTAGTTTGACCTGTTAGGATTTCCATTATTCTCGTGCTTATTTTACACATATAAACATTTTGTCATTCACTATATCATATGCGTTCTATTGTATGACAAAAAAATACAGGAAATGAGAGCATATTTATCGGTCAGCTCTATTATATTATTTTAAAATACAGTATGTGAGCACAGATAAGGAGAGAAAACACGTCATCTAGCGACACTTAGCGACTTTTTGGGCTTGAGGCTTTTGCTACTTTCCTTGGAAAATAGTTGGCAACACTGAATCTGAAAATCACACCTTAAGGTAGTGGAAGGCTCTCTCCAGCTCCTCCTTGGTACAGGAACACACAAGATGGGAGAATATGTATTTGAAGTTATTGATGAGCATTTCCCTGCGGTTGACATTCAGTTGCTTGGCAATTGTGCGGATCAGAGCAGAAGCAGTAGGACTGGCCTTGGCAGCCAAAAAGGGAAGAAGCACCTGTAGTGTCCGCTGTCAACAAAGAGAGAGTAAATCAATTTTTTTCAGTGAAATCAGTAGTGTTCAAAGCAATCCATCATTCCTCTAAATTTTGCTTTTGTTGGTTTCAAAAAGTTTTCCCAGTTTTCCCAAATTTAAGGCTGTTCTGTTACATCAGAGGCTGATCTGCCAAATCTGGTATCAAGATGTTAAACTTACATTGAGGAAACGATTAAGGTCAGGGAAATCAAAGACATGTGCCACATGGGACAGGATGTCCAATGCCAGCTCTCTCTGATGGGCCGCCTCCTCCTGCAAAGCCTCGCAGCTCTGATCTGGCGTGCAGCGCAGAGCTGTCACATGTCGTGAGTGTAAAGACTCCACCAAGAACTGCAATAAAAGAAAAGAGAGGACTATAACATATTCATAAACATATCACATGGCTGCTTGAACCAAAACAAACATAGATCTCCATTTCTAACAAACAATATTTAATCTTTGTGATAAACAGCTTATGGCGGTGCTCACGTCAACAGTAAACTGTATAAAATGCTGACCTGGCAAATTGGGTTTCTGTACTGGTTGAAAAAGGACTGCAGTTTGAGGTCTCTACAGGTAGCCAAAGCCTGGATCTCTGTGTATGCTGCTACTGACACGGGATTGGATTTGGACAGCAGGCAGTGCAGAAGGCGAAGCAGAGCAAAAGATACCAGGTTCCCTTCAGCAGCTCTGAGAAGCGTCATAAGCATGAAAGTCATTATTGAAACATAATTTGCACACTTTTAACAGCTGAAATAATCGATACTAAAAGTGGCACAACAAGCATTTTGCACTACCTCCCAATTTCTCCAGTGGTTAATATGAGTGTGTTTTTGAGCTCATTGTTTCTGGAGGTCTTTGCATTTGTGTAAGCTTCTTTTAACCTGGACACTAAAAGCTGGACACAAAAGTCATAATCCATCCATTAGTCGCTTTGGATAAAAACATCTGCTAAATGACTTAATGAATAACATTAACAAGCTGATAATGGTTACAGCAAAATCAGTACCTCCTTCAGGAAGCCATTTCCACTCCAAAACTCCAGAAGATTCTTAATGTTCTGGCCAAACATTATGCGGACTTCCTGGTCAGGGTCTTCAATGAGGTTGACCAATGCACTAACCAGAGCTTTTGTGTCAGGGTCACTGTTACCCAGATCCACATGCTTGAACAAGTGCCGTATATTCCGGATAAAAGCTGCCATTGCAAAACAATTATGTTAAATAGAATAATGTTTGTACTTTAGACTTCAGTTTAATGCTCAGATCAGGCTGCAAAATCAAAGGTATACTATTTAACATATTTTTTATGTTAAATTACATTCCCTTAACCAAGTTTATTGTTTATTGATTACTATTAGTATGCCATTAATGGGGTTATCTCCCTCAAAAATGTAAACGCAGAGCCTCCAAGCACTGTCAGAACATTGAGTCCATTCCGTCTATCTCTTTCCATCTCAAACTATAGCAAGAGTTTTGGGTGTGGCTAATGTAGCATGCAGAGCAAGAGGTTTTTTAGCGGATGTGGGACCATGACTGACACGTTACATGGGAAAAGACATTCAGCTTCAGGTACAGGATGTCCACACTACAATGGAAACTTCCGATACCATTATACAGCATCATCATGCACCTATTCAGAAAGATGTAGCACTGTGTATACTTTAATGTGCCTCAAACAGTTGTGTTGCATCATTTAACAAAATGCACCCAATGCAGATCCATTGAATGGGTTTATTATAAGCAAGAAGCTAGTGGTCGCTCTAGACATAGCGACACAGCTAAAAGTATTCCTATTATGTTGGCTGTTTTATTGAAATTAGCCTACATTTACCTGTTGAAACATGCGTACGCAAGCCATAACAGCAATGTTTGAGATGGTTGAGTAGGGGGAGGCTCAACGCGCTAAAGGCTGTTTGCAAATTATGCTATATTTTTGTATTGCCAATAGGTGCCACTAGTGTCACAGAACTTCATACATGCTTCGCCTATAAAATAGATAAAGCCTTTCCACGTTAAATATTTCAGAAGCTTCAATGTTGCTGACGAGACTAACCTTGCTTCACCTTCATGTCCTCCACAGGTTTGAGAAGCAGAAGGAACGGGGTAAGGATGGAGGCTCCGATTGAGGAGGTCTGGCAGGGATGGGTGTCTGAAATGCTGATACCTGCACAGAGGAGCTCAATGGAAGGCGTTGTCTCCTGAGGGAACTGCAGTTGTGAGCTCGCAGACAAACAGCAGGCCAGCTGCCCTGTGATACCGGCCAGCTCAGCCTTCACTTGTGTTGAGCTGTCCTGTAGTCTGTTCCTAAATGCAGTATTTAATTGAAAATTTAAAAAACTAATATTACTGTCAGCATGAAATCAAAATCAACAGTAATATTGTACAGAATGTTGCAGTGCTTATTGTAAATTAACTTCATGTGCACTTATAATCTTTAATCAAATACGTTGGATCCTCGCATCAACATCTGTTCTGTTTATGACGCGTGTCAAGGCTGAGAGTAGGATCAAAAATCCTCCACAACTGACTGCAAATTGGAATTCAGATCTGCCTCCCCTTAGTTAGCCACACCCAACTTCCTTTAATAAAATCAAATCCTGAAGGATAAAAAAAAATCAAGGCCCGACCTACATTTCACCCGGATCAAATCCGCTTGTTAAGTTGTGATGTAACAAATACAATTTCTGGGTCCGAGCCTCCACTCATAATATCACAACAACTGTTACAACTACAACTACAAGCACAATTTCTCTCAAGCAGAAAGTTTTTAACCATCTTTCTGTCATTCATTAACTGCACATATTTCCAGATTTTCCATTATCATGAGAACCCGGTATTCATGTGTACCAATATTAGACGTAGTGTTGTCAAAAGTACCGACCACGATACCAAAACAGTACTGAAATGTTAAAAATGTGAAGCTTTGAGCACTGTTGAGCTGGAATCGTAAACACCTCTGACTGACCATTGTGCTCACGCGATCATCGGATGTGCCTGTGATTGGCTACAATGATCAACGCACGGCAAGTGTTTTGAAAGCGGGAGCAGGAGTGTTTGAAAGCATAAGTAGGCGTCAACCAGCGGACCGGCAGGCTGATAGACACCTGCATTCAAACGCTTTGTGAAAAGCGTCATTGATGTATTTTTACGAAATGTTTGTGATGCGCTGATTGTAGAAGCCAATCACAGACATATCCGATGAGTGCGTGAGCACAATGGCCAATCAGAGGTGTTTATGATTCCGCTCAACAGCGCTTAAAGCGTCACATTTTTAACATTTCAGTGCCGATTTGGTATCGCGGTTGGTACTTTTGACAACCCTAATTGGATGATTTTCATATTGACAGTTAGATGGTGACGTACAGAAGGACCTCGTGGATAAGGCTGTAGGATTTGACTCCTAGGTGGTGCAGCAGAAGAGGGAAGCCTCTGACGGCACTGGCCCGCTCAGCTTCCACCTTGCTTTGAAGGGCCCAACGATAAATTGATGACCTCCAGTCACCGCACACACTCTTTGTCAGCAGAGCAAGCAGAAACACACAGTGTGCTCGAGTTTGTGCAGCTACAGACAAAAATGCAAAAGAACAAGCATTAAAAGAAAAATAATTTGTGAATTAAACCCATTTAGGAACTAGATTAAAATAAGCAGTTATCCGTTAGCATTACACAGCTGCAGTACTTCCCTTTTGGCATTTATAAAACATTAATGGATTATATACTTACAGCATGCAGGAGCAAGTTTCTGGGAGAGTGCAATCAGACTCGCAGGAAAAGAGGCCGTCTGATAAACTGTTTGTGAAGAATGCTCAAGCACCCATGGAATCGAAAGCAGTGCACAAACATTCTTGTAAAAATTTGTGTCACCCTGAGTATTGGCTGCAAACAGACAATACAAATCGAATTATTTAAAAATAACTGATAGCATGCTGTTAAATATATCTACGGGCTGCTCTGGGGCATTAAAAATAAAAACAAAAATGTGCAATTTTTAATCAAATTCGTTAAATAAGTAGGGATGCACAAAACAATGGTGCCACACACTACCGTTCAAACGTTTGGGGTCTGTAATACATTTTTTTTAAAAACATTTTTCTATTAAAACAGTTATATTGTGAAATATTATATTAAAATACAAAACCGTTGTAATATTTTAAAATGTAAATAATTCCTGTGATAGAAAAACTGCATTTACAGCATCATTACTCCATTTTTCAGTGTCACATGATACTTCAGAACTATAATTCTAATTCTAATATGCTGATTTGGTCAAGAAATATTTCTTATTTTTAAAACAACTGCTCAATCCTTGCTGAATAAATGTATAATTTTTATGTCTACAGTTTTTTGTTGTTATTTCTCAATGTATGTATTGTGTTTCAGTAATTTTAAAAAAATATATTCAATTAAAATAAATAAAAAAATCGTACTAACACCAAACTATTGAAGGGTAATGTATAACAGCCATCGGCCAAAATCAGAGATTTTCTTTTGAATTTATTGGCAATGTCCCCATTCTTAGTCAATCTTAGTTAGTTAAACGCTAACTTTATTATTTTAATAATACTGTTATATGTTATCTTTAACAAATTTCAAAATAATTATCCTTTTTTATACTGTACATTATAATGTTATGATGCCTAAATTAACTTAATTAACACTCACTGCTTATGTAGAGAACAGCGTCAATGATCCTGACAGTGCCCTCCACCAGAGGCCCCAGCTCTTCCTCATTAGAGGTGTTTGCCATTACGGTGCGACAGCTCTCAACTACCTGAGCCAAAATTCGAGGCTTTAACCAAACGAGCTGGGCTCCATCTGAGGTCTCTGATGTCTTCTCTCCTCTGCCGGTGAAGAGGTATTTAAAAATGAGAACCAATAACCAAGCAACATAACAAAGGCCTTAAATAAAACCGTACCTCTGTGGTCCATTCAGACAGTGCTTTGAGCAAAGTGCAGCCAGGTGGAAGATGACCGTCAGTCCCTGCACGGTGCTCACGCACTGGCTCAGTGTGTGGTCCCTCATCTGCGTCAGTAACTCGTCCAGTCGGCTGTCTACAGCTGCCCACACCTCACTTTTGCTCTTCATGTCCACCTGCCTGATGGCGGACAAGATCGTCTTAATGTTTTAAGCTCACCTTGACACATAGTAAGAGCAGGGACAGAAGGAAGGTCTGTCTGAAGAGACTGAGTGACAGAGAATTGCATACACTGGCTGAGCTTTGGCTGAGCTCCTTAGTTGAGTTGGAAGTGAGAGGTTTGGTCGTTTGGCTGGAACCTCCTCTTCATACACACTAGGATCAGCAGGGTCAGAAACAGCGACCTGCATATCCTGAACTGCAGCGATGGCATCTGTCCTGAGGGCAGCGTACAGGTAGCCTTCCACACATTGCTAGTTTCCAACAGAAAATATGTTACTCTCTACAAGACATCACCACCTTATCATAACATATCAATTTATGTCCAAGAATGAGATTTGAGCTTATATATGGCAACAATTTAAAAGGATTTCATGTCGTTTCAAGGATTTCATGTCGTTTCAAACCCATAAGACTGAAACGGAAATGAAGATATTTTGAATGAAACCTGAGATATTTATGTCCCTCCATTCAAATTCAATGAGACTATTCAAACTTTGACAATTCAAAAAGTTCATATAGAGATCATAAAAGTAATCTAGTGGTGAATTGAGTTGTTTAATCTAAGTCCTCTTAATAGGCATGATCACTTTATCTGATGAAAAGATCAATTTAGGCTTTTATTCATGTATAAACACTGATCACATTCGTAAAAAGCACATAAAAATTGGTAAATGGAAGCTCAAACATTTCAATTCAAAGCTCAATTCTTATGTTTACCAAAGTCTTATGTAATTGGAACATCATGAAGATGAGTAATTGATGACAGAATTAAAATTTTGGGGTAAACTATTCCTTTAAACATCAGGAACGACCATTCTTTTTCCCTACATTGCTTCAGAACACTTCTGAAAGATGTCTTAATTGTGACTGATGTTTTTATCTTGTTTATGTCATTTTTAAGGCTTTGACATGTCATGTAACCATTCATTTTGATTGTATCCAAAAGAGCAGCCTGGACCTTTTGCTAGAATTGTGTTCAGCAAATAATCTACTATCTTTTTTTTCTTTTGATGAAAAAGACATTTTTCTTTAGATCCTTTACCTCCTGCTGGTCCTTGGTTCCAATGGTCTTAATGAGAGCTTTGCAAATGGCTGCAACTCTCTCTTTCCGGATCTGCACTGCACACTCGTATCCGGGAGGAACGAACTTGAGGACAAAGCAGAAGACTTCACAAAGTGTAGCTTTCACCTCCATTACCTTCATCTGCTCTAGTGCCCCACCAACAACCAGTTTCTCAAGCCTCTCCATCAACAGGTTCAGATGGACTCTCTCAAATCTGCTGTGAGTGCCTTCCTCTGGCAGGAAAACACATTGGGAGAGCTTTTGGAAATCCTTACCAAAGACACCAAGCTCTGACACCTCAAAAGCAGGCAATGAGTCAAGGAGATGCAAATAAGCAGAGAAAAATGGCTGTGAATGGTCTTCAGGGAAACCTCCTAGAATCACAATGCGAGTTAAAAGCAACATAGACGCTGCCTTAAGCTTTGGGCTCCCATTAGACAGTATGAGGCAAGTAGAGTTCCATATGATGCCCACTTCTCTTGGGAAGAAAATGCCTTGCAAAATATCTGTCAGCACTGTTAATGAAGTTACTAACAACATCTGAGCTGAGGCACATGAAGACAGTTGAAGGTTGGTAGGGGTCAGGTAAACCGCAGACTCTGCAGAACTGATGGAGAAGCGTTCCACCACCACTGGCCATTGTGCTGATGGTCTGGCCATGAAATTCTTATGCACTAGATCTTGCATTAAACATATTAGCTCTGTGGAAAACAGGCCAAATAGGACTGGACCCTTGGCTCTGAAAAGGTGAAGCAATGAACAGATGACTGACGAGATCTTCATGTGAAGATCTTCACATTCTGGACAAGCAGCAATTCGCAAGAGGCGGTTGATGATCCATTTACTGAAATCTATGATGGGAAAAGAAAAGCCGACAATCTAAGTTAAATGTAGCTGTGCAGAACTTTGGTATCTATAATGTAAACTATATATCAACTTACCAGTGCAGTTGTTCTCTGAGTTTTTGAAGTGATCTGAAAGACACGCTGGGTTTATGAACATTAATGAAGAGGATTTAATAATGTGCTGCACAAAGTCCAGCAGCATCACACATGCCGGCTCAAAACTGGTCTTCTTACACAACTCCAGAGCAACTAAGAGATAAAAAAATAATAATTTACAAATAAAGACTATATAAACAAGAGAAGACAAACACCTCAAACATTACTGTACAAAAAACTGACAGTGGAACATGAAGAGGAATTTTTAATATTCATATATTCTGTTAAAGGATTAGTTCACTTCAAAATGAAAATGCCCTGATATTTTACTCACCCTCATCTCATCCAAGATGATTATGTATTTCTTTCTTCAGTCGAAAAGAAATTAAGTTTTTTGAGAAAAACATTCTAGGATTTTTCTCCACATAATGCATTTCAATGAGAACCAACGGGTTGAAGGTCCAAATCAATGCAGTTTCAAAGGGCTTCAGAAGCTCTGCCTGATCCCAGCCGAGGAATAGGGTCTTATCTAGAGAAACCATCGGCCATTTTCTAAAAAAATAAATAAACATTTATATACTTTTTAACTCATCTTGTGCTGCTCTGCAACACGCCAGGGACCGTGTAATCATGTCTTTAAAAAGGTCATGCTAGACGTAGGCGGAAGAACCACCCCAAGCGAACAAGCAAAGACTAACACAATACTTTTTTTTTTTTTTTAGATAAGACCCTGTCCCTCATCTGGAATCGTGCAGAGCCTATGAGGCCCTTCAAAACCCTTTGAAACCGCATTGATTTGGACCTTCAACCCGTTGGTTGGCATAGAAGTGCATTATGTGTGGGGAAAAATCCTGGAATGTTTTCCTCAAAAAACTATTTCCTTTTGACTGAAGAAAGAAAGACATGAACATCTTGGATGAGTAAAATATCAGGAAATTTTAATTTTGAAATGAACTAATCATTTAACTTGTTATTAATGGGATAGTTCACACATAAATAAACATTTAATCATTATTTACTGACCATCATGTCATTCCAAACCTGTACGATTTTTACTGCTTCAGAGGAACATAAATGATTCTGAGAAATATCTGTTTGTTTTTTTGTTTTTTGTTTTTTTGTCCATACAATTGAAATGAAGAGGGACCAAAACTCGTTTGCTTACCATTTAAATCTCTAACATCTTTTGTGTTCTTCAGAAAGTCATGCAAGTTTATTACGACATGAGGGTGAGTAAATGATGATAAGAGATTTCATTTTTGGGTGAATATATTACAAATATACATCACGTTATAACGCAAATTATACTATTATTTCAACCTATAAATATATATATAGTGTGTTATGTCCCAAATGATACAATACTATGCACCAGTTATAATCTACCGTCTAATAGTGTATCAACTGTTTAGTGTGTTTTTAGCTGTTCATTTCATAACATTGATGTCAGCAGGTTCCATTGTGAACTGTGGAAAACATGTGACAAAAACCAAGAACTAAGTAAAGAAAATTAATAGCTTATTTTTTTATTTGCTCACATATTCTAGAGGGCTTCACATAAACACTTGCGAAGTCAACAGCCAGAAAATTGCACAATTTTTATTTAGCATTGTTTGAAACAACATGAGGGTTAAACATGGGAGTAAACGATGACAGAATTTGACATGTTCTCTTAAAAATACTTTTGACGTAACAGGACAAATATCCTCAAATAACTCGGAATGCATTTTTCCTTACCGACATCCACATCTGTCAATATCCTGTCAATGAACTGACACAGTATCTGACGTGGTTTCTGCACAGCCTGGTTGTACTCAACTGAACTGGCACTAGAAAAGACATAAGAGGCCTTGTATGAGCTTTATTTTAACATATTTGTGTTGAGGACACTTGTCAAGAGTATTTTACAAGAGAATATATAACTATCGCCATTAGCAGCCATTGATGTTACCTGGCTAGTTCTTGCAATGCAGGAATCATTGCTGACATCTCTAGTCCTTGCTCCATCTTTACTTGCTATATGTGCTTTTATTATTTACAAAGAAATGTTTAGGCCGAGTTGACCTAATAAAAAATAAAGACAAACATTTAGACTCGCAGTCTGTACATCCTCTGCTTTCACACGCGCATTACTTTTTTTTAAAACTATTCTCGCACGATAGCTAATCTACGGAAACCGAGTTGGGTAAATTTGTTCGCAGATTTTGCGTTCGCGAACATAGATTCTATACGTAGAATCCAATTCGACCACTCCAGAACACATCGGCGCGCCATCCATCTTGGAACGGTCAGCGTGTCTTCACTTTTTTTTTTTTTTACGGTCTATGGTCGTCACTCACAGCAGAATCAATGATGTCACTTTGCGCAGATTGAGATATTGTAAAATTGATAACAATAAGAACAATAAGTATCTTAAGATTTATGATCATATTTTCTTACTGGTTAAGTTGTCATTGTTATTTGTGTTATTTGTGTTGACTGTTGTCCATTTAATTTTATGTTCATGTATCCAATGCAGTGCGCTATGGAAGCCCGTTTCCACTAATTAAAAAAATTAAAAGAATAATTGTGACTTTTTATCTCAGAATTCTGACTTTTTCTCACAATTGCGAGTTATAATGTCAGAATTCTGAGATATAAACTTGCAACTGTGTGATTAAAAAGTCTGAATTCTCTGATATAAAGTAAAAATTCTGACTGAGGAAAAAAGTCAGAATTTTGACTTTATAACTCGTAATTGTGAGAAAAATGTCAGAATTGTGACTTAACATCACACAATTGCGAGTTTTAACCTCAGAATTCTGACTTTAGAACTATAAAATAAATAAATAAATAACTCATTTATTTTTTGTGGCAGAAACGGGCTTCCATACAGTGCTGTTTCTTTTCTTGCAAAAAAATAAAAATAAAATTGCAGTTGTGAATCTGTAGAGATTTAAATTTCACATTTGAGAATCAGAATGTGTTGGTTTGGGTTTTTATGCTTAAATATGAAAATCTTCATCTGCTTAAAACCCCCACATTAAACACATCACTTGTATGTAATACTTTTGTAACATACAAGTGTGGTTTTGATTTATGCAGTCTTTTTTTCATACAGAAACAGCTGCTAATGAGGCGTCTGTGTATAATTTCTATGGTCGCAAAACGAATTGATGACGTCAAGCAGCTGTGGCCTATCAGCGCTGTGTTACCATGGCAACCCCCTGAGCACACTGGGATCATGCGGAAATGAAGCTGTGTGATGGAGGACAATAACAACTGTCCTACCAGCACGATTAAAGTAAAACGTGTTTAATTCAAAATGGGGATTACAAAGTTAGCGCATTTAATTCATTTTGACGCGCCAGCGTCTATGCGCAGCAAAGAGATTGGAGATTATTCAGGTAAGATCAATGCATTACAGTTCAAATGTAAAGGCAAAACCGTATTGAGTTAACGCTAATCGATGTAAAAATAATATAGGCTACAATAGTGTATTCCACCTTATAATGAGGATTGAAAGAACGGCAAGGAAAGCCATTGACAGGCAGAAAATCTCAAAAGCACACTCCAGAGTTAGCCTGTTATCACTGTATTATTATTAGTTGTCATCTACTCAAAAAAAAATTTGTTCTGTTATATTTCCTTAAAATCTATTTGTTTCTGTGATCCAGGGAAGATTATTGCACTGGATACATCTATTGTGGTGAATCAGTTTCGCACAGCTCTCCCCAGCCATCTGAAGCTAAGGTTTGATTCAAAGTGAATTGTGTCTTTTTTCTTTTGAAAATCTTCTGATCTTTTGTCATTTACAGTACTGTGGAAACGTCTTAGGCACGTTAGTATTTTTTAACGCCTTGCCTGTCACCCCCTGATTTGGCAAATGGAGCATTTCGACATACTCAAAGTAAAAAGACTGCTCATACGTTATTCTGAATATATACACAACCAATATGTATTTAGAAAGCCAACACTTAAGAATTTACAGCTGAATATTCAGAATTACTAAAATACTAATACTATAGTGCAAAATAGCAAAATACTAACGTGCCTAAGACTTTTGTATAGTGTGTGAGTGTGTGTGTGTTTGTGTATGTGCGTGTATCTTACTAACATGAACATATGATGTTGCAGCCCTCTCGCAGGCTTGTTTTACCGCACTCTTACTTTCCTGGAGCATGACATCAAGCCTGTCTTTGTACTTGATGGCAGACCACCCAGTCAAAAGAGTGCTGTGGTGAGAAAATGTCTTCTAATTACATGCATATACTAATTTTATAATCCTTTGGTATTTAATAATATTTTAATATATACTTGAATTCCTCTAGCTGGAGAAAAGAGCTCAAAGCTTAGGCTGGAACAGCTCACAGAGCCCCAACACAGGTGTGTGGAGATCTAATAGATACATTACGGTTTAAACGCAGGACATTTTTTCCTCTTTTGGACAGCCACCAAGACTGTGTTTATTTTAGCCAAAATACAATAAACAGCAATATTGTGAATTGTGATTACAGTTTACTTTTTACTAAATTAATATACGTTTTAAAATATAATTTATTTCTGTGATGATAAAGCTACATTTTCAGCATCCTTACTTCAGTCTTCAGTGTCACATGATCTTTCAGAAATCATTCTATTATGATGATTTGCTTAATTAAGAAACATTTATTATTATTATTATTATCAATGTTGAAAACTGTTATGCTGCTTAATGTTTTTGTGGAAACTGTAATAAAGTTTTTCTAGGTTTTCTAATGAACAGGAAGCTCAAAATAACAGCATTTAGTTGAAATAGAATTCTTTCCTAATATATCTTAAAGTCTTCTAACTATATTGTTTAGTTTCATGTTGTTTCTGCTCATTACCATTCCCAATGCACATTGTTTTGCACTTTTTTAGTGTCCAACTTGAAACAAGACTGCCTACGTCTCCTAAAGCTCATGGGTGTCCCCTGTATCAAGGTTTTTTATTGCTTTCTTTTGTTTCCTATTTCATTTAGTTAGCGTTATCCAAATAACCAATCATATGAATTTGAGATGTTATTGCTTGACTTATTTTGACATCACTTTGAATGTCAGGCTCCAGGTGAAGCAGAGGCACTGTGTGCCCACCTGGTCAAAATTGGCATCGTTAATGCTGTAGCTTCAGAGGACATGGACACACTGGCATTTGGAGGGACTGTTCTTCTCCGACAGCTCAATGCAAAGAAAGACAGGTGAGAAAAAATTCAAATTCCCCATTCTGATTATATTTTGCTGGAGAACATTGAATATATATACAAAATAAAAATCCAAAACGCTCATCAAAAGTAGTCAAGAAATGGTTGACAGAGACCATTATCAACATTTTGGAGTGACCAAGCCAGAGTCCAGACACACACACACACACACACACACACACACACACACACACACACACACACACAGATCAGGCATAACATTATGACCAAAAGTGAATAACATTGATTATCTCTTCTCTCTCTCTCTCTCTCTCTCTCTCTCTCTCTCTCTCTCTCTCTCTCTCTCTATATATATATATATATATATATATATATATATATATATATATTAGTGTTCTACTATATATATATAATACACTATATTAGTGTATTATATATATATGTGTTCTACTGCAATAATAGTGATCTTTCGACACTTTATTAGAAAGACATTTAAATTGTGTATTAAAATAAAGCAAAAGTTGTCAGGGTTTTGTCCTTAAATAATTTATCTCATAGTGAGGTGACGGAATACTCCTTACCAAAGCTATTGGAAGCCCTACAGCTGACAAATAAACAGGTAAACCATTCAGACTTCATTCAGATCATTAATTAATTTTCCTTTTTTTATTATTTGTATTGATTGTTTTGTGTTTTGGAAATAAATCTCAGAGCCTCATTCTCAATAGCTGCTAAACTACATGTCTCAATGTAATAAGAAGCACATCTGACTGTAGTAGTTTTACTTTCATTTTGAGTTTGAGTAATATTTGAATTAGGGGCTTTGTTAAAATAGCCTTGGTAAGTCATTTGGAGAAAAAAGAACAAGACTTTTAATACCAAAAGCTTGTTTGATAAATGCATCTTTCTGTGTCTCTTTCCTAGTTTGTCGACCTGTGTATCTTGCTGGGCTGTGACTACTGTGATAAGATCGGGGGTCTTGGACCGAGTCGGGCATTGAAGCTCATTAAACAACATCATACAATAGAGGGTGTGATGGAACATGTCAACAGAAAGGTACTTGTTCAGAAAAAAACAAAAAACATCAAGCTCTGCTACATTTGTAAAACACTATAATTTGACAGAATTTGGAGTGCCACATTTGGCGAGAACACGGCACATCAACTCAAACACCTCATACCAGCTGTCAAGCACAGTGGTGGAGGGGTGGTGATTTTCCATTTTGGCTTTATTTTTGTTAAATTCATAAAAACACAGTGTAATATGTAATGTGTTGTTGTTCATCTGGTTGTATTTACCTCACTTTATAAGACTAAAGAGCAGATTATGTTTTATTTTATCCTGATATGTAAAACCATAGAATTCAAAAGGGTGTCCTTACTTTTTCACATGACTGTATGTCTGTGATTGGCTACATTGCTCAATGTTGCACAGTAAGTTGCAAATAGAAACCTTTGACATTCTCAAGAGTGCAAACACCAAATTCCACATTTCACAATTATTATTATTAATATGGAGAAAACTAATACTAAACGAGCAGTTATGACCAGTTCTTTCCTCTAAAATCAATCACAAGCAGCAGGCTATCAAGTCTTTGGCAAGGGAACTGCTAAGAATTGGCCAGCCATACAGACACTCTTGAATATGCCTATTATATTCTATATCTGAGTGAAATGGCTTCTTGAACAAGAAGAAGTGTAGGAAAGGGATTACAATTTTGGAGAAATTATTGGATTGTTGTCGTTGTCAGTACTTTTGTGCTCATGTTCTTATTTCATCAAAGAAGATATGTAAGTGTAAGGGGGATGGGAAATTATTATTTTTTTATTATTAAAGATTACAAAGACACATGCATAAAACTGCATATAGATAAATCATCACACTACATTTTTTCTTTAAAAAATAAGTATTTTTCATTTTTATTTTATGGTGACTTAAAAGCTGATCCCACTAGAAGGCAGCATTCTGATGTCATGGATTATTCACCCTCAATTGCTTTCTACCATATTATTTTCATTTATCTGGAATAAATAAATGTGTGTAAAACAGTTCATCAAAATTGTAAATCAAAAAAAAGGTGACTATTGGCTGTCAATTCTTACAGACACACCCAATTCCTCCAAACTGGCAGTACAATGATGCCCGCAAGCTGTTTTTTGAAACCCCACATATTGACGACCCTGTCCTGGCCTGGAGTGAGCCTGATGAAGAGGGTCTGGTGCAGTTCCTGTGCAAAGAGAAGCCTTTGAAGTATGTCTCTATGTTCTGCTGTTTAATAGTCTCTGAGATATGGGTATGTGACCTTTTCACTGTTTAAAGGGAAGAAAGGGTGCGGGGACGCATGAAGAAGTTCCGCGAGTCTCTCTCAAAGAGAAGGAAGCAGAGGGAGGTGGATGAGAAAATGGGCCCAACTAGACAGTCGCGACTTGAGGAATTTTTTCCTGCAACACGAAGGAGAAAGGTTAGATATCAATTTAGAAGTACTGTAAATTGATTGATTGCTTGAACATTGTAACAAACAATCTTTCCTTATCTAGGCTGAATCTGCAGCTGTGGGAGGATCCAGTGGGAGAAAACGATCGAAAACTGAATAAGACAGACTGTTTTTAATCTTGGATCTTAAAGCATTGATCAAACCATCATGTTGACAGAAGAGTTAAAAGTATAATGGGATCGATCTGTTTTAGATGCTTATTTTAATGAGTATTTCATTATGTTCAAGTGGCAAAATAATGTAAAACAAGTGCCAAGGAAAGATATATTTTTAATGAATACTTGTAACTTTTGTGTTTGGGAGCCTGTATTACATTAGAGTAAACATCTTTTCTAATTGTATACTGTACTTGATTGTATATTATTATTATTGTGTGTGTGTGTGTGTGTGTGTGTGTGTGTGTGTGTGTGTGTGTGTGTGTGTGTGTGTGTGTGTGTGTGTGTGTGTGTGTGTGTGTGTATACTTGTTTATGGTCCCCACAATGTAATATAAACCTGAGATCACCTACATTGTGGGGACCAGCCAGCGGCCCCCTTAATCTAAATGGATATATAAACATACTAAATTATGTTTTTTTTGAAAATGTAAAAATGCAGAATGTTTCCTATGATGGGTAGTTTTAGGGGGAGGGGCAGTGTATGGGGATAGAATGTACAGTTTGTACAGTGTAAAATCTATTACGCCTATGGAATGTCCCCACAATTCACAAAAACGTGTGTGCGCATGTGCATGCTTTGTATTTGAATTTGATCCATCCAACGAAAACAAAAAAGTACCAAGCTTATATCATGATATTTGGACACAGTAGTGGCATGTTTTTAGCTTTGCAATACCATGGTAACATGGAGTAGTATGTTCTGTACATACCATGATGTATGAATATGGGAAGCATTCAGTGCACATACATACATAAGCACCATGATTTCACCATGTTTTTGGACAGTACCATAGGGACACAATAACATGAATTGTCTGTTCCTATGGAGCATGTCATTGTGTCAGTCAGTCCTCTGTTGGTCTTTTTTATATTTTTTATGTGAATGTGAACTCAAAAATACTGGTTACAGAAGGCTGAATGGTCTAAAAAATACTGTAGATTGGAAATACCTGTTCTAATTATAAAGTAAAATATATTAATATTTGTAATGATACAGAATTTTCAAGAACAAATACTTCTTCTACTGACACAAAATATAGAACAATTACTATTGCTTATTTTTTGGTCTGGAGGATTACATTTGTGACCCATACGCAAGTGCCATGTAAATACTATGAGACATGGATGTGGTTATCATTCAGTACGCTTTACCTCTCGTTCACAATTAAATATATTCGCATATACTCGCCTATATTACTCATGTTTTTGAACATGTGCCAAACAGTAGAGGTGTTTCTCTCCAGTGCAGTAGATGGCAGCATTGACATGAATAGCCAGAGCGCTCCACATCAGTCCAGAGAAGAACAGGGCGTTTATGTCTATTCCTGGCTTTCCTATGTGGAACGATTTTCCAGCGCTGCCGGGTGTGTTTATGCACTAGGTTTACCCATAACTTACAGCTTCACCTGCACTAGACTCGACAGCTTTATTATTTCGTGATGGCGGCGAGTGCCAAGCGAAAACAGGAGGAGAAACACTTGAAGATGCTTCGGGAGATGACCAGCCTGCCTCCTAATAGGAAATGCTTTGATTGCGATCAGCGCGGCCCGACCTACGCCAACATGACAGTGGGCTCGTTTGTGTGCACCACCTGTTCCGGAATACTGTAAGTTTATAACTAGGTCCCTTATATTCACACAGATGGTGTACAAACTTGTTGTTTTCCCTCAAGAGTCTGTATGGGCAGATGCCTAACAACCCCTCCCATCTGAGAGATCACTGCAGAATGTGTCCCAGCTGTCTTAAACATCATCATAACATCAGCTTTCACAGAAATAGCACGAGATTCAAGAGCCAGAGCAGCCGAACTTGACTCTCCGTTTAGAAAAGACGGTGCGACGTTTGTGCGTTATGGCTAATTGTGAGTTTGTATTCAGAAAGTACTGTGTCAATGTGTGACACACCCATGTTTAAACCTTACAGATGTTTATGCATAAAATATGTTATTAATTAGATCAACTGAGGGGAGGGGGGGAAGGTGTTTATATATGATACAACTTTGTTAAAATAAGTATGATATTGTGGTGCTGAGTTTTGGAGGCTCTGGTAGTGCACATGGTGTATCAGTTTATGAAATAGAAATATGAAATGTTGGTGCGGTTATGTCAGGGCAGGGGCCAACAGTGACACCAGAGGGTTTTGTGACTCCACAGCGGGACCTCAATTTACAGTACTTAGTCTAAATTGCCTCCCCTGATGTCTGTCTTTATAGTCTTGCATGGCCAGACCTTCAGACTGACGGCAGAAGGTCTGGACTCTTGCAGCTTTCACTGGAGAAATTTTACTGACTGCAACCAAGGACAGTTTGTTCTGTTCTGCATCATGTTAATGGTCATGGAAATGTAAAATCGATGTCCCTACAATAACAGACCGGCGTGCATCTATAAATTATTCATTCAAGAACGTTGTGCAGGTTTACTGCAGCAATGGGGCCATGAACTTCACATACTTTTGAAAACCCAGCGTTTAGTTGATCGATAAGCGCTCATTGTCACCGTTGGGAACACGTCAGCATTCTTCTTCCACAAGGGAGTTTAGCATCGCTGCATTTGTTTCCAGCCTTACCGTTAAAGAATGCAACACATCTCGCAGACATCCTGTAGGATTCAACCAATCGGATGAGGACTTTGAAACTCCTGAAGTACTTCCAGATAAGTGTGCCATACTCATCAGACGTTCAGCCAACGGTCCGTGGGCGTGACGGCTGAGACTGGTGTATTTGACATTCTGCTGCCAAGAATCGATTTAATTAAATATGACGGGTTTTACAAGGGACTCCAGGGGGGCCCCAGAAGGCTCTGGGAGTCCAAACGAGGCTTCAATTTAAGGTTTTAAGTCAAAAGTGCTACCTCTTATGTCAGTGTCCCTATGACATTCTGGTGCCAAGAATAGATATGACTAAATATGACAGGGGCTCCACAAGGGGCCTCAATTTAAGGTTCTTAGTCAAAGCGCCATCCCTTATGTCAATGTGTCATTATGACATTCTGGTACCGAGAAATGACAAAAAATATTACAGGAGCCCACAAGGGCCTCTGAGGGCCCTCATAGGGCTTTGGGCTCCACAGGACCTCATTTTAAGGTCCTAAATCAAAAGAGCCACCCTCGATGCAGAAATATGACAGGGCCAACCAGTGCTATAGTAAACTGCCTTGTCAATTATAATGATTTTAATGTATTACAATTATTTTATATTTTAATATTAGTAACAGTTTAATTCACAATTAATAAATAATTAACAATTTTTTTAATCTGCCAACAAAAATCAAAAGTATGATAATTTAGAAAAGTCATAGAACATCTCTCTTCAAAATTCCATTAATATTGAGGTATCATTGCCTGTAGTGAAAATGTTTTATCCAGAAGAAGAATAAACATAAGCACTACTAATAATGTACGACTGGCAGAATTAGAGGTTGCCAGTCTCTACAGTGACCACTGTGTGATTTTTGTCATTTTTTATTTGTATTCCAGACGAGGCCTCAACCCTCCACACAGAGTGAAGTCCATTTCTATGACAACTTTCACCCAACAGGAAATCGAGTTCTTACAAAAACACAGCAATGAGGTACTACACACTTTAACACATTACAGTCTATGCACATGCTGAGGCTCCTCTAAGTATTCTCTCTTTTTTTGTGCTCAGGTTTGCAAACACATCTGGCTGGGGTTGTATGATGACAAGAGCTCTGTGGTCCCAGATTTCCGTGAACCTCAGAAAGTCAAAGAATTTCTTCAGGAGAAATATGAGAAGAAAAGATGGTAAGGAGTCTCTCGTCAGATTCATCCTCCTTTTATGATGTGTTTCTGTATAGCGTGATGTTTTTTTGTGTTGTTTGTCTTCTGAGCAAAATGTTTTGAGATCATGCAATCCAGGAATTACACTAAAATACAAAATCTATACTGTTCACAGTACAATTTCACAGGTAGTTTGTTTCTGTATTGATTCTATATAAAAATGCAGATCCAATGCAAAGTATTTGCTATGGCTTTTGTTTTAAATCATTTTGTTCCGTTATTATTGCTTGTTTTCATCTGATGACGACACGCAGAATGTGGCGGTTGGTCTGTGTTGTGTTTGTCCCGCCCCTCCTCCACTGTGATTGGAGGGCTGAGTGAAGAGTGACAGTGATGAGCGCTGCGTTTTACTCAAAGTTGAACATTCTTCAACTCTCGGCGACCAGTTAAAAATGCCGAGCGCTCAGCGCTTGAGCGTGAAATACTCGCTCAGCGCCTCGTTGCGCTCCAGGCGTTCTAAAAACGCGGCACTCTCATTGAAAACAATTGAAAACGCCAGCCAGCAGCGTGAAAAAATGCTTTGGTGGACACACGGCCTTGATGATTTTGATGAATTTACATCAAATTGCCTTCAAATTGCCACGGCCTTGATGAAATTGATGAATTTACAAACTGTACATAAAAAAATTCTCACCCATAGCATGTACGCTATCATTCAAAAGTTTGGGGTCAGTACTTTGTTTGTATGTTTGAAAGAAATTAATACTTTTTTTTTATTTTTTTTTATAACTTTTATTTATCAAATGCAAGAGTACAAACATACAGTGCATATCAAAAATACAATGTTTTTTTTTTTTTTTTTTTTTAGAAACTTAACATCCCCCTCCCTCCCGTCCTCCCCCCTCCCTAGACCATGATTCACTTGTACATTTAAAGAAATAAAAATAAAGAAATTAATACTTTTAAAGGGATAGTTCACCCAACACTAAAAATTTGCCCATGATTTACTCCCCCTCAATTTATCCTAGGTGTGTATGACATTCTTCTTTCAGACGAATAAAATTGGAGTTATATTAAAAAAAGTCCTGTCTCTTCCAAGCTTTATAATGGCAGTGAATTGTTGCGTCGTTTATGATGTCCATAAAAGTGCATCTATCCATCATATAACTTCTCCACATGGCTCCGGGTGGTTAATAAAGGCCTTCTGAAGTAAAGTGGTGCATTTGTGAAAGAAAAGTATCCATTTTTAAAACTTTTAGACTAAAATAACTAACTTCCGGCAGATTTACGTACACATCGATTTACGGAAAAAGAGTAACACTTGACGAAATCCGGTGGTATATTCGAATGATTGTGCTTTAAAATATAGTATATACGTATATAAAATGACAAAATAAACAATCATCGATCAGTACATTTTTACTTGTAATACTTAAGTACTATAAAAATCAAGTACTTTTGTACTTTTTCTCTAGTAAAATTAAAAAAGGATTACTTAATACTTTTACCGGAGTAAAATTTTATTAGAGCATCTGTACTTTTACTCAATTATTTGATATGTGTACTTCATCCATCACTGGCTATTGCTGTGACAGGCTGTCCCGCCCTCAAGCCAATAAACATGTCATCAAAAAATAGTCCGCTTTGGAAATGAACGGGAGACAAATTTCACTTAGTGAAAACTTTTGGTACTGCGGCCAAACTCTTACTGAAAGCTAATTTTTTGAGAAATCAAGCTCAAATTTGGAACACAACTTGTTTACATTTTCTTCCTGTGTTAGAGTAAGACATGTTTTTAAAAAATTTCTCTTAAAGTTCACTTTCTCTTCAGCAATAATTTACCAAGTGTGATCTTAAAAAAAGATCAAACTTAAACTTTCAGGTCAATGCTCAAAAAGTAAATAAATTGATTATAAATGCAGCATAAATATAATTTAGTACCATACATTCCCCTAATAATACAAAATATTAAATTAAAAAATAAATTAGCAAACTAAAATATAGTACATTTATTTTCATTTAAATAAAAACATTTTTTTTCACATTTTGACAAACATGTGAAGAGCACCAGATGGTAAAGGCCTTGAGTTTCCTATCTAATGTGTATCTAATAGGATTTAAGAATAATAGACTTCAGACTTTAAGAGTAGTCCTCAAATAATTGTAGCCTTAGTGAATATAAGAGATTTCTTTCTTATTTCTCCGTCTCACTGCCCCCAAACTTTTGAAGGGTAATGTATGACTGTATCAATCATGTTGTAGAACAAAGCTCTTCAAGCCATGTTAAACATGCAAAGATTTTTTTTTACTCATAAATCAAAAACCTCTATTCTAAAAGCTCATTATAAAATCCCCTGGGAGCCCATGGCAAATTAGCCTTCCGGGTTGGCCTACAAATTGAGAGCTCTATTATTGTGCCACCATCATTTGCAGGTATGTTCCCCCAGAACAAGCCAAGGTGATAGCTTCTGTGCAGGCTTCAATATCTGGTTCATCTGCTAGCAGTACCAGTAGCACCCCAGAGGTTCTTCCCCAGCCCCTCAAAACCCTGCATCTTACCAAGACTCCATCTAACCAGGTAACTACGCACAATCACCTATACATTTGTACTTTAATTCGGAACCACAGAACGGTTAGTTCTTCTCCTTAAAATCAGGTTATGCCCTGCTTTTCTCTTCATGCCTTCCCCACGTTTCTCTCTCAGTCCCCAGTGAGCAGTCGTGTTCAGGCCCTGTCTGCAGGCCAGGAGAAGAAATTTGACCTCCTCTCTGACTTGGGTGGAGATATTTTTGCTGCCCCTCAAGCTCAAACTGCCAGCTCCTCAAACTTTGCTAATTTTGCACATTTTAACAGGCCCTCAGGTAACCATTAAGATTTTATTAGATTGACAGCTTTAATTTATGTATAAGCGAAGAGTATATTTAGATGCTGTGGCTGGTCACAAGTTCCTTTAATTGTTTTGCCACTATTAATCATCTTGTAGCTTTTTGTCATTCACTTAAAGGGATAGTACACCCAACAATGAAAATGTGTTTGCTCAATCTCAATTAGTTTCAAACCTTTCATCTGTGGAACACAAAATATACTTTCCTTTTTCTTTTTCTTTTTCCATACAATGACAGTTTGTGGGATCGAATGCTGTTTTGGACCCCCTGACTTTCATTATATGAATAAAAACAGATCAATTTCTACATGAGGTCAGAAAAGGAATCATTTTTGGACGAGCTATCCCTTTAAATGTCATTTCAACTCCAGTTGTGAATGAAGTCAGTCAGCTCTGTGTTTTTCTGTTGCTTGTCTACAATTATATCAGAACCATGACTTTAGACTGTCGATTTAATTTACCTCATCAGTCCTGTTCATTGATGTATTTTGTTCACCCTATGCCATTTGTAGCACAAAATAATTCCACCACAGACTTTGCCAATTTTGATTCCTTTGGAAACGCCAGTGTACCATCTCATTTTGGCACATCACCCCCCTCAAAGCCTTCCCTTCAACAACCCCACACAGGTGCCACACCCTGCCCCCATATATTGTTTATGTCCCTGTCATAGCTGTTACAGAATGTTTTTGTCTAAATTTCACCTCTGTTGCTGCTAGCTAATTTTAACAGTACTGTGCCAGTCATTTAAGGATGATAATGGGTAAAGAAATTACACTTTTCCCCTGCATCTTTTATTGATTTTAAACAAAAAAGAAAACGAAATATGATTGAAACGCAAACATCAAGTAGTGTGACAATCTTTTATTATTGTTTCTTAGGAGAAAAATATTTTAGGTCATGTGGTGCAACCAACATGCAGGGGTAAAAAAACAGAAAATTATATCCTAGAGAGGACCCCTACATACACTATATTGCCAAAAGTTTTGTGATGTCTGCCTTTTAATGCACATGAACTTTAATGTCATTCCATTCCTAATCTGTAGTGTTTCAAGGTCCCGTTCTTCGCGATTCCATCTTTCAAACTTAGTTTAGTGTGAAATGTTGCTGTTAGAGCATAAATGATACCTGTAAAATTATAAAGCTCAAAGTTCAATGCCAAGCGAGATATTTTATTTAACAGAAGTTCCCTTTCAAAGCCTAAAGCGAACGGCCGGTTTGGACTACACCCCTGCACTTCCTTGCATGAATGACGTCACTAGAACCGCTTGCTGACTAACCCTCCGCCCACAAGAACACGCAAAATAGGAGAGACGGTGTTAACATTAAGTGACATGGCATCTGACGCACAGGAGCCAATGGCACATGTCGCGACACACGCAGTGGCACTTCCGGTTCTCATTGGCATATGTCAGTGGATAGTGACATGTGTCGCGACACCCGCGGTGGCACTTCCGGTTCTCATTGGCATGTGTCACTGACACTGTCACGAAACGCTGACACTGGCAGTGACACTGAGTCGCGGAACATGTCGCTGTATGTGACACTCACTGGCAGATGAGCTGAACAACTATACTCACGTAATTGTGGCACAAAAGCCAAAATAAATATCCTATTTTTGTGACTTTTTTCCCCTCTTAAATAAATGTTAATCTTACTTGTTAAATTTAGTAATATGTGTTAGTTTGTGACAAGCAGTATCTGAGTGGCATGTGCCACTGAATGATTTATGCAATGCCAATATTGGTGCCAATGTTGTTGATCACGCAAACTGCACGTCCTAGAAAACACGTACAAACCATCATAAGTCATTACAAGCATCCGTTACTGTAGTAAAGCTTTAATTTTGCATCATGCTGCACGCTCTCCTCTAGGTGTCAGTATAGCCAGCGCAAAGATACACCATAACTTAAGACAGTTGAGGAACATCAACTGGTGGTGCATTTGACATTTTGTTTGCAAGTTTGATGGTAGCAAAAACAGTATCTGATAGTATCAGAGTATGATATGTTAAGGCAAATTTGTAAATACTTTATCAATTTTATTTTTTGCATACTTAGGCCTACTCAGTCATGGCTTTAATATTTCACAACTAATTTTATGGAATTATGTAATGAGAAATAAACACAACTTTAAAAATGTGAACGCATTCCTTCTGGAGTTCCCTAAACGTCACACCATGGCAGACAGCAGCATGTGTAGGCAACTGGACGTGACACAACCCTATGGACACAATACACAGCGACATGTTCCGTGACAGTGTCAGTGACACATGCCACTATCCACTGACACATGCCACACATTCTAGTGACACATGCCATTATCCACTGATGTTAATGTTAATTAATTAACGTTAATGTTCCTCAACTGTCTTAAGTTATGGTGTATCTTTGCGCTGGCTATACTGACACCTAGAGGAGAGCGTGCAGCATGATGCAAAATTAAAGCTTTACTACAGTAACAGATGCTTGTAATGACTTATGATGGTTTGTACGTGTTTTCTAGGACGTGCAGTTTGCGTGATCAACAACATTGGCACCAATATTGGCATTGCATAAATCATTCAGTGGCACATGCCACTCAGATACTGCTTGTCACAAACTAACACATATTACTAAATTTAACAAGTAAGATTAACATTTATTTAAGAGGGGTAAAAAGTCACGAAAATAGGATATTTATTTTGGCTTTTGTGCCACAATTACGTGAGTATAGTTGTTCAGCTCATCTGCCAGTGAGTGTCACATACAGCGACATGTTCCGCGACTCAGTGTCACTGCCAGTGTCAGCGTTTCGTGACAGTGTCAGTGACACATGCCAATGAGAACCGGAAGTGCCACCGCGGGTGTCGCGACACATGTCACTATCCACTGACATATGCCAATGAGAACCGGAAGTGCCACCGCGGGTGTCGCGACACATGTCACTATCCACTGACATATGCCAATGAGAACCGGAAGTGCCACTGCGTGTGTCGCGACATGTGCCATTGGCTCCTGTGCGTCAGATGCCATGTCACTTAATGTTAATACTGCTACTGCAAAATAGGGAGCGTGGTCTTGTTGCTCTCCCACGTGGAGAAGAGCGCGCATTCAGCGCTTGCATCTCCCCGTTAAGGTAAAAGGCGGGACCTTTCCGGGCAAAGTGTGCTAAGCTGCTGTCCAATCACAACACGGGAAGCGCTGGCCCAATCAGAACTCGTTACGTGTTTCTGAAGGAGGGACTTCATAGAACAAGGAAATCATCAGGCCGTTTTTAGGACAGAGGAAACAGCGCTGTACAGATACGTCAATTGTGTGAAAAATACTGTTTTTTACACACGAAACATGAACTCATGTTATATTGCACACTGTAAACATAATCAAAGCTTCGAAAACACGCGAAGAACGGGACCTTTAATATGGAGATGGCCCACCCTTTGCAGCTATAAGAGCTTTATTTTAATAATAATAATAATAATAATGCTTGCCCATTCAAATCAGAACTGCCCCTACATTACCCATTTTTAAATAGTGTTTTTTTTTTTTTATCTGGCTTACATTCTATGATTTGATACCTTACTTTACTGATACCTTACCTTACTTATTTTATGCTCTTTTTTTTCCACTTGTGACTTTGTGCCTGCCTGAATGTATATTTAATGGTTATGTTTGTTACTTTTTAATTGAATTAATACAATAAGGGCCAGATTTACTAAACAGGGCAAATTAGCGTGACAGCGCAATTCCAAAAGGATCTACCGACTGTTCATGATCCACTGATAACGTCAAATTAAACAACACAGACGCAGCCGGATAATGTCCATTATGACTGACCAAGAGCAGCCCAAATTAGCATTTGGTTTAAGACGTGCTTTTTTGGGAGCGGTAAATAAGGACACAAATACCAGTAAATTGATGAGTGCAAACCTTAGTAAATAGCCTTGCATGTTTCATTACACTCTCCTCCCATAAATTTTGCGTCTGAAAGGGGAACTCCTACAAATGCACATAAGGCCGCAAAAATAACGCTGTCCACTCATTTTCAGCGCTAATTGTTCACTGCGTGTCTTCAGTAAATCCTGTCAGTAGTTTTTTTTTAAACACCAAAAGAGGTTTTGCGCTGATGCAAGCTGTTGGTAAATCTGGTACTAAGTCTTGAATAAATGGGTATACATATAAGCTATACCTTAATTTATGCGATTCAGGAGGAGGCATATCCATTCCTCCACTACCCAGTATGGCCCCTGCCCCGCCTCAGAGCAGTTTATCGAGAGGGGACCGTTACGCTGCCCTAGCTGAGCTTGACAGTGTCCTCAGTTCCACCGTTACTAGCGGGAGCGCACAAGGGTGAGAAATCACTGCATAACTTATCTACTCTGCACAATCCACCTGGCTTTTTAGGCTGTTCATGCAAATGTTTTTGTGTGTTCTTGCACTATAAAAGTGTTTATGGAGGTGTCCCAGGAGCTGCTGCACCCCCAGCTCAGCCAGGACTACCCAACATGCAACAGGGTTTTGCAGGTGGAACTCTTAAGATTCGTTTAAGCAAGTTTTAACATGAAAGTCTTTAAAACTGACTCAACCCTTATTATCGTGCAGCTGCTCCCTCCACAAACCCATTTGTGGCTGCTGGGATGGTTCAGGAGCCCATATCTACAAATCCATTCCAAACCAATGGAAGAGCAGCCGCCTCAGGTAAAACCTAGCTTTGGTCGAGATCAGCATGCTTGTTATGTGTGTGTCCATTCAAGGAATGAGCAGATGAAACATGCTACTCCTCCTCTGGTCTCCTTTTATTTACTTTAGCCTCATTTGGCACTGGCTCCATGAGCATGCCAGCTGGCTTTGGGAACTCAACCAGTTACTGCCTGCCAACCAGTTTTAGTGGGACCTTCCAGCAGCAATTCCCTGGCCAAGGTCCCTTTCCCCCACCTGCAGCCTACCACCAACAGCCCAATGGTATGTGAGACTATATTTGTGTTTTCGTGAGTGTGAGATGGCCCAAACCCCCAGTGGCTTATGACTTTTTTTTTTTTTGCATACTATTATAAGTCATGAGGCTGTGTTTGTATTGTATTAAGCATCAGCTTTTTCTGCTTTGATGTGAGTTTTGGTGTTGCATGTGTTGGAGTAGCAGGTTCAGTTCTTTAGCACTGAGGTCAGTTTTTAATGTAACGCACCAGTTCCATGGGTTTTCTTCATTTATGGTCCTCCTCAGGGGGGTTTCCAGCCTACGGACAGGCCAAACCTATGGGCAACTATGGGCAGCCGGCCACAGGACCTGGGATCTCTAGCAACCCATTCATGGTAAGCAAGCTGATGACTATGAGGTAAACACAAAGTATGAAGGATATTATTTATTTATATTGCTCTGAAGCCCCCCTCTGGTGTTTCTGCTTTAATTACGACAAAGCAGCTTGTTCCTAGCCTGGATGCCAGCCGAACTTAGCCCCGCCCACAAAAAGTTTAGTTCGGGCAATTCGGTCTGGCCTCGCTCCATAGAGGAGTGATTGTCTCCGAACAGAAACTGTTCGGACCAATGAGATCATCAGGGCGGGCTTTAGACGATGACGGACAGATGATCAACAGTAACGTAATCATGCACGTCATCAAAGGGGCTTGGATTATATTTGTTCAAATCTTAAACAGAGAGCTTGTTTGGATATGCATTCACCTTCACAATTTCTCTCAAAAATGATGATCATGTTGGGTAAGTAAGTATTTTTTTACAACACCGTCAAAGATTGTTTATACAGGAAAAACTAGGAAGTGTGCCATCCACAAAACAAGTTCAAACACTGCTTTAATACAGACCCAAATACAGATTTAGATCTGATTAGTCAGCTATAGATATGCAAATCTGCATCTTCATGCAGGGGAACCTTGCAGCTCAGGCACCTTTTTTTGCTCTTTTACTGTAATTATGTATTGATTGACAAATCCTGCACATCCCTCACTTGGCAAAATATATACATTTTTTATTGGCAACATTTCGGTCTCATGACCTTCATCAGGCTTATACAAATCATATTACTATAATATGTATCTGTATGATTCATATTATACAATATTAATATATAATATGAATCATATTACTTTCCATCACATTTAAAATGATAACATGACCAATCACTGCAGAGGACCATTGATTAGCAATCAAGCTCAATGATTAAATATATCATAATGATGTAATGATGTATAACATTTCATCTTAACACGCTTCTAATACCAACCAGGGTATGTGATTTTTGTGTACAACCTTTTTCAGGTATTCCTACATTTCACACACAAATCCATGCATATGCACGTTTAGTGAATGAGACCTATTGTTTACTTGGAACATTTTACATCTAGTTTGTTTGGTGTAACTGATTCAGAATCAAGTGTTTTTCTACCTTAGTTAGGTTTGTTTAGTATTAAGGAATGTCACCGATCCTACTCCCCCTCAGAAAGAAATTAAAGGAAAAAGAGTTCAACGCTTAGCCTGACAAGCCAGACCCACATCAAGATGTTTGGTCTGGAAACTCACCATTGACAGGGTTCAATCCGAGGGGCGGGATAAACGGTTGTCTTTTCAAACTCTTTCTGCACGGCGTACATGCAGTTGGATAGCGCTACAACCAAACAGAACAACTAAGGTGAAGCAGAGCACGTTGAAAGATCAAACTTTAGCCGTATCCGGTCGGCAAAACTCTGAACACATCTTCCCTTCTTAAGAAAGACTTCAGTGCCGTTCTTTTCTCAGATAAAAGCTTAACTCCAAGTCTTCCAGAGTCACAGTCAAAGCTGATTTGAAAGACGTTCACCAGTTTCTGTGTTTACTAGAAGCACGCAAGCGCAACTCTGCAATCATTATGTTAAGCCCCGCCCACTGACTCTATACACGATGTGATTGGCCCAATATAAACACATATCATAAGTGTACTATAATGTTTTGGGGTGAGACAAAAACACGGTTTGGAAAATGGATTCATGCTGTACATTCTCATTAGATAATATTTTGTGAATCTTTACCACAAAAAAGTTACAGACAGCAGCTTTAAACATGCATATTATCTTCTCAAGTCTTCTTATCCATAATTATCATGATTATTTGAAGTAGAATTAACTTGATATAACTTAATATTGCTTTTGAGAAGTATCGGTACTTCTAATGTGCTACTAAATCTGCAATGTGTTTTTGTTTGGAAAAATGATCAAACCTTCACAACAATGTTTTTTTTCCACTCCAGTGCTTACGTTTGTCTTCTCTTGTGGTCTTCTCTTAAGGGTGGAGGCCCGGCGGGACCGTACCCAACAGGAGGTTCCTCCACAAATCCCTTCCTCTAAAGCGCTTTCCCGCCACATTTCAGCAACATCATGCACACATTCCGCATCACCAATGCTCTAAAACATTGTCTTCAAGGATCTGAAAGTATTCAGATTTTATATTTACTGCACTGAGTCTTTGACATTTCTAGAGAAAGAGCTGTGGATACGCAGGTGATGGTCTTCCCTACCCATCGGTGTATTCTGGACAAAAATCCACGATTGTCCCTCCTCATTTATGCCTTCAGCTCAATAAGTAATGTTTTATGCCTAGAAAGTAAGCTCCTTGTGCATATCAGCATTTGTAATCCTTTTAAAAACATGTTATTCACAAAGGAAACTGACGGAACAGCAGAACACAATGGTGTCTAGGGGTGCTGCGATTAGCTGTACAAACAACTTCAGTTTGTCCTTAGCACGTGCTCTTGCAGAAATGTTTCGTTCAGTTGAGGCGAAAACACGTTGTGAGGAATAGACGTCACAAATCGCCTCAAGAAAACATGGTTTGGATTAAAACCTGACACCTATTGTGAAGGCAGTGGAGCTCAGCACAAGATAAAGCAGGTGTCTACAGCACAAAAGGGCCGAGTAGATGTAAGTGGTAGAGTACGCTTTTCTATGATCTTCCCTCGGGGTCTCTATAGCCGATCCTTGGGAAATTGGCAGGTCTGACCTGCAGTGTTCTCCGTCGATGGATTTTTGACCACATCAAAAGTTACCATTACAGGAATACAAGTTAATGTGTACATATATAAATATATGTATAAAATATTAAATGATTTTTAACTACTGTGTTATATGCGCCTGTTTGTGTGTTTTTCTTATTTTAGTTTTTTTAAACACATCATTGAGCAAAGCCACAGTTTTTAGTTCTCAGTTGCAGATGATATATGTATGACATATGAATAATTCGAGGAAATTAATCAACAAAAAAATTTATAGTCAAGTTATTACAATATTATCTCCCATCCTAACATTAGACACTTTATTAAGTGGCATACATTATAGTGTAGAAAAGGGTTCTTTAGATCCTTAAAATTGATGTTTTGGGAAACTAAAATGGTTCTCATGTAAATAATGTAAAAAAACAAACATGTAAATAGTATCAAAGAAAGAGAACAGTTTAATTATAAAAATATATTCATTATAAGTATTGGAGCAATTCATAAACAGATAAAATAACTAAAAAATGATCATACAGGCTCTGACACCCTTTTTTCAGTTTTCTTTAATTCATTGATCTACCTTATAATTAGAATATTAATGATCAAGGAGGTTCATTATTTCTTTAAAAAAAATTCTGTTAAAGCTCCCAGACGAAATAACCTCCATCATACGTTTTGTCGAACTTTTTGTTTTATACAGTGGCAGTGGATACATAAATTATTCAAGCATTCGTTTTTCATATATGTTGCTGCCGTATATTGTCGCATTTAATCTTAATGCCCCATATAAGTTACACCAGAAAACTGATTTGATATTTGCAAATATATACATTACACTGACATGAGTATTCAAACCCTTTGTTATGACAAGTGTGGAGCAGACGATGAGCACAGCCTGTCACTACTGAATAACAGTAATCTAATCTGTTCCAGATGGACATAGATTGATTCAAAATAACCAGCTTCCGTTGGCACGCGACAGCGACGTTTTTCACGAATATTCATGTAAAAGAGAAAATCGTCCATTTAGTAGGAGCAGCATGCAGCCACTTATCGGATGTGCTGGGACATATGGCGATGCTTAGTAGTGTGAAATCAAGTTTTTTTTTTTTTTTTTTTTTTTCAAAAATATAAATTTAAGATACAAATGTTTCACATATAAATTATTTGTGTAAAATCCTGTGAAATCACGCTGATATGATTTCCTCTGGAGATGATGACGGCATGACGCAGACAGCGGAGTCTCTGTTGTCCTGGTAACGCGACAACCGTCGGTATCCGGGAATGGCGAGCTTGCTGGGAGAAACTCTTTTTGAGCTCAGTGGACAAGGTCCTGCACCAATGAAGGACTATTTCCACTTTGCAATTACACCGACTGAGGTTTGTCGAGTTTTATTTTTGTTATTTTTTTATATAAACACCAATGCCTTACTCTTGAGGCAGCTTTATGACCAAAAGTTTGTTTGTTTATCTCTTCTCTTCATCTTACGTTAGATCCAACCGCAATTCAACATTTTACACTCATATTACTAATGGAATCAAATTAGTTCAATTAAATTAACACATTTGTGTCTTCGTCAGGTCCGAAATTGAAGACTTTTGGCTGTAAAACATTTTGCGCATGCATAACTTATAGATCTGAGCCTAGAGTAAATGGTTGTAACGTATAATTCATGAATGGTTATTACAAAAGCACTTCAAAAAAATGAATGTAAAAAAATTAAGTTACGTTTTCTGTAAAGCAAATGCACTGAACTAAACAATATTTCCAAATTTGAAAAATTGAGCCCACTAAAAAGTTTTACAATATCAGAGTTTAATCTTTTAAATGATAAAAACACTCACAGTTAACAAGCTATAGCTGTAATGATCACTGAAGTGTAAAAGAAAATGCTGACTATGCATCTTGGGGGTGGGGGGAGTAGGTCTTTATCTGTTTTATTGTAGACTATTATCTATCATAATTAGGCATATCCTTCACTGCAGGTTATTTGGAGCTGGTGGAAGATTTCTTTGAGATCAGACTGCAGGAACACACCACCAGGACAACTGAGAGAATCACATGAAGACTTTTTAGAGGACGACCGTCTGCAAAGTAAGTTATTCAGCAACTTTCTTTGTGCTTTCTTACATTTTTCAAGTATAAACTTTATCAGTGTTTTTCTTTGGAAAACTTTTACATAATATATAATGTCATACTTTTTACTGTAGTACATTTAATAAATAAAAGTTGTTCATTTTTTAACCTTTAACTCTTAATCACATTAAATATATAGTACTTTCTTTCTTGTACTCAAGTAATTTGAATTACTTTTACTTAAGTAAAAGTGTACAGCTCTACATTTTTTATGTAATTAAGTATTAAATTATATTCAATATGAAACGCGGTGCAGTAAAAAGTACAATCTTATGTTTGGAATGTTATGACCGATAAAGTACATACTTTAAAGTAAACATACTCCATTACTGTCAGCCTCTGACTATTTTAGACATACACTTCATATTTTAATAAAGTGTGTAAAGTCTCTTAATGTAGCCAGTTTCTCATTTAATGACAACCTGGTCTATCTCCTCCAGATCAAGTGGCCTTGGTATTTGGTCCTCACATCTTGCAGTACTCCAAAAACTTGTGCCAAGGCCACTATGATTACATTGCCCGTCTCCCTGATGCCTTACTTTTCACAATCATGGCACATTTAGACCTTGAAGACATTTCAGGTCTTTCACGCACCTGCCGTAAGTTTAGAGAGGTAAGGTCTATTGTAATCCCATTGTATTTTAAAATGTCATTGAACCAAACCAAGTGGAATTCATTTTAAATAATATAGCTCAAGCATACTTGAGACAAATATTTCACATAAAATGTTTTAAACTAGCTATACATTTGAAATTACTGTTTGTATGTAGGTTAAATGGTTACATTGAAGTGTGCTTTCTGATTTTTTTCCCCATTCCAGCTTTGTAACTCCGAGGAGTTCTGGGAGCAGACAGTAAGGAAGCATTGTGACACTGTGACTCCAACAGTGGAAGCTTTAGCTAAGGAGGTTGGCTGGAGGACAATTTTCTTCACTAACAAGCTGCAGCTGCAGATGCATATTAGCCGCAGGAAGCAGAAGGAGAATCAGGCCTGTGAGGATAAAAATGAGCCAAGTTCCTCTTCTGTTCCTTTGGAGTAAATGTCTTAAGACCCTATTCAAAGTCTGATTGAGACTTTCTTTCTCAGAACACCATTTTTGCTTGTTTTAAGATTCCCTGTTGAAGGAAGTCTGCACATTGACTTTGTTGTACGTCTGACAAACTATTTGCTTAAATCTAAATGTCTTTGAGCCAAAGACAAGTTGAGACGAAAAAAACTAACAGAACAAATGTACTTTACATTTCACAACTTGCAAGTCAAACTTATAATAACTAATTTCATTATTGTCATAATGTCATAATTATGACATTATTTGTAGTTTTTTCAATACATATCCAAATAGATTTTACCAGCATGCAAGTTTTATTTACTTATTTACCAGACATAATTAAAAAAGTCCACAGTTCCAACAGTATTGTCCTGTTCATATGCCAATTTTTGTGAAGAGGAACCTAATGTTTATAATATAGAAACATTGAATGTTATATTATTTGCAAAAACATCTTTGTTTTGTTCGTTAAAAATAAATATTGCAATTCTATAATAAAATATTTTAAGTTCTCTCCCCCCCCCTACATCTTCATTCATTTATTTAGTAAAAACCCTGGAATAAAAATACTATATAGCCCAGTTTCTTAAGAAAAACAAATTCCAATCCAGTTATTTCACAGCTCAACTCTCTTGCTGGATTCCTTTTAGCCATAACATTATAACCATGGTGATTAATAAAACCTGGCAACGCCAATAACATCTCAAATATTCAGTCACGGGAGAAGTGCCAAATTATCATCTTAGCTCTGCTTCATCGTTTGTTAAATAAAGTATGCTTGAGATAACGAGACTTGCGTTATTTATGAGCATGTGGTTAAAACACACCCCCAGACGCTCAGTAGATTACTGTTGCATGGCATTGTGTCACAACACAGAAAAAGCCATGGATGGGGGAGGATGTTAGAAACCTGAGATGCTGTGACTAGACCGCTGGCTGCAGGTGAGAATCACTCAAGCAATTTGTATCCGTGAACAAGCATTGACTAAAGACTACGGGAAAGGCCTAAACAGGCAAGAGTGTTCATTTTGGATCCAAACAAAATCTGAGGAAGCGAGGGGACTCTGAGATTGAATGTGATTTATTAATAAAGCTTGAACAAGTGAAAGCCCAAAAATGACAAACACCAGTGATGAAACAGGTGAGTGGATTTCTAGTTTTTTCACTCTGCAATTATGCTGTCCAGAATTGTGTATTTGTCTGATGTCTGTAGAGTTTCTTAAATACAACATGGCCATCTGCTCCGGCCATATTCATGGCCCTATTCTCATTCTCTCATTGTTTTTTGTCTTTTGCCTCAGGACTCGCCAGCTCCAGTCTAGCAGAAAGCAATAGGATTTTGGAGACCGTTAAAGCGTTTGTCCACTTTGGAGCTTTCATTGTCACTGGTCTCTTCACCTGCCTCATCATAGCAACAGTGCGGCACAGCCAGGAGCTTCGTCAGAACCCTCGTTACATCCTCCTGTGTCAGCATTGTGTCTGTGTGTGCGGATTCAACATCATGGGTGCAGCAGTGCACAGTCTTCGCAGCCTGCGTTGGCCAATTTCTCGGATCACCTGCTGGATCCTCTTTGACTTGCAGGTGGTGATGGCACGGGGTTTGATGATCACCCTCACGCTAATGTCCATCAGCACCTGTCTGTCTATTTGCATGCCGCTCCGTTACCCCCTTCTGGTCCAGCGCTTCCACCGCTGGGTCATGCTGGTGGCTTGCGTTCTCGCCCTGCTCAACCCCGTAGTCTTCACCATCCTAGCCTGTGTGCGCTCTCCGTGGGACCACGTGGTTGGGCTGGATACTGAGTGCTCTACGGCTTTGGAAGGCATGGCTTGCATTGCCAGCGCTTTAGCGTTGCTGTTATTGCTGGTGCTGCTCATCATCGCAAGCTACGTGGCGATTTACCTGGAAGGTAGACGTGCTGGCCATTTCACTCGATCCAACAGTAAAGGCCGCCGCACCATTCTCATCCACAGCCTGCAGATAAACCTGCACCTCCTGCCCTCCGTCATCATCATCTCACGGCATAAGGAGACGCTCCCTGTGGCACTGACGATTTTTGTCATCTTCAGCTTTGCGCAGTCCCTGAGCCCTGTGGTGTTCGGCCTGCGCTGCAAAGAGCTCTACAAGGAGATGCTGCATTTCCTGCCAATGTTCTGGGGAACATGTAATGCCTGTGGGCACATTGGCAGTATGGACAACAGCAGTACTGGGACAATAACCAGTGCAGAGACCGGAGCCAGTATAGAGACCAATACCTCCACCTGCATGGCGACCATCTCCCCATCTGCCATTATCACAGAATGTGAGGGTGAGAAAGAGAGACTGGGTTTCTTAGAGTTAACTGTGTAAGTTAGAAACAAGTTGGACAAGTTCTCAACAGTGTTAAAAGATAATTGGCAATTTCTAAATCCTAGAGACAGTGGGGAGAGAGATTAGGGAGGTTGAGAAAAAAAAATTGATTATCATATTTTTATTCAGCAAGGACGCATTAAATTGTGCATTGACGCATCAAAAGTATCAGTAAAAACTTTTATAGGATTACAAAAATGCTGGGGAAAAAATGATCACAATCTCCACAAAAATATTAAGTAGCACAACTGTTTTCATTGATGATGATGATTATGATGATGATAATAATAATAATAATAAATGAGTATCATCTGACACTGAAGTCTGGAAGCTGCTGAAAAAACAGCATTGTCATCATAGGAATAAATTACATTTTAAAATATATTAAAATAGCTAATATGTTAAAATAACAGTTATTTAAAATTGAAATAATATTTCACAGTTAATATGTATGTTTTATCAAATATATGCAGCCTTGGTGAGCAAAAAACGTATTTAAATATAGTATACATGACACTACATGAAGGTTTTTTTAGTCATAAAGTTTTATTATGACCATCATGAATATGTCTTTGAATGGGCGCAGCCCTCGCTCTTAAAGGGTTACTTCACAATTCCACTTTATCAGTAGAAACCCTGGAGTATTGGTAGTTCGTCTTTTTGTGTCCTCGCCTGAATTTCTGTTGAACAAGTCACGCTGAGAATTAAATTATTACTTTTGCATATAATTGTGTTGTACAGTTGTGTTTGAATGGGACGCTGCTAAGCTAGTATGTATTTAAGCCTTAAATACTGGAGTTTGATCTCTGTGTTCAAATAATATACATTCTAGAAATACTCATTCAAATGATTGTATTCTTAGGTTATTTCAAGCCACGTGGGTAACATTTGTAAAACAATAAGTTTAGTTTGTTACATGATAAACAGATGCCTAGGTTTAAAGGGATGGTTAACCCAAAAATGAAAATGTGATGTTCATCTGCTTACCGGCAGAACATCCAAGATGTAGGTGTGTTCGTTTCTTCAGTAGAACACAACTGAAGATTTTTAACACCAACCGTTTTTCGTAAAATTCATGTCAATGGGGTGTATTTCTATGAGAGTCACTATTAGAGCAAAAAACACAGACATACGAATCCATATTAAACCCTGTGGCTCGTGGTGACACATTGATGTCTTAAGACACGAAACGATCTGTTTTTTTTTTTTTTTACCTCATATCAGGCGAATCTCATCTAGTATGCCCAATGCCATTAATTCCGTCAAGTAAGGTCAAAAACCCGGCGTGATCATATAGAGTCCTCATTAGAGATAGAGAGAGATAGATAGTCTTTAATGTCATTACATTTGCAAGTACCACACAACGAAATTTGTTTGGAGCAAGCTCTGGGCCTGAACTTGTGTTGTAGGATGTTAGCCATAACTTGAGAT
The DNA here is from genome assembly GCF_024679245.1 of Pseudorasbora parva. NCBI lineage: Eukaryota > Metazoa > Chordata > Actinopteri > Cypriniformes > Gobionidae > Pseudorasbora > Pseudorasbora parva. Next base: position 13,260,843 of record NC_090180.1, read on the forward strand.
GTTTACAAGTTCAGTTCTGTGTCCTTGAAGGAACGATAGCAAGACCCAGCTGTCAAAATGGCCTCCCAACCGATAGCAATAGGGAGAAGGTGCCAGTAAAAGCAATATTTTAATCCATTTAGTTGATCTTCGGTCATTTGTCCAGATCATAATCAATCAGTCAGTCCCTGATCCTCAGTGTCACTGGCGTGCGTCCGGTTCATGGAGTGACTATGATATTTCATCCAGTTTCATACTCATAAAGCCTAACGGTTCACCAGTCTGATCCTCGATGGCGTCCACACTTTTCTGCACCTCCACAGTCCGTGCTGGGATGTTACGGTTCAGTTCATCGATTTCTGTGTCACTCTCTGATCTAATACCTTCAGTCGGTCACGCACATCCCTGAAGCACCCTTTAATTTCCACAGACAGCAGCTGTCTTATAAATCTTTAATCCTAAGGCCAAGGAATAGGGACCCTGCTATCAAAATTCCAAAAGTGCCTGCTTGGATCGGTCAAATGAGGCATCTATGTAAATATATGATCGCGCCAGGTTTTTGACCTTACTTAATGGAAGTAATGGCATTGGGAATACTATGAGATTTGTTTTTTACTGTCATAGTGGCTCTCATAGAAAACACCCCATTGACATGCATTATAAGAGCAATGGTTGGAGTTAAAAAACTTCATTTGTGTTCTACTAAAAAAAAAACACACCTACATCTTGTAAGCAGATAAACATAATTTTTTTCATTTTTGGGTGAACTAACCCTTTAATATATATATATATATATATATATATATATATATATATATATATATATATATATATATATATATATATATATATATATATATATATATATATATATTACAATAAATGTAAAAATAAAAAAAATAATGTCTGGTGTAAACTGATGTGATATGATTTAATGTAATTGTTTAATGGTGCTGCTTTAATTTTAAGTAATAACTTATTAATTTATTTTTAACACTCAGCATGGCAAGACATCACATGGAGGACCCTTTTCACATTTTCGGTGTTCTTAAAAAAGTGTAAGTTGTTAGACAACAGCTAATTTATGTGTTTCCATTTGTGCCAATAGCAAAATAAAAAAAATCCACAATAGTTTTCCATGACTTTGTAAGATGGAAAAAAATATTGAGAGATTGATTACGGCAGTCAGAAGAGAGAATGATGTGAAATTTGCCATTATTCCCTCATCGTTGTTTTGTGTGTGTGTGTGTGTGTGTGTGTGTGTGTGTGTGTGTGTGTGTGTGTGTGTGTGTGTGTGTGTGTGTGTGTGTGTGTGTGTGTGTGTGTGTGTGTGTGTGTGTGTGTGTGTGTGTGTGTGTGTGTGTATTGAAAACCACATTTAATTTCCAAATTTACTCAGACCGGTCATAAAGCGTAACGGTTCACCAGTCTGACCCCCAATGGTGTCCACTCTTTTCTTCACCTTCACAGTCCGTGCTGGGATGTTACGTTCAGTTCATCGAAAAAGTTCTACCAGATTTAATTTCTGTGAATTGATGCAATTTAATTTACAGAAATTCAATTTGGCCAACTGAAAAATTATATACATATATATAATGTTAACATGTAGCAACAACAACATTCAAGCTTGACTTGCCTCTGCATCTGTAATCCTCCCCATGTCAGTATGTTGTGTATATTAACAAGTGCTTTGACTTTCCATTGTCTTTCTGATCCTCTTTGCTTCGTCATCAAATGTAAACAACACATCAATCACTGTTCAGTTTTCTGTTTGTATTCTTGTCCCTGTAATGGCTACTTTCAAAGTTAACACACACATCTTTGTGTTAAAAAAATGTTTTCAGCTTATTCTATTTTGAACTTGCCCTAGAACATTATTTAGATATGACATATTGTGATTTACTATTTAATATGGTGTTAAATTGTATTGTTCTTTGTTGTTGTGTGATCCCTATATTTAATAGGATGTGGTACATTTTAAATACAACATTACAACATGACATTTGCTGATTTGAAATTTGTATTACTTAACATGAACTAACAATGAGCAATACATTTGATATATATATATATATATATATATATATATATATATATATATATATATATATATATATATATATATATATATATATATATATATATATATATATATATATATATATATATATATATATATATTAATGTAGGTTATTAAAAATACAGTTGTTTGTTCATGTTAGTTCTCAGTGATTTAAAAATGCTGTACAAATATTCTTAATTCTTAGTTTGTTAACTAAAGTTCAACTGTTTTTTGAAACCTTATTGTAGTGTTGCCGAAAAGTTTGATCAATATTTAGTATTTGAAATGTCCTCTCTGATCTTACCTCATTTGTAAAACTTTATACTCATAAACCCTTCAACCTTTACACACTTAAAACAAAAAATGTCTGATTCGTACTGATTCCTGTCAGTAAAGCCACAAAGCATCTGCCAAGAACATTTTGTAATGTTCATTGGTTCATTGTGACTGGACATAATGTGTGATTTGAGCTCTAGTAGTCATTTTCCACCCTTTAGTTTTTGCAGGTGTTAATTCTCATTATCAAATGCCATTGTTATTAATAATGTCTCATCAGCAGAACAGAACATGGATTTGTAAAGACACCTCTTCTTCGCATTACAGATGTACAGGAGGCATTATTAATGGAGACTTGTGCATTTAATATTCATTTATACAACTCAAATACTATATAAAGTTTTCCAAAACTATAGTTAATTAGAAGAAAATATACAACTTTAGTTTCTTGCAAGATGTCTTTTTTCGCACCCGTACTGGAGTGTGGTTTCAGGCTGTGTGATGCTCTACATGCTCTGACTGAAAATGATCCCTGGTTGACTATTGCATCTCCATAAAATACCTGTATATTTAAGAGTATGTGTCTATTCCTCACCATATTTAACACCATGTTTAATATTTAACACCAGGTGCATCACATCGGACTAACCTTTGTAGCCATCAATAGGACCTCATTAGCATATTGTGCCTCAAATATAGTCCACCTGGGAAATGTGATAGGTGATGGGAAGTCAGTGATTATAATGAATTATTTCATATAGTTAAAAAAACATTAAAGCAGGATATTTACAGGAAAAAACCCTGTTACTTTTTAAAGTAATGAACAATGAATTACTTTTAAATTTCTTTAAAAAAAAGTAATAAGTAAGAAAGTTACTTGTTTTCCCATGCATTGACTGATGTTGCATACGTGGTGTTATATGACACATGTCCGTCTGTATACTCGTCTGTAGACCCGTCTTCATAACCGTCCAGAAACAGTCTATGTTTAACCAGTATGTGAGTAATCTATTAAAGTGTTGTTTACTAAATTCCTGTTCCTAGTCCTTCATCTTCTAGAGTTGTGATCACCACAGGTGCCTGACAGATCGACGGACCAAACTAAAGCAAACAAAAAGATCGACGTTCTGTGTTTGTAGGAGTTCATTTGTGTTTTCGTGTTCAGTGTTTTATTTTCCGGTTTCCCCCTGGGTGTACCATGGACCATCCAGCAGTCAGGCTCATGTGCCATGATCGACACAGCGGCACCTTTGGGTTAGTCCAGACGAGGCGAGAAAAAAGGAGATAGAGATGAGAGAGGGAAAACATTTTTGGTCTGATTCCCAGACACTGCTATTCAAAGGACAACTTCGGTGAATTTTTACATTTATCTTGATCGTTATATCTTTGTGAATACAGTCTATAGAAGAAAAAAAACGAACCGGATTGGTGCTTGCAACACAGAGTTATTACAGTTAATGCCCAGGGCCCCCCCTCAGTTAAAACGGCAGCTTTGAGGGCATAACGTAAAGGGTGTCTTTGTGCCTCTTAACAGACACAAAATGCAATTGAAATGTCTGTCCAACATGAACAGGGCCCTTACATGACAACGAGATGCCATGCCACTTAGCCATTGTTTAATTTCACCTGTTTTAGACAGCTAGCGGAATCTCGCGCTGAAGTCCTGTGGGAACTTAGCGGTAGCTGGAACAAAGGCAGTCCAGTTGGGAAGAGCGTTATGTGTGTGTTAAGCACGATTATTTTAAATTACTGCACATCTTTCCTCAAGCCGTGTGTGCCCAAATGGAAGGATAAATAAAGTTTACATTACCTCCACAGTGGCTGCACCCGTCTTTAACCATGGAATGGCATTTTTCTTCAACCGGCCCGGCTGTGTTGTGTCTGTGCAAGTTAATCAAGTGTTCGCTGCAAATTTTTACAATTTGGAAAGGCACAAACGTGAACAATTTCTTCTTCACTCGTGAGCCCGATCGGATCATCACTCTAGTGATGTCCGGTTCACCAACGAACTGTTCTTTTTAACCAGTTCTTTTTAGTGAACCGGGCGAACCAGTTCAGCAAATCGGACTAATTTCTCTGGCTAATTTCACCACTGCCACAGCAGTGCCGTTTCCTCTGCTCCCACTTCTGGTGGCTGTCCTCTGCTTCTTGCATTTTGGGGGGGTACTCTGGGTTTGGGCCAAATTCCGAGCCCGGAGCCCTCCCCCGGACAGCACGCCAAATACGCATAATCTTTACTCTATTTAATTTGATGTAAGTGTGAACTAGTGGAAAGGAGGTAAAATTCTTGAAGAACTAAATGTTCAATTTTTTTTTATTTAGTATACAGTTAAAACATACTTCACACTGATGAAGTACATGTTGATGATATGCATTCTGGTTATGTGACATGCTAAGGCAAAGGCAACAATAACCAGTCATGGCAATGCATATGATCCAGAAGAAGCCTGTCCTCTGGATGGCGCTGTAGACAAGCCTGCATGAAATGACAGCATTCTGTGCAAAACGATAAGAGAATAAGATATTATTACTGTAAACTCAACACATGCTATATTTAACCATTTGTTCTTTGATTAACAAACTAACCTTTTGACACAGCAAATCTGGACCAGACACAGTTTATGAGGTCGTACTGGTCTTGGGATGTTGGATAATGTCCATTGACCATTGTGAAAAGAAGCACCCCCAGCGAAAACACTGTTGCAGGTTTTGCATGGTACTTGCCTGTGTCAAAATACTCTGGAGAGACGTATGGTTTTGTCCCTGAGGAAAGAGATTTTGAATAATGATAATAAATAAAAGTATTTTGACTATATACAAGATGCGATTTAGTGTTCTAATTCATTTGATTGCAATAATACATACCACGGTGGGACTTATAGGCAGAATCGCTTATGAGGTCCCCACACCCAAAGTCGATTAATTTGACCTCCAGCGTGTTCAGGTTTATTAGAAGGTTTTCCAGCTTGATGTCGCCATGAAAAACACCCCGGTAACAGCAAACACTAGCGGCACGAATAACCTGTCGCATAATGTGCTGTGCTATGTGCTCCTTGAGGACACCTCTGTTGAGATTCAGGAATCTGTGCATATCTATGCATGGCAAGGGGTGCTCCATGACCATGACGTAAAGGTTTGTGTCGTCCTGCCAGTCCAGCACCTCAATTATATTAGGACAGCTGGGAGCCCTATTGACGATGACTGTCAAAGCGATTTCTAAAGGAAGGGGTTCGGGATAAAAAGGCTAAAAGAAAAAATGATGGGTAAATTGTTGGTAATAGACAGATTTAATATTGAAAAATCATTTGTTATCTATGATTAAAATAGAAAAGGATATTATAAACTAAAAACAGTGACTAAAAAGTGAAAACGGAGAGTGCAGCCTACTTACAGTGCTGATATATTTTGTGGCTGATGTCTTTCGGACAAATTTCACTGCCACCTGAATAACAAAACAAAGAATTAACGATTAATATGTGCACAAGGGTGATTTCATTGCAGTCATGAATCCTGAACAGACATTTTGTGAAGTAGTGCAGTGAAGAAAAGAAGTAAAGAAATACCTTAAGACCATCCTTGATGCGAACCCCTTCATAAACTGAGCCAAATCCACCTTTGCCCAGCTCCCCACCGAATTTGTACAGATGGGAAATGCAATCTATTAAAAGGAAAGTAAACGTAGTTAACACAGCATAAACTGACTTTTTATTTATATGTGTTTTGTAATTAACATTTTCTAAATCTTATATTTGTATTCATATATTTATCTTATTTGTCTAATATCAAGAGACTACAAGGGATTTTTTTTAAATTAATTTGGCCCAGTAGAGGACTATTAAAGTGAACTGCAAAAAGGTACATAGTGATTAAAATTAGACTAGGTAAACCCAGCCTGATCTGCCTGCGATTTGATCTGAATTCAGTCTGGAAACCTGTCCATTAATTTCTACTGCGTCTGTTACACTTTTTCGGGAACCAATCACAGACTGGCTTATCCACCTTGCACGCTATTGGCAGGTTTAACACGATGACAGATAAGGTGGTTGCCCATCTCTTGTGGTCTGATTGGTTAAGGACTATCCAATTGCGTACAGAGTTATACAAATAATGCCAGTTGATCACGCCTCTTGTGCAGTAGATAATACAGAGCAAACTCCCAGACCAATGTTCAATTTTAAATTGAGCTTGGTTTGGTGATAGCCAGACAAGATTAAAATGATAAAAAGACTAAATAAATGTGAACGCTGTTTTGGTAAATGGCAGTAAACTTACTATTTTTCGGCACTTCTATGGGACGCTCTGCACCGCTAATGTCTCCATCTACTTTGGGACATACTGCAGCATCAATGTTCCCATCTGTTGCAGAACTCCTCGAAGAGTCAATGTCGTTTTCTGGTGCTGGACTCACTGCAGACTCAAAGCTCTCATCTGTTGGACTCTCTGTAGACTCAAAGCTCTCATATACTGTTGGACTCTCTGTAGAGTCAAAGCTCTCATATACTGTTGGACTCTCTGTTGAGTCAAAGCTCTCATATACTGTTGGACTCTCTGTAGACTCAAAGCTCTCATATACAGTTGGACTCTCTGTAGACTCAAAGCTCTCATATACAGTTGGACTCTCTGTAGACTCAAAGCTCTCATATACAGTTGGACTCTCTGCAGACTCAAAGCTCTCATATACTGTTGGACTCTCTGTAGACTCAAATCTCTCATATACAGTTGGACTCTCTGTAGACTCAAAGCTCTCATATACAGTTGGACTCTCTGTAGACTCAAAGCTCTCATATACAGTTGGACTCTCTGTAGAGTCAAAGCTCTCATATACTGTTGGACTCTCTGTAGAGTCAAAGCTCTCATATACAGTTGGACTCTCTGTAGACTCAAAGCTCTCATATACAGTTGGACTCTCTGTAGACTCAAAGCTCTCATATACTATTGGACTTTCTGTAGACTCAAAGCTCTCATATACAGTTGGACTCTCTGTAGACTCGAAGCTCTCATATACTGTTGGACTCTCTGTAGAGTCAAAGCTCTCATATACTGTTGGGCTCTCTGTAGAGTCAAAGCTCTCATATACTGTTGGACTCTCTGTAGAGTCAAAGCTCTCATATACTGTTGGGCTCTCTGTAGAGTCAAAGCTCTCATATACTGTTGGACTCTCTGTAGAGTCAAAGCTCTCATATACTGTTGGACTCTCTGTAGAGTCAAAGCTCTCATATACTGTTGGACTCTCTGTAGAGTCAAAGCTCTCATATACAGTTGGACTCTCTGTAGACTCAAAGCTCTCATATACTGTTGGACTCTCTGTAGAGTCAAAGCTCTCATATACTGTTGGACTCTCTGTAGAGTCAAAGCTCTCATATACTGTTGGACTCTCTGTAGAGTCAAAGCTCTCATATACTGTTGGACTCTCTGTAGACTCAAAGCTCTCATAAACTTTGGGACTCGCTGCAGAGATAATGTTGTTATGTGATGTGGAGTTCACCGCAGTGTCAACATTGCCATCTCCTGGAGAGTCAGTGTTGTCATCTGCTGATGGACTTACTGGCCTGTCGAGGACTGCAGGTTGCAGAAATTCTTGCTCCCGCTGAGCCTCAGCAGTGAAGACGACTTCAGAGCTACTGTTTGGTGCTTTCTGAAAATCTAGAAATTATAGAAAATATAAATAAAATATTGCAAACCCATATTAGAAGGTTACTTCATTCAGGGGCACTTTTTACTTGATATCTTGTAAAATCAAACTTCTCTAAACAATTCAATTGATATAATTGTTTCCGAGTTCAAATTCTAAAATACTGATATAGACGAGTATTGGTCTGATCTGACAATGACACCTAAGAAAAGCTATCCTCACATCATGCTAAGATTATGCTCAGAGTGTGTGTGTGTGTGTGTGTGTGGGGGGGGGGGGGGTACTCTCATACAGGATGATTTTTTTTTTTGATAAAGTAAATATGCAGAATGTTTCCTGTGATGGGTAGGTTTAGGGGCAGGGGCAGTGTAAGGGGATAGAAAATATGGTTTGTACAGTATAAAAATCATTACGCCTATGAAAGTCCCGACAAAGTTTGTGTGTGTGTGTGTGTGTGTTTATGGGTCTACATTATGGGTACAAAATATCACCACAAAGATGGAAATATCAGAAAGCCTTGTCATTGTGGGAGCATTTTGGTCCAAATTAAGAAAACATCTTATAAATCATAGTAAGTGTTTTGTTGTTGTTGTTGTTGTGTTTTTTTTTTTTTTTGTGTGTGTGTGTTTTTGACAATCTAAAAACTAATAAACACTTTTGTGATGTATACAGTTTGTACAGTGTAAGAACCATTATATTTATGGAAAGTCCCCAAAACATGAAAACACAACATGTGTGTGTGACAACTGTACATATGGTGAAATGAAGTCACTAATTGAAGAATCATACATTATCCAAAACTTGTGTCATCTAGATTTAAATAATAATGAGGGTTTTTTTGTTTTTTGTTTTTTGACAATCTAAAAACTAATAAACATTTTTGTGATGTATACAGTTTGTACAGTGTAAGAACCATTATATTTATGGAAAGTCCCCAAAACATGAAAACACAACATGTGTGTGTGTGGCAACTGTACATATGGTGAAATGAAGTCCCTAATTGAAGAATCATACATTATCCAAAACTTGTGTCATCTAGTTTTAAATAGTTAAGTGACTTTTTTTTTTTTTTTTTAGAAAACGAGTCAAATAAATGTATAGGCCAAATGTATATCATCATGGTGGTGATGCGATTTTACCATCAATACGGCTCCAGCTAGTTATCGCCAAAGTACTCTGGTACAACTTCTCAGCTTTTGCGATGTTGTACGTTTTTCTTCTAGAGTGCCACCTCCAAGACTTCTTCTTTCTCCTCGTCTCCTCTCTCCCTGCCTCCTCCTTCCTATCATCTCTCTCATCAAGCCGTTGCGGATGGTTTTCCTCCGTGATGAGTTTAAAATTGAGTAGAACACACGGTTCGAGTACTGCTCTCTTCGGACGACAAACGATTTGACCCATAATAACTGTTCAATCGTTAACACCGTTGTATCGTTGTACTTCGACCTCTGATTTCTTCGAACCAACTACAAAATGAGCAAGTGAGTTTTGCCTTTTTAAACTCAAGAGCTCTGTCACAGAATTATATTTGTGACGTCACAGTCGCTCGTGCAGAAGGGAAAGCAGCACTTTATTGTGACGTGAGTTATAGATAGTTCCAATGCAATGCTTCTGCAAGCAAAACATTTTACATTTATGTGTATAAAACTAAAAATATGTATTTTACATATTTATATTTATATTCATATTTATATATGTTTTTTTTTCCCTTTCTGTAAAGGCCATTTTTCCGATTAACAATTCAAAACAAAACATTTTCCCGAAGTAAAGAAAAATCCTTATCAATTTTTCTTATTTAATTGTTTTACATTGTAATTGCTTCCTCCTTTGTTTAGGCTATGTAATGCTCTCACTTAAAGAAGGCGTTTTCAAAACATGAGCGTGTCTAATGCAGAATGATAACCATTATATTCAGGTCGAGAAGTCTCATTCTCATCCAGGCCACAAAAGGGTAGTAATGAGCCACTGACTGCGCACGTTTCCAATTGGAATTTGCAAATACTTGTAAAAGTTGTTTTTGTAATTCATTTTTCCCCGTAATGTTTTTATTTAATGTAAAGATTATTTTTTAATTATTATTCACTTCTTTACTAAACTTTATTGCTGTTTCTCATAATAAGTAGTCCTTAGCCGATCAGTAGCCTAGTAGACTGAGGTCCTCAGTACAGTAGGCCTAATGCTGCATTCATGTGCTCTCGGAAAAAATCTCGGAGTTTCCAAGGTAAAAATTGCACATGAACACCCTCTCGTTTCAAAATTTCTCGAAAAAAGATGGCCGAACAGCCGGTGCCAGGGTGTAGTGTCTGACAAACAAACAAAAACTAAAGCTTTAAAACTATAAAGATTGACTACTGCTTGTGGATTCAGATAAAGTGTATTATGACTTGAACCATCAAGTTATCATTTAAAGGAAAAAAGAAAAAGAAAAAGAGCGTCTAATAATGCCAAAAGCAAATCAAAGACGAGGCGAGTTATCGGATACCGCGCCAGCAAACCAAACCTGCCTGGAGGGAAAGGGCGCTGGGAGCGCCGATAATACTTCAGAAATACTGAAAGAACTCAAATTATTTCGAATTGAAACGGCTGGAAACTTTGGTGTGCTGAGGAAGGAGGTGAGCGACATCAAATTAAATCTGGAAGATTTAAAATCAAGGGTGACTGACGCCGAACAGAGGATTGCGGACAACGAAGACCGTAATATGGATCTGACTAAGGTGCTGTTTAATGTGATGCGTAAACAAAAGTACCTTGAGGAGAAGTGTGAGGGTCTGGAAGGCCGTTCACGGAGAAATAATTTAAGAGTTTACTCTGTACCGGAGAAAACAGAAGGAAGTAATATGATTGAGTTTATAGAAAAGCTTATTCGTGAACAGCTTAATATCCGGGAAGAGATTTACATTGAAAGGGCGCATCGCGCCGCAGTAACAGGTGTCTCCAAGGGACGTGTCGCGGACTTTACCAGATCAATCATCGTTTGTTTCCGTAGTTTTAAGGAGAAACAACGAGTGTTACATGCTGCATGGTCACTAAAGGAAATTCGGATCAAGGATCAACGGATATATTTTGATGAGGATTACACCACCGAGGTTTTTAAAGAGCGCGCAAAATACAGGAGCGCAAGGAAACAACTCCAGGAGCGAAAAATCAAGTCTCGCATTCTCTACCCCGCAAAACTCATGCTGTTTTTGCACGATGGAAAAACAAAAATTTTTGAAAACCCACGAAAAGCAGCTGAGGGTCTAAAGGACTTTGGCGTAACAATGGAAGTTCCAAGAAAAGAGCCGGATTGGGACTCAGCGCTGCGGGCTGTAGGATGGCAGTCCCCCCGCAGTAGAAGCAAATATGCTCCCGCTGGGGAAATAACAGCCAGCGTTGAATCTCTTCGACTTTCCTTGGACAATTATGAAAAAAATGATAAGACAGATGGTGAATAAGGTATGTGGAGATTACATTGTGCCAAGCACTAATTTGTGTAACTGAGTGCAATGTCAGCAGTGTGTGAACATATCTGTACACAAGCTGAAAATTCAGAAGGATGTGTCTATGATTATGATGAACGTGATTTGGAGTTAAATTTATTTCCAAACATAAATGATACATGTAAATATTATACAGATGCAGAATTTATTAGTAATATAGAAACAGTTGGTTCATTTTCTCTTATTCATTTGAATTGTAGAAGCCTGTATTCGAATTTTAGTAAAATACATGACTATTTGAACACATTACAAAATAAATTTACTGTTATAGCCTTGTCTGAGACCTGGTTAACGGATACGAAAGGTGCGGAATTTTATTTTCATGGTTATGAATTGTTTCATGTTAATCGGATTAATAAGAGAGGAGGGGGGGTTGCTTTATATGTTAGTAGTGATCTGAAATGTAAAATAATTGAGTGTATGACTACTGCAATAGAAGATGTAATGGAATGTTTAACTGTTGAGATTGAAATGAAGAAACAGAGGAATATTGTTGTCACATGCATATATAGAACTCCAGGATCTAGCATTACAGTATTTAATAACAAGCTGGAGCAATTATTAGTTGGAATAAATGAAAATAAAGTGTCTATGATGTGTGGGGACTTCAATATAAATCTATTGAATGTGTCTAATCATACTGGTAGTTTAGATTTTCTAGATTTAATGTATAGCAGAGGCCTTTATCCTACTATTACTAGGCCTAGCCGAATAACCTCCAGTTGTGCCACATTAATTGATAACATTTTTGTAAATATATTGGAAAAAACGGTCAAAAGTGGTCTTTTGATAAATGACACAACTGATCATTTGCCGATATTTGTAACTTACTTATGTGAAGTAAAAACAAAAAAAGAAAAGTTTAGTAAAGTTATTAGGTTGAGAACTGAGGAAAGACTAAATAGATTTAGGGATGATCTTATGAAAGAACACTGGGACAATGTTTATAGTACAAATAATGTAAATAAGGCTTATGAATTATTTTTGGAAAAGTATCTATGGTTATATAATACACATTGCCCAATAAAAATATTGAATGATAAAGTAAGAGATAATAATAAACCTTGGTTAACGAAGGGTATATTGAAATCTTGTAAAAAGAAAAATAAGCTTTATCGAAATTTTGTAAAATATCGGACAGTAAATACAGAAAAAAAATATAAAGTCTATAAAAATAAGCTGACTAATATAATGAAACGTGCAAAGAAAGATTATTATACAAATTTGTTGATGGAAAACAAAAGCAATATTAAAAGAATGTGGAAAGTTTTAAGGGAGGTAATGGGCAGTAAAGTGAATCATTGTCAGCCATTACATTTAATTAATGAACAGAACGTCGAGATAAGTGGTGAAAAAATTGCTGATGAATTTAATTCTTTTTTTGTCAATGTTGGTCCAAATCTTGCCAAAACTATACCACTATCTAATGAAAACAAAAGTTGGACAGGTGAAAGCAGAGTCATGAAATCGCTTTTTATAAATAAAGTTAGTGAGAGTGAAATTATTTCCACTGTCTCCAAATTAAAAAGTAAATTTTCATGTGATAGTGATGGCTTAGATATGTATATTGTTAAAGAAACTATACATTGCATTATTAGACCATTAAAATACATAATTAATTTGTCTTTTAATATAGGTCTCTTCCCAGATAAAATGAAGGTGGCTAAAATTATTCCCATTTTTAAATCTGGTGACCGGTATAGTCTCACAAATTATAGGCCTATATCTTTGCTTTCTCAATTTTCAAAAATTCTGGAGAAGCTTTTTGTTAAAAAAATGGATTCTTTTCTTGAAAAACATTCCGTAATAAATGATAATCAGTTTGGGTTTCGAAGTACCCGCTCAACAGCTATGGCTTTGATGAAAATCACAGAGGACATTACTACAGAATTGGAGAATAAAAATCACACAGTTGGAGTTTTTATTGACCTTAAAAAGGCCTTCGACACTCTTGATCATGGTATATTGATATCTAAATTACAGACATATGGAATTAGAGGTGTAGTATTAAATTGGATTAATAGCTACTTAGAAAATAGACAACAATATGTAGAGTATATAGGCCATGAATCTAAGTTGGAAAAAATACTGTGTGGAGTCCCTCAAGGCTCTGTGTTGGGGCCCAAATTATTTACGCTATATATTAATGACCTCTGTGAGGAATCAAAGATTTTACGGTTTGTTCTTTTTGCAGACGATACTAATTTTTTTGTATCAGGGAAGAATTTAAAAATATTAATGAAAACTATTGAACAAGAATTGGTCCTACTTCAGAAATGGTTTAATAAAAATAAATTGTCGTTAAACTTACGTAAAACAAAATTTATGCTGTTTACAAATAAAAAATGTCTTGATAATGTTAGTTTGACTTTAAATGGAATAAATATTGAAAGAGTGTCAGAATTTAAGTTTTTAGGAGTACTCATTGATGAAAAATTTAAATGGAAGTCACACATAGCTTATGTAAGAAGCAAAATTTGTAAAAACATTGCCGTTTTGAGCAAAGTAAAGATTATGTTAAATTATGAGGCAATGAGAATCCTATATTGTTCCTTTATTTTGCCACATTTTATGTATTGTTTAGAGGTATGGGGAAACTCTTATTTCACTAATTTAATGCCTTTGTTTATTTTGCAAAAAAGGGTTATAAGAATAATTAATGGAGTTGCTCCAAGAGTACATACTACAGGACTGTTTCTGAGGTCAGGACTGCTTAAATTGAAGGATTTGGTTTCTTTACAAACTATATTAGTTGTATATAAAGCAAAACATAGCCTGTTACCGCATGGATTGCAAACCCTTTTTACTTTAAATAGTGAGACAAGTAGAAGAAATAATGATTTTAAACAACCTTTTGCTGGAAATACCCTCAAACAAATGTGTGTTTCAGTTTCTGGTGTGAAAAGATGGAATTATCTAGAAAATGAATTAAAATGTTGTTCAAATATTCTTCAATTTAAATATAAGTATAAACAGAAGATATTTAATCTGTACAAAGATGAATGTAAAATTTTTTAAAATTGTAACAACGATGGTTTCGTCGTTGTTTTTGTTTTGAAAGTTGTCATTATTATTGTTGTTTTTGTTTGTTTGTTCTTGTTTAAGTGTGTGTGTGTGTGTGTGTATATATGTATGTATGTGTATATGTGTATGCATATATATATATATGTGTATGTATGTGTATGTATGTATGTGTGTGTATGTGTATGTATGTATATGTATGTGTATATGTATATATGTGTATGTATATGTATACATATATGTATTTCTTTTTCTTTTTCTTATGTTGGTGAGGCCATCCAATTTGTGACTTTGTTAATATAAGAATGGGGTAGGAGTTTATAAGATTTTTTTTCTTCATCCTACTCCTGTTCTTTTTGTCATGGAATGCATTTTTGTTGTGTTTGAGGATTGTTGTTGTGGCATTTCATGTTGCATTACCATGAAAAGAGAATGCATAAATAAATAAAATAAATAAAATAAAAAAATTGGAATAGGATGAGCTCATAATCACGACCTCAGAAGTGGAAATAATCAAATTTCCGATAGCACGTGAAGGCGGCATAAGATACAGCTTTGACGGTAAGATAGCCTACTTTATTCATCTATTAAATTATTTCAGTAAAACTAACGCTGCACACAATTCTGTCATTTGTTTATAGCGCATTAGAAATAGTGTTTTTTTTATGGTCCCAAAATGTATGAAGATAAAAAATTATCTGAAAATAAATTGCCTCTGAAAATGTTTAACCTTCTGGTGCTCTTCGTTTAGGGGTTACATTGTTTGTCTTCCCGGTCATAAGTGACCGGACACCTAAAAATTAAACTTCCTCCACCCCAGTAAAACCAATGCAATTTATTTTTCTTCTATAATATTTTTTCTTTTTAATTTTGTATTTTGAGATGATTTGATGGTATTTTTTTAATATTTATGCAATAATTATTATGCAACCATGGGTGTAATCCACTAGAGGTCTCTATGGAGGGGCTTGTGAATTCCCAAGTTCACTTTTCAACACTTTCAATAACATTTTTTAGTTTAGCTGGATTTGAATATATAGTTAAAAAATATCAAATACTATTTGTATATATATATATATATTTTAGAAATGGTGATTTTTTTTTTCCTGTGAATTTGTGTTTTTGGAGATTTCCCATTCATTTCTAATGGTGGTCATTTTTGACTGAAGAGGCAAGTGGGAGTATTTTTTAACAACCACTTAGCATGCTCGAATCATGCCCTGAATGTTTTTGTGTGTTTACATACCTAATGTTAGAAAAGTCACCAAGTTCCATATCATTCTGACGAAGATGTGATTTTTAATAATTCAAAATGTAGTTCATAGGTTCAGTTTTTCATGTGTGTGTGTGCGTGTGTGCGTGTGTATGTGAGTGGATGTGTCAATATCAAACTCCTGATGCTTTAGAGTGTCATCCCTATACTGCTGTGTACTTTTTTTCAGCATTCTGGCTGATTTGTAGATTGTACACACAAATATTCTGCAAATATTTGTGTTTTTGCAGATTTCCCATTCATTTCCTATGGGGGCCATTTTGGACCGAAGAGCACAAGTGGAAGTCATTTTTTTATGACCACTTAGCAAGCCCGAATCATGCCCTACTTTTTTTGTGTGTGTTTACATACCTAATGCTAGAAAAGTCACCAAGTTTTATAATTTCCAGATGAAGCTGTGATTTTTAAAAATTCAAAATGTGGTTCATAGGTTAAAGGGGGGGTGAAATGCTGTTTCATGCATACTGATCTTTTTACACTGTTAAAGACTTGGAATCCCATACTAAACATAGACAAAGTTTCAAAAGTTAAGGTGGACGTTTGATGGGAGTATTTCTTTGTCAAAAATACTACTTCCGGTTAGTCATAAGTTTCAGCAAGTTTTTTGAGATCATGCGTCCCCTTTGACGTTAATGGGGGCGGAATTTCCTTGTATGGGCCTTACGGACAATTCTACCGGAAGCGCGTGAGAGAGAGAGAGGGAGAGAGCGAAAGTAACAGGCTACGCCCATCAAAGCGCTGGCTTGTAGGATGCTGGACAGGTGATGTGCACATAACAATGTCACCAAAAAAGTGGGTTTTTGGTTGCCAGACCAAGACAGTCCTGCACAGATTCCCCAAAAACCCAGCGTTAAGGCAACAGTGGATGTAATTTGCTTTTCCGGATCAGCAACTGAGTTGCGCGAATGTTTATATCTGTTCGCTGCATTTCGGTGCCGACTGTTTCATAAACAAGGCCCAGCTCGACGCCGGATTTTCCCGATCGCCTAATGCTGAATGATGGAGCAGTCCCAACGATAAAGGTCCCAACGTTAGAACCGCAGGCGGTGAGTGAGACTGCTTCAAATGTCTGTGTTTTTGCCAATGCCCATCAAGTAGCCCAAACATGATCACGTATAGTTAATTGATCAATGGAGCATGCGATGTGTAGTGCGTGTACATTTGTTTAGCTGGCCACTATATGTGTAACTTTATGTTTGTGTATTGTAAAAGCACTCCAAACAACAATACACAAAGAGGGGGGAAATATGTTGAACTAAATAAGCACGCTTCTTCATTCAAA
Source organism: Pseudorasbora parva (assembly GCF_024679245.1). Lineage (NCBI taxonomy): Eukaryota > Metazoa > Chordata > Actinopteri > Cypriniformes > Gobionidae > Pseudorasbora > Pseudorasbora parva. The sequence continues at coordinate 13,277,844 of NC_090180.1, forward strand.
TGCGCTACTATTCCGTGTCTTTCTATGTAACTTAACCTGCCGTGCAAAACCAGTCCGCTTACTGTCTACACAAACCACGCGTAAACACACAAACACACGTGCACAACTGCACTTCCCACATGTACACCTTCAAAGACAAAAATACGACGATATAATTCAAGTATAAATATGTAAATAACACAAGTCGCTAAGCATATTATATAGTTAGTGTATAACTTGTACCACATAGAGACGTCCTGCTCTAGTCGTTTTTGCTGCTGCTCCTGTTCAACTGCAGCCTCTGGGTCTGATTCCGGATCATAGATGTATGGCTGTATCTGATTAAAAGCCATATTTTTATTTTGAATAAAGTTTTTTTCCCGCTGTTAGGGATGACACAGCTTTACGACGCACTCGACTCAACACAATAGCGGAAGCGAGCACACGTCATTATTTAGCTCCGCTCACACGATACACCCCCACCCGCTCGGCTTTTTTCGGAAAGACTCGGAACAGCGCATCTTTCTTATATAATTATTAAAAAAATAAAGACTTTTCGGAGATATACAGGATGCAATGCTACTCTATAGGTACTCAAGATTGACATGACACTGACTGAAACTGAGTGTTTCACCCCCCCTTTAAATTTTTCATAGGTGTGTGTGTATAAGTGTGCGTGTGTGTGCATGTGTGTGATTGGATGTGTCAGTATCACACTCTTGATATTTTAGAGTCTCATCCCTTTACTGCTGTGTACTTTTTTTCAGCATCGTGGCCGATTTGTAGATTGTACACACAAATATTCAGAGAATTTTTGTATTTTTGCCGATTTCCCATTCATTTCCTATGGTCGGTCATTTATAACCGAAGACAATGAACGTTACTTTTTTTTTAATGACCAATTACCATGCTCGAATCATGACCCCAATTTTTCTGTGTGTTTACATACCTAATGCTAAAAAAGTCACCAAGTTTCATATCATTCCGATGAAGCTGGGATTTTTAAAATTTTAAAACAGAAAATTTTTCTGTCAGAAATGACCGAAGAGCACCAGAGGGTTTTTAATGGTATATAGCTTCCCGCAGCAGTGCCGTTTCCTCTGCTCCCACTTCTGGTGGCTGTCCTCTGCTTCTTGCATTTTGGGGGGGTACTCTGGGTTCGGGCCAAATTCCGAGCCCGGAGCCCTCCCCCGGACAGCACGCCAAATAAGCATAATCTTTACTCTATTTAATCTCAATTTAATTTGATGTAAGTGTGAACTAGTGGAAAGGAGGTAAAATTCTTGAAGAACTAAATAAACATTTTTTGAACATGGCATGTGTACCTATGTTCAACATTTTTTATTTAGTATACAGTTAAAACATACTTCACACTGATGAAGTACATGTTGATGATATGCATTCTGGTTATGTGACATGCTAAGGCAAAGGCAACAATAACCAGTCATGGCAATGCATATGATCCAGAAGAAGCCTGTCCTCTGGATGGCGCTGTAGACAAGCCTGCATGAAATGACAGCATTCTGTGCAAAACGATAAGAGAATAAGATATTATTACTGTAAACTCAACACATGCTATATTTAACCATTTGTTCTTTGATTAACAAACTAACCTTTTGACACAGCAAATCTGGACCAGACACAGTTTATGAGGTCGTACTGGTCTTGGGATGTTGGATAATGTCCATTGACCATTGTGAAAAGAAGCACCCCCAGCGAAAACACTGTTGCAGGTTTTGCATGGTACTTGCCTGTGTCAAAATACTCTGGAGAGACGTATGGTTTTGTCCCTGAGGAAAGAGATTTTGAATAATGATAATAAATAAAAGTATTTTGACTATATACAAGATGCGATTTAGTGTTCTAATTCATTTGATTGCAATAATACATACCACGGTGGGACTTATAGGCAGAATCGCTTATGAGGTCCCCACACCCAAAGTCGATTAATTTGACCTCCAGCGTGTTCAGGTTTATTAGAAGGTTTTCCAGCTTGATGTCGCCATGAAAAACACCCCGGTAACAGCAAACACTAGCGGCACGAATAACCTGTCGCATAATGTGCTGTGCTATGTGCTCCTTGAGGACACCTCTGTTGAGATTCAGGAATCTGTGCATATCTATGCATGGCAAGGGGTGCTCCATGACCATGACGTAAAGGTTTGTGTCGTCCTGCCAGTCCAGCACCTCAATTATATTAGGACAGCTGGGAGCCCTATTGACGATGACTGTCAAAGCGATTTCTAAAGGAAGGGGTTCGGGATAAAAAGGCTAAAAGAAAATATGATGGGTAAATTGTTGGTAATAGGCAGATTTCATATTGAAAAATCATTTGTTATCTATGATTAAAATAGAAAAAGATATTATAAACTAAAAACAGTGACTAAAAAGTGAAAACGGAGAGTGCAGCCTACTTACAGTGCTGATATATTTTGTGGCTGATGTCTTTTGGAAAATTTTCACTGCCACCTGAATAACAAAACAAAGAATTAACGATTAATATGTGCACAAGGGTGATTTCATTGCAGTCATGAATCCTGAACAGACATTTTGTGAAGTAGTGCAGTGAAGAAAAGAAGTAAAGAAATACCTTAAGACCATCCTTGATGCGAACCCCTTCATAAACTGAGCCAAATCCACCTTTGCCCAGCTCCCCACCGAATTTGTACAGATGGGAAATGCAATCTATTAAAAGGAAAGTAAACGTAGTTAACACAGCATAAACTGACTTTTTATTTATATGTGTTTTGTAATTAACATTTTCTAAATCTTATATTTGTATTCATATATTTATCTTATTTGTCTAATATCAAGAGACTACAAGGGATTTTTTTAAAATTAATTTGGCCCAGTAGAGGACTATTAAAGTGAACTGCAAAAAGGTACATAGTGATTAAAATTAGACTAGGTAAACCCAGCCTGATCTGCCTGCGATTTGATCTGAATTCAGTCTGGAAACCTGTCCATTAATTTCTACTGCGTCTGTTACACTTTTTCGGGAACCAATCACAGACTGGCTTATCCACCTTGCACGCTATTGGCAGGTTTAACACGATGACAGATAAGGTGGTTGCCCATCTCTTGTGGTCTGATTGGTTAAGGACTATCCAATTGCGTACAGAGTTATACAAATAATGCCAGTTGATCACGCCTCTTGTGCAGTAGATAATACAGAGCAAACTCCCAGACCAATGTTCAATTTTAAATTGAGCTTGGTTTGGTGATAGCCAGACAAGATTAAAATGATAAAAAGACTAAATAAATGTGAACGCTGTTTTGGTAAATGGCAGTAAACTTACTATTTTTCAGCACTTCTATGGGACGCTCTGCACCGCTAATGTCTCCATCTACTTTGGGACATACTGCAGCATCAATGTTCCCATCTGTTGCAGAACTCCTCGAAGAGTCAATGTCGTTTTCTGGTGCCGGACTCACTGCAGACTCAAAGCTCTCATCTGTTGGACTCTCTGTAGAGTCAAAGCTCTCATATACTGTTGGACTCTCTGTAGAGTCAAAGCTCTCATATACTGTTGGACTCTCTGTAGAGTCAAAGCTCTCATATACTGTTGGACTCTCTGTAGAGTCAAAGCTCTCATATACTGTTGGACTCTCTGTAGAGTCAAAGCTCTCATATACTTTTGGACTCTCTGTAGAGTCAAAGCTCTCATATACTGTTGGACTCTCTGTAGAGTCAAAGCTCTCATATACTGTTGGACTCTCTGTAGAGTCAAAGCTCTCATATACTGTTGGACTCTCTGTAGACTCAAAGCTCTCATATACTGTTGGACTCTCTGTAGAGTCAAAGCTCTCATATACTGTTGGACTCTCTGTAGAGTCAAAGCTCTCATATACAGTTGGACTCTGTAGACTCAAAGCTCTCATATACAGTTGGACTCTCTGTAGAGTCAAAGCTCTCATATACAGTTGGACTCTCTGTAGAGTCAAAGCTCTCATATACAGGTGGACTCTCTGTAGAGTCAAAGCTCTCATATACTGTTGGACTCTCTGTAGAGTCAAAGCTCTCATAAACTGTGGGACTCTCTGTAGAGTCAAAGCTCTCATATACAGTTGGACTCTCTGTAGAGTCAAAGCTCTCATATACTGTTGGACTCTCTGTAGAATCAAAGCTCTCATATACTGTTGGACTCTCTGTAGAGTCAAAGCTCTCATATACTGTTGTACTCTCTGTAGAGTCAAAGCTCTCATAAACTGTGGGACTCGCTGTAGAGTCAAAGCTCTCATATACTGTTGGACTCTCTGTAGAGTCAAAGCTCTCATATACTGTTGGACTCTCTGTAGAGTCAAAGCTCTCATATACTGTTGGACTCTCTGTAGAGTCAAAGCTCTTATAAACTGTGGGACTCGCTGTAGAGTCAAAGCTCTCATATACTGTTGGACTCTCTGTAGACTCAAAGCTCTCATATACTGTTGGACTCTCTGTAGAGTCAAAGCTCTCATATACTGTTGGACTCTCTGTAGACTCAAAGCTCTCATATACTGTTGGACTCTCTGTAGACTCAAAGCTCTCATATACTGTTGGACTCTCTGTAGAGTCAAAGCTCTCATAAACTGTGGGACTCGCTGTAGAGTCAAAGCTCTCATATACTGTTGGACTCTCTGTAGACTCAAAGCTCTCATATACTGTTGGACTCTCTGTAGAGTCAAAGCTCTCATAAACTTTGGGACTCGCTGCAGAGATAATGTTGTTATGTGATGTGGAGTTCACCGCAGCGCAGTGTCAACATTGCCATCTCCTGGAGAGTCAGTGTTGTCATCTGCTGATGGACTTACTGGCCTGTCGAGGACTGCAGGTTGCAGAAATTCTTGCTCCCGCTGAGCCTCAGCAGTGAAGACGACTTCAGAGCTACTGATTGGTGCTTTCTGAAAATCTAGAAATTATAGAAAATATCAGAGGTGGACAGAAACTAAGTACATTTACTTGAGTACTGTACTTAAGTACACTTTTTGAGTATCTGCACTTTACTGGAGTATTATTTTTTCTGGAATCTTATGACTTTTACTTCACTACATTTGAAAGACAAATATGGTACTTTTTGCTCCACTACATTTCTATCTTGGTCGAAAGTCGTTTCTGTAGCAGCTCTGAAAGCCGGTGGATGATTTTTTCCTTCTTTAAAAGGTTTTTTGGTGCTGTTGTTTCAGACAGTCTGTCGGGAATCACTCTTATAGGGTCATATACATTTCCCCAACTTTTTTTGAACACTGATCAGTTCATAGCAAAATGGAAGAAGACGGTTCTCAGGCACAGTGTGCACCCATAGCCATACTTTGAAAGTGTGTTTCAGTAAAAAAATAAAATAAATAAAGATTAGTTTAGTTGGCATACACTTGGTGCATGTCTTATAAAATATTAAAAATATAAACGTCTGGGAGAAAGAGAAGAGTAAAGTTGGGAGAATATCAGATGTGTATCAGTGTATTGGATCCGTGCATTCGGCCTTAAAGTGACAGCAGCTTTATAAAGAGCTTTGTAACTTATATACAAGTATTTAAATGAGTTTAAGTTAGTCATATGCTAGTATGTCAGATGGAGCATCACTGAATGACTTAAAGTGTGCATTTATACAACAATAATAAAGTAATGCATTGGCATAAAAAAGGAAATTTACTTTTGATACTTAAGTACTTTTTAAAACGAATACTTCTGTACTTTTTCTTGAGTAAAAATCTGATTTTACAACTTTCACTTGTAACGGAGTAATATTTGACCAGTAGTACTTTTACTTTTACTCAAGTAATAGAGTTGTGTACTTTGTCCACCTCTGGAAAATATAAATAAAATATTGCAAACCCATATTAGAAGGTTACTTCATTCAGGGGCACTTTTTACTTGATATCTTGTAAAATCAAACTTCTCTAAACAATTCAATTGATATAATTGTTTCTGAGTTCAAATTCTAAAATACTGATATAGACGGGTATTGGTCTGATCTGACAATGACACCTAAGAAAAGCTATCCTCACATCATGCTAAGATTATGCTCAGAGTGTGTGTGTGTGTGTGTGTGTGTGTGTGTGTGAGGGGGAGGGGGGGGGGGTACTCTCATACAGGATGAGTTTTTTTTTTTTTTGATAAAGTAAAAATGCAGAATGTTTCCTGTGATGGGTAGGTTTAGGGGCAGGGGCAGTGTAAGGGGATAGAAAATATGGTTTGTACAGTATAAAAATCATTACGCCTATGAAAGTCCCCACAAAGTTTGTGTGTGTGTGTGTGTGTGTGTGGTCCAGGTAAACCCTACATTATGGGTACAAAATATCACCACAAAGATGGAAATATCAGAAAGCCTTGTCATTGTGGGAGCATTTTGGTCCAAATTAAGAAAACATCTTATAAATCATAGTAAGTGTCTTGTTGTTGTTGTTGTTGTTGTGTTTTTTTTTTTTTTTTTTTTGACAATCTAAAAACTAATAAACATTTTTGTGATGTATACAGTTTGTACAGTGTAAGAACCATTATATTTATGGAAAGTCCCCAAAACATGAAAACACAACATGTGTGTGTGTGACAACTGTACATATGGTGAAATGAAGTCCCTAATTGAAGAATCATACATTATCCAAAACTTGTGTCATCTAGATTTAAATAGTTAAGTGACTTTTTTTTTTTTTTTTTAGAAAACGAGTCAAATAAATGTATAGGCCAAATGTATATCATCATGGTGGTGATGCGATTTTACCATCAATACGGCTCCAGCTAGTTATCGCCAAAGTACTCTGGTACAACTTCTCAGCTTTTGCGATGTTGTACGTTTTTCTTCTAGAGTGCCACCTCCAAGACTTCTTCTTTCTCCTCGTCTCCTCTCTCCCTGCCTCCTCCTTGCTATCATCTCTCTCATCAAGCCGTTGCGGATGGTTTTCCTCCGTGATGAGTTTAAAATTGAGTAGAACACACGGTTCGAGTACTGCTCTCTTCGGACGACAAACGATTTGACCCATAATAACTGTTCAATCGTTAACACCGTTGTATCGTTGTACTTCGACCTCTGATTTCTTCGAACCAACTACAAAATGAGCAAGTGAGTTTTGCGTTTTTAAACTCAAGAGCTCTGTCACAGAATTATATTTGTGACGTCACAGTCGCTCGTGCAGAAGGGAAAGCAGCACTTTATTGTGACGTGAGTTATAGATAGTTCCAATGCAATGCTTCTGCAAGCAAAACATTTTACATTTATGTGTATAAAACTAAAAATATGTATTTTACATATTTATATTTATATTCATATTTATATATGTTTTTTTCCCCTTTCTGTAAAGGCCCTTTTTCCGATTAACAATTCAAAACAAAACATTTTCCCAAAGTAAAGAAAAATCCTTATCAATTTTTCTTATTTAATTGTTTTACATTGTAATTGCTTCCTCCTTTGTTTAGGCTATGTAATGCTCTCACTTAAAGAAGGCGTTTTCAAAACATGAGCGTGTCTAATGCAGAATGATAACCATTATATTCAGGTCGAGAAGTCTCATTCTCATCCAGGCCACAAAAGGGTAGTAATGAGCCACTGACTGCGCACGTTTCCAATTGGAATTTGCAAATACTTGTAAAAGTTGTTTTTGTAATTCATTTTTTCCCCGTAAACATGTTTTTATTTAATGTAAAGATTATTTTTTAATTATTATTCACTTCTTTACTAAACTTTACTGCTGTTTCTCATAATAAGTAGTCCTTAGCCGATCAGTAGCCTAGTAGACTGAGGTCCTCAGTACAGTAGGCCTAATGCTGCATTCATGTGCTCTCGGAAAAAATCTCGGAGTTTCCAAGGTAAAAATTGCACATGAACACCCTCTCGTTTCAAAATTTGAATAGGATGAGCTCATAATCACGACCTCAGAAGTGGAAATAATCAAATTTCCGATAGCACCAAGGGGGTAATCTAGCGCTCGGAAAGCGTTCCACCCCTAGGGGCTGCCATTGCTAACCAAGCCATCACCTGCTGTTAGCATCCCATTGACTCCCATTCATTTTTGAGTCACTTTGACAGTGAATAACTTTACATCTGAGACGTTTAAAGACTCCATTTGTCCATTGTTTATTTCTAAAGAAACATGACAATGTATAAAAGGCTCCATTACCTTGTATCTTACACTATCACCCCCCAGAAGCTGTTTTTGTAAAAATAGGCTAACGATTGCGTCATAACCAACGCGACCCTGTCGCACAGTTGAGAAATTACCGTATAGACCTGAAGAGACGCTCGCAGGCAATCTTTTACTGTCTATGAGACAATCGGGGGGACGTGGAGACATGTCCTGGAGACTAGTCTGATAAAGTCAAGGGGGAAGAATGGGGAGAAGCCCATAGTGTGCCAAAAGCAACGGGAGAAAATATTTAAACAACGTGATTCAGCTTTCGCTTTCCACATCTACTAGAAGACTCACAGCTGTCAGACAGGAGGCTCACGTCACATCTACGTCGTCAAGCTCAGTCTGAGCCTGCGCAGTTCGCTCAGCCATCAGGAAGTGAGTGCCCCTAGGTTGACTTCATTCTTTCGCCGTAGACGTCAATGGGAACGCTCCGTCCATTTCTTTTACTGTCTATGGATAGCACGTGAAGGCGGCATAAGATACAGCTTTGACGGTAAGATAGCCTACTTTATTCATCTATAAAATTATTTCAGTAAAACTAACGATGCACACAATTCTGTCATTTGTTTATAGCGCATTAGAAATAGTGTTTTTTTATGGTCCCAAAATGTATGAAGATAAAAAAATTATCTGAAAATAAATTGCCTCTGAAAATGTTTAACCTTCTGGTGCTCTTCGTTTAGGGGTTACATTGGTTGTCTTCCCGGTCATAAGTGACCGGACACCTAAAAATTAAACTTCCTCCACCCCAGTAAAACCAATGCAATTTATTTTTCTTCTATAATATTTTTTCTTTTTAATTTTGTATTTTGAGATGATTTGATGGTATTTTTTAATATTTATGCAATAATTATTGTCTATTTTTGCCATTTAAAATTATAAAATTATTAAAAAAAATATATATATATTTTTTTATATATTTTTTATTGCAGTATATTTTAGTTTAAAATAGAGACAGATTAGCGCCCTCTTTTTGAATTATTTAAGAAATTATGCAACCATGGTTGTAATCCACTAGAGGTCTCTATGGAGGGGCTTGTGAATTCCCCAAGGGGGTAATCTAGTGAATTTTTTATTAACCAAATTTCGGGAGGAGCACGCTCAGATAATTAAAACTAATTAAACACAAGTGGAGCACATCAAGCTAATCAACGATAAGAGTGGTGTATATATACAGCAGATTTACCTTCTTTCGTTGACCATTTTCATTTTAGCATCCCTCCACCACCCCATCTCCTCACTTGATTCTAACAAACTCTTATTAGATGTCAACAAAATCTATAATGTACTTCAGTCCAGTTCTAGAGTATCTCTATCACGTGGGGGGCTACTCTGGGTTCGGGCCAAATTCCGAGCCCGGAGCCCTCCCCCGGACAGCACGCCAAATACGCATAATCTTTACTCTATTTAATTTGATGTAAGTGTGAACTAGTGGAAAGGAGGTCAAATTCTTGAAGAACTAAATGTTCAATTTTTTTTTAATTTAGTATACAGTTAAAACATACTTCACACTGATGAAGTACATGTTGATGATATGCATTCTGGTTATGTGACATGCTAAGGCAAAGGCAACAATAACCAGTCATGGCAATGCATATGATCCAGAAGAAGCCTGTCCTCTGGATGGCGCTGTAGACAAGCCTGCATTAAATGACAGCATTCTGTGCAAAATGATAAGAGAATAAGATATTATTACTGTAAACTCAACACATGCTATATTTAACCATTTGTTCTTTGATTAACAAACTAACCTTTTGACACAGCAAATCTGGACCAGACACAGTTTATGAGGTCGTACTGGTCTTGGGATGTTGGATAATGTCCATTGACCATTGTGAAAAGAAGCACCCCCAGCGAAAACACTGTTGCAGGTTTTGCATGGTACTTGCCTGTGTCAAAATACTCTGGAGAGACGTATGGTTTTGTCCCTGAGGAAAGAGATTTTGAATAATGATAATAAATAAAAGTATTTTGACTATATACAAGATGCGATTTAGTGTTCTAATTCATTTGATTGCAATAATACATACCACGGTGGGACTTATAGGCAGAATCGAGTATGAGGTCCCCACACCCAAAGTCGATTAATTTGACCTCCAGCGTGTTCAGGTTTATTAGAAGGTTTTCCAGCTTGATGTCGCCATGAAAAACACCCCGGTAACAGCAAACACTAGCGGCACGAATAACCTGTCGCATAATGTGCTGTGCTATGTGCTCCTTGAGGACACCTCTGTTGAGATTCAGGAATCTGTGCATATCTATGCATGGCAAGGGGTGCTCCATGACCATGACGTAAAGGTTTGTGTCGTCCTGCCAGTCCAGCACCTCAATTATATTAGGACAGCTGGGAGCCCTATTGACGATGACTGTCAAAGCGATTTCTAAAGGAAGGGGTTCGGGATAAAAAGGCTAAAAGAAAATATGATGGGTAAATTGTAGGCAGATTTCATATTGAAAAATCATTTGTTATCTATGATTAAAATAGAAAAAGATATTATAAACTAAAAACAGTGACTAAAAAGTGAAAACGGAGAGTGCAGCCTACTTACAGTGCTGATATATTTTGTTGCTGATGTCTTTCGGACAAATTTCACTGCCACCTGAATAACAAAACAAAGAATTAACGATTAATATGTGCACAAGGGTGATTTCATTGCAGTCATGAATCCTGAACAGACATTTTGTGAAGTAGTGCAGTGAAGAAAAGAAGTAAAGAAATACCTTAAGACCATCCTTGATGCGAACCCCTTCATAAACTGAGCCAAATCCACCTTTGCCCAGCTCCCCACCGAATTTGTACAGATGGGAAATGCAATCTATTAAAAGGAAAGTAAACGTAGTTAACACAGCATAAACTGACTTTTTATTTATATGTGTTTTGTAATTAACATTTTCTAAATCTTATATTTGTATTCATATATTTATCTTATTTGTCTAATATCAAGAGACTACAAGGGATTTTTAAAAAATGTATTTGGCCCAGTAGAGGACTATTAAAGTGAACTGCAAAAAGGTACATAGTGATTAAAATTAGACTAGGTAAACCCAGCCTGATCTGCCTGCGATTTGATCTGAATTCAGTCTGGAAACCTGTGCATTAATTTCTACTGCGTCTGTTACACTTTTTCGGGAACTAATCACAGACTGGCTTATCCACCTTGCACGCTATTGGCAGGTTTAACACGATGACAGATAAGGTGGTTGCCCATTGATCACGCCTCTTGTGATTGGTTAAGGACTATCCAATTGCGTACAGAGTTATACAAATAATGCCAGTTGATCACGCCTCTTGTGCAGTAGATAATACAGAGCAAACTCACAGACCAATGTTCAATTTTAAATTGAGCTTGGTCTGGTGATAGCCTGACAAGATTAAAATGATAAAAAGACTAAATAAATGTGAACGCTGTTTTGGTTAATGGCAGTAAACTTACTATTTTTCGGCACTTCTATGGGACGCTCTGCACCGCTAATGTCTCCATCTACTTTGGGACATACTGCAGCATCAATGTTCCCATCTGTTGCAGAACTCCTCGAAGAGTCAATGTCGTTTTCTGGTGCTGGACTCACTGCAGACTCAAAGCTCTCATATACAGTTGGACTCTCTGTAGAGTCAAAGCTCTCATATACTGTTGGACTCTCTGTAGAGTCAAAGCTCTCATATACTGTTGGACTCTCTGTAGAGTCAAAGATCTCATATACTGTTGGACTCTCTGTAGAGTCAAAGCTCTCATATACTGTTGGACTCTCTGTAGATTCAAAGCTCTCATATACAGTTGGACTCTCTGTAGAGTCAAAGCTCTCATATACTGCTGGACTATCTGTAGAGTCAAAGCTCTCATATACTGTTGGACTCTCTGTAGAGTCAAAGCTCTCATATAATGTTGGACTCTCTGTAGAGTCAAAGCTCTCATATACTGTTGGACTCTCTGTAGACTCAAAGCTCTCATATACAGTTGGACTCTCTGTAGAGTCAAAGCTCTCATATACTGTTGGACTCTCTGTAGACTCGAAGCTCTCATATACTGTTGGACTCTCTGTAGACTCAAAGCTCTCATATACAGTTGGACTCTCTGTAGACTCAAAGCTCTCATATACAGTTGGACTCTCTGTAGAGTCAAAGCTCTCATATACTGTTGTACTCTCTGTAGAGTCAAAGCTCTCATATACTGTTGGACTCTCTGTAGAGTCAAAGCTCTCATATACAGTTGGACTCTCTTTAGAGTCAAAGCTCTCATAAACTGTGGGACTCGCTGCAGAGATAATGTTGTTATGTGATGTGGAGTTCACCGCAGTGTCAACATTGCCATCTCCTGGAGAGTCAGTGTTGTCATCTGCTGATGGACTTACTGGCCTGTCGAGGACTGCAGGTTGCAGAAATTCTTGCTCCCGCTGAGCCTCAGCAGTGAAGACGACTTCAGAGCTACTGATTGGTGCTTTCTGAAAATCTAGAAATTATAGAAAATATAAATAAAATATTGCAAACCCATATTAGAAGGTTACTTCATTCAGGGGCACTTTTTACTTGATATCTTGTAAAATCAAACTTCTCTAAACAATTCAATTGATATAATTGTTTCTGAGTTCAAATTCTAAAATACTGATATAGACGGGTATTGGTCTGATCTGACAATGACACCTAAGAAAAGCTATCCTCACATCATGCTAAGATTATGCTCAGAGTGTGTGTGTGTGTGTGTGTGTGTGGGGGGGGGGGGTACTGTCATACAGGATGAGTTTTTTTTTTTTTTGATAAAGTAAAAATGCAGAATGTTTCCTGTGATGGGTAGGTTTAGGGGCAGGGGCAGTGTAAGGGGATAGAAAATATGGTTTGTACAGTATAAAAATCATTACGCCTATGAAAGTCCCCACAAAGTTTGTGTGTGTGTGTGTGTGTGTGGTCCAGGTAAACCCTACATTATGGGTACAAAATATCACCACAAAGATGGAAATATCAGAAAGCCTTGTCATTGTGGGAGCATTTTGGTCCAAATTAAGAAAACATCTTATAAATCATAGTAAGTGTTTTTTTTTTTTTTTTGACAATCTAAAAACATTTTTGTGATGTATAAAGTTTGTAAAGTGTAAGAACCATTATATTTATGGAAAGTCCCCAAAACATGAAAACACAACATGTGTGTGTGGCAACTGTACATATGGTGAAATGAAGTCCCTAATTGAAGAATCATACATTATCCAAAACTTGTGTCATCTAGATTTAAATAGTTAAGTGACTCTTTTTTTTTTTTTTTTAGAAAACGAGTCAAATAAATGTATAGGCCAAATGTATATCATCATGGTGGTGATGCGATTTTACCATCAATACGGCTCCAGCTAGTTATCGCCAAAGTACTCTGGTACAACTTCTCAGCTTTTGCGATGTTGTACGTTTTTCTTCTAGAGTGCCACCTCCAAGACTTCTTCTTTCTCCTCGTCTCCTCTCTCCCTGCCTCCTCCTTCCTATCATCTCTCTCATCAAGCCGTTGCGGATGGTTTTCCTCCGTGATGAGTTTAAAATTGAGTAGAACACACGGTTCGAGTACTGCTCTCTTCGGACGACAAACGATTTGACCCATAATAACTGTTCAATCGTTAACACCGTTGTATCGTTGTACTTCGACCTCTGATTTCTTCGAACCAACTACAAAATGAGCAAGTGAGTTTTGCGTTTTTAAACTCAAGAGCTCTGTCACAGAATTATATTTGTGACGTCACAGTCGCTCGTGCAGAAGGGAAAGCAGCACTTTATTGTGACGTGAGTTATAGATAGTTCCAATGCAATGCTTCTGCAAGCAAAACATTTTACATTTATGTGTATAAAACTAAAAATATGTATTTTACATATTTATATTTATATTCATATTTATATATGTTTTTTTCCCCTTTCTGTAAAGGCCCTTTTTCCGATTAACAATTCAAAACAAAACATTTTCCCAAAGTAAAGAAAAATCCTTATCAATTTTTCTTATTTAATTGTTTTACATTGTAATTGCTTCCTCCTTTGTTTAGGCTATGTAATGCTCTCACTTAAAGAAGGCGTTTTCAAAACATGAGCGTGTCTAATGCAGAATGATAACCATTATATTCAGGTCGAGAAGTCTCATTCTCATCCAGGCCACAAAAGGGTAGTAATGAGCCACTGACTGCACACGTTTCCAATTGGAATTTGCAAATACTTGTAAAAGTTGTTTTTGTAATTCATTTTTTCCCCCGTAAACATGTTTTTATTTAATGTAAAGATTATTTTTTAATTATTATTCACTTCTTTACTAAACTTTATTGCTGTTTCTCATAGTCCTTAGCCGATCAGTAGCCTAGTAAACTGAGGTCCTCAGTAGCCTAATGCTGCATTCATGTGCTCTCGGAATTATTGTAAATACGAGTTTCCAAGGTAAAAATTGCACATGAACACCCTCTCATTTCAAAATTTGAATAGGATGAGCTCATAATCACGACCTCAGAAGTGGAAATAATCAAATTTCCGATAGCACGTGAAGGCGGCATAAGATACAGCTTTGACGGTAAGATAGCCTACTTTATTCATCTATTAAATTATTTCAGTAAAACTAACGCTGCACACAATTCTGTCATTTGTTTATAGCGCATTAGAAATAGTGTTTTTTTATGGTCCCAAAATGTATGAAGATAAAAAAATTATCTGAAAGTAAATTGCCTCTGAAAATGTTTAATGGTATATAGCTACCTTATAAATAATACATTATATGAACTGTATTCAGATTGAAGTATTATAGCTGGGCCTTAAAGTTAATCAAAGTAAAAATAAAAAATAAAATAAAAATTAGGCTACTTGCTTAAATCACTTAACTAAAAGTGTCCCACTTTACCTGAATTGACCCTATATGTCACAGATAGAGGGAAAACCCAACCAATGAGGCCTACTTATCAAAATAAATCAATTTATGAAAAAGGTTAATTGTGTTCATACTGAGGAACTTTTAGCCCTTGTTGCTCCTGTTACTGTTGCTCAGTTCTCTGTCCATCCGAGAGGAAGATTTTTAGTTTATTTTCATGTGTTTCTCAGCCAAAGTTCTTTCCACTATTTCAATTATTCTTACGGTCTTTTAATATTACATAATGATTATGAATGAGAGTTATCCACTAGAGGGCAGTGTCACTTGTGACACATGATGCTATAACCTTACGGAAAAAAAAAATTATTGCAGTATATTGGAAAATATACAATACATTATGCAATATATTCACATATATGGGATTTAATATTTATATTTTCCAATAAATTGCAATGTATTGAAAGCGGCAATCATTTGTTTATTTTGCAATATATTACATGAATATATAATATATTTTATAATATCATCAATTATTCCATATATTTACAATATATTAAAATATATTTCAAATAATATATTGGTAAATATATTTTCCTTTCGTAAGGGTAGCATGAGCTCTACTAGTCTAATTAGAAAAAGAGGACCCAGCTATAAGAACTATAAGAACCTAACTATTCACTGTGTTTAGATCTGCTTAATGTAAGTCTTGACATTTATAGGGAATGCAGATAAGTGTCGTAATCTAAATGAACCCCATTAGACTATAACCTACTCATTTTAAACATCTAGTGGGCAAATTTGTTGTCTGTCTGACTGTATATCGTCACAAAAAAGGACTAATCGTTGTATTGGACACAGTGAATGTTCTGTGCTTGATAGCCTATATTTTATCTTTTGTAGTGAAAATATTTCAATAAATATAATAATAATATCAGATATCAGGTAGACCCTTACTATATAATTGACTTAAAAATGTCCCTGTGGTATCTTGCCATTTGTGCGAGTGACCCGCTGATCTGCTCAGAAGCTTGTGTCTGTGGGTTATAAGTAGATGGGGGGATTGTTAGTCTGTTCTCTCCCTCCACCACCTTCATAATCCTCTCTTGTAAGAGGAGGCGATCTCCAGGTGAGACAAGGCGATTCTACTGCCATGAAGGACAGAGATGACTGTCTAGCTATGTCAAATCTACAGAGCGAATATGTGCAGAAATACCATTTGACCAAGGGTACAGTTATATACTCATCCTTTCATTAACTAAACTTACCTATTTTATACCTACTTATCCTCTATACTATGTGCAGTCTGTGTAATATAGCCTAGTATCTAGACCTATATTGTTTGTCCTGCAGTTTTCATACAAAACTAATACAATAAGAAACTATTCCAGACTGTAACAGCAGCCTATAAGATTTCTTTATCTTCCCCACACTGATATAGACCTTTATAACCACAAAACAATCTATCGTCATTTACTCACTCTCTAGATGTTCCAAACCTGTATGAATTTCTTTCTTCTGCTGAACACAAAAGAAGATACTTTGAAGAATGATGGTCATGGAACAGTTGATGGGGCCCCATTGACTTCCACAGTATTTTTTTCCCCATACTATGGAAGTCAATGGGGTTCATCAACTGACATTCTTTGTTCAGCAAATGTTTGAAACAACCCAATGACAAATCATGACAGAATTTTATTTTTTGTGAAAACTATCCCTAAGAGGACGGAAGATGTAGACTTATTTGTGGCTGAAGACTTGAAAATCAGTGTGGGAAACTTGCAGGTGATCAAAACATGACAGTATTAAATTTTTTGGCCGAACTATCCCTTTAACCGCATATACTTGGCTGGTGTTCAGCATGGCCTAGAAAGTTTGATTGAGCAGCTTCAACGTCTCAGTGTATGTGAATGAGACCCCCTCCTCCCACTCTGTTTTAGAAGCATAAGAGACTTTTGGTATGGATTAACGCATATTAGCTTAGCTTTAGCGGACTGAATTAGCGTATACTGATTCACACAGTCTTAGATACAAAGATCTCCCCTAAACAGTAGGCGAATTGTGTAATTCCTTTTACTACATGACCCCTGAGCATACAAAATCCATGTCAAGATGGCAGAACTGTAACCAATGTGGTCCATCTTGTTCCATGAGACTTGCATTTTGCTTTTACACAATATATTTATGTTTCATCTTGTTTCAGTCTTTTTTATGTTTGTATATAATTATACACTCACCTAAAGGATTATTAGGAACACCTGTTCAATTTCTCATTAATGCAATTATCTTATCACATGGCAGTTGCTTCAATGCATTTAGGGGTGTAGTCCTGTTCAAGACAATCTCCTGAACTCTAAACTGAATGCCAAAATGGGAAAGAAAGGTGATTTAAGCAATTTTGAGCATGGTATGGTTGTTGGTGCTAGACGGGCCGGTATTTCACAATCTGCTCAGTTACTGGGATTTTCACGCACAACCATTTCTAGGGTTTACAAATAATGGTGTGAAAAAGGAAAAACATCCAGTATGTGGCAGTTCTGTGGGTGAAAATGCCTTGATGATGCTTGCGGTCAGAGGAGAATGGGCCAACTGATTCAAGCTGATAGAAGAGCAACTTTGACTGAAATAACTACTCATTACAACTGAGGTATGCAGCAAAGCATTTGTGAAGCCACAACACGCACAACTTTGAGGCTGATGGGCTACAACAACAGAAGACCCCACCGGGTACCACTCATCTTCACTACAAATAGGAAAAAGAGGCTACAATTTGCACAAGCTCACCAAAATTGGACAGTTGAAGACTGAAAAAATGTTGCCTGGTCTAATGAGTCAATTTCTGTAGAGACATTCAGATGGTAGAGTTAAAATTTGGCGTAAACAGAGTGAGAACATGGATCCATCATGCCTTGTTTCCACTGCACAGGCTGGTGGTGGTGGTGTAATGGTGTGGGGGATGTTTTCTTGGCACACTTTAGGCCCCTTAGTGCCAATTGGGCATTGTTTAATGCCACGGCCTACCTGAGCATTGTTTCTGACCATGCACCTTTATGACCACCATGTACCCATCCTCTGATGGCTACTTCCAGCAGGATAATGCACCATGTCACAAAGCTTGAATCATTTCAAATTGGTTTCTTGATTATGACAATGAGTTCACTGTACTAAAATGGCCCCCACAGTCACCAGATCTCAACCCAATAGAGCAACTGCAAGATGCTATCCTATCAATGTGGGCCAACATTTCTAAAGAATGCTTTTAGCAACTTGTTGAATCAATGCCACGTAGAATTAAGGCAGTTCTGAAGGCGAAAGGGGTTCAAACGCAGTATTAGTATGGTGTTCCTAATAATCCTTTAGGTGAGTGTAAATTACATTAAGTGTATATTAAATATTTTAATCTATATATTTATTTTCTTTTTCAAATGAGCATGAGATATGATGTGGGGGACAGTTTGTGGAATTAAACGATTTTAAATGGTCACCTGCTCTCAGTATTTCAACGCACAGTACTATGAAGGAATTAATGTGAAAGGTAATGCTCATTAAAGCAGGTCGGTGAGACTGGCACACTGCAGAAATGAGGCCAGTGCAGCAGAGTGCAATCCGTGATGGTAAGATGTTAGAACTGACAAATGCCATTTAAACATATCATCATGAATTTAATTTACCTGGTAAGACCGCAAGACAAGCAGGAAAAACTAGACAAATCATGAGATGGAAATAAACACAAGATTATGATTACCTTTTTCTTCCATTCAACAAAGTACATCACTATGTTCATATGTTTTATTCTTGTATAAATATACATGCTCCAAAATGACCAAAATCTTGCTTTGCTCTTACAAAGTAGAAAAAACACCTTACAATTTTGCAGTTATCTGACACAGTGAAACAGTAATTACTCATGGTGAATCTCTGATAGTACAGTAGAAAAGACAGAAAGCATTTGGCAGGAACATATTGACACACTTTATGACAGTCAATCTTAGAGCAGTTCTGTAACCTTTTGCATCAGTTGTGGTACATTTAACTAAATTCTAAATATGATTATGCTCAATTCAAAACAAAAAGCTAAAAAGAAAATCAGCAAGTAAAATAATACAAAATCATTTGATTTATTGTATCAGCATATGGACATTAGCCCCTTTTTTGGTATTTTGTGCTGCAGTAGCCATTGGCCTATGTTTAAGTGCGTCCTGCTAGCCTCAGCATTTTGTATGCTCCATGCTGAGCTGTTAGCTCCCACATTTTTGCTCCTCTCATCGTATCACCATTTATGTTTAGACAACAGAGCCTGATGGCCACCCGTTGACTGCACTCTGCATCTGCCTAAATATAGTCAGCCTTAAAGCTTCTTAGTTGGAGAACCCTCTTATAAGTTCCTTTCCTTGAATAGTAGCTGAGTATAGGCCACACAAATATACTTAAGTGAAAATCCCTTGCAGGTATTTAATTCTAAATGAGTAATTACTGGGTTGTCAGTGTGTCTTGGTCTGCAGGTGCGTGCGTCTTAGTGGCTCATTCGCGCCTTGGCTTCAAAGCGAGTAGCACACAAACGCACTGACCACTGGCAGTAGCATCTTCTAACCTGATAAAGCAGTGTGCGGAGCTTCCATTTCTCTTGGGCGAGTAACCTGACACAGCCGCCAAAATGTGTGACATGGGGGGACTTGATAATTTGGTGGCTAACACGGCCTACCTGAAAGCCCAAGGGGGTGATGACAAGGAGATGAAGAAACGTCGCCGAAGTCTGTCTCTGCCCAAGACAGAACAATGTGCGGCACTCAGGACGAGTCTGGACAAGGACTTCGAGTCCCTCTGCGAAAAGCAGCCTATAGGTAAGAAGTTGTTCCGCCAGTACCTCAATCAAGCGGGACCAGAGTGCTCCACTGCTGCGGAATTTATAGATGACCTGTACGACTGGGAATTGTCAGAGGCTGCTGCCAAAGACAAGGCCCGTACGAATATCATCAACAAGTTCTGCAAAGATGGTTCCAAGAGCTCTCTCACCTTCCTGACTGGAGATGTAGCAACCAAGTGCAAGGCGGTTTCTGACAAAGATTTCGAGGAGGTGATGGCACAGGTGAAGGACG
The DNA here is from genome assembly GCF_024679245.1 of Pseudorasbora parva. Taxonomy (NCBI): domain Eukaryota; kingdom Metazoa; phylum Chordata; class Actinopteri; order Cypriniformes; family Gobionidae; genus Pseudorasbora; species Pseudorasbora parva. Next base: position 13,297,831 of record NC_090180.1, read on the forward strand.
CCACCAAGGAATTCTTAAAAGGCAAACCATTTACAGATTACCAGGCTAGCCAATTCTTCGACAGGTTTCTGCAGTGGAAAGAGTATGAGAAACAGCCAATCACAGACAAGTACTTCTACGAATTCAGGACACTCGGAAAAGGTGGCTTCGGAGAGGTAGGTTTTATTAATCTATTAGTATAGATTTTTAGATGATGAGTACACATCTTGAATCAAAGATATTATGATGTAGTCTCTCAAACTTGACCATGTTGATCATATACACTTCCAGGTGTGTGCAGTGCAGGTGAAGAACACCGGGCAGATGTATGCTTGCAAGAAGCTCTGCAAGAAGCGTCTCAAGAAGAAACATGGTGAGAAAATGGCCCTGCTGGAGAAGAAGATCTTGGAGAAGGTCAACAGCCTGTTCATTGTCAGCCTGGCATATGCTTATGACACCAAAACCCATCTCTGCCTGGTCATGAGCTTGATGAATGGAGGTGATCTCAAGTATCACATCTATAACATTGGCGAGAAGGGTATCGAAATGGATCGGATCATCTATTATACAGCTCAGATTACAACTGGGATGCTGCAACTGCATGCCATGGACATTGTGTACCGTGACATGAAGCCAGAGAACGTGCTCTTAGACAGCCAGGGCCAGTGCCGTCTTTCAGATCTTGGTCTTGCTGTGGAGATTCCTGTGGGAAAGACCATTACCCAAAAGGTGAGTTAATCATCTCTATACTGTGATTAGTATGGGTAAATGCATCGGATAGCACTTGCATATGCTTGTGTGAGATGAGAGTAGAAGTATGGGGAGTGGTACATACTTGTGGGTTCAACATCAATCCTGTTTTGAGCCACCAATCCATATAAACAGTATATGCACTTGTATATGTGCAAAGTACTTCAGGATTATACTACACGATTTGAAATAAGACTGAAAGATGAAGAAAGAAAATAAATTAGACAGCAACTTTTAGCTAATAAGCCTAAGCTAAGTTGAACCGAACTCTTATGTGCACTGACACAGAAACACTTTTAAAACAATCAACTAATTAATGATGTAATAATTAAATGTTATGCTTTTTGCAATTATTATTCTATGAAGTCTGTTTTTGCTTAGTTTTTTATTTTATCAGCCAATCAACTTGCAGACCAATTGGACTCCATTACAGACTACTAGTGGTCCTGAGCACAGCTTGAGACCACTAGTTTAATTAAAATCTTTAAGTTTAGTAGTCTTTATATGCCACCAGGAAATCTTCAGTAACACTGAAGCGACCTCGGATTGTTTGTCTTTTACACAGGATTACTGCTGTGTTAGTTTAGTGTTCTATACCTGTTATATAATTCTTGGTGATCTTCATCACCCTGAGTACAGCTGCACCAGTAAAGTACAGACCTTTAGACAGCATGCAGAAACAGTACAAGGACCAGTTAGCTGCTGTGTCCTTACCTGCACCCTTGGCTCATTGTCTCTTTAAGATTTTCAATTTATGGGCCGCAGATAATTGTGATTGAGAGGTTTCTTGAAATGTCTTTTAATTTATTTTAATTATAATTATTTTTCCCTATTTATGTCAGTATTTATTCCACAATCTTTTCTGCAGTGAAACTCTGTTATAGCTTCCAATTAAACTATGCTAATGGTTCTATGAAACAATAATTCAACTTCATTCAGTAGGCCCACAAGTGCTTCGCTTCAACCCAATCAAATGGTGTTAAAATGGTTATTGAAAAAATAACATAAAACCTTTTTCTGTTGTGATGTTTATTAACATAGTTCAGTGATCAGTGATGGCAAAAGGACAATACACCATTTGCAATTGATAAGCTTCTGACAAATCCAAACACTGGGAGCATTTTTACTAATGAAATACTAAGTGTATTTTTGTGTCTCAGTGGATATTTGCAGAAGTAAATTGAAAGCTCTTTTCAAAAGGAATTATGCCACAGGTAACACAAATTATGACTTATTAAATTTCCCAATAAAATGTTCAGGAACTAATACTTAAGAATGAATTCAGTTAATTGGACATTTAACCAATTCTCAGTGTTTAAAGGCATTTTAAAAAGTGATTATCTAAACATTACAAGCCGTTAAGACATGCATTGTTGATAATACATATTATAATGGGGAATATACTAACTTCATGTCTTTCCTGAACTTTACCTTTGTCTTCCTTTTGTTTTGTTTTTTGCTTGCGGTAGTGTAGGTCACCCCTTCATTTTATTCTCATTCACACTTGTGGACCAAAAGAGGTTGCATACTTAGTGCTGCCCCAAATGACTTGTTCATTTTTGATATATGTCAAATGTCAAATTGAACCAACTCTTATGCAGTGACCCTAAGCTTATTATCCCATGCCCTTCTTGAGTCCTCAAGTGCAGGTTGAAGCCCAAGCTGAACCACCGGGGGTTTGGCTGGCTTTACACTCCTGATCCTCTTAGAAAGAATTACACAAATCTGTCTCTGATCAGACAGCCAAAGGCAGAGGGAGGGGGATGAATTTTATATTTGTTTTATATTTTGACTATTTTAAGACTAAGTGGTTATCACTGCTCGTTGCTGTCATTTTTTGTCTTTAAGGAACATTTTGTTGACTGTTATTAGACTCTTTATCTTCTGATGATTTTACAACTTTATGTCCCATGACCCACCTGTCATGACTACACTATATGCACAAACTATATCTTCAGTGGTCTGAAGGTCTAAATCATTCTAGCTTAGGTAAGCTAATTATGTAAACCTATCACAATGACTAGAAATCTTTCCATGTAATTGTTACATTTTAGCTTATTTAGCCAAAAAACAACAGTTTTGCCCATCTACGTTTTTTAGTATGATTGCGTTGCTGTAACTAATTACTGTGGATTAAATTCCATAAAGTGGGTTTTTAAGTGATCAGTCGTAGAGCCATGCAAGTAAACTGAAGAGTTACAGTAGCTCTGTTGTTGAATTAGCTGATTAATTGCTATTAATGAATGACTCTAGGTGAAAGCATGTCTGTACACAAAAGTTACACATGTCCATTTGAGCCTAAGAATGTTTCTCTTTATATAAGTCCACTTCATCACAGTGGATCGCCACATGACACCTGACAGGTAGTAGAGGATTAAGATTAAGCTTCCTCTTTCTCGCAAAGAGAGGACATAAGGTACGAGCAATAGATAAGTTAATACTAACATAAAACACCTCTAATGAACAAATATGCTACACAAACCCTCACAATTTTATACAAAGGAATCATTTTGCATTTTATCTAACCAGTTTCCCACATGAAACGCAAATATTGAAGTTCCAGTCTCTTTTCACAGGCTGGAACAGGTGCATATATGGCACCTGAAATCCTCACTGAGATCCCATACAGGACATCAGTGGACTGGTGGGCCCTTGGCTGCAGTATCTATGAAATGGTGGCTGGCTACACCCCCTTCAAAGGCCCTGAAGCCAAGAAGGAGAAGGTGGAGAAGGAGGAGGTACAGAGGCGCATCATCAATGAGGAACCCAAGTATGAGCACAAGAACTTTGACGCGCCCACCATAGACATCATCAAGCAGTTCCTCAAGAAAAAGATTGATGAACGTCTTGGCTGCAAGTAAGTCATTCTCTCCCTCTTAACCTCCTGATTCTTCAGTGTGATCAGAGGTGTTAAAGCAGGATATTTGCACCCTAGCCTGTTTGAAATCGGTCATCACATGGGTAGGACTGCCAGTGTCCTACAAGTCAAAGCTATTGTAGCAAATTTGAATGACTTCACAAATATGATTATTTAGGTTTTTTTGGAGAAAAAAACCAAAAAAGTTAACATGCTGTATATCTCTTAATTTGGAAGAAGTGTAATAATGACCAAAAGCTTTGATTTTCTTGGTTCAATATGAAGGCAATATTGTGAAATGCATCAAACTTCATTTCTCACGTGGTCAGGATGTATAATTATCACTTGCATTCATTTTGCAGGGGTGAGGATCCAAGGAAGCATGAGTGGTTCAAGTCCATCAACTTTGCTCGCTTGGAGGCCGGCCTTATCGATCCACCCTGGGTGCCCAAACCCAACGTTGTCTATGCAAAGGATACAGGTGACATTGCTGAATTCTCTGAAATCAAGGGTATTGAGTTCGATGCGAAGGATGATAAATTCTTCAAGGAGTTTAGCACAGGTGCTGTGTCCATTGCCTGGCAAACGGAGATGATTGAAACAGGACTCTTTGATGAGCTCAACGACCCCAACCGGAAAGAATCAGCCGGTGGTTCAGATGATAAGAAATCGGGCACTTGCACACTTCTGTGAGGGACCAATCCAGCCACCTAGCCCAGAATTCACCAGCAAATGCTCTCAGTGGCATCACTAATATGATTCAAACTGCACTCTGTGTCGAAGAAGAGTGAAGCGTGACGAAAGAGATGGGACATTAGTCCGTTGTAGCATAGAAGGACACTCTTATTGCTTCATCAGCACAGAAACATGGTCTGAGAATCACTCTAGACCATCTATGATGTGGTGGACTGAGCTTTGGACCAGTCAGGGAAGTTCTTCTCTGAAGTTCCTTTATGTCTTGTGAAGTAGTCAACCTCCTATCCAACAGGGGGCGCAAGTAAAAGTACTATTCCCTATTGAGAAGATGCTAGACAAGTAGAAGACTACAGGCCACCTAAAGAGACTTTAAGATTATTATGTAACTATAGCGACTCAATGTAATCGACAGCAGTTTGTGATCAGAAGGCAGAGATGTGTGGATATAAAAAAAAAGTCATCCTCAAAAAGCAGTTCACTAGTACACAATTGGCATCTATTGTATGCATACCATTAGGCTATGAGAGGCTACTGAAGACCAGGCCTAGACGGAATCTGCGGAATTCTTTCTCATTTTTTAATTCAGAATTCTGTGGAAATTTGTCCATCCACTTTCCAAACAGCTTGTCCTGCATAAGATTGCAGAGATGCTGGAGCCTATTCCACCATCTCAAACCGTAGGCAGTGATTAGCCAAATATTTAACTAAGTAAATGTGAAGGATGCAAACATTTTGTGAATGATGGGCATTCCGATTCTGCGGAAATCTGCGGCGTATTCCATGCACACAGATTCCGTCTGGGCCTGCCTGGCACAGGTAAACAGCTACATGCTAACAAAAGTGCATTTGAATGAATTGTGTAATTGTCCAACAGAGCTCTTTTGTAGGAAGTTTTGCTCTAATGGTTAACTCATGCTTGTGATCTTTCATAGCAGGGCATTTCTGATTTCACACCTAGATTTTTAAAGGATTTGTGTGTATAAATATGTACATATAAATATGATTAAATAAATCAATATATATATATGAATAGCTCTGAAATGAAATAAAACCAGAGCTTGATTACTTGGCATAAATGTAACAAATCCTTTTGGTTTTTTGTTACCTTACCACTCTGATATAATGGGATAGATGTGCACACAGCAGACAACCTTCCTTTACAGGAAAGTTCAGGTGAAAGCGTTCAATCCTCAAGGGCACAAAGAGAGAGCTTTGGCACTGATACGTCTGCTCAATCCTCACTAGTTGTGCTGCGTAACCAAGGTGCCGCTTGTGCCCCCTTACAATCTTCATTTGTGTTGTTTTTATAATGCTGATCAAAAGTAAAAGAATATTTCTTATTGTAAAAATAACAGTAAGTGACATAACATGGACCAAACTACCTGTCTTCAAATGAATTATTTCTTCTGTCTTTACCAGTGTTGAGTTTTTACTTTTTTGTCAGGTAAGTAATAATGATTAAATGTAATTGTATATAAGGTTTGAGAATGATTCTAAATAGAAATTCAAAATGGGTCAATAAAATGTCTCTTTGTTTTAAAGATTTATTTCTGAGCTTTTCTCCCCCCATAATGCTGCTGCTTGATGTTCTACTACCTCGGCACTAATCAAATCAGTAAATTAGGTGTACATTTAGAGTCAGTTCACTTATAGAGGTTAGTCTTCCATTATTTCAGGGTTGAATGTTACTTTGTTTGTATTCATACATGTTCCTGACATAATCTCACACACAATCTAACTGCATGCTGGCGCGCGCCAAAAAATCACTGCAAAAGTCAAAACCTAAAAATATTCCGCAGATTAAAGAGTCAAATCGCAGGCTGCCTGAAAAGTTCTGGGTTGTATTCTGTACACCACACTCATCTTGTAAAGCGATAATCTGGCTTACACTTGCGTACTTAAATCAACCTCTAATCCTTGCAACCTCCAGTCTGATTCGCTGAACCAAGATGAGTCACATTCACCGGACTCTTACCAATTTATGATCTATGATCTATTCTATTGAGATCATAGAATACCAGTCTGGTACAGCACACATGAAGGGGTCTGCTTCCTGCATCGCTCCTGAGCTTTATTAGGCAATCTGCATGTGCAATTCATGTGTGCTCTGTTTACGATTGCTTTTTTGATGGAGAATACACTAAGTTACAAATTAGGTGGAATTCTCCAGGTGGCAAAGCTAAAGACCCTGTTAAGCCAAACAGATCCCGCTCCTCCTGTGAACCAATATCCACTAATGCTGAAAATGAGCTTATGTGTAAAAGAAGAGTTAGTGAGAGTGTCAGGCAAAAGTGATAGCTATTGTTAGCCAGGAGTTCAAACTGTTTAATACCAAAGATCCCAAAATATAATGGCAGCTATATATTTTAATTAATAAAAAACCTTTTAAACTCTGTTAGAGAAAAACTTTTAGCAAACATGTTTCAAAAATTAAATAACTGGCTTCTGTTTGTATTTATATTTTTTATAGTATTTATGTAAATATGTATTTATTAGTGCTGGGGAAAAATGTATCGTGATTAATTGCATCCCAAATGAAAGTTTCTGTTTACATAATATATATATATATGTGTGTGTGTGTGTGTGTGTGTGTACCTTTGTATAATTATTATGTAAACATAAATACACACACATGCATATATTTAAGAAATATTTGCATGTATGTACTGTATATACAATTGATCTTGTATATCAATATATTTTTCTTTCTTATACATTTAATTTCTTAAATATATACATGCATGCATGTGTGTGTGTCTGTGTGTGTGTATTTATTATATACATAATAATTATACACAGTACACACATATATTATGTAAACACAAACTTTTATTTTGAATGCAATTCATCATGATTCATTTTTCCCCAGCACTAATATTTATGTCAAAAATAATTATTCAAATATTATCTAGAGAATATTTAATTATAAATTAGGCAGTGTATTTTAAGCAATAATAATAATAATAATAATAATAATAATAATAATTATTATTATTATAAATGCTATATCGGTCTTTTCTTTTTCATGGACCCCCTCATGGCCCATTCTCCTGGCCTTAATAAGTGACTTGAATATGTTTCCCATAAGCACTATAAATGCAAAAGCTGGACATTTTGAAAGTGTATAACATTCACAGCTACACTGGCCGGCTTAAAAGGACCAACTATGTACAGACTCTCAAGCAGATTCTCATCTCTGTGACTAAATGTGGTCAACTAATCAGTTGACGCAGACCGCTGATTTATTGATAGCTGCTGGCAGGAATAGACGGTGCTATGTTTGGTTGAGCACTGTGACATGGTTAAGTTAAACGAGTACAGAGTACGGCACTGTATGCATGTTCCAATGCAGTGAGAGAACGAGTTCACATGTAAATACAATCATGCTTGTATATTCTAAACAAATTGCTTCTCAGCACAATTGTTGTCATTTTGAAGATGCTAGAACAAGACAGGTTTATGTATCTATATTTTTGCTTTAAAAAAATCTCAACATTGTTTTAACGCCACCATGTGGTACATTTAGGATATAACAGACCATCTACAACCACTACTTTCTTGTTTTCTTTTTATTTGTCAAAATAGCATTTCTACCAAGGTGTTAAATGGCTCTTAAGGCATCTGCATGAACAAGGATCCACGCAGAGGTTATGAATATCATTTAGGTTACAAATTTGGCTCGTCCCGTATTTCATATTTCAAAAATGTGTCAAATAATACCACTTTTTCCAACATAATTCTTACAGCAATATGACAATACGATCATTAAATATATTCACACAGAGCAACACAAACACAAAATACACCAACCGAGGATTAAGATAGCAACTAACCCGTCTCATAAAGTACAATGTAAACAAAATCCCTTTAAGGGTACAACGTAATGATGTTAAAGAATTCAAAACATCTAGGGAATGCGAGGCCCGGGGTTAAAATACAATTAAACGTTCAGAGACGCTCACATCTTCAGCAGGAGGTGCTAGGCAGGAGATTAAACCGGGGATTCATTAACAAAAATCAATCAGTCATGCCTGTCTGTGGAGTGTTAAATTAGGTCCTTTAGACCTGCTGAGGACCAGCAGGACGTACATTGGAGGGACAACAGGGAGAAAAGTAGTGCAAGTACCCCTTTAGTGTCCGTACCAGCAACCGCTTTATTCGGTCACCAGGACCCGAAAGGTGACGCGGCCAAGAAACTTGTCACGCTCGTCGTTGTTCTTGAGGTTGGAGCCCTCTACCTTGCACTCTACAATCAGCTCAGAGTTGTAGTCTTCCTTCTTAAGCATAAGCTTTACAGCAACCAGAGGCTGAACGTAACCCTTCTATTGATGATCAGAGACAGAAAAACAGAGGTGAAATAATGTGCATTTCACTACACACACTCAAATTAAGATCTAATAATAAATTTTCTGAAAGAATTAAATTACACTTTTGAAGTTGGATAAGGAAGGTGGTCCGCCAGAGCTAGATCTTTTCCTTCATAACATGTTAAATATGGATATATTAACCCTCCCCGGAGCCATTAAATGTGTTCAATTTTCTATAACCCTAATCATTGTTAAAGGATTAGTTCACCCCAAAATGAAAATTCAGTCATTAATTACTTACCCTAATGTCGTTCAACACCCATAAGACCTCCATTCATCTTCGGAGCACAAATGAAGATATTTTCAGGCCTTCATTGACACCAATGTCATTTCCTCTCTCAAGACCCATAAAAGGCACTAAAGACGTCGTTACAAAGCCCTTCTCTCTACAGTGGCTCTACAATAATTTTATGAAGCGACATAAATAACGACATATAGTGATGGACCGATTTCAAAACAAAGTTTCGAACCGTTATGAATCAGCATATTGATTCATAATTCGGATCGCGAAAGTCACGGGATTTCAGCAGTTTGGCAGTTTGACACGCAATCCGAATCATCAATCAATACGCTGATTCATAACCGTTCTAAACTAAAGCTTTGTTTTGAAATCGGCCCATCACTATATAAGTCGTTATTTAGTTTATTTGTGCACAAAAACTATTCTTGTCGCTTCATAAAATTATTGTAGAGCCACTGTAGTGAGATGGGCTTTGTAACGACGTCTTTAGTGTCTTTTATGGGTCTTGAGAGAGGAAATGACATTGGTGTCAATGAAGGCCTTTCTGAGCCATAGAATATATCGAAAAAATATCTTCATTTGTTGAAGATGAACGGAGGTCTTACGTGTGTTTGAACAACATGAGGATAAGTCATTAATGACAATTTTCATTTTTGGGTGAACTAACCCTTTAACAACATGTATTCTTATTTCACTGAGCCCATTGTTTGTGCCTTAATTTTTTACATTGATTGATAATTCATTGTTTTTATACATTTATACGCTTCTGAAATACATAACTTGGACACAGTCTCCCCTGAATCACTTTAAATTGTAATGTAGACACATGCATTTTCGGTGAAGCTGCTTTGGAATTGTGAAAAGAGCTATACAAATAAATGAGAATTGAATTACTTTTATAATGGATGGATACACTTTTTTGAGCTTCAAAATTTGTGCTGCCGTTTACCGCCATTATGCTTTGAAGAGCAAGGACATTTTTTAATATAACTCAGATTGTATTCGCTTGAAAGAAGAATGTCACATAATCTAGGATGGCTTGAGGGTGAGTAAATCATGGGGTCATTTTCATTTTGGGGAGAACTATCCCTTTAAACTCAACCATAACATAATTTAGAAAGAATTTTTGAAGGATTTAATAGAATAAATGTGAAGCTTATTTTATAAAAGCACTTTTAAAAGACTTGAATTAATTCTTCTATTAAAACATCTGTATTTGTACTTCAGGGTTTGTGGAAATGCATTATGGCAACAAAGTTGTAAACCTGGTAATTTCTTTTCAAACACGGGAAAAAAAATGTTACACAATGTTTAGTTATCTTATAACTATACAATTGAAATATTTTAACATTTCTGAATTGACCCCCAATCCCTTCCATTATATGTGCCTCACTATAATTCAGTACTTCGACTTTTTATTAAAGAAAAGTACAGGCAAGTGGAATTGTTTTATTGGTAATCATCCTTATGCTATAAAGTTGATTCATCTTAACTTGGAACATTCCTTAAGCATGTAGTGAGCACCTTACTTACATGATTCTTTTTTCCATAGTAAGGGAAGTACATCCTATCAATAGTCCCCTCATGGGGGAAATACTGCATCTGAAGAGGTTTCTCACTCTGAAGAGAAGCAACAAAATACCGTCAGACAACTAAAGACAACGGACTGTCACGGGGTGAGAGTGGATGATGCCATTTGATGTACACTCCTGGGCAAACATTTTTTAATAGCTTTTAATTGACTTAACCACAAATGATTGGTCAGAACATTTGCAAAAATGTCATGCACTACTTAAAAAAAAACATTAGAGACAGAATGAAGTCCTTGGCGGAATATGGGAAGTTGTGTGGGGTGTGATGAATCACAATGAAACACAAGCTGCATGGTGATACTCCAGAGCGGTGTCTTCGAAAATCTGCTGAGAAATATAATAATAAATGCACTCCACCACAGTGAAGCTTGTCGGAAGAGACTGTCATTATATGGGAAGCCTTTTATCTGCTGGTATTGGTGAGCTACTTCGCTGTGAAAAGTCATTTAGTGCTGTGAAGTACAGGAACATATTGCAGAATGTCTTGCTTCCCTACAAATAAAAGTTGTTATCTAAAGGGGAAGAATCAGATGTTATTTTTCAACAAGACAATACTCCTGCCCAAACTGCGAAGAAATCCAAGAAGTGGCTTGAGAAAGTCCATCAGGCTCACGTTCTGGCCTGGTCAGAGTCCTGATTTAAACGTAGTGAACATATTGACTCCCATTAAACTTAAATGAACTAGGAGACATTAACTACTTATGAATTTTTTATATTCTCCATCAACATTGAGTGGAACAACACTGACTGCTCTTCTTGTAAAAAGCTGCCTGCAAGTTTACCCACACAGCTAAATACAGTGAAGCGCTATCAAAGCGCTACATCAGAACGCCAGCTCACCATTGGCTACAGCTGTTCATTTGAGCACCACGACACATGCATGTGATGCTGACGCAGGGTCTAACCAATGGTGAGCCGCCGTTAGAACTCGGAAGCCCTGTACGGTTTACAGTGCGTTGTGCGTCAACAGCGTAGGAGACTGGCACAGATGAGAGGACAAGAAGAGATTGTTGGATAAACAATTTTTGCACATAAAAAGTATTCTTGTCACTTCATAAACTTAAAGTTGAACCACTGGAGTCACATGGACGATTTTATCGATGTTTCTTGCTGATTTCCTGACCAGTGATTTGTGATTAAAATGGTTAAGACCATTAAAAGACCAGTAAATAGTTTGCCATTTTTGGCATGGCACATTTTTGTTCCCAGGAGTGTAGTTGTAACACTAATATAAATCATCCATATGATGTATACAGCAACTGCAGTGTAGTAATACATTTGAATGCAGTGCATAACTAATCCCAGCAGAAGACAGACAAAGCAGACTGCTGCTTTGGGGTAAACAAGCGCTGAAAGTCATGCTGCTGCTTTGCCATGCTAAATAAATGACAATTTCTCCTGGTATGAGCCATCAATCTTGAGCAAAAGTAGCATTAGCATTAGCAGTTTGCCAAGACAGCAACTAATCTAAGAAAATATTAAAATGATAACTGCAAAAATGGGTGGTTAATTGATTTTGATTAGGGATGCATGAGATATCGGCTGGTATACGAGATTTTTTCAATTTATTAGTATTGGTTGATATTAGATGCACATAATTCACTATATATTTACATTTAGATTACCTTTCCCACAATCTAATGCTCACTTAACGTTGATATTTAAAACACTAATAAAGCCGCGTTTCCACCGCAGGAACTTTCCACAGGAACTAGGGACTTTTGGGTGGTACTGTGTTTCGACCACAGGAACCGGGGTCTATATGAAGTTCGGAGTAAATATTTCCCCCTCAAAATGGCCCTGATCGTGAGGTAGAACTTTCCAAGTTCAGGAACTTTCGGGGGTGGGTCCTGGGCACTGATCATTGCTGATTGGTGAACTCATTGCTGAGTTCACGCAGCATTTTGATTGGCTGACTCCACACAGCATTTTATTTCAACCACCATTTTTAAAGTCAGCTGTGATCCGTGGACTGACGATGAGGTTCATGCTTGATAAAGCTTATATGCGGAGTTGGAATCCAGCGGGAACTGGAAAGTCACCCGCAGTCCTCACCGGACTAATTTTCACAATGAAAATGCAGACAGCAACAGGTCTTGTTATCTGCGGGGAAAAAGTTCCTGGGACAAATTGTCCCGGGCAATTTTGGTGGAAACGGGGCTTAATATAATAGTTATTTGTAATCTGTAGCAAATTTCATAATGTACCATAACATATTCCCTAAATTCACCTGTAACATTTAAAAATATTGATCTTTTTTAGTGTTTTTTTTGTTGTTGTTCATTTTACATAATATTTAAGATATCATTGCATCCCTAATTCTGACAAGATGTTATTTCTATGTTGAGGCTTGCAGAAGTTTTCAGCATAAGTAAGAGACATGCCTAATCACATCGGTAGCAAACGACCGGGTGAATGAGAGAGACCATACATACAGTGATCTTACCCATCACTTTATTAAGGAGTTCAACTGGCAGCATGCAATTGAGACATGAGAGGAAAAGAAAAAAAAACACTCTTGAGAGAGGATGGACGAACAATAAGAAATCCAAGTAGGAGACACAACAACATATAAATCAATCCGTAAAGCTGAAATCCATGAGAAAACTGCAGAAAGGTTTGTGTCAATGCATGTGTGCTTTTTTAATTTCATTTTTGAAATTTCTCATATAAATTGCAGCTTTAAACCACAAAAAACACCACAGATACAAACGTATATATTTATGATCTTAAATGTCTAATCTGATCTTAATATCAGAAATGTAAATTAAATTCTTTAATCTACTTCCATATTAAACCGGTTTATAAATGTTACCTTTGTTGTGCAGTTGATGTACGGATCTCCAGACGGCTTAAGACCAATGACCTGAGGGTAAAGAATAATAAGAAAGTAATTTGATATTGCATTATTAATTTGGAATGACATGTTTTGTATTCACCAGCATTCAATGTAATGTATTCCTGTGATGGCAAAGCTGAATTTTCAGCAGCAATTACTCCAGTCTTTCTTTCATTACTTTCATTATTCTTTCATTTTCTTTCTGTCTTTAATGCAATGCCAGCTTCTACGGCTATAATCACAGCTATAAGCCAGGTTTAGTTATTCAAAAATAAAACTAAACTCATTTTAAAAATCATAAAATTAATTTTTTTTCTAAAAAAAACTTAAAAACTAAATTTGGATTTACTTGGATAAAAATCAAAAGTATCAATAGATGAAAACGGTCTTACGGTATTGCTGTCCAGTAAAATATGTTTAATGGACAGTAAATTCTGACAGGATTTACACTTGATGAAGAAAGAATGAGCAAATTTGTTCTATAAGCACTGGTGCATTTAATGTTGCTTCTGTGAATGGCATAGAGCATTTTATTGGTTTTGTAGATAATGGACAGGACTGTATGCTTTCTCATTCCCAGGTAAAATAATACTAGAATTCTTTGATTCAAGAGATGACAATTTGATTAAAATCTTTACAATTTTTGGCTGATCTATTCCCAGTGTGCCATGATTCCTGTCTTGTGTTCCTCTGGTGTTTTTTTTTGTTTTTGTTTTTTTTGTTGAGGTTTTGTTAAGGTTCTCAGTTCTGCTCCCTGGTTTCCCTGTGCTTATTTTGCTTTACTTTGGTCGTTATAGTTGTTATTTAAATAAAGTTGGAACTTTATTAAACACATGGATCCTGACTTCACTTATTTCTGAGAGCACTCTGTGTTTCAAAACACCAGACCTAATTGGGATCCAGCAGAAAGACTTATGTGTCTCCAACAAGGAGATCCCATATTTACTGTGAGAATCACGGAGGAGGAACACGGTACATCCCACACAAGACTCCCCAGCCGTCATGGCCACCACACCCAAAGCACCAAATGCTGTTCTAAGGGATTTGAGACTGGTGGACCCAGCACTGATGTCAATGTGAGCCCCAGTGCTTCCAAGTCCAGTGGTCCACTCCAGCTTCTCCCGGTGAGGCGCCATCTGCTCTAGAACTTTCTGTCTACCCTGACACGTCCACATAGGTCGTTTTTTAACTTTCTATCAGCTCTCAAACGAGCATGAAAGCCATCCTTGAACTCTCTGCCTGTCCTGTTACAGTCAAAGACGCTGACTCTGAACTCTCAAGCTGACCTGTAATGGCCAAGGAGGCCTTCTCTGAATGCTCAGAGCATCCTGTTACAACCACAGATGCCATTTGTAATCTCTCTGTTACATTTCTGCCTTATCCGCCGTGGTGGTCTTCTGCTCTGTCTTATCACATGTGGTGGGTTTCAGTTCCACCTGCTCCGCCGTGGTGGTCACCAAATCTGCCCAGGCCACCTGCCCTGCCACCTCCGCCCAGCTGGCTCTCTGTCTCTGATCCTCCTCAATCTCCAGTTCCACCACACTGGCCCTCCATAACCCAATGAATGATCTCAATGAACTTCAATTCCAATAATTTGCCTCTGCAGTGAAAATTGTATTTAGTCAAGGATACGTATACCCTGACATTGATTTGTTGCAAAAGCTGCTGCCACTGGATTTTGCAGATTTAGATCTATCTGTTTATAATGGGATATGTTGTACAAACATAGGATCCAGAAATTGCTGGTGATAATCATTCAGATAAGTTTTTGATTTCTGGTTTCTTGCTAAATCCAGGCAGGTTTGGTGCTTTTTTGAGATACCATTGAAACATACATACAGATTCTCCAGATCGGTTATATAATGCATAGACCAATGGACAGATGTGACTTGGATTTCAATATTATTGAATGCTGATTTAAGAAAAACTGCTGAATATGCTAGATTTTCCTCTGCTGCTTGAAGTCTGCTGTGGTTACATATTGTAAAGCCATTTTTAAGCATCTTTTTCCATTTCCAGGCAAGTTTCATTGGTTTCCACATACAGACTTTGGATTGGTGATGTTCTGTAGGCTCCCAAAACCAGTCATATAACAAGGTGGGACCTGGACACCTCCAAGGATTATGATTTCCTGGCAAATCCATAAATTACCTTTCCATAGTTTAGCCTTGAGCCAATCATAGTTCTGTACATATTCATAAGAGTTGAATTGTCTGCTCCCCCATTTGGTTTTGGATAATGTCTTTGAAAGTATTCAAAAGAAATGAAAGTTTTAAAGTTGATAGCAAGAAACCAGTCCCTTTTACAAACCCATTTCCAAAAAAGATGGGGCACTGTACAAATTGTGAATAAAAAAGACCAAATATTGTGCCAAATATTGGCTCGTTTTGGATTTCATGAGAGCAATACATTCTAAAAAAGTTGGGAAAGGTAGCAATAAGAGGCCGGAAAAGTTAAATGTACATATAAGGAACAGCTGGAGGACCAGTTTGCAAATAGCTATTGGTAACATGATTGGGTATAAAAAGAGCCTCTTAGCATGGCAGTGTCTCTTAGAAGTCAAGATGGGCAGAGGATCACCAATTCCCCCAATGCTGTGGCGAAATGTAGTGCAGCACAATCAGATAGAAGTTTCTCAGAGAAAAAAATTGCAAAGAGTTTGAATTTATCATCGTCTACAGTGCATATCATCCAAAGATTCAGAGAATCTGAAACAATCTCTGTGTGTAAGGGTCAAGGCTGGAAAACCATACAGGATGCCCATGATCTTCAGGCCCTTAGACAGCACTTACAAGAATGCTACTGTAATGGAAATCACAACATAGGCTCAGGAATACTTCCAGAAAACATTGTCGGTGAACACAATCCACCGTGCCATTCACTGTTGCCAGCTAAAACTCTATAGGTCAAAAAAGAAGCCATATCTAAACATGATCCAGAAGCGCAGCCGTTTTCTCTGGGCCATTGCTCATTTAAAATGGACTGTGGCAAAGTGGAAAACTGTTCTGGGGTCAGACAAATTAAAATGGAAGTTCTTTTTGGACTGGGACGCCATGCCATCCAGACTAAAGAGGACAAGGATAACCCAAGTTGTTATCAGCGCTCAGTTCAGAAGCCTGCATCTCTGATGGTATGGGGTTGCATGAGTATGTGTGGCATGGGCAGCTTACACATCTGGAAAGGCACCATCAATGTTGAAAGGTATATCCAAGTTCTAGAACAACATTTGCTCCCATCCAGATATCATCTCTTTCAGGGAAGACCTTGCATTTTCCAACATGATAATGCCAGGCCACATACTGCGTCAATTACAATATCATGGCTCCGTAGAAGAAGGATCCAGGTACTGAAATGTCCAGCCTGCAGTCCAGATCTTTCACCCATAGAAAACATTTGGTGCATCATAAAGAGGAAGATCCAGCAAAGAAGACCTAAGACAGTTGAGCAACTAGAAGCCTGTACCTGATAAGAATGGGACAGCATTCCTATCCCTAAACTTGAGCAACTTGTCTCATCAGTCCCCAGATGTTTGCAGACTGTTATAAAAAGATGAGGGGATGCCACACAGTGGTTAACATGGCCTTGTCTCAACTTTTTTGAGATGTGTTAATGCCATGAAATTTAAAATCAACTTATTTTCCCCTTAAAATTATACATTTTCTTAGTTTAAACATCTGATATGTCATCTATGTTGTATTCTAAATAAAATATTGACATTTGAAACTTCCACATCATTGCATTCTGTTTTTATTCACAATTTGTACAGTGTCCCAACTTTTTGGAATCGGGTCAGTACAACTTTAATGGGGACTCTGTATTTTTGAAACTGATCTGCATTGCCCAGGATTGTATTTTGTTTATTTTCAGTTGGATTTTTACGCGCACTAGTATTTGTGTACTTGCTTCTGTAGCAAATGCATTAATAAATGCAACAGCATTTATTTGAAACAGACTTTTGAATGGTAATGTATGTAAGGCTACTCACCCTGTTCATCTTGACAATAACGCACGGCTGTCCTTTAGCATAGCCGAAAGTGGTGTCCTCCATCCCAGAGCAATGGTGGAGTAAACTCCTCCTAAACTGGCACACCTTCTTCTGAGGTTCCTCATCCTGCTCAGAGTACTGACCCGCCATACACAAGTCATTTTTGGCTTGCTCTGAGTCATTATACTCTGTAAACGGAAAACAGACAAACTATAAATAAACAAGACTGTAGTATCCAAGTACTATGCAACGAGATGAGAAATGATTAAAAGACACAGGGTGAGGGAAAGTGTAGAGCACTTACGATGCAGAAACGATTCAAGATGCTGGACGTACTGGCCATATTCAATAGCTTCTGATCTGTTAAAAACTATATTCAAAGAGTTTGGCCTGATAACCAACCCTGCGAAAAAGAAAACGTCTGTTATATTAACTTTATTAAGTATACTTAATAGCCCTCTAAAAAAATGATAACAGAAATATGTATAGCAAAGAGACATTTTAATATCCATGTTTTAATTAACACAATGTTAAAGTTAGAGGATTAAAGTTAAAGTTAGTCATGTACATATTCCACAACTGTGTGAAGAACTGTGTGTACAGCCTGATAATAAGGGCTGAATTCTGACAAACTCACCTGGGGACGCGACGCGATCTCGATACTTTGGCGTGTCGTCATTCAGCATCTGAAGCATCACCCACATAGTGAAGACAAACATGGCAGCCAAGAAGCCATAGAAGACCAAGTAAAAGAGGAGGATGAGGCCTGAAAGACAGTATCTTAGAAAATCAATTATTGCTAGGCAGAACTGAATTTATAAAACCCCTGCTAAAAAGCTTTACGTAATAGGTATTACATGCATACATTTGAACATTATAAAATACTGGGGTTTCATATAGAGCTCGTTTTAATCTGACAGCATATATTACTATCTTATCCGATTTCAATTTAGTTATCTCTCTGCGACTGGTCAATCATAGATTTTCAATTTCAGTCAATGGGCGACTTGCACTGAGCTTCGTGATGCGTTTGTGTTTTGAAATATAGGGCTGGGTGCAGTGGTGCCTGAGGGGGACCCTGCCCGGTACGCGATTCTTACCAACACAACCCAACACAATTTCAACCCCAATTTTTTTTTTTTATGCACAGCTTGTCAGTGAAGCATGGCTCTGTGATCAGTACTAAATCCTGCTCTATCTGAAAGCACTGCAAACAGATCATCCCAAAAAAACTCTTCCAAACACGCATTTATGCATTACTTATTAACATTAACATTTATGAATGAGAAGCATTTATGAAACTCTTGTCCAACAAACACAACATTTAATAACATGTTTTACTCCAAACTCATATCATAATGACAGTTGAGCATCCTTCTGTGAGATTTTGTGGCTTATTAAACAATAAGACATTTATTATTTCATAGTTTACTCTACAGTGATAAATACTATGTTAATTAGCACTGAAGTATAATTATACTTTATTGTCATGAAAATACCAGAGACAGCTTGAAGAACTTGAAGTGTGTATTAGTTTATCAACGAGTAAAGAACAAATTTATACTCATGGGCATGCTTCATTTGTGCATTATGGACATTATCGTCTCTCACATACAGCATATTGAAGCTGCTCGGGCTGCCATTTTCTCCCTCTTTTTGGAAAGCGATAACGCATTCAAAACATCAGGTGGTGTGAGTTTTACTGAAAATGTGTGTACTTGCTGGACCTCTGCTTCTCGTAAATACTACCATATTGTGCACATTATTTTTTGACAGATGTCGATGTTGTTATATTCAAAATCAAATGATGTGGATTTGAAAATAGATGGATAGAAAGGAAATTGTTATTTATTTCCTAGCCAGTAAGTATTCAGTAAAGTTCTTGATTCCCATGGGTGTGCTAAGCCAGTGTATTTAGTTCTAATATTCCAACAGCCAGCCTAAGCCTATGTGCTAACGTGTGTAAAGAGGTGACTGAACTATGTTTGACTTTTGCGCTGGAGATGTTCAAAATGCTTTTCAAGTAGTTCATTATACTAATTTAATGGAATGAAGATTATTTCATGGCTTAAAAAAAGGACATGTTACCTAGAGACTGAGAATGGCTTGTCAAAAATGTAACATTCAGCTGTCATAATGTTTATTTATATATATATATATATATATATATATATATATATATATATATATATATATATATATATATATATATATATATATATATATATATATATATTTAATTTAAACCCATGAAAAATGCAGATCCTATTGTCAATAATAGTGAAAAATTACTTTTTAAACCCATTGTTCCATTATTACCCCTTAGAAGATTTTGAGATTTTGTGGGAAATTGCATTCATAGGTCAGTCACCTGAGCGTATTATCTCATATCTCATCTCATCCTACTCAGAGAAAAGTAGCTCTGGCTACTGTGGTGTTTGTATGGAGTTAGTGGCATAAAGCTGAAAGTTTGTTGTCACAGTAAAGTAAAAAAAAAATTCCCACGGATCATTCCAAACGGCAAACCTCCGGGGAGACACCAGCTGTGAAAACAAAAGCTGTGTCCCAATTCAGAGGCTTCGTCCTTCAAAGGCCAAATGTGTCACAGTGGGGCAACAAAGGCTGTCCCAATTCAAAGGCTCCTTCAGATGCAGCCTCCAAATGCATAGATAGAACGAGTGGGTAAGTGATGTCCAATTTGAGAATGAATCAGTCTTTTGAACCGGTTCTTTTTAGTGAACTGGTTGAACCAATTCACCAAATCGGGCCGAACATCTTAAACAGTTCACAGCTCAAGTCAGCAAAGATCTACAAGTTACTCAATCAAATTCAAAACTCACTTTCAGACGTGCCTGACAGTCCCTCAAATTCGAAATGAGCCAATATCCAGGATTGTATGATACAATGATGCCCATTTTTGCTAACTCATTCAGCACTCCAGTTAGTACACAGTACACAGTACACAGTCTTTCGGCTATTACTTTTTTTTTTTTTAAATGTATGTTTCTAATAGGTAACAAAACGTATCGTTATGTATCGTTAAAAAAAACACATATGAATTTTTTTTTTAAAAACCCCATATGAAAAATGGCAAGTTTTTTTTGGCAAGAACACATGCCAGTTTGTTTTTAACCGTTAGATAATACGAGTGAAATCATTTAGTAATTTATTTAATGTATATTCACTAGTAGGAAAATAATGTTACAGTCCCAATCAGCCGGTTGCGTATCGGCACATTTTTGCTGCTATAACGTAACAGCAAGTCAAGGCCTGCATAGTCTCCATAGACAGTAAAAGAAATGGACACAGCGACCCCATAGACTTCAACGGAGAAAAGTGAAGTCAGTTAGAAGCACTCACTTCCTGATGGCTGAGCGTACTGCGCAGCCGCAGACTGAACTTGACGACGTAGATGTGATGTAAGCAACCTCTCTGACAGTTGTAAGTCTTCTAGTAGTTGTGCAAAGTTAAATCTGAATCACTTTGTTGAAATATTTTGTTCCGTTGCTTTTGGCTCTCTATGGGCTTTTCCCCATGCTTGACTTTATCTGACTTTATGCATCCACGTCCCACGGATTGCCTCATAAGCCCTATTCGGACAGGATTAGTTTAACATGGGGAGATGGGGGTAAAGTAATTTTACCTGAGGAAGTCTGTAATATTAATGGCCAATTCGCAAGTAATAAGACATCTCAGAAAAACTAGCAGAATTGGGAGGAGTAACTTGCTTTACACACCACAGTAACCTCCTTGACGTCATGTGCGTATGATGTTGCTGTTATCACGTGAGCAAACACACAACATGAGCGCGATTATGTTGGTAATAGACACTTTTCCTAGAGCTAAAATAAGTGTTGTGACTCTAATAAGTGCTTTTGATCTTCTTTTTGATTTAAATTATATGCAGAAAATATTGGAGGTTTGCTACAGAGTTGTCCCACCACCTGTATACAACCGAATGCTTCAAGCGCCTGCATGCTCGCAAAACACGTTTTTTTAAAAACTTTTAAACACGAAATGACGGCATTTTAGCATATATTTTTACAGCGGGTCTATTCGAACTGGATTAGTATTACCTGAGGTAATTTTTCCGGAGCTTTTTACAGAAGGTAAAAGTCTCGGTATTCTTTACTGACATTGTCCGATTACCGAGATGGCACATTCGGACGGGACTAAAACACAGAGAACCTCTGGTAATAATTACTTTACCCCCATCTCCCCATGTCAAACTAATCCCATCCGAATAGGGCTATAGACAGTAAAAGATTGCCTGCGAGTTTCTCCTCCTGTCTATACGGGTCTATATGGTAATTTCTCTACTGTGTGACAGAGAGTCGTGTGGTTTTGACACAATTGTTACCCTATTTTTACCCTTTTATACATTGTCTTTTTTCTTTAGAAATAAACAATGGGCAAATGGAGTCTTTAATCGCCTCAGTGGTAAAGTTATTTGCTGTCAAAGTGACGGCAAAATGAATGGGAGTCAATGATATGCTAACAGCAGGTGATGGCTTGGTTAGCAATGGCTGCCCCTATCCGCTTTCCGGGTGCTAGATTACCCCTTTGGAAGTCTCAGCCTCAGACGTCACGCCCACAGACCACTGGCTGAACGTCTAATGCATGTGGCACATTTATCTGGAAACACTTTATTTTTTAAAGGGATACTCTACCGCTTTTTCATATTAAACTATGTTATTCCCTTAACTAAGACGAGTTGATACATACCTCTCTCATCTGAGTGCGTGCACTTAATCGCTCTGACGCGCGGTGACGATCTGATAGCATTTAGCTTAGCCCAGTTCATTAACTATGGTACCAAAGAGAGATCAGGTTAGAAGCGACTAAACTCCTCCACGTTTTCCCTATTTAAATACAGTTACACAAATAGTTGACCGATCAAATATGGGGACATAAAATAAAACGTGCCGCTTTTCTAAGCAGGTTTAAAAAGATAACTATAATGTATGGCGGAATAGCACTTTTAAGAGTACTTAGACTCGGCGCAGTTAAAAGTCATGCCTGAAAAATCCTCCCTCACATCTCCCCCTCCCCCCTATTGACAGAAACTTCTGATTCAGAATTTTATTTTGCTCTCATTAAAGGAAGTGTATGTAAGATTGTGGCCAAAACTGGTACTGCAATCACTTTCAAATTACTGTAGAGTGGTGTATTCATAGATATCCATAATAAGGACTAGATATCTTACGGCGGAGTCACCATCGGCATCAGCGGCGGCCATCTTGTCACAGGCAGGCTTTCTGTTGGGCTCTGTGGAACCTGATGTAAGATGAGTGGTCTGTACGAACATAAATACTCTTATCTCGCTGAAATCTTGACGGATTTACAAATGGTTTGGTTTCTTACAAACGTTATTAACATGGCTACAAATCAGGATGCTTTAACACGTTAAAATTGCAGCTTTTCGTTTCGATAAACGACTTAATCGTGCAGCTTGTGTATTACGGCTAACTTATGACGCACGTTATCAAGGGGGCTGAGACCACAATCGAGCTGTTCAAAGCTGTTCAGTTTTATTGACACCAATAACGATTTTATGACAACCAATCTTTTGTCTAGTTAAAATAAACTTAGTTTGCATGTTTTTTTGTTTATTTAATTTTTTTTAAATACAAATTATTTTATTATATTCTTATTAAAAAAGCATATATATATATATATATATATATATATATATATATATATATATATATATATATATTTAGAGCTAGCTCTGGGAAAAATTCAGAGCTGTATATGTGTATAAATATATATAATTTCTCATGTTGCCATTCGGTACACAGTTTTAGTAGCCTATATATTGATTTAACATAAATACCGTATGTGTGTGTGTGTGTGTGTGTGTGTGTGTGTGTGTGTGTGTGTGTGTGTGTGTGTGTGTGTGTGTGTGTGTGTGTGTGTGTGTGTTCATTGCACCCATCTGTTCTGTTCAATGTTACTTTCATATTAAAGTCCATGGTTATAATTATTCATAAGTATGTAGTGTCATAACTACATCTCTGTCATTTATAACAAACGAAACAGTTTGAAAATCGGTTGAAAATTGAGCAAGTTACGGTTATTTAAAAGTACATGCACCATTAAAACACACTGTTACGAGTGAGCGAGCTGTCTGTGACAAGATGGCCGCAAGTTGCGGACGGCGACCTCCATTGGCCAATAGCGCGCACGAGACATCTAGCCTTTATTATGGATATCTATGGGTGTATTCCCCTCCCCCCTGACTCGAGGTTGCCAGATAGGCTGCAGGATCCAGCAGGAACATTTGTAGCTGCAGCTGTGTTAACTAGAGCAGAGCTGGCAACTAAAACACTACTGATTTTGTGATTGGTAGATAGGTGGAGGGTGGAGCATCAGGCCAAAACACAACATGTCAACATCAACATCAGTTGAGGGCTGCAACAACAACTTTTAAATGACAATATCCTGGCCGTACTACTGTTGACATAAGTATTTGAAATTAACATGATTTCTAAATGTCTAGTGACATATCAGGGCCATTTTATGATTAATTGAAATACATTTCTTACATATAGTTCCTTTAAAAGCATCAAACTTTCTCACAAATGCATGCAAATTACCATTAAGTTACACTTAACACATTATACACATGGTTTTGTAAGCTCACTGCATTGAAAATATATATAAATATGCTGTTGCATAACTGATAAATTAGCAGAATTAGCAGATGAGTTTTATGATAAACCGTTTGGTCGGTTAAATGGTCGTGAAGAGCGGTTACACTCACAGTGTGGATGAACCGCGTTTGTGTGAAGACTCAGGATCTATTGAAGAGAATGTAGGCAACGCAGACACTCAAACAAAGCGGGAAAAAACACTTGTTTTTGATCCATTAATGCATCTCTCACTAACTGTATGTGATCTCACTGTTTGATGCGCCAGTCAGAGGAAAATGCCTATCAACGTGTACTGTCATGAATAATTAAGTGCTTGCTGTCATGAATTAAGCAATGTGTTTTCTCATAGGACAAAGACACGCAATCTCATGAATAATTATGAGACAGAGATGAGTCATCGCCGTACTATAGTATAAGAAAACGTCACAACCTATGACGTTGACAGGAAGATGAATTTAAACCAGGAAGTTGAAAATAGAGCAAAAAGTTTTAAAATGAACTAGTTTTCTCCCACATTCAAGTCCTTCTGGGAAGTTCATATTGACGAGGTGGGAAGCTGTGTTTACGACGCCAGGTGTGTTCAAGATACTTTGGTTGGAGACTCGGAGTAATGCTGCCTTCAAGGTACTATCGGGGTTATTGTAAATACTGCTTCTGCTTGTGTGCATGTCGACTCATTCGGCTTATGCTGTATTGAGCAGACACGTTAAGTTTTTAATTGTAGTGTCTGTTCTCTAACTGAACTAAACGATTTTATTACTATAAAAATCAAAACGACGAATCTCAAATAAAGATTCAAACGGCCATGAATCAGTGAATCGATCAATGATTCGGATCACCAATGTCACGTGATTTCAGTAGTTTGGATCACGTGTCAAACTGCCAAACTGCTGAAATCACGTGACATGGTGAATCTTTATTTGAGGTTTGAAAACAAAAGCGGAAGCGGAAGAGGAGACTGTTACTGAATAAAGTTGTAGTTTTGGTTATTTTTGGACCAAAATGTATTTTCGGTGCTTCAAGAGATTCTAATTAACCAACTGATGTCACATACATGGACTACTTTGATCTTTGATTATGTTTTTATTACCTTTCTGGACATGGAGAGTAAAGTGTGCATAAGACTGCATGCTCTGGGACTAAAATATAAAATATCTTATACTGTGTTCCGAAGATGAACGGAGGTCTTACTGGTGTGGAACGACATTAGGGTGAGTCATTAATGACATCCATTTCATTTTTGGGTGAACTAACCCTTTAAATTGAGTTTTGTCTGTTGATAGCAACTGTACAGCATTTGTCCATCTCATCATAGGATGGGGGCCCTAACACACCACGGGAGCTGCGGGGTGCCCGTTTACTCATGCATTCAGCAGTTGATCTTTTTTGACAATAAAAAAAAAAGAAAATCAAAGTTGTCAATCGAACAGTAACGTGAGATTTAGTGAGGCGCGAAAACGGAAAGATTCCCCACAGGCCAGGCGACGTCACGGCGCTCAGCGACGCCACTTTGATGTTACCGAGCGCTCTGAAGCTGCCATTGAGGTCTATCTTCAAAACGAACGAGAATGAATGGGTTTTTGAATTGGGGTCACAATTTTGACTGACTGAAAGCGTCTAATTCCTGTAGGCTTTTAATCATTTAGTCGCGCACTGGTACATCAAAGATAATCAGTTGAATTGACTAGGCATATAATGGGCCTTAGGCCAATAAGAACAAGAGAAGGTTAATGACTTTCTCTCCTTATAGCAGTGAACAGTTAATTATGAGAGTTCTGATCTCGTTATTTTTAAGGACAACGTTATTTAATCAACGCACACATATTTTCGGTAGCTAAATAGTGTAACAAGAACACTGAGTAAATAAATACACATATGTAGCTACGTAGATTAAAACCACACTATACAGACTGGAATCAAAAGCGCCACTGAGGCAGTAATGACGTTTATTAGCGTCAGGATCCTTTTTCGCTCCACAGTGAATTCTGACTGCGAAACACGGACAATGGTCGTTTCGTTCCATTTTTAAACCTAAAAAACAACATCCTTAAAAATACTGACATTACAGAATTGCTGCCGCTTCTAATTTTTGTAACATTTATATTTGTAACAAATATTGATTCGAAAATGTGTCATTTTTGTGGGTTTTCCCCGAAAAAACGCTACGAGCTGAAGACGAGCATTGAGCAACATATTTACACTGTATAGCATTCGAAACGCAGAGATGAGAAGACATTAAAATGCCACTGATGTCATCAGGGAACCAGTTGATGACATTAAGATGTCGGAATGCCTAAGATAACGATTGCTTTCGTCATTTTCAGTGCACACTCTTTAAATATATGTCTTCAGGATTAATAAGCTTGTGGTTCAACAGTTTCTTTCTGTCATAAAAATCTGCATTATTTATGTAAACTGCACATTTCATCACGAGCATGAATGACGCCGTTGGTAGGGTTTGTTTCAACTCACCCCAATTTCTACCAGTCCGACCGAAGAATTCTCCAGTTCTGGGATTGTACATCACGTCTTTCCAGCTGCCTTCAGCTTCTTTCCCCTCCGATGGTTTTTCGCTCTTTTTAGACATGCTGTAATTTAGGTGCAACTGATGAAAAAGACGCTGTGTGTGTGTGCTGCGACTTGTCTGATGAGGCTGAATTCAGTGGGCTGATGCCCTGGTGCAAAGAACCTCCGGGCTCTGGCGTCTCCAAATTTGCTGCGATGTTCCTCCTGATTCCAATTCCAAACTGGTCCAACAAACCTGACCGACAGCAGCACGTTAGGTTGTGGGGGAGGGAACGAAGGGGCAGCTGTTTTTGCGCATGCGTAAACAGTGCAAATCTGGAATTGGTAAATTGATTGAGAATTTTATACCCGAAAATCTTGATGATCCTCTATTGCATATATTATGCATATGGTAGGCCTATCAGAAGTTAGTATCGTGTTACTGAACGAAAAGGTCACCATTTCACATCCATACCCTACTTAACATACTCTTGGTTTTACCAATAGGCCTATACAAATACACTAGGCTATTATTAATAATAAATTAAATGATAATTATAGCCTAAATGTAGCCTAGGTGTTGGTATGTTTTTCATTTAACCCTTTTATGATTAGAGGTCACTATAGTGGACAGCTAGCTTGTTCTTACATGAGCATGGGTTTTAATAGCGTTGCACATCAGCCTCTACATAGCCACCAAGTGGCAAGTCGTTGTATGTCGATTATTTCCCTCTCCAAAAAAATGCCCAATGACCAGTCAGAAATTCCAAGTTGCTCAGGAATATCCATCCATTACTTCTATCCTAGGAGACTCTTGCAGGTAAAAAAAAAAAAAAAAATGTATATAGCATCAAGCTACTGTCACTATTGGTTTTGACTGTAAACAAATGTATTTGTGTTATTAGAATGTCATTTGCATTAACATCAGAAAAGTAATGTAAATACGTAATGTATGCGACTTGTAATGCATTGCTTGTTAGATCAAAAAGTAATCTGATTACATAATGCACAGCCCTTGTAATGCATTACTTGTAACATCAAAAAGTAATCTGATTACATAATGCATGTTGCTCGTAATGCATTATTTTACTTGTTAGATAAAAAGTCATCTGATTACAAAATGTACGGTATTTGTAATGCATTACTTTATTCCTTACATCAAAAATGTATCTGATTGTGTTATGCATGTTACTTGTAATGCGTTACTCCTAACACGGCTCATTTTAAATGAGACTGAAAACACCTAATCATAAAATTTATTGGTTTGTTAAATACACACAATTTGATTGTTTTTTTTTTCTCTCAAATTGATTGATTTGTTAAATACACACAATATTGCCATGTTATGACTGTATTATTTTTAATACAGTATCTCTTCAGTTTAAACCATAAAAGCAAGTGGACATTTGAAAATCTCTTTGAAAAATGTGTTAAAAAATTACATTTCAAATTTAGTTTTTCATGCCCTAAGAGCAATAAAAACAAAAAGAAAAAAAATCACAGTTCATGCATGAAAGAGTTAAATTACCATTATAGTGTGTGTATAGTTTCTAATTTTAGCTTTCAGAGAACATTGCACTAATGTTAAAATGGTAGTGGGACCCATGACAGACACTCATTCAGAGATTCTGTAATTTAGAAATTTTAGTATCACTTTATTTTAAGATAACGTAGTTACATATTACTACTTGTACTTACAATAGTAATAACAGTATAGAGTGGTGGGAAATAGAGTGAGGTTAAATGCTTAAAATTAAAAAGACATGCGAAAATAATGCGAATGAATATTTATCAATGAAACATTTTGAAAATCAACCTTTTTGAAAAATATTGTTAGCTGATGCTAACTGGCTAGCTAACTAGCTAGATTATGCTAATATGAGGTATTTTTTATGTTTTAATAAATATAAAGACCAAATATTTTAGATTACATTTGAAACAAAGAATGTGATGTTCAGAACATGGTAATTACAGTAATTATGATAGTGGGAAGTGATGCCCCCTGGAGGCGTTTTACCCCAAGTGGCAGGGGGCACTAGGTTTGAAAAAAATAATATTATGTCATTCTGAAATTATAATTATATTTTCCTTACATAACAAGTACACCATAACTACAGGCCTTGCTCTTCTTATATCATATACAACTGTAATGTTCTGCAAAGCTTTAAAACATTTTGTCACTTAAATCCATTTTCTCTCAGGTATAGCTACGTCACCAGTGTAAGCTTTGCGGTCAAAACTTCTACATAACTTTGATCAGCATGGTCCATAGCAACAGCAAAAACGTATCTAATGTTTTTAAAATCAGTGTAATGCTTTGGTCTTGGCTGATACACGGAAATTCACAGACCTGTACTATAATTGACCAGGACCTGAAAGTAGAAACGACCCCTTAAACAGGTAATAAAGAATAAGGTACATTTCTAATACATTTTGAGAAGAGCTGCAAAATGAATGCTATTCCCATCACTATTTTCTTCTGCTTTCTGAGCACAGCTGAGCTGTAATGAGGCTGTTAATTATGACCTCAGTAAACACAGAAGACTTATGTAACATGCACACACACAACATTTTTTTCAATGGGATGAATTATGAATTAAAAGCTAAAATTCATCAAAAAGTGCAATGTCCTATATTTGTTATTTGAGGTTAGTTTAATAAAATCAGTCATTTCAGATCAGTTATTTAAACAAATACTGCTTTTAATCTCTTTTTCTTTCAGATCTTGTCACAACATTTTTTTTTCTCATTTTGTGATGCATCTGAAATATTTGTTAGTGTTTAAGTTAGACATTTTTTAAAAAGATTTCTCAGAGCCCATCTTGCCTTATCAAATACTGCCACTTACTGGTCAATGGTTCAAGAAATTGGCAACAATTTAAAACCTATATCTTATTTTACAATGCGGTTTTTCAGTAGGCTATATAATTTTTAATGTCTTACTATTAAATGCTTTACTGGTATTCGTATGGTTCATATTGGTAACAAAAAGAACTGCCATTCAGGGCTCCAGACAGACTAGTGTTACAAGCGGTATGGAGATAATGGGATTATAAAATATCAAATATCAAGGTTTATTAAACTAGACATAACAGCTAAACTAACACAAATAACAACTGACAGCTGACCTGTGAACAAGGAGGAACTTAAATACACAGTTGTGACAAATTAAAGGATGAACAGCTGAGAAGAATGTGTCCATAGAAACATGCGTGGCGGAAAACAAAGACAAAGAACGCATGTGTGTGATGGATACAAACTAAAAGTCCATGAAAGTAAAACTAATAACGGACAGATGCAGATATCCCTGACAGAACGCCCCCTTCCATTAGGTGCGAACTCTCACCGTATAGAAGTGAGGAGGGATGGAGGGGGCTTTGGAGGAGACAGAGGCAATGACGCAGGAAAGAAGACAGGAGATGGCGAAGGGATGATGATATCTGGATAGTGACGAGACCCTGGCGGCGATAATGGAAGGATGTCCGAAGGCACAGACCCAGGGTTGAGTCGAGGGGAGGCGTTAGGGGAGCCAAGGCAAAACCTACAGGTCGATGGGTCGAGACGGAATGAGGTGATCAGATTTGTTTAGTTCTTACCAAAGCTCTCTTTTTCGCTGTAAATCATTAAAATGTTACACTACCTTAGAAGTCTGTCCAAAAATGTTTCAACAAGTTTTGTGAGGGGCCTTCATGCACTAACGCTGCCTTAAGTCATTGTCTGATAAGGCAGCGAGGCAACAAGTCAGCTAGGTTTTCTGACGCAGTCTTGATCTCTCATCTCGGTTTAGTAACTTGTTAGTGTCTTGTGATCGAGATCGGCCCGCGAGTAAACATGAGCTCATGCGCTGCCTACAATACCAGAAATAAACCTTTAGATTAAAATAAAGGTTCATGTTTAATAAAAATGCTCTTGACATATGGTGTCAACCAACCCAGCACTTGGTTGAATTAAAATTTCTCCATTTAGCTAGGTTCATCAAACTCCGTACAAAACAGCCAGGAACCCTGTGATTGTTGACCAGTTAAACTTCACTGACCACATTACTGCAACAGCACGGTCCTGCAGATTTGCCCTATACAACATTAGGAAGATTAAACCCTTCATCAGAACAGGCCACACAAATCCTGATCCAAGCTGTCTCCGGACTGGACTACTGTAATGCTCTTCTAGCAGGCCTTCCAGCATGCACTATCAAACCCATGCAACTGATCTAGAATGCAGCGGCGAGAGTGGTCTTTAAAGGGTTAGTTCACCCAAAAATTAAAATTATTTCATTAAATACTTACCCACATGTCGTTGGACACCCGTATCTTCGGAACACAAATGAAGATATTTTTGTTGAAAGCTGATGGCTGAGAAAGGCTTCAGAAAGGCCTCCATTGGCATTCAGTACATTTCCACTGACCCCCTCACAAGACCCATAAAGGCACTAAAGACTTCATTACAAAGTCCATCTCACTACAGTGGCTGTACAATAATTTTAAAATGTGACGAAAATAGTTATTGTGCGCACAAAAATCTAAATAATGACTTTATCCACCAAGTTATTGACGTGAGCTCCAAACAGCTCCACCATTCGAATTCATGACCTGAAAGAGGAGGAGCGCCGCTATCGCATGAGTTCAAGGTGAGTTCACGTCAGAAACCTACACGGAAGACAGTAACTTGGCGGATAATGCCATTATTTTAATTTTTTTTCCACACAAAAACTATTCTCGATGCTCTGTAAAATTATTGTACAGCCACTGTAGTGAGATGGACTTTGTAATGAAGTGTTTAGTGCCTTTATGGGTCTTGTGAGTGGGAATTGTTAGGGGTTAACAGTTTTGACCCATAGACCGGATATACAAAATAAAGACCAGGAGTCAGGATGTTCAAGCATCGGAGATAATTTTACTGAAGAATAGTTTGCAGTTTCATCGGTAGAGTCAGCTTTAGAGTCTCTCAGGGACACGTGGAATATTACCGATTGTCATTAAGTCTAAACAATGTGTCATGCAAGAATAGATAGGAGATGTTGTTGTTGTTAATCAGGATGTATACATCAGACAATCCCAAGATTTGGGGTAATGTTGACTTCAGGGGAGTCCTAGAAAGACGCCAAGAGGTCTAGGGTGTGAAAAAAAGCGGTCCAATCCATTCCGTAGACCTGCACAGAACATGTAACACACACACACACAAGACTCTAGGGCACATCTCTCCTCCAAGGTTAGTGCGTCCTGTGAGCTTATCAACAGAACAAGATATCAACACCACATGACAAACGAATCTCCAGAAAGAAAAGTATGACTAATATCATCTACCTCATTCTATAAAGACAAACATGTACTTCTATCAATGGGAATAATCACACTATATAAATGGAAAGAAATCACAATTGGGAGACTCAAATCCTCCCACCCCTTCCTGTCCTGGGGTTACTAACAACAGGCAGGATTCACCTCTTGGAAGTTCTAACTTTGTCTCCTTTGTCTCCAGAGGTCAGGACCCAGAGATAGAGGTCAGGCTATCTCAGTCAGACTCTCTTTGTCAGACCGTCTCTGGAAAGCAAATTAGACACCATACAGTAGACAAAGAGTCAAAATCATATTGAATAATAGTTAAATGTATTAATGATCAAATTAAATTGATTGTCAATAATTATTTATTTTGAAAGGGTACTAACTGATAATTTAATTCATGAGGTTATTAAAAATCATTCAAAAGGATAAGATGCATATGATGAAGAGGCAAGGGTGTCGGCCCACTCCCCTTCAGAATGTACTGAATGCCAATGGAGGCCTTTCTGAAGCCTTTCTCAGCCATCAGCTTTCAACAAAAATATCTTAATTTGTGTTCCGAAAATGAACGAAGGTGTTACGGGGTATGGGTGTCCAATGACATGAGGGTTAGTAATTAATGAAATAATTTTCATTTTTGGGTGAACTAACCCTTTAAAGAGCCGAAGACAGCGCACGTCACGACACTCTTCATCAGTGGCGTAGCACCAAATTTTGGGCCCTGGGTACAAACCATCTTGCTGGGCCCCCGTACCATGTATGTGTATGTATAGAAAACGGACTTTCCTGCCTCGGGCCCTGGTTACTCAGTACCCTTTATCCCCCCAGTCCCACGCCCCTGCTCTTCATCAGTTTGCACTGAGCGGAATTTGACCGCTCGCATCAAATTCAAGGTACTGGTGCTCGCCTACAAAGCAACCACCGGCTCTGCACCAATATACCTAAACTCGCTTGTTCAGACTTCAGAAGCTTGCGTTCTGCAAGTGAACAACGCCTCGTGGTGCCATCCCAAAGAGTCAACTAATCATTCTCATTAAAATTTTCCTGGACCGTTCCCACCTGGAGGAACGACCCGCGAATTGTGATCTCAATTCAAGCGGCCGAGTCTGTAGCCATATTCAAGAAAAATCTTAAGACATATTTTTCAGCAGCACCTGATTAATAAAGACTAGCACTTAACTCATCTATTACATTTTATGTTTGTTTGTTTATTTTATATTTAAAAGAGTGTATGTGTACTGTAGGCCTATGTGTACTCCGCTAGATTCACTGAGACTTGTACAGCTCTAGAATGCTGTTGCCCTTGTTTGTTTAGTTGCTTCTATTGCTTTCCTCATTTAATAATAATAATAATTCATTACATTTATATAGCGCTTTTCTAGGCACTCAAAGCGCTTTACATAGAAGGGGGGGAATCTCCTCAAACCACCACCAATGTGCAGCATCCACTTGGATGATGCGACGGCAGCCATATTGCGCCAGAACGCTCACCACACACCAGCTGATTGGTGGAAAGGAGACCGAGTGATGAAGCCAATCAGGATATGGGGATTATTAGGAGGCCATGATGGACAGAAACCAATGGGCAAATTTGGCTAGGATGCACCCCTACTCTTTTATCGAAGTACATCCTGGGATTTTTAATGACCACAGAGAGTCAAAAAGAGAGTCATTTGTAAGTCGTTTTGGATAAAAGCGTCTGCTAAATGATTAAATGTAAATGTAAACATATGTTTTATATATATGTCTCCATATATTTGGTTCTAATGTCACCAAGTTTGATAATCTCAAGGTTTGGATTTTACATGATTCCTTGGTTCATTTGTAGCGTGGGTTTGGTGAAGTTTAATACATTTACATTCAATCATTTAGCAGACGCTTTTATCCAAAGCGACTTACAAATGAGGAGAGCAATAAAAGCAACTAAACAAACAAGGGCAACAGCATGCAAGAGCTGTACAAGTCTCAGTGAATCTAGCGGAGTACACTTGTTTCCCTTTTTTTATAAAGAAATAGACAGAAAATTTAATTGGATAGTTAAGTACTAGTCTTTATTGGTCAGGTGCTGCTGGAAAAGATGCTTCTTAAGATCTTTCCTACACACTCGGCTGCTCGAATTGAGATAGGCAGGTCGTTCCACCATGTTGTGAACGTTCCAGGAAAAGGTCCGTGAGTCTGAGAGTGATTTCAGATCCTCACGCAATAAAAAACAAATATCCTCACGTGTGACGTTACTTCTTCTCACCGCAGCTTATTGATGGTTTGAGAACAATAACTCTTAAGTCGACCCCTGTCGTTTCAAAGAATAGTAAAATTGCGAGCGTGTCAAGTAGCCTGTCCAGTTGGGGAGGAGCGCAAACTGTCAGCGGAGGCTCTCGGTATGGACCTCCACACCGAGAGCCTCCGCTGACAGTACTTCAGTTGATTTAATCTAAGGCTGTGGCTGAAGAAAGTTGTAGATTGTGTTCAGTGCTTGTTCACAGCATGTGTTTGAATGATTGAAAGAATGTTTTAGGAACATCATACTAACATTTAAGTAACATTATATTAACATAAAGGAAACTGGACAATTTAATGTACTTGGAATGTTACAAATTAATGTTCAATGTTGAATTGTTGATCAAAATTAAGTTGGAATTAAGTTTGAGAAACATCATACCTTTTAAAACACATTCCTCTAACATCAAGAAACTTTCCTATAACAAAAATTATGGGTATAGAGTATAGCAACAACGTAAAAATCCAAGTCAACCATATCAAGAAGTAGCACCTATTCACTGTTTTACCAAATTCACTTCATGTTATGACATGCAGGTAAAAAACATCTGGCAGTAATTGCAGGGCTTCAGTCCAGACTGCAACCTTATACCGGTGTGACAACATTTTGCTAGAGGTCTCACTGGTTACCACGTTGGCCAACTAATAAGTGCTGCCATTTTAGTTGCATATGATATGAGAAACATCAAAAGGCAAACAAAAATAAAGTGAAACAAAACTGGTTTGATCTGTGCTATGCAGACATTTTAATCAGTTTATCAGCTCTGACCAGTAAAGCCTTTTTGTCTGGCTAGCTGCGTTGTGAGGAGGTTAAAACAACTCCACAAACCGCATTACCAGCTTCACTTATTACTAACTAGAGAATTTGATGTTTCCCCATTCAAAGCCACCGAGTGAAATTACTTTTCTTAAAGGGACTTTGTACAGTTTTGTTTCATTTTATTTTTGTTTGCCTTTTGATGTTTCTCATATCATATGCAAATAAAATGGCAGCACTTATTAGTTGGCCAACGTGGTAACCAGTGAGACCTCTAGCAAAATGTTGTCACACTGGTATAAGGTTGCGGTCTGGACTGAAGCCCTGCAATTACTGCCAGAAGTTTTTTTTCCTGCATGTCATAACATGAAGTGAATTTGGTAAAACAGTGAATAGGTGCTACTTCTTGATCTGGTTGACTTGGATTTTTACGTTGTTCCTATACTCTATACCCAGCGAACAGATTTTTGTTATAGGAAAGTTTCTTGATGTTAGAGGAACGTGTTTTAAAAGGTATGGTGTTTCTCAAACTTTATTCCAACTTAATTTTGATCAACAATTCAACATTGAACATTAATTTGTAACATTCCAAGTACATTAAATTGTCCAGTTTCCTTTATGTTAATATAATGTTATTTAAATGTTAGTATGATGTTCCTGAAACATTCTTTCAATCATTCAAACACATGCTGTGAACAAGCACTGAACACAATCTACAACTTTCTTCAGCCACAGCCTTAGATTAAATCAACTGAAGATAAAAAAACATTAAATCTTTGAAGATCTCAGTTGAGGAGGTTTAAACAACTCCATAAACCGCATTACCAGCTTCACTTTTTACTAACTAGAGAATTTGACGTTTCCCCATTCAAAGCCCCCGAGTGAAATTACTTTTCTTAAACAGACTTGTATGAGTGTGTGCAGCATGAATGTAATCCAGACATACTGCATTCTATCATCGTGTGACCGCATCATGTGACCTACAGTTGAATCACTTCACAAATCCTCTCCCATGGCCTCATGGGATAGTAAAGTGTCCATCATATGCACACTTTACCAGAAGTAGTACACTGTTAGACATTTCTGTAATTTGTACAGTTATTTACAATATATCACCCAGTATAATACTGTAAATTCTCTTTACAGTAAATAGCTGTAATTCCAGTTGCATCATGGGAATTTTCTGTGACGTCAAACACCAAATACAGTGATTCACTGTATTTTAAAAAAATAAAGTACAGTACTGTATATACCACAACGGCTTCTTAGGCACAATTTGGAACGATAGGATTTGTTTAAGATTTCGATTAGGAACCATCAGTGCAGCGTTAAAAGTTTCACCCGAGGAGAGAGCTCCAGAGAATATATGAGCTGTGTCCAGACACCCTGAGAAGATTATTTCATCCCCCGTGAGGAGAACAGCAAATAAGCAAGGTAGGTTTAAGTGATTGTACTAGACGCAGTTGTCTGCACCCCAATTTTACCTTGTCAGCATTGGTGCTAAAAACTGAGGTAAACTTAACGTTTTATTAAAAAAAATAGTTTATTGAATTATATCAGGAACCAGCAGCCGCAAGTTTTGCTCGAGGAGAGAGCTCACGGCCCGGACAACATAACATTAAAGCTATAGGTCATTGAGGTAAACCTAATGTTTTATTTTTAAAAAGACTTAGTGAGTTTATTGAATTAACGTTAACGATCAAAATAAAAGAAAAAATTATCGAGCATATTAGGCTTTACATCAAAACGAAGTTAGTTATTTTTTCCCCTAACATTTAATTTATAGACTAACTTACATTTTTCGTTTTTTTTTTTTTTTTTTTTGACATTCGTTCGACAGGATTTATTTTACATTTTTCAGATTAGGAACCCGTGCAGCATCGTAAATTTTACCCGAGGAGAGCTCTCACGGCCCAGACAGCATATAATGAATGTAATTTGATCAGCATTGGTGCTAAAAATTGAGGTAAACCTAACGTTTTATAATAATAAAAAATACTTGGTGAGTTTATTGAATCAACGTTAGGCTACTGATCATACTGATTTTTATCGAGCATTAAGCTTTACATTAAAACGAAGTTAGTAAATTTACGTTGGCCACAGTTGCAGAAATAACGTTGTTTTATTTAATTTTTTGACATTTCATTTATACACAGTTTAGTTTTTAGTTTTTTTTTCTTCAGATTTTTGACATTCGTATCGACAGATTATTTTACGTTTTAGATTAGGAACCCGTGCAGCATCGTAAATTTTGCCCGAGGAGAGCTCACGGCCCAGACAGCAATAACTAGATATTATCCGTCAGCTTGTAGTTAACGTTGGTCACTGGCGAATTTATTTTTGTAGTATTTTTGTTTCTTTCTCAAATATTATAATTGGATTGACATGATTTATTCTACATTCTAGAAAAGGAACCAGAGCACCGCAAGTTTTTCCTGAGGACATCACAGTCCCGGGGCTGAACATAGGAACTGTGTGGAGAGTGGAGACACCCTACGAATTTATGGACTAGGTAAGACACTTTTTAATAGGATATGTAAAGTATACACAGACACTTTTACGTTTGAGGATACCTAACTAAAGCTAATGCAAGATGGATACATGTAATCCATCCTGCAATAAAAGGTTACAATGTTGTTTTTGATTAAATAGATAGTGAAATCATGTTGAGGTGATTCAGTAATATGATAATTTTGGAGGATGTAGTTTGTGCTGCTCCTATTATGTACTGACAGTTTTCTTTAGTGTCTTTTATTAAGCTAAATAACAGAAACACCTCTGTAATATACAATCAGGTTCAGCATCACTACAAAGTACATTCTTCAAAATATTAATAATAGTGAATCACCTCTTCCATAAAACAGTTCATGAAGGCAAGTGTATACTCAAATTGTATGACTAACTTTATGTCATTCTTATTTAGAGGGACTTCTTGCCATAATGGACCAGATTCCTCATTCAAAAATTGGCACAGACATGGAACTTAAGTCTACTTGTGTAAAAAATGAATTTGTTTTTCATGTTTATTTTTTTATGTATATTATTTTGCACCAAAGTTTCAGCATTCTTCAGTGATTGTGTTATCACTCATGTTTACAGAGGAGCTTACAAAGACTTCCACCATCAGCTCTGTTTCTGTTCAGTTTTCTGTGTTGGTTGATTGTTTGTAGTATTCTATATTTTTAATTGTTATTCTTTTTTTTTCTTTTTTTCCCCCTTTGTTGCACTTTGTGATTCGGAATGAAAACTTCGTTAAAAATAAAGTCTATTATTATTATTATTATTATTATTATTATTATTATTATTATTATTATTATGTTTAAATGTAAGCAATTGCAATGTTTTAAATAAAGAGTTTCATATTTAATAATATGTGTGTCTGTTTGGATTAAATGTAAGAATTGTGTCAGATACAAAAAATAAATAAAAAATATTCTAATTCAGTAAGAATTAATAATTGAATAGGATTAGGATTAATGTACTATTAACCAAGGTTTACAGTAATGGTACTGTATTACATAATTACAGTAACATGTAGTTACTGTAAACTGAAATGTGGTTATTGTACTGTAAATCTCAAATACAGTAACTTACTGGCAACAGTGTTGCCAGTAAGTTACTGTAAAATCTCTCTTAAATGTCTAACAGTGTAGGTTATCTGGGTACTTTTTGCCCACTCTTTTGTGAGAACTGTGAACTGTCACATAGGCCTATACTTTGCCCATAGGATGCGATTTTGAATGCAGCCTCAATAGGGTAGGCAACGTCGGTCCTGGAGAGCCACTGTCCTGCAGATCTTAGCTCCGACCCCAATGAAACACACCCGAACAAGCTTATCAGTATCTACAGGATTAATAAGGCTGCATTCAAAATCACTTCCCTAGTAGGCAAAAAACAATATGTGACAAAAGTTTGTTAAAATTCACAGTTCTCATAAAAAAGTAACCGGATGACCTAGTTCCAGCGAGATTTGAAAGTGTGCATGGATGCATGATACTATCCCACGAGGCAATGGGAGAGGATTTGTGAATGAAGGTGAAGGACACTGGTAGGTCACATGATAATGACATCAGGGTGAATGTAGTACATCCAGATTAGAACATTTTTAGCAGTCGTGAAGTAATTACTTGTACAAAACAAGTAGAGAGTATTTGATTTTGGTTGCAGCCTATAGGCTACAAGCAATTGAGTTTTTTCAGGGTTGGAGTTGAACTCTGCAGGAGTGTCTTTTCAGGGCCGACGTTGCCCACCCCTGCCATATGGAGGAACAAACTTTTTTTGTATATGGGTGAACTGTTATTGTGTTACTGTTAACTGGAACTGGTATTTTCTGGCAATATTTCCTTTATCCTAAAACACAGTAAAATGCGTAATTCAAACACTGAAAAATCAGTATGGATTATATTATAATTGTTTATAGTTTAACAGAGTTCAGTGTATTTTTATGTAGTTTTACTTTCTTATAACTGCACCAACAATGCTAAAACATGTCAAAATACTATTTTCAACACCCTTTTCATTTATTTTACGTTGACCCTCAACCTTCACTTTCCAATACAGATTTACAAACTGAATAATAATTTTTTAACTATGTGATTTGTGTTAACCAGAAAATGTGGTAGGCATTTTTAATGATTTACAGGCATTTGTGAAGCAGTTGTGTTCTTGTTAACTCAGAGACAACATACCATATTCAGCATATACAGTTAAAATGAAAACCACTTTGGCCTATATTTGTATTTTTTTTTTATTAAAGTAAAATAATGTGAAAAGTGAGGAAATTGGATGTGTATCATGCAAGACTCTTTGGTTTTCCCAGGGGCGTTACTAGATCCTTCTTAGTTTTTCCCTAGTAAAATTGTTCCACATTGTCTTTTAAGTAAGGTATAACAGGTACATCTGAAAATGGGATTTCTCATTGAACATTATCATTTATATGATAATTGGACTGCATATAGCGCTTTTAACAGACCCATGGCCATCCAAAGCGCTTTACATCTTGCCTCACGTTCACCCATTCACTCTCTCATTCACACACTGATTATATAATTTGAATGATTACTACTTAAATGATGATAGTAACAATTCCATTGTTTCGTTACTGAATGAATCCACAGTTTAAAGTCAGGCAACGTTCACCACTTTTATAGCGACAGACCTGCCTTAAAGCAGCACTTGGCAACTTTTGCTCTCGGGGTCCCCCTACAGTTGGGAAAAAATAATGTCCTCAACTACTATCGTAAGCTCTGTCATCCTACAACAGGGGATGCCATCGCGCGTGCATTTGTTGACATGACAGCCCTGATAGCTCTGAACTAGTGATGCGCGGGTCGTCTCAACCCGCGGACCCCGTATGTCTATTTAATGGTCGCGGGTGCGCGGCAGGTTGTAAAAATATATACAGTGGTGCGGGGCGGGCCAAATAACTTCATAAAAGCGTTCCCGTGGGTTGGTGCAGCACTAACAGTTCCCCTGAACACTGCAGGAGGAGTTCACATGCAGGTGTTCTTCTGGCGTCGCGTGTGAAATGTCTTCATCCCAGGTACAGTCAGTGGCATATGTTTCAGCATGTCATATGAATATAATTTCATGGGTTTTATTTTTTTCAAACGCCAAATAATCATGATGCTCACGTTTACAAGCCAGCGTCATTATAGTAGTCTATTGGTTACCGTTTTACAGAATCTATATAATACTTCAATTCAATGTTTGAGTGGTAGGTAATCACCATAACAAGCATGACAGAAGTCGGTCGGGCACGCCTCCTTCAGCTCACGCCAACGAGCAAACGCTGGTCCAATGTTGATCCTCGTCCTGCCTTTAATCACTTTTTCGTTTCCTCTTATTGCTTTCCTCCAACAAAACCTTTTCTTTCTTATTTGTCTGTGCTGATTCGGACATGACTATATTATCCGACGAACAAAGTTGGGCTCGCACGTCCGAATTTAAAGGGTTACTTCAGCGATTAGCATATGGCTTTGTATCAGTAGAAACCCTGGAGTATATTCAAATGATTGTGCTTTCCCCCCTCATATCCCCCTGAGACAAGAGATTTATGCATTTTATTTCTGGAAAAATTCCTCCTATGATGCAAATTGACGATATTTGCATCATAAGAGGAATGTTTGCTCAAAGGCTAAAGACTACAGCCAGCAGAGGGAGCCATTTCCGCATGTTTTACACCCGCGCATGGGGGATGAAGATCACACTCAGCTGGCAGGGAGAGCTCAGCTCAGCTCAGCTACAGGCACTCATTTAAATGGAGCTATGGTGAGCAATGTAAGTCTTTTAACTTCTCAAATTAATTTCTATGAAAGTTAAGCTTGCAAAGTCATGAACTGAAACGCGCCAGACTGAACTCACGTTGTGATTGTATGCCGCGAGTGTAGTCGCGATTACCTCAGCTCTCATCACGAGAGCTCATTTATCTCACTCCTGCAGTTAGTTCTCAGTGCTGTGATACTCGCGCGGTGACTAACTCATTATATTGAACAGACACGTTCAGTACTAATTGTAGTGTCTTCTCCAACTCAGTCACAGTAATCAAGTTGGTGACTTTGGGAATGGCCTCACAGGGCAGCGAAGCATTCTGGGAATTGTAGTCTTTCATCCCCATGAGACAAAAATACATTTTCTGTCTTTTCTCAGTCTAGAAGGCACAAAATTCAAAAATAATTTCACATTTCTACTACATTGATGACCGACTTTAAATACAGATTCATCTTCCCAGTGCTGAAGTACCCCTTTAAGGAAGTGTGGGTGTTGGTGGAAGTGACGTATATGCCGTAAAGCAGTCGAATTTTGTAGTTCTTTTTGTTCTTTTTTTAATCGTACTTATAAGTACGATTAAAAACGATACAGAAACCATCAAGCTATGGCAGACGTGTCATTCAACCTATTGTAAGTCGATGTATCATCACAAGAGTCTTGAAAATATATTATGAAGGTTGAAAAGTTACCTAGTGCTGCTTTAAAACATTAACCAAATATATGCCCTGCTATAAGTCAGTGTCCTTTCATTCAGTTAATTCTTTCTTTACACATTTGTAAATGTTGCAACACTTATAATGTCCTCTCAGGATTATTTAATTCTTTGGATTAAAGTGTCTGTAATCTAAATGTAAACATTTAACTAAAAAACTAAGAGCATAAATGTCAAATAGTACATGCCCATAAACTTACTGTGCTGAACAAGACTGTAAAAACATATTATAAACAACCTTTGAGTTCATGGTTTCTCCAGTATTTGGGGCAGAGCAAAGGACATTTTCAAGAGAGATATTTTTTCCAAGTAAATAATGTGTTTTGGGGGACCTAGAACTTGTATGTCGAAGTTCTTATCGTCTTCCTTTTTTTGTTGCCATGATGTATCATACCATGTCCTATTTTTGTAAATTTTTTAACATGGTTTCTCTCTGACGGATTTTAAACAATCTGCTCTTTCTTTTCAGCATAAATATCTGCCTCTAAGTTTGTCTTTTGCCATATATGGTTATGCCTTGGTCCTGCATACCCTCTGCTTATTTAAATATGTACCGGTAACTAATGAAAGTTAAAAATGTCTTCATTTAAAAACAGCATGCACAGATTAATTATTACCAGTTTTATAAAACTCATGGGTTTAACATTTTATATACATTGAATGCCTTTCAGCTAATATTTCAGCTAATGTTGTAAGATTGTTTATTTGAAAATATTATGCAATTATTTCCTGATATTGATATCTGGGATTTCACCATCTCCAGTGAGATGAAGCTTTTGTTTTAGTTTCTTATTGAGAATGTGTGTCTGCTCAGGTCTTGGTCTTTGTTTACAGTAGCCTCATCCTGCTCTTTGTCATGTTTTTTTTCCAGCACCGCCCTTCCTTCATGGACTGTATGCTTAATATAAGTTAAAGCAAAGTGCAAACCCATAATCAAAATGGTCAAAACATGTAGGCATATTATAGGTCTTTTTGCAAATTATGACGACGTCGTCATTTTTGGGTGAACTGTCCCTTTAAACGTTCCACAGTGATTGTTATGGCCTACTGTGCGTGTTGTGGTCTTATTTTGTTACACTATAAATGAAATCACAATTTATTACAATGCTGGCATCTCACTTAGCCTACATTTGTAGATACAGTACAAAAGAGATACGACTAAATGATCTATTTTCCAAACTCTTTTCATCCACGTGCTCTTTTCATCCACATGCCAATGATGTTTTGATTAGTCGTTAAGATGGGAAAGTGACTACGTCTCTCCAGTACAGATTCTATTCGGTATTTTTGTTTTTATAGCTGTTAAATGTCAACTTCAGGTCAATGTTTATGTTATAGTCACCCCGTGTGACAGTCTTCCTCCTCAACGTTCCTCCTCGTGATACCAACCAATGACACGCAAGTGCTCTACTGACTTGCTTGTCTGACGATTGTTGCCCCATATCTGAGTTTTGCACACTTTAATCGTCTCTTTAAAAACTGCGCAGTGTTAATAAGAATGATAGGAATAGAAACCGAAAGAAACAAACTGATGCCATTGCCGTTCGAGCTTTTAATTACGCAGACATGCTCTTCAAAATAACCTTCGCTTTTCTTGTCGCTTTAACCTGGGCTCTTCCAAAGGGTAAGTCTTTTATCCTCTTACAGTAGCGTCCTTATCATTCCCAACCACGAATAGATATTTTATCGCAAATTTGTTTTCCTGTATTATGATTTTTTTTTTTACTCGCTGAATTTATTACTCTATTATTCTCAAGCAATAAAGCGTCATATGTGTCTTGTTGTTAGATACTGTAATTCAATTCAAACGGAGAGTGTTGGGAAACGGAACAGTCGTGGAGAGGATTCTAGTCAGCCATGCACATTTAAAGAGCCAGTTCAACAACACTCAACCTGTTGTCAGACCCATTCAAGATGATGTGCTGAAAATGATGGCGGAGAATGGTCATGATACAGCAAGTAAAGAATATTAATGCAATGATTCAAGTAGATTATCATAGACCGATACAATATTCTTTGTATGTCAAACTATAGTAACCAGTTTTTGGTTGTTTTATTTTAGTCTATTTATTACATCATAGTGTAAATATTAAACTATTAATCATTTATTTTATATTTATGCTAAGTTGGCTTTAATCTGTTTTATTTACTGTGCAGCTGACCTTCCAAATTAAAGCATTGTTTGCATAAATTGGCATACTCAACCTTATATTATTATATTTTATTTTATTATATTATATTATCAATTGTCATTATTTGTTATTTTTATGCAGTTATATTTATGAAAAGTTGGTCTTTAGGCCTATGTCTGTGAATTTTAGTGATAAATTTTGGGCTATCACTAATTGTCATATAGCCACTCTCTGAGACAATAATTCACATTTATTTTTCAGGTTATGGTACATATACACGTTTGAGGGAATGCAAGCTGCGAGGCTATCGGGTCCTTCAGCTGTCCGACCGGTTCCAGCTCAATGGCAGAGATTGTCTGACTTTAGACCCAGAAACTAATTCGTGGACAGTGTTGATGCCAGAGGTGCAGGATCTAAAGCGGTCATGGACGCTCGAGGCCGAGCACACAAGCCTTGAGAAAACTCACCTGAAAGAAGAATGTGAGGATTTCATGAAGCAAATGAACAACACCAAGAATCAAGAGGGTAAATATTTCTTTTGAATATTGTTTGAATAATTTATAGAGACACCTACATGAAGATCCTACTGATTAAAGTGCTGCTATTATGCTTTTTCAACTTCCATATAGTGTGTGATAAATCTGCAAAGTTTTAAATAGCAAAGTGCACAACAAGTAAAGTTCCTAAAAGAAAGAAATCGATTCAGAACTGCTGAAATGAGTCAGCAATGCTAGTCTCAACCACAACCACTCCTAGAAGTTCAATGGGGTTCTATTAAATTAAAATGAAGTAAAAAAAAAATAATTCAAACAAAATTACTGATTTAAAACTAAATCAATAAAAA
Organism: Pseudorasbora parva; assembly: GCF_024679245.1. Classification (NCBI taxonomy): domain Eukaryota; kingdom Metazoa; phylum Chordata; class Actinopteri; order Cypriniformes; family Gobionidae; genus Pseudorasbora; species Pseudorasbora parva. The sequence continues at coordinate 13,342,569 of NC_090180.1, forward strand.
AGGTTCTATGAAGCGCTTGACGTATAGAAATAAGACGTATAGAAATGTGTGTAGAATAACCTTTTATTTTAATAGTATACATTCCATTTTTTGTTTTGTTTTTATAGTACACGTTTGTGGACACTTTTTACATTAATATCATAAATATAATATAATAAATAGTGCGTAATATATGTGTGTACTGTGTTATTATGTATATGTAAATACACACATGCATGTATATATTTATATTTTATATAAATTATATAAATATATATACAGTATAATGTTGGGGTGGCAGTGGCTCAGTGGTTCATATATTGTCTACAAACCCAAAGGTTGGTGGTTCGATCCCCGGTTCTACCTGACCAAGTGTCGAGGTGTCCCTGTGCAAGACATCCAACCCCAGCTTCTCCCGATGAGCTGGATGGTGCCTTACATGGCTGACATCGCCGTCGGTGTATGAATGGGTGAATGTGAGGCAAAATGTAAAGCGCTCTGGATGGCCATAGGTCTGTTGAAAGCGCTATATAAATGCAGTCCATTTACATTAATGCAAATATTTCTTAAATATACATTAATGAGTATATATTTATACATAAATAATAAGTACACAGTACACATGCATGTATATTATGTAAAAAAAGATTTATTTTGAAAGTGATTAGTCGCGATTAATCAAGTTGACAGCACTATATATATATATACATGGCAGTATATGTATATATATATATATATATATATATATATATATATATATATATATATATATATATATATATATATATATATAATATTAGTTTATTGAATGTTTTTCAGGGCTTGATGTGTTAAGAGTGATGGCTCCAGTTCTGGCCACATTTCTCTTCTTTGGATTTGTCTTTATAAGCCACCTTATCTTCAAACGACACGGTAAGCATATTGCTGGAATCATGTGCTGTGTCACATGCGTACTTACTGCAAACCAGTAAAATCACTAGAGAAAAAAAATGAAATGATCATAGTGAACAAAAAATTATATTCAGTTTGTTTGGTGTTAGTTACGTGTAACAAGGGCTCATTCTCCTTTCTTTGCCTTGCTCTTCCTCTTTTGCTTGATGCAGGTCGACAGCCAGGAGGTGAGATGTTTTTCATTGTTTACCAAATGCTTAATTGCAGCAATAAAGGCTGACAGAAGATTAAATATTGACGTTGGTATAGCTGTTCCTATGGATTGGATAGCACTCAATGAACTAAGGTTCCCAGACACCTATTGCCCTATAGTTAATAAGAAGTGAATCACTAAATATGTCACTTAAATATCTTCACTTAATAGTTCAACTTGGTTTAAAAAATACTGTTTATTTTTCAATTCAGAACTATTTAAGGGTGTATATTTAACCATACACACTTTCACCAATGTTACTGTGTAATTAAAAACATTGTGAAACTATTTTGTCTGATCAAACCTATGTTGTGTGTATGTTATATGTGTTTTATGTGATAACATCTAAATTAACGTTTCATTTGAGTCAAATTAATCATATCAACCTTACTTAAAGTTACTTCAACAACAATGAGCTTCTGTAATTGTTCTTGTTAGTTTCACAGATACTATATGAGCAATAAACTCAATATTAAAATAGAGAAGTTTTTTAAGTCTCATATCTGAGAAGAGACTGCACACATACATTCCTTCAAAGACCAACAAAGACAGACTAGCCCAGGTGGAAATGCAATATTAAGGACTTCAGACATACCAGACAGGTGCATGTTTTTATGCTGTTGTTTATCAAATGTATAATTTTATGCCTTCCCTTTAGGTGTTTTGGGCTCAATAATCCACTATCCAGCTCATCATTTTGACGTACCATTGGATGGACAGAGCCACAAAAACATCTCTCATGTTCCAGCGCTGAAGGGTTATCAATCACCTTCCTAACCTCCCTGAGCACATTATTGTAACTATTTCCCCTGATTGCTGTGACAGTCAAGACTGATTTGTAAGTGCAATAATTTCTTAACCTGCCTGGGCAGTCAACTTTTTCTCCCGATTGCAGAAGTCATAGGCTGATTTGTAAGTTCTTAACCTGCCTGGCCACATTATTGTGAAAAGAGTCAACTTTTTCTCCTGATTGCAGAAGTCATAGGCTGATTTGTAAGTTCAATAATGAGTTTGCTAGTAGACAAGGAAAAAAAAGAAAAGAAACTTTAACAACAACATCTTTATATGTTTTAAATGTAGTTAAATGCAGGCTAATTGGTATGCTACCCTTTTATTGTTTAACTAAATGTCTGTAGTGCCAGCTACATACGCATTGTTTTTGTTTGAAATGTGCATTTTATGTTTTCTCTTGCTATGTAAAACAGCTGATGCCATGTTTAAATGCATCTGTATACCAAAATATTTTTTTGTGTGTATCTGACCATAGCTGTAATTGTATACATGCAAAAAGAGCAAAACAAGCAAATAACCAAATCAAACTTTCTCTTACAAACTTTATCTCATTATAGGTCTCCTCTTTCATGAAGTGTTATGTGTAAAGAGAAATAAATAAATGAACAATACATGAGAAAGTATTTTAGGTAATACATTTAAATGTATTGCCATTTCTTTTCAGAGATATGCAAATAAATGTTAAATAAAAAAAATGAATAAATGTGTATATTTTTCTTGAAATAGCTACACACAAACCTCCACTGTCATTGGAAAAGCACAATCTTTATTTTCTGAGAAGATTAAAGAAAGAAAGCTTGCCTCAGACAACTTGTATCGATGTAGTGGCTATGACATATTGTATCACATCTTGGTATGGTAGTTGTAGAAGAGTAAAAAAACAATTTTTTTAAATAAACATCATCAAAACACATTGCCATTAGCTGAGGACATTTATTTTTCCAGGTGTTCCGAGCAGAGCCTCCAAAGTTATTAGAGATCCCACACACCTTGCACGCTAGCTATTTGATCTCCCTTCTGACTGATTTTTTGTTGTTGTTGTTGCTAGTGCCATACAACTGTTGAACACTTCCTGGTTTCTATCCCTACATTATATTTTTAATTGCACTGTAAACTTTAAACTGTTTTTTATTTTATTTTACTGTATGCCTACTAAATGTTTTATGTTAAGTATTTTTTTTAAACTATTAATCCATATTGACATTTTTATAATTTAAAGCTGCAGTCTGTAACCTTTTTGAGCTCTATAGCGGTTAATAAACAGAACTGCATGTGTCTTGCGGACGAACATTACAGCTACTTCTCTCTGTTTATGTCTATGGCGACTCACGCAGGGATTGTGCTCCTCCTCAGCTGTTCCTATCAGACCGGCCTGAACTAGTCCCAATATATCATAATGATTCTGGGTAAGACAAAAACACGGTTTGGAAAATGGATTCATGTTGTACATTCTCATTATATATATTTTTTGTAAATCTTGAACACAAACAAGAGAGCAGCTTTAATTATTGTGATTTTTCACAATAGTCTGTTTTGTGTTATTTTTTATGCTGTTGTTTTATGTGACAATGCAAGTTACATTTCCCTTCGTTATATTTTTGCTATGACAACCCACAAGTAACCAGTCCAAACATTCCTTCCCCAGGAAATGTTAACCATTCTAAAAGACAAATTACGTCAAACATCAAATACAGCATCACAACAAGGGTAAAGAAAGAGATATGGAAAGTAAAAGTTAAGAATTCTTTCAGATATTTAAAATATGACAAAATGGGTTCCCATTTGAATTAAACCTGTTCACAGATCCCCTTAGTGTCCCCATTTTATCTTTCCTAATTTTAAAAAGAACATCACATCTTCCAGCCAAGCTGTTGATGAAAGGCGGTGTAGGGGATTTCCAACGCAACAAAATTCTTCTACGGGCCAATAAAGAAGTGTAAGCAATAATGTCCTTCTGGGTTGCAGTTAAAGTAATGGTTATAGTGTCACTGGAGTTCCGGAAATAGCAATTGAAAACAGGGCCACAGTGTCATCCCAAGGGTTTCACTGATAGTTTTAAAAACCAACGCCCAGTAATTATTTAGAGAGGAGCAAGACCAAAACTTAGCCTATACGTCAGACTGGCTGAGGAAAAAGAGCCTCTATCACAGGCTGCATCTAACCCAGAATATATTCCAGCTAACCATGCCTTGCTCAAGTGAACCCTGAGCAGCAATTTGAATTGTGCCCTAACCAAACAGAGGATGATGATGAGTGGACCATTTTAAGTGCCTCCCTCAAAAAAGCCTCCCTCCAATGTCCAGTTCATTTTCCCATCCGGATTTCATATCCCGGTTGTACCCTTTTTAAAGACATGAGCTGGGAGTATAATATGCAAAATTATCTTCTATTATTGCATTTAAGAGTAAGACTATAAAGGCGAGGTAGGAGGAAGGTCAGGGAAGAGTGGAAATTTGTTCCTAACAAAATCGAATCTGCGAATCTGAAGATGGTTTTGTGGGAGGTCATACAATCTGCAGAGGTTGTCGAAACTGTTAAATAAACCTTCAGTAGTCTATAAATCCCTGATTTATATCAACCCGGAAGCTACCCTTGAATGTTTGAGAACGAGGGAGACCAACAAACTGCTGTTTTGCACATTAAGTACAATGACATTAAAAAACTTTAAACTTACAGTAAATAGCCCCTTGTATCGGTCTTATCTTAAAATATTGTCAGTGCAATTGTTTTGTCTGAAAATGCACACCAGTAGTTTTTTTTTTCTTCTTCAAAGGCATATTTATAAAAGCTACTTAAATATCCTAATTAAAATGAGGCCTAATCCTGGCTTAGTCTAAGCCTCATATGTTAAACCAGGCCATAATATGTTAGTATAATACTGTAGATTTACTATGATATAACAATAGAAACCATCTACTAAAAGGCATGCAGAAAGAATATCAACTGCATAGCCTACGTTTAATGATTTACGGAGGTCTTTAATTATTACACGGGTCTTTAATGCTTCCATGTTATAAGTGACGCAGTAAGCACTGTAAGGATGAATATACAGAATCTTGGGAAGACGGCTGAATGTTGTCGTGTCAAATGGCCTTTTTTCTCTCACATTGCATCACAGCCCTAGTGGTAGATTCCAAAGGCTGTGATGGTCGTAAAATCCTTGTTTATTTTCATTAGTCATAAATTGCTTTATAATTTTAAAATACTTAAAAGTATAAAATTAAAGTACATTCTCCGATATACGTATTGTGCTAGTTTCACGGCGTTTATCTAATCTAATATTAGGCTTCTATTGTTTTCTGAGTATAGGAACGGTGTTACAAGACGTTACATCATGCGAGTTTCCACACGGACATTTTTATTGGCTGGACAGTAACAGCTCATACAGAAACAAACCCGACTAGCAAAATCAGCCTATGAAATTCTGCTCACATTGGCTTCTGCGTAGGTTTTCTTTTCATTATTGTTATTTGAAGAGGTACACGGGAAGATGGGAGTGCCTAAATTTTATCGATGGATATCGGAGCGGTATCCGTGTCTGAGTGAAGTTGTCAAGGAGCATCAGGTGAGCTAGTTTGGCTAAATATAACAGGCCGCATAGAGATCATTTACAGCTGTGTGAACAGATAACCTCACCTTTTAATATACATAAAAACCTTAGTTTCACTTTCCCTCCACCATAAATATGTTATCTGTAGAGGTAAATATTATGTTTTACCGACATTATTTCTGTGATGTACACTAACGTTATAATGGTTCTGTCTTGAAATCTAATTAATAGCTGTCTAACTAGACATCATTTCAAGCATCGTAGGCGATTTCGAGTGCGGTACAAATTATAAATACTCAGCCAGCTGTGATGAAGAGTAGCAGGTGATTCAAGTACCCAATCTATAAAATTTTTGGACCTTATTCGGAACGCCCATTTGAAGTTCAAAGTTTGTCCCTACCTTGACTCAATAGGCGTTAAACAGCCTGTGTTCCGCTAATTACTAGCAGCATATTTTGTTGTAATTTAATGTATTAATAATTGTGCATTTAACGTGGCGAACTTTGAAAAAAATTGACATCGGATTTACACACACACGCACAGAATGTTGTGTTTTTGAGAATTGTGGGGACTTTCCACTGGTGTAATGGATTTTATACTGTACAAACTACATTCTATCCCCCTACACTGACCCTGCCCCTAAACCTACCCATCACAGAAATTTCTGCATTTTTACATTTTCAATAAAATATAATTTAGTATGTTTATAAATCCATTTACATTGTGGGGACTGATGGCTGGTCCCCACAATGTAGGTGATCTAAGGTTTATGTTACAATGTAATATAAACAAGTACAGACAGACACACACACACACACACACACACACACACACACACACACACACACACACCCACACACACACAATAATACCAGTATCATTTACTTACTTTTCATATTCTCGAAATGTCTTTTATGTATTGTGTTTTTTTCCTGTTACTTAAAGGGTTAATTCACCCAAAAATGAAATTTATGTCATTAATGAGTAATGGCTCACCCTAATGTCGTTCCACACCCTTAAGACCTCCGTTCATCTTCAGAACACTGTTTAAGATATTTTATATTTAGTCCGACAGCATATCTAAGTGTTCTCTTCCTTTGAAGAGAACACTTAGATTAGCATTGTCTTCTCTTCCTCGTTTGGACACTTAGATTAGCATTGTCTTCTCTTCCTCGTTTGGACACTTAGATTAGCATTGTCTTCTCTTCCTCGTTTGTTTTCAAACCTCAAATAAAGATTCAAACGGTCTGAATCAGCATATTGATTCATGATTTGGATCGCGTGTTAAACTGCAAACTGCTGTGACATTGGTGGTCCGAATCATGAATCAATCCGCTGATTCGTGACCGTTTGAATCTTTATTTGAAGTTTGAAAACAAACACGGAAGAGAAGACAATGCTGAATAAAGTTGTAGTTTTTGTTATTTTTGAACCAAAATGTTTTTTCGATGCTTCAAGAGATTCTAATCAACAAACGGATGTGACATATCGACTACTTTGATGATGTTTTTATTACCTTTCTGGACATGGACAGTATAGTGTGCCTACACTTAGATACGCTGTCGGACTAAATATAAAATATCTTAAACTGTGTTCTGAAGATGAACGGAGGTCTTACAGGTGTGGAACACCATTAGGGTGAGTCATTAATGACATCAATTTAATTTGGGGGTGACCTTTAACACTAATACTGAAATGATGTTATTGTTCTTGAAGTTAGTCTTGTTTTGTCGAGTTTACACCAGCCAACTCGTGTTTCTCTACCTCATTACAGATCCCAGAGTTTGACAACCTATATTTAGATATGAATGGGATCATCCACCAGTGTTCCCACCCCAATGATGAGGATGTACACTTCCGTATTTCTGAAGAAAAGATATTCGCTGACATTTTTCACTACCTGGAGGTGCTCTTTCGCATCATTAAGCCCAGGAAAGTGTTCTTCATGGCTGTCGATGGAGTCGCCCCTAGGGCCAAGATGAACCAGCAGCGTGGGAGAAGATTCAGGTATAGCAAAAGACCCATACAGAGTGTGAATTTTAGACTTATTTAATGTTTTCTGACAGACCAATAAAAAGCTTTTTTTGGGTCAAAATCTTTTAATACTTAGTTTTTATTCAATTGTTTTTGTATTGCATTGTACATAGATTGATACTAACAACAAACAAATCTTGAGCACCAAATCTACATGAAAATTGATGTGTGAGAAAATATGAAAATGTAATAACTTTCTTTGTGTTTTAAAGGTCAGCGAAAGAAGCCGAGGAGAAAATTAAGAAGGCCTTGGAAAAGGGTGAAGTTTTGCCCACAGAGGCCAGATTTGACTCTAACTGCATCACTCCTGGTTCGTGTGCATCTTTATCACTCTCATACTGTTGTATCTCTTTGTAGTTATGTTATATACCATTATTTGTCTCATTTTATAGCATGATGCATAAGAACTTTAAAAGGATACAATCAAGAAGATTAAAGGGTTAGTTCACCCAAAAATGAAAATTCTGTCATTAATTACTCACCCTCATGTCATTTCAAACCTGTAACCGTTCGTTCACACCGCTGCCGGCGAAAGCGTCAAAATTCGCTCTTGCCGCCCTGACAACGACGCTGTAGAAAGCTCCGTGGACGTGCTTCCGCTCTGACGTAGATCGAATATATTTATTCTTTTTTTAAACTGTATTTAAAGAGGCCGCAAATCAAACAAGTTGTTTATGGATATACTAACCACAAGTAGGCTATAAATTAACTTCATGAAATCGTTTAAATGTGAAAGTAAGAATTAATTGCATACCCGCTGAACAACAAGCGTTCTAGCGCCTGTAGTGTTGCGCGACTTCTTAACAAATCACACATCACTATGAATGATCTTGTCACAAATGATAGGGAAACCCGCACAGCAATGATCAACCTCTCCTACAATTTGCTTGGGAACTAATGTGGTCGGAACCAAAGTTTACAGGCCTGCGTGATCTGGATTTCTCTCAAGCGGAGCACTTCTACATTCTGACTGGTTGCCGCCTGTTGCCGCCGAACCGCGTCATAGCTCATTACCATAAAGTTGAGCTGATTTCAACTCTCCTCGACGCCCAAATCGTCCAAGACGCGCCGCACCGCTCTCGCCGGAGCTCGCCGCCCGGCTCCCATTGAAAATGAATGACTTCCGGAAAGCTTGCCGCTCTCGTCGGCGGCGGTGTGAACGCACAGTAAGACTTTTGTTCATCTTTGGAACACAAATCAAAATATATTTGATGAAATCTGACCACTCCATAGACTAAGATTATTACCACTTTCAAGAAAGGTAGTAAAGACATCATTAAAATAGTCAATGTGAGTAGTGGTTCAACTTTAATTTATGAAGCGACAATAATACTTTTTGTGTGCCAAAAACAAAAATAATGTATTTAACAATTTCTTCTCTCCCGTGTTAATCTCTGACGCTGTTCACATGAGCACCACGCCACATGCGTGCGATGCTGACACAGGAGCCGGCCAATACTGAGCCAATGTTCTGACGTAGAACTTTGAAGCACCGCACTGTGTTTACTACCTGAACAGCATCAGAGACTGACACGGAAGAGTTTTCTGGGTGAAATTTTGGGTGAACTTAACCATTTAAGATCTAAATGAAATGTGTTATTGGGTTTGTAATTTGGATGGGTTGGTCTGGTGTTTTATTATGGGAGCTTCACTGGTGGACCCTGCTCTATAATGAGAGAACTGTTTCTCTTACTTGTCCACTGTAGGAACGGATTTTATGGCCAGGCTACAGGAACAGCTTAAATATTTTGTTCACAACAAACTGTCCACAGACAAATCATGGCAAGGAGTAAACGTGTATTTGTCTGGTCATGAGGTAAGTTACAAGACTTCAGAGCTTTGTGTGGTGTGTGTTTCTGTGAAGTCCTTCTGATTGCCATTTTATCACAGACCCCTGGTGAAGGAGAGCACAAGATCATGGAGTTCATTCGCTCTGAGAGCTCCAAACCGGGTCATAACCCAAACACAAGACACTGCCTTTATGGTCTGGATGCTGACCTGGTGAGTACAGTTGTGTATAATAAGGATAATTCCTTCATAATCATTTTGATTTTGTTTGTATTGATTTTAAGTTGTCTTTCCCCCCCTTGCTCTCTTTTTCTTTTGTAGATAATGCTTGGCTTGACCAGCCACGAGCCTCATTTTTCTCTCCTCAGAGAGGAGGTACGCTTCGGAGGCAAAAAGGCACAAAAGAGGTGTGTGTGTGACATTGTTTTCATTGTGTCAAGCTGAAAGTTTATTGTGTTCCTTTATAATGAGTTTTTTCTGGTGCGTAGGATAACGGCTCCTGAGGAGACAACCTTTCATCTGCTCCATCTCTCCCTTATGAGGGAATACATTGATTATGAGTTTTCAGAGCTCAGGGTGAGAATATATATAACTCCTATAGCATGATTAGCAACATACCGCCGTTTTATATGCTGTCAAATAACAATGATGTCAAATATGCTGTCAAAAATTACATGCGTTAGTTTGAATCATGTCATCATTTTATATATACATGTAATTCCATTAGAAAAAGATCTCGTTCGAGTATGACCTGGAGCGGATCATAGACGACTGGGTTCTGATGGGTTTCCTGGTGGGAAATGACTTCATCCCTCATCTTCCTCACCTGCACATCAATCACGATGCACTGCCACTGCTCTATCGAACTTATATCAGTGTGCTGCCCAGTCTGGGGGGTGAGTCAGTCCACCAGCCAATCACAGAACGTAACTTTATGATGGTACTGTAATACTGAAATAGTGCTGATCACTTTCGCCTCCATCAGGCTACCTGAATGAAAACGGTCATCTCAACCTTGCCAACTTTGAGAAGTACCTCGAGAAGTTGTCAGATGTAAGTGTTTGGTATTTTTCCTCAAAGTTTCAATACATTATCAGTAATGCACTGAAACACTCTATTTTACTGTTCTGTAATATGCTATAATAGTGCTGGGTGAGAGATCAAATATTCATAGTACACTAGTGTTCGAATGTTTGGTGTATAATAAATGCTATACTACTGATGCATAAAAGTGAACAACAGGATTTAATGTTCATTTAGTTATTAACCGTATGAAAACATGCTTTGCTAATTGTCAATGAGATTTTGTTTCTACATTTAGTATTTTCAGTGTAGTAGTTTACAGTAACATTAATGTACATAATAAAAAAAACCCTAAAACAGTCATTTCAGGTTTAACAATTTATTTTAGCTGTGTTGTCCACCCTATGTTGTACTACACTACTTTAGTGGGTTGTATTGTGCTTTACCACACTATACTTGCTGTAGTATACTGCGTTATACTGTAATGCACTACACATTTTCCGCTCTGTTGGGGAACACAGTTAGACCTCATAAAAATACCAATATTCTCAATGAAGATCGGAAGTTAGAGTTGAAGTTCTCCACTCTTCCAAAGGCTGTAAAATGAGTAAGAGGATACAACCTTAAACTACTTATTAGCAGTTCAGATAATTCTAGCATCTTCTAAACATGGTATTCTGTTCTTTATGCAACATTGTTGGCATTTACATTTATAAGCAATTAACGTGGGTCAGACCCTCAGATACCAAATACAAACGTCAACTGTGACATGATTCCATAGTTAATATAAAAAAAGTGGAGGGGGTTATAAATCCACCCCTTAAGTTCTTACTCCATGTCATCATCCTCTTCTCTGTTCTCAGTTTGATCGCGAGCACTTCAGTGAGGTTTTTGTGGATCTGAAGTGGTTTGAGAGTAAGGTGGGGAACAAATACCTGAACGAAGCAGCTGGGCTGGCAGCCGAGGAGGCTGATATCAAAGGCTTGAAGAAGAGTAAGGTGAATATTTTAGCAATATGCAAGCCAGGCAGATGACACCCAAACACACTGTGTGAGGTTTTTTTATTCATCTCCTATTACTCTTTTTTTCTATACATGTAAAATTATCATGTCAAACAATGAACCTATCATTGTTTTAGAATCATGGTGTTTTAAAATAATCATTCAGTAGAATAATGTGTTGCTGCCATTGTCTCATATGACGCCCTGTTTCTGCTCTCGCCACTTTTGTCTCTGTCACTTTTGTTGCTTCAATGAATGAGTATCTTTGTCTTGGCTTGTGTAATGCTGACTGCTCTTTTCAGGTTTATTGTGTAGTTCTCCAACTAATCCTTAATCCGTTTTAAAGAACAAAACATATTTGGTAACATTTTACAATAAGGTTCTATATAAGTTAACTACATTAATCAACATAAAAATTACTTCTAAAGCATTTAGTAATATTAGTTCATCCTAATTTCAACAATTATTAATGCTTTATTAAAACACGTGGTATCATTCATATTATTTAATGGAGTTATGCACTAGTTGTATGTATAAATAACTAACATTAACAAAGAATAATAAATACTGTCACAAATGTATTGCTCATCGTAAGTTAATGTTGGTAAATGCTAGCTTTTGCAATAACTTAATGAAACTTCATTGTAAAGTATTAAGGTGTGTGTGTGTGTGTGTCTGTTCTGGTGAATCACTAAAATTGAACTTTTCTAAACAAAAAATGTTTCATACAGCTAATCTGTAATACATTGTGTTTGGAAACCGTTTGTGTTAAAATTATTTAAAACAATTTTTTTTTAATTCTTCGAGTCTTTCGAGTCATTTGAGTGTTACTTTTTGTGTTTAGTCTTCAGATGACACTCTCTGTCTTTCTGCTCTTGATGGAGTCAGAGAATCTCACAACGCTCCAGGAAAAGGTACTCCAACTCTAACCCCAAGTTCATTACTCTTGATAATTGATCTAGACAATGGCTAGCAATTCATTTTACAGTTCTGTGTTTGGACTTACTGGACCCACTTTATATTAGGTATTCTAAACTACTATGTACTTACATGAAAAAATAAGTACAATGTTAGTGACAGGTGTGGTGGTATGGGTACATTTAAAGGGATAGTTCACTTTAAAATGAAAATGTTGTCATCCTTTAGTTACCCTCAAGTTGTTTCAAACCTGTATGAATTTCTTTGTTCAGCTGAACACAAGGGAAGATATTTAGAAGAATGTCAGTAACCAAACAGTTAACTGGAGCCATTGACTTCCATAGTAGGAAAAAAAATACAATGGAAGTCAATGGCTCCAGTTAACTGTTTGGTTACTGACATTCTTCAAAATATCTTCCCTTGTGTTCAGCTGAACAAAGAAATCCATACAGGTTTGAAACAACTTGAGGGTGAGTAAAGGATGACAATTTTTATTTTGAAGTGAACTATCCCTTTAAGGTTAGGGTTAGGTGTAAGGGAAGGTTAAGCAGTGTAATTATAAATGTAACTACAGAAATGATTTACAGATTATTACATGGAGCTAATTAAATTGTTTTAAGTACAATGTAAAAGCATGTATGTACATAATAAGTGCATTGTATCAAATGATTAAATAAAATGTTCGTACATAGTTGTTAAGGCCACCTAATATAAAGTGGGTCCGACTTTCTATAATAACTAGGTAAAAATCTTAAAACCCAAACCTAACCTTAACTCATATTAAGTCCAAGTAATTACCTTATGTTACTCAGTACTTTCTTGTGTAAGTACACTGTAAGTGCATGTACTGTTAAATAAAGTGCAAGCAGGCATTTAAACACATTTTAAAGCATTCAGTTTCTAAATAAGGTAAATTATTTCCCATAATGCACTAGATGGCGCAGAGGAGGATGGTGAGGATGATGACATGTTTGAAACAGAGTTTCGACAGTATAAGCGCACCTACTACATGACCAAGATGGGCGTTGAAGTCGTCTCAGAGTAAGTCTTCATTCATTTTCAATATGGAAAGGATGGAAGATGCATGATTTTTCTGTGCATCTGAAAATGAACAGTTCTGAAGAGTTCTCTAATTTTCTCCTTATTAATTTTACAGTGAGTTTTTGGCCAATCAGGCTAAATGTTATGTGGAGGGAATCCAGTGGATCTTGCATTACTACTACCATGGAGTTCAGTCTTGGAGCTGGTGAGCTAAGAGAGAGTGAAAAAATGTAGCGAGTTGTGCTTAAATGTAGTGCTGCATGATTTAGGTAATACCATCTAGTAGCAGTCTTTGCAGGGCTGCACAATTTGGTCAACATTTCAGCACACAAACATCATGACATTACATTATGAAAATTAAAAAGGATTAAAATGTAAAAAATGCAAATCCAGCCATGTAAATAATGAATCCGCCATGGTCCGAGCGCAACCGGGAGATTAGAGAGATTTGTACACAAAAACTTCTCGTCGCTTCATAAAATTGTTGTAGAGCCACTGTAGTGAGTGCACTTTAGATCATGCGCTCAGATCGTTTAAATAGGGCCCTACTAATCGCACTAAGCCATATTGCAATTTCAGTCTTCTTTTGATTACCGGTAATATGTAATATAATACATTTTTGGAACATATTAAAGTCAGCATGAAGTAGAAGTTCAGAAAGTCTATTTTTCCCTATTATGACATATATCTAAGTGGAAAGGGTTCTTGAACAATAAAAAATGTAGGGTAGGACTTTGTCCATTGGGAATTTATCGGATTTTTGTGGTTTGCTATTGCTATGATCTCATGTGGGTGACTGGTTTTCCCCCAATCACACCAATAAACAACATCAGAGAAGAGATGATGCTGCACGAGGGAGAGGAAGTTATTTTGATCACAAGATCACATGAATGGAAAAAAATGTCATGGATAAATCCTTTAGAATAAATACTGTTTCTCAAATAAGAATGGTACAATTTTATTTCATGTTGACTAATAAATTCTGGTTGGTTTTGATTTGTTGGCTTAAAAGAGAACTTGTGCCCTCTCGTATCACTACAGGTATTATCCATACCACTACGCTCCCTTCCTCTCTGATGTGAGAAACATCTCTAGTCTCACGTTGACCTTTGATCTGGCCAAACCCTTCATGCCATTCGAGCAGCTCTTGGGCGTCCTGCCATCAGCCAGCAAAGACCTCCTTCCAGAGTGTTACCAGGTGACAAACACACTTCACGTCCTTGTCACATTGATGTTTGTTAGAAACTTAGTCATTCACTGACTGCCTGCTCTTCACAGCATCTGATGACATCACCGAGCTCACCCATTGTTGAGTATTACCCACAAGACTTCAAAACAGACCTGAACGGCAAACAGCAGGAATGGGAAGCTGTGGTTCTCATCCCGTTTATCGATGAGGTACTTTAAACATCTGCATTACCTGTGTATCTCGCCATAACATTTGTTGCAAGCGCACTTTCATAAGTATGTGTTTGCATTCAGAGATGCTTGTTAGCTGCTATGGATCCCTACACTCATAAACTGACTCCATCGGAGAAGGCCAGGAACAGACATACTGAGTGTGCGGTCTACTGCTTTGATAAAGAGCTGGACTGTTTCTACAGCTCCCCTCTCCCTCAACTCTTCCCCAACATCGTTCACTGCCATGTCAGGTATGTCCTGCAGCCCGCTCTGATGTTGATTCTGCATGAGGAGGAGATATATTTCACCCACTTGCATTGTAACATGCAACCACACTTTTGAAGTTTTACTTGACACTTTATAGTTAACATATTCTATTTACGTTCATTTTTACATGTCACACTATTGTATTTACATTTTTTTATTTTACCATTAACAGATCAATTCTAATTATTTCTAATAATTGTTTTATTTATTAAAAGAATACCTTGTGCTTTAATTTAGTGACACACTTTTGTATTTACATTTTTACCTTATACAGTATAATTATTAAATAATTCTAATTGTTTTTATCTGTTAATAGTAATAAAACATATAATAATAATTATTATTTTTAACAATAATAAAACATTCATTACTATGATTTTACTGCAGTTTAGACATCTGCTTCACATCAGTTCAATCTAAACATGTCGAACCTTGATGTATTTTGGTACCTTTTGGAAATCACATCTACTGTGTTTGTGTTTTAGGCAAACACCAATCCCGATGGATGCATGGCGCGTATCCCTGGATCACGTAGGGCGCAGAATTGACAGAGGAGCGCTTTACTTCTGCGGCTTCCCCACCTTACAGCACATCCGTCATAAAGTAAACCCCTCTGTCTACAGATAACTGATTATCTCAATAAGCGGATTATTGTCAGATAATCCCAGAATTAATGCAGATTTTCTGCTGTATTTCTCCCAGTTTTATAAGAAGAAAAGTGGAGTATTGGTGTTTCAACAAAGCAGCAGAGGCGAGAACATGATTCTGGAGATTTTAGCCTGCCAGGAGATGGAGCAGGTGAGCAGTTTGTCCCCTCAGATATTCTAGTACTGATTTTTTTAAAATTTGATTTTAATGCCCTATGTTGGACTGTCTCAAACACTGAACTGCTTTTTAAAGTTATGTTATTTCATCGTTATGATGTGGTACTGTGTGTTTCTCTTAATTGCAGGTGGAAGATGTTGCAGTGATGGTTCTTGGAAAGTCTTTGTTTGTGAATTGGCCCCATTTGATGGAAGCTCGAGTTGTAGCTGTTTCAGATGGAGAAACAAAGTAATTTTTTTGTTGTGTTGATATTTCAAGATTATTTGCTGTCTGATAAATCTCACTCAAACCCTCCTAGTCCGTTAAGAGCATGTCCCTCTTGTTCTGCAGGTTTTTTTTAGATGAACCCTCAGGATCACAGGTGTTGTATCTGGAGAACAATTCACCGCCTACTAAAGTGACCCATCTGACTGATAAAGAGCAGAAGGAGTGGGTCAAAGAAGTGCAAGGCCTCTCAGAGCAGTAAGCTGCCCCTTTTATTCTCATTATTTGAATATTGCCAAATCAGAAGCGATAAGCTTACGTGACTTCCATGAGTAGGGATGGGTACCGAAACCTGGTATTAAACGGGCCCCGGGGCTGAATTTTGAAAGACCGTTGTATCGATAAGCTCGGCTGTTATCGGTTCTGCTGTCAGTACTTTTGAAAATACACACACACACACACACACACAGAGAGAGAGAGAGAGAGAGAGAGAGAGAGAGAGTGCGAGCGCAAAACGACAGCCCTAATGAGTGATGACAGAGGACAGAACTAAACATTCAAACATAGCCTGGTTACACTTTACACTAGATTGTGATAATGTGATTTTATTTTAGATTTTGGCTTCTTTGGCAAAGATTTTGGCAAAGAATATAATTTTAATATTTATGTCTAGCGCAACTTAATTCCCTTTGCAGCAGTAGCCTACGCTGTCATTTCTCCCTATAACTCAAACAGAATCAGCACGATCGGTGATTGTTGTAAAATACAGTCTAGCTACTGCTGGTAAATTGTGGGATGCGTTTAATAATAAAAAAAGCGATTAAAAGCACAAAAATGTGCCCAAGAGATTGCTCCCAAGTCGGCGCGCACTCCGAAACAGCCCGCAAAGTGACGAGCAAATTACACTTTCTGTTTCACACTCGCGTCTAAACGATCAAATGTACACAAACATCTATGTCATAATGACCGGCTTGGAGAGTCTCTTAAACACAGTTTGTGTCTAAAATGGACGTAGTTATTATGGATATAGTCGGGAGAAAGTGTAGTGTGCCTATTATCAGTCACCTATATATCTGCACATCTGTCTTAAAGAGGCAGCAGTGTAAATAAACATGCTGACGAATTACTGCGAATTAAACAACCAAATGCAAAGAGAAAATCCCTCACAGCTCTTGAATGAATAACTTCAGCTTTAATAAGCATTAATTTATCCGATCTATGATAAACTATGCAGTGTTATTTTACATTTGATTACTAGAATTCTTCCTGAAATTAAAGAACTGTGTAGGCCTATATAATTTGTATCTTTGTTAATTGTGTGTGTGGGGGTATATATATATATATATATATATAATATATATATATATGTAGTAAATCTCAAAAAGTACCGATAAGAATACCGTTAAAGTACCGGACCGATAAGCAGTATCGTTAAGAGTAGTAATACCGTTAAAACCTTAACGATACCCATCCCTATCCATGAGTGAGCTTTTTATCAGTCTAACCAGAATCAAAGTATAGTACTGGAGAAGTTCTGGACTAATCAGTGGATTTTCCCAATTGAATTTGATTTGTGACATCAAATCTTTGAAAGATACACAGATTTTAGTTTGAGACTCTTAGTAGCAAGTAAACTAGACATCATGCAGATATGCACATTGTAAATTAAAATTGGTACCACATTTTAAAAAGCACTGTTGATGGAGACTGTTGATTTCAACGAATTGATTTCCGTTGAGATGTCATTGGTCGCTGTGGTCATGTACACAGTCACTTCCTTTCTAAATGGGTCTTTTTTCAGAATAAGCTACAAAGCAGAGCACATGCCAGTAGGCAATAGTCTGGCTCTGATAAGCATACTGTATAAACTAATGTTTTTCAATAATAAATCTTAATATTAGCTCTGCATGGTCAGAATCTTTGAAACATTTGCATTTTTTAAATATGTCAGGTTGAGTGACTATGTAGTGTCCATATGTAAAATATGACTGTGTCTGGGTTGCAGCTTCAGCAAACGTAAAGGCATTGTGATCAATGAGACGGATGTGGTGGTTTATGCCCAGCTGCTCACAGGCAGGAAGTATGTCATTGGTCAGAATGGAAATGTCCATTTGGAAAAGCAGTTTGCCAAACAGGTCCTGCCTTTTCCATACCAGACCATTGTGAAGGTAAATATTCACATTTTTGTAAATATTTCTTGAAAGACGTTTCTTATACATTTCCTTTGCATTCATTTCATAAAAAAATTAAATAAAAACGGTAATATTGTGAAATATTATTAAAATAATATTGTCAAATTAAATTGATTATTATTTAACAATATTACTGTTTTTGCTGTAATTTTAATCAAATAAATGCATGCTTTGTGATCTCTCATGACTTCAATATTATTTTATATAAATACAAATGTTTTTTTTTGCTCTCCAGGATATTAAAACCTTTGATTCATCATTGGCACGATTCAAAACACTGGAGGAGCTGTTTCCCCCAGGAACCGCTGTCTTTATGGTTGGAAACCCATATTACGGTGCAATGGGAGAAGTAAGTACAGAGTTTCTTTTTGTGGTCCCCAGACTATCTCCAATAGTTAAATGACCGATTAAGCATGTTTTGTTTGCTTAGGTACAAGATTCTAGTGATGTCATCAGTGAGGGACGAGTCAGAGTGGTCTTCACTGTACCATGTGAGCCTCAACTTGATGCCTTAATACAGAACCAGCATGTAAGTATTGAGTCTGTCAAGATTACCCACTCTCCATCTATACTCTCTGACTGAATCATGTTGTTCTTCAGTTTATTTATATACCTTTTGTCTAGGTCTTCATACTGCTTTTATTTTTTGATTTTACCAATAGTCTTTTGTTTTATTCAGAAATACTCTGTAAGGTACAGTCCCGGGTATGTGCTCGCCTCTCGCCTTGGTATCACCAGTTACCTTGTCTCAAGGTTCTCCGGTAGCATCTTCATTGGAAGAGGATCCAAGAAAAAGTCAGTGGAATTTAGGTTTTTAAATGAAAAAGTGCATACTTTGTAGTTTATATTTTATTTATTTCACAATTTCAATTTACTCTTAATACAATGCTTTGCAAAAGTACCCAAATCTTTAACCAATTATAGTTTCTAGGTTACATTTTAATTAATAATCTGCATTATTTGTCAATCTCTGCAACAATTTTATTGTTTTAACATTTTATTTAATCAAAGCATCTAGGTTTAGTTATTAATTTTTTTTTTGTTGCACTTTCAGTCCTCATGGAGAGCAGAAAGTCAATGTGGGCCTTAATCTCAAGTTCAACAAGAAGAATGAGGAAGTTCCTGGCTATACCAAGAGAACTGAGAAGGAGTGGCTGTACTCTGCAGCTGTAGAGGAACTCTTGGCTGAATACTTAGAGAGGTGTGTATGTGTATTTTGTGGTTGTGTGTGTGGTTGTGCCTGTGGTTGCATCTGTTTTTGTGCGGGTATTTGAACAATTTCTTGTCTTTGTCTCTCAGATTTTCAGAGGTGTTTGACTTCATAGCACGAAACAGTCACGATGACGTCTTTTACGAAGATGACATCTGGCCTGGAGTGGATGAGAATGGGTGGGTTTTTAATCCATTTTAGACAAGCTGCCGTACATACATTTTCAGACTTTGTGGTGACTGTTTATCATTTGTTATTCTTTGAATGAAAAGAGCTGAAAAGATCCAGGAGATCCAGGGCTGGTTGAAAACCCATCCGGTCAGCTCAACCTCCAGAGCATCATGCGATCTGCAGATCCTGGACGCCGGCATTGTCGAGAAGATTGAGGAGGAGCTGGAGAAAACGAAGGTGAGAGTCACATACAGACCTCTAACCCCTCGACAATCACAGTTGTTGTTCCTGTCCTTATGCTGATGTGTTGATTTCTTTGGGTGACAGGTAAAGAAGATGAACAAGAAAGTTCGGGTCACTGTGAAGCCCCACCTGCTTTTTAGGGTACGTGTGTGTCACTGTATACTAAATGATGTATGTGAAATGTGTATGATGTCTGTAAACATGTATGATGTATGTGATGTAAATATAACCTGTATATGAGACAAAAGTTATTAAAATTAAATGTTGGAATTTATTATTATTACCATATACTGCAACAAAATAGCAGTTGGCAACTAAAATAGCTTAAAGGTAATACTGCTTAACAATATTTTGGGGACAAAATTGTTCCCAGATTTAGCTAAACCTGACAAAACCTCTCAACTTCCTTCTGAAGACATATTCATTTGTAAAAATGGTATAAAAATAAAGTAAATGAATAAAGATTTGAACTTTTTGTTAGGTTTAGAGTGTGGGTTAGGAAGGATTAGGTATTTATATCCAGCTGTATATAAAAACAATAGAACTATGGAACGTTCAGATTTAGATACACAAGTAAACGTGTGTGTGTGTGTGTGTGTGTGTGTTTGTGTATGTACAGCCTCTGGAGCAGCAGTTCGGTGTCATTCCAGATCCTGATGCAGAGTATCATCTGTTTGACCGTGTGGTCAATGTGAGGGAGAGCTTCTCCGTTCCACTTGGCCTTCGAGGAACTGTCATTGGTATCAAAGGAGGTAAAAACAAACACAAACTCTATGGCATCCTTCTGCATTTTGTTTTTGTCCTTCATTCTCTCGTTTCCTGGTCCATCAGCTGAACGTGAAGCTGAAGTTCTGTATGAAGTGCTGTTTGATGAGGAGTTTGCTGGAGGACTCACTGTCAGGTACAGAAGTTATTGCTGTAAATGATGGACAATGCAAATTTTGAAATATTCTTCAGATAATGCATACATAGTGTACTTACCATTTTTTTAAAAAGTAAGTATTTTTTTTATCACCATGGCTGCATTTATTTGTTAAAAGTGAAGACAAGACATATGTAGTGTTACAAAGGATTTCAAATAAATGTTTTTCTTTTAAACGTTCTATCATCAAAGTATCTTGAAATGCGTGTCACGTTTTACTTAAAAAATATTAAGCAGCAAAACTGCTGGAGACCAGAGGAGACTGGACTAATGATTGATGTAAAGTGTACTGTAGTAAATGTGATTGTACTGAATAAAAGACCATGTTTACACCTGGTATTAAAATCAGTTCACAAGTGGACAAAACTTATACAGATGTAAAGAGGGTGTAAAATGTTTTGAGCTTTTGACCACTTCCAGTGGTAGTCGAAAATGCATTTGACAGGATTGCCTTCATAGTGTAAATGCCCATGTGGTCTATTGTGGCCTACTGACAATGAAGTTGTCGTAAACGTAAACAGTTTTATATCGATTCATGATTCAGTTCGACAAAACCATGTGATTTCAGCTATTTGGCGGTTTGACACAAATCATGAATCATTACGCTGATTCATTCGAATCTTTGCGCACAAAAACAATTCTTTGTCGCTTCATAAAATGATAGTAGAGCCACTGTAGTGAGATGGACTTCATAACATATTTAGTGCCTTTTATGGGTCTTAAACAAGAATGACATTGGTGAACGGAGGTGTGTCGAACGACATGAGGGTAAGTAATTAATAACAGAATTTTCATTTTTGGGGGAACTAACCCTTTAAAGGACACGTGCACGCTGCGGCCATTGTAAGTCCATAAGACCGAAAGTACACATAAAGTGTGCCATTTGAGACAGGGCCTATGTGAACAAAAGAAACGGTTCAAAAACACCAGGTGTAAACATGTATGTGTCTCATCTACTCATGATCCGATCAACCAAAACTTATCTTAATGCCAGGTGTAAACATTTATAGTAATATGATGACTTTGCCTAAATGTATGTTCTCTTTGTGCAGGTGCTCTCCTGGGCGTGGCTATCGACTGCCCCCTAGTGCCTTAATCAACCTGAGTCATGGCAGCAGGAAGGAGCAGGGCTCACACAAACTCACTGCCATCGTCAAACCCCAGCCATCGTCCTCATCTCCTTTCACTCACAAGAGCCAGCTAGGCGGCCTTAATCACTCACCACGCTCTCCGTTTATACCTACGCAGGTAATGGCCACACACTCATAAGAGGACCTTGTTGATTCTCAGCTGGCGAATAGGACACCAGACTAACTCATAGGCTGAATCCGAAATCGCCCCTATACCCTTATAAAGGGCACTATTTGAGGGGAAAGCCATTGGTAGTCTTGTCTGAACCCATAGTTTACATTGAGTGCACTCATTCAACATTGCACCCACAGCGGCTGTCCCAAATTAGCTCACTTGTTTTCATTCACTCCTTCAAGTGAACTGTATTAGTGGACTTAAGTAGGGAATAGTGATTGAGGGTTTAGAGGGCTATTTCGGATTCAGCAATAGATTTTTAATAGGTGAAAATCTTCCTTTATGCTCCTTCTGGCAGAATCCAATATTTCGGAAGCATAGTTTTGTGCTGTTTTTAACTCCTTTTAGGTCTGAATATTAAGTGTAGTTACATTAAAGACATTAGAAAGTAGAAGTAGTAGGAAGTAGAAATCCGTGCTGTGCAACAGGTTCCAACAAGTTCCTCTTCAATAATGCAAAGGGAAATATGTTAAGTGAGGATAGTCTGACGGTGTTGAATTTCCTATTGACAGCAGCAGAATGGCCGACAAAGTTTCAATCTCAGGACTGACACTCAGGGCAACAGAAACTCACCTCACAAAGCCCTAAACCAGAAAAACCAACACAAGGTATGAAGGGTATGATGTTAATAGGGCTTTCTGCTCTGGGAATTGTCCGTAATGCATTATAACACCGCTACTTGTGTGTTTCTGTAGGGCTCTAGCAATGAGAAGGAGTTCAGTAATGTATGGCAGTCTCTTCAGAGTTCAGGGATGCCCCAAAAACCACCAGCTCACTGGCAAAATAACGTAAGTACTGTCTCTTACTCTGTGTGCTTGTTATTGTTATTGTTTACTAAAATTAAAAATACTAGAAAACTTTTATGTTCTTTGAAATAAATTAACAGAAATAAAATAGAATATAGAAAAACATTAACTAGTTGTGAAGGCATTTTCATTTATATTAAGTTGAAGTACTAAAATTATTAAAACTTAAAATTCTTTGAAATAAATTAACAGAAATAAAATAGAATATAGAAAAACATTAACTAGTTGTGAAGGCATTTTCATTTATATTAAGTTGAAGTACTAAAATTATTAAAACTTAAAATTAACCAGACATTTAAAAATGAACTAAAATTTCAAATATTCAAACAAATGCAAAATATTAATTAAACAGTACTTGTATAGTAGTGATACTAAAATAGAGTTTTCCTGGTGTTTTTTTTTTTCTGACAGGATGGGAAAAGCTGTGGACTGGTGCCACATCAGCAACAGCTGGAGGGACAACATAAACAGAGCCAAGGCAACGACCCATCCAACAAACTTGTATGTTTTCATATTTCATAAACAACACACTGTATAATTCAGCTGTCAAGCACCATCATCTGGTCACTATCACCAGTTACAATATAATGATATTTTACTGTTTACCTTTATACTCTATCTTTTATTCTAATGTCAGGTTTTCTTTCTAAATTTTGTAGGCCTCAGGTGGCAATATTAGACTCCTGAGGAGAAATGAGGATCTGAATACGGCTCTTGCACATGGGCCTTCAAATAAGGTATCGCCATTTGTGGTTTTTGTTGAATTGACAGTTCAATTAAATTAAAATAGTTTTTTTTAATAATTGTCATATATTCCAGAGGGGGAGGGGGGAGGTCCAACATTCTTCAAAATATCATCCATGTTTTGCAAGAAAAAATATTCATACAGATTTGGGACGAGGGTGAACAAATAGTGAGAAGTTTTGCTTTTGGGTGAACTATTCCTTTAATGACATGCGTCATACCCGTTGTGCCATGCTGGCCTAATGCAGGCTGTAAAATGAATATGAAGCATCACTTTAAAATATATTTCTGTACATTTCATTAGCTATGATTAATTATGTAACTTATTTGTCTGTGTACAGGCACCTACAGAGTTTGAGGAGCTTATAGCCAATCTAAAGATCTCAAAGGATCCTGAGCCCAACCAGCACCATCTGCCTAAAGAGCCCAAGAGCCAATCGGGAGAGCCTCTTTCCCCACAGTCCTTTGCCATGGTGAGCAGTCCATGTTTCTCACATCATTATTTGAGGGAATTCTTCTGCAAAAGAGTGAACAAAAAGTTTATTTAATGTATTTTTACATATTCTTTTCTTCCTTGAGCAGAAAGGAACTCTGGTATTAAAAGAGATGTTAAAGATTGACAGCTCTGGAGCAAGCTCTGCTCCTGATTCCACTTCTGGTGGCCAGAATTCAGAAAACCCCTGTAGCCAACAGCAAAGCAAGAGACGCTCCAGCAAAAAACTAGGTACTGCATGTGACCAATCAGAACCAGAATCTATAAGATTTGGGGCTGTGGAACTGTAATTCAGTAAATTCAGTAAATAAATGCTTAATTCTTACACTTTGAAATATCTGCAGTGAATAATTGTGGACGTTCTCTGTCCCTCAGCTGCTCGGATAAACACCCCTCAGGCTGACGGCCCAGCTCCGATGGCTGCTGCTCCTCCTCCTCTGACTGGACCGCCCCTTCTGCCCAGCATGGCCACTGAACTCGGGCGGGTATGCATGGGGCTTGGGATGGGACCGCCAGAGTTTGCCTTCCTCCGCAACAGACAGGTTGGTCCATCTCACAAACTTCACCCGCATCTGTCTAATCCTGAGTAATGTGTTAAGTGGCACAGGGATTCGTGAAATGAGGTTAAAGTCCAATAGAGATAGAATGAGAGATTTAGAGAAATGCAATATAGATGGAATTTATAAAGTGGGCAGTTTACAGATGAAGAAAAGAACAAAAGAAAGTCATTCATAATTCCTTTATATGTTTAATTTGGTTAGATCTTTACAATAACTGTCCAGAAATTTGGAAGAATAATAAAAAATACCTAAGCCATATATCTTCATAACTGACAATGGTTCTGAATCGGTAATAATTGCTTGAATTATTTGTATTTATACGCACTGGAGAACGTTTGAGAAATTTAGTCTAAAAGCCTGTTTACACAAAAACGAATGTTCGGTGCAAAAATGCTGTGCGATTTAAACATTTTAATAAAATTAGCCAGCCAACCAGTAAAGGGTGTGCTTTTAGTCATGTGCCCAGAGATTCAGTTTGTGAGTGATGGCTGTGAGTAATTAATGTGTAAAATGGACCTTTAATAAAACTGCTCTGGATTCACAAATGCTTCGTATACCAAGGATTCAGTAGTTAAACGTGTTTATTAAGGAATTCCAAACATTTGTAAATAGGGTGCGCCCACTCATGAATTATAACTATGCAAATGATGTGTCCAGGAATGCTGTGGAATCTTCTGGATTTCCTTCTCATGTTTGGCTCCAGTATATTGCACAAATGCTAAAGAGACTGATTGGCCAGATGCAAAGCAATACATATTTTTTAGCAAGCTAAAATTGCCTGGTGCTCTTCTGAAAACGGTCAGCTGGTAGTGGTTGAGAGAACTATTTTTTCTAAGCGCAGCGTTTTTCCAGCTGAGAGACGTTTTTACGGTTGCTATAATACAAAATATCCATGGCAGTAATGTTAAAAGCATCTAATTTTGAAGAATATTACAGAATATAAAAATGCAGTAACCCGCATTAACTTCTCCATTGTTGTTCAGTTGTTGTACAATTAGGACAATTGGTCAGTGTAGTTTTTGTCCCGCCCCTTCTCCACTGTGATTGGAGGGTTGGGCAAAAAGTGACAGTGACAAGCACTGCTTATTACCCAAAGTTGAACTGTTAAAATAAAATAAAACAAAAACTGGGCAAATCAACTCTTCATTCAAATATCATATATGATGGAACATTTTGAAAATGTGTACTGTTATGTGAATCCGAAAATTTCTGTCAGAACTGCTTTACGAATGATTTTTACAAATTAGGTCTGTTCGTGTTTTAGTTATAGCATCATCTTTATAGCAAATCAAATCCTGAGACATACTCTGATATTTTTAATATTCTCATGTTTGTGATCTTTTTTGTGCTAAGATTATCAATGAATCATGATTTGTTTGTGAAAACGTTGATACCGGTATGTAGATCCAATGCACAAACTTGCATACAAGGTTTGTGAACCTCATTTGCTCTTTTTCTTGTTCTGTAGAGTCTGACAGTGTGTCAGGTGAAGTTGTCTAATGGTCTGCTGGTTCACGGTCCTCAGTGTCAGTCCGAAACTGAAGCCAAAGAGAAAGCTGCTCTCTTTGCCCTTCAACGATTGGTAACTGTCTATTTCAATTGTCTCATAAAAACATTGAAGAATTCAATGTATGATAGTACTACATGTCTTTTCTTATGATATGATCAAGTATATGCTTTATGAGCATGTGCCTTATGGAATACAGTGTTCATTTTTAGTTGCTTGTCGGTTTTTGCAGAACTCGTTGGGTTCATTCCCACTGCCTCCTCCCATATTTCCTGGAGTCCAGCAGATGAGGCCTCTTGCGCCTCATCCCTCCATGTTTGGTCAGCCAGCAGGTCTGAGTCATTGCATTTTTGGTTTTCTGTTAAATCCTGTTCTTTTAATGCAGATGTACTTGCCATTTACACTGGTTCTGTTGTGTTATTTCAACACAGGTGGTCTTCTGATCCCCCCACAAGGGTTTGGACCTCTTCACTGGGGTATGCAGTTTCCCCACCAAGGGCAGCCATTTTATGGAGGTACTTTTCCTGGAGCACGGACCCCTGTGCCATCAGCAGCCAGTGGATCTCACAACCAGTTTGTTCCCCTGCAGGTGAGGTCTTCATAATAGCATTGTCTAAAACATAGATATTTGAAATGTTCCAATACTTATTCAACACTCTTCATTATCAATACACTGATAAAAACTGCTCCTCTCTTTGACGTCAAGTTGATTTAAATTGCAGTATTTTAATTAGTTTATACAGTCAATTACACTGCATGTTATAGAGTAAAATGCAACACTGTAAACATTTACGTGCACCAAGGGTTGGGCGACGTCTACCAAACTGGCATCAGATGATGTCTACAGTGAAACATTGCAATGGACAATGACATCGAGTGGTTGCGTTTGAGTGTTAAGCTCCGTTAATGTGGCACACTTCTAGAGAAAGATAGAACAGATCTCCTGATGCCAGGAGATGAAAGGGCTTAAATGTAACACATTTGGCTTTAGATAAAACTACTAGAGGATATAGTGCTGAAATATCATTACCACAAGCTATCCCTTATGCACACCAGTGCTTCTGGTGTGATCCGCACCACTGTTTTGACTCTGCTCACTTCATTTAGAAACAGGAAAATGGTGCTGCCGTTCAATCGCAATGAAAACTGTGGTGCGCCATTTTCAAAATCATTAGTTTAGTTTGTGTAAAATATCAAGTAGTATGGTAGGGGTTTTTGGGACAATAAAATCTTAAGTGTTTAGATTGTGTTCATTGCACTGTTTGAATGTAATTTGTATTGTAACTATCGGGAACATTAATTAATTATTGTAAAAGGGGTAATGAATTGAGAAATCACCTTTACCTTAAGCCTTTGATATATAAAAGGTCATGTAATATAAGAATATCCTGTAAGTTTCAGTGCTGAAAACTTCCTTGTTGGTCCAGAAAACAAGGCTCTCTAATCAATGACGTATAAGAAGGGTGAAACATCGCCTCTATTTTTACGCTGCGTCTGTACCCCCGCCCTCTGACTCATGGAGCTAAACTGATTGCGTTACCGAGCAATAAACACGCCGAAGATAGCAAGATAATCATTTGTAAACAAGATACAGGTTGACACTGGATTTGCAGACATATTGAGATTAAAACGCAATGCTGTGCCTTCTAAATTGGATACGACAGGAATAGTGCAGCACACTTATGTGAGTAAAACGTGTGTGTGTGTGTGTGTGGATAAGAGAGATAAATCATTGTGTTTGTTTGATAAATAAATGTTTAGACTGAGCCCTGTCAGATAATTATTCAGATTGCAGCTTTCAAAACAATCCTTCCCTCACGGGAACTGACAGGGGAGCATAAGCTCATTAAATATGCACATATTCCAATCCTAGCTGTGGGCGTTTACTTCTAAGTCTTCAGTGCGGCACGCCCATCAAAACTGGGCCTTTTGGAGAGAGCCTCAAAACCAGTGTAGAAAATAGCCTATTACTTATTAGTTAGGATGTTTTTGAATGTAAAACCATGCAAATGTTATAAGTAAAAAAAAAAAGATGTATATTAATTTAAAAATAGGTTATACGTTTAAAAAAATCGGGGGTTCAGTTTGGAAAATGTCATGTGGTGCAACTCCCCAAAAAAGTAATTTATATTTCTGAACTAATAATTCCTTATATTTGTTCAAAGTTCCTATTTACCTTAAACTATATTTAAATGCATTTGAGATGTTTTCAGGTTATAAATAATTTTTATAAATATAAATAATAATGTTAATGGTTACACCACATGATGTTTTTAAAGTTGTTCAACTTTCTTGAGATTGTTATAAGTTTTTCATAATCATATGAAACTAATATGAATACAAAGAGGTTCATGGACACACTTATTTGTCCATGGCCCTTTTCCCCCTCATATACAGCTTTCGCTATAACATGCCTAATTGTGTCTTCAGGTGACCAAAAAGCGAGTTTCGGGCAGAACCAAGAACCAAGTGTCAGGCAGCTCAGCCTATGCTGGTCAGACCCTGGGCAGTGGACCGGCTGCTTCTGCCCCAGTACCCCCATTAGCTCCCAAGACCCCCCCACCCACCAGCACCCATGAGCCTGCAGATAAGTCCACACCCAAGACGCCCAGGCAGAACGCCAATCCTCACACACCTGGCTCAGCCTCCAAGCGGAAACACAGGAAACTGGCAGTCAACTTCGAAGCTGCTAAAGTGACAGACTGAAACCATTTACACACACTGTCCGTCTCTCTTGATCACGTTAGAGGAGAAAGAGCGATATGAAACCAGACATTTCATAACAAAAACAAGATGCAGTTGTCAGTCTTCGTGGTGAGACAATTAATTTGTCACTGGCACCGAATTAGTTTTGTATTCGTTAGTTGGCATGTTTTGAGTGGAGATAGTGGTGGAAAACATTTTATTGGTATTGATTAACTGCACCAAAATGATCATAGAATCATGAAAGGGGTTTTACATTTACCTCATCTTTCTTTCTTTCTTTCTTTCTTTCTTTCTTTCTTTCTTTCTTTCTTTCTTTCTTTCTTTCTTTCTTTCTTTCTTTCTTTCTTTCTTTCTTTCTTTCGTTCTCTCTTTCTTTCTCTCGTTCTCCCTCTCTCTTTCTTTCTCTCTTTTTTGCTTGCTTGCTTTCTTTATTTTCTTGCTTGCTTGCTTGCTTTAATTAACCCATTTTCAGATCTTTAATCTTTTATCATGTTCACTGGTTATTTTCTGATGCTGGATTTTAATATTCAAAGTGCAATAAATAGTTTTGTAGGCAGGACATTATGCACAAGGAAGGAATAGAATGTGGCAACATTGCTGCAATGCACCATCTGTATTAATAATACTTTTTTTGTTTTCTATATTACTCCATTGTGCAGTCCTGCATGGGATGCTAGATAATGTTATCTTCTTTCGATGTAACTCAGAAAGAAGTAAAACTATCTGACTGAACCCCTGGATCTAGTTTCAGAGCTTCAAAATAAGCCCTGTACTAAGCTAACGATTTGTTGGAAGCACTAAAGCAGGTGTTAAAATCAGCCCATTATGTTCACCCAACCAGGAAGCACACTGATTTAAGCAAATGTAATCTCTGTGGATTATTGTGTGTGTACATATTAGACTAAATGTGGTTAAGCAGGAGATGCAAACTTAAACACAATTGCCTTTTCTAGATTGTGGACATTGGTTTTATTTTTGTATTGGCCTACCTTTATTTCCAGAGGAGATGTTTAAGTTCTATGATTTTAAAATGAATTGTGTATTTAGATCTATGGATTTTATATGCACCATTTTACAAAAGGGATAAATAACAATTGTATTTCTCTTTGGAACTTTGCTGGCACGCTTTTGTTTTCATCTTCTCTGCATATTTGTATCCTACCAGATCTCTTTTGTCTGCGTTTTAAAATGTTGAAAGTATGTAAGTAAAACCTTTTATTTTTAATGACATTTGAGTTGTTTATTTAATGACTTAAATCCAGAATGACAAAAAAAGTTAGTGCACCTTCTAACAGGATGGTGTGCTGTAAATAGACATTTTGTTATCATAATAAACATTTTCCTATCATAATGCCTCTGATGTTGTGGTAATTATAGATCCTCAGTGGTGTTTTTTATGATTTTTAAATTGTAATTATTACAAAGTAAAAAAGCCAACACAAGCAAGAAATAATTGCTGTTCACTTGTGACAAATTAACAAATTCATGCCATTTGTTAGAAGAAGAAGAAAATGCTCATGTTTGAGGCATGATTGTAACTTGTGTCTCAAATGTAAGTCTTTCTTTTACTCATAAAACAAATTATTCTTAAATTCCTCATGCCTCATAAATGCTAAACTGAATAGCTTAAATTTTATATAAGAGTATACATATGAATCATTCATTAATCAAGTACTCTAAAGTCTTCTCTGCTTTTTTTATTGACCATTTCTTTCCAAACACATACCTTGGTCTTCTGGAAATGAATTAAATTCGGCTTGGATCCTCACCATTTCTTCTAGTGTATGTGGAATTTTCCTCAAATAAGATATTATTTTCATACCAATGTAATGCATACCAAACGTCTTGAATATATGTTTTCCTTCTAATAAAAATAACATATCACCCCCAAACGATCTTATGTATCTGCATACACACAAAAACTATATATATATATATATATATATATATATATATATATATATATATATATATATATATTTGTTTTTTATTGCATTTTTTTTACCAAATACTTGTATATAGCCTACTCGTATCATATCTAATGATCTGGGCTGTAACCACCATAGACATTGAGGGCACATGTCCCCCCAATTTTTTTTAAATATTCTAGATACTGCTCTATTGCAAGGTTATTATAGTTTTGCTTTTTTAAATCAGTTTTTATTTTATTATCGTTTTCAATTTTGCTACAAATTTCAGTTTAGTTTTAGTTAGTTTTACTAATGGTTTTGCTAGTTTTAGTTTAGTTTTTATTTTGGAAATACATTTCTATTTAGTTTTTATTTATTTAGTTTCAGTTTTAGTTTTAGTAATTATAGTTTAGCAGAGTTACCATAATGAAGTGTAGAGACCAAATCAAGGTTTTTAATTTCAGCAAAGTTTAATTAACAGATTAGAGTTTAATCTTACTAAACATCCTTAAGTGAAATCACTTGATAAACGAGCATTATTGTTTAAACCCAGGACGGTCTTACAAAACATGCAGTAAAGTTGGGTCTTCACCTTTGAGCAAAAAAGCTTGAGTCAAACTATGACCTATACAGGATCTATCTTAAAGAACAAAATAGATGCAACGTAAAATATAAAAGTAAAAATTATAAATTCCAGACAAACTCACTCATAACAGATGAAATATTGTTAAACAATTAAAAGCTTATTTTAATTTCTTCAGTAGTACAATGTAGGCTAGCAGTGTCTACACACTGTTTTGCTCTGTGTGTGTGTGTGTGTGTGTGTGTGTGTGTGTGTGTGTGTGTGTGTGTGTGTGTGTGTGTGTGTGTGTGTGTACATGTTTTTCTAGCCTGGTGAGGACTTCAAACTGAATGCACACAGACTCATGGGGACTCGTGTCACCGTGGGGACCTAAATTGAGGTCCCCATGGGTACAAAAGCTTATAAATCATACATAATGAGTTCTTTTGAAAATGTAAAAATGCAGAATGTTTCCTGTGATGGGTAGGTTTAGGGGCAGGGGCAGTGTAGGGGGATAGAATATATGGTTTGTATGGTATAAAAACCATTACGTCTATATGGCAAGTCCCCACAAAGATAGCGCACCAGACATAATATTATAATATCAAAATATTATGATAACTGACTAGTGAGGACATTTGACTGGTCCTCACTAGATAAAAAGGCTTATAAATCGGCCAAAACATGTTTTTATTTAAATCTATTGTTTTGCACGTTCTTGGGATGGGTAGGTTTAGGGATAGGAATTGAGTTAGGGGATATAAAATATCATTAACCTGATATAAAATCAATGGAAGTCCATGCAATGTCCTCACTTATATAGTGAAACAAACCTGTGTGTGTATGTGTCCTGGCATTCCCTACTTTGTGGGGAAATGTCTCCACACAGATAATAATATTATTAGTAGTAAATGATTATGATAACACCTTTGAGCCTGTCAATATTATGCAAACATGAAATCTCAAACGCACAGTAGGCTAGTAACGTTATTTGCTAATATAGTTGCTGACTTTTGCGCCTGCGTCTCTCGTCACGTAAGAAACAGCATTCTAAAACAGTGAGCTTAAAAGAAGTTCAACGTGCATCTCATTACCTTGTGTTATTATTTCCCCTTTCACTGCCACGGACGCATTGATTCTTTGTGAACTCCCGTTTAGGACTGGCGATGTGTTGCCTGTCTGCACGTCTGCACGCGTCCGTCACAGGACAGCGGTTAATCTCCTCAGCTCACTTCACGCGCAGTTGCGCAATAGACACTCCCTCAACCGCCACAGTCAGATTTTCCACCACATTAAAGAGAGCTTATTAACAACGAAAACGAATATTTATTTTTGCTAATTATTATTTTATTTCAGTTAGTTTTTTAGTAAGAGTAGTTAGTTTCGTTTAGTTTTAGTTTTTTATTTATTCAGATTTTTTAATTTTATTTCAGTTTACGAAAATGTTTTTTGACCAATAGTTTTAGTCTTAGTTTCAGTTTTCGTTTACGAAAATAACCTTGCTCTATTGTACTCCATTATTACACACCACTCTGTTTGCTGCTAGGATTATAAAAAAGTACAATGTAAAATTTTTAGTTTAGTTTGGCTCAGCAGTCAATTCTGCTGTTAAACACGATTATTTTAAAATAAACTGATATAAAGTTCAAGCAGCAGCAAATGCCATCGATTAACAACATAGCTCACAGTATGGTTCTCTTTAAAGGTTTTTACATGTTCAAAATCAAAATAAATAGAGTTTTTACTTCTGGAATCTGACTGTTGCACACTTGCGCTGACTGTATAGACAAAGTGGATTCCATAGATAATTTTTCGGGTGACAAAAAATCACGCAAATAATAGCCTAATGAGTACTGAAATCTCTCTTGCTTCTAAATTGAAACGTAATGGTATTGTTATTTAAAAGTAGTTTCACAAAATACTTCAATATTTATTCTTCTGAACAGCTCTATTAGCATATTTACGGTTTTTCGCAGCGAGAGCACATGACGTCAGCGGACTGAGAGTTCATAACCCTTTTGTCTTCAGAAAATGGTGCTCTGTCTCTTTAAGAACTCTCCACACCTATCGACTGATATGTGACGTACAGTTTTGTACAATCGTACTAATCGACCGCCCGCGCCCGCTGTTATTTGCTCTGTCTTAACCGAGTTTGTCGCGTGTTCTTCTAGATTTTGTTTCCTTTTATCATCCACTAATGAAAATAAGAGAGTGTTTTAGGCTCAAATTACAACTGTAACGTTAACCGTTAGATGTTTCGTTTGCCGGTTTAAAATAGGGCGCGAGACCGGTTTGGGAACGTTTGGGGACACAAACGTCATACAATACTTTCTATATTGTTTGTCCATTGAAAATACAGCTTTAAAGGAATGAAGTGAACACATTCAATCGTCTTTCTTAACGGAATAAACAAAGAACTGCCCGAATATGGCTTTCAAGTCTTTAGAGGAGTGAAACTTAAATGTCTACGGAGCAAAGTTGAAAACGGGATCATTTGACTTGAAGTTTGGATCCTCCCTGACATGCTCAAAGCCATGGTGACTCAAATAACTGCAGTTTTCTGAATAAGCGCATTGTGCAATGGGGACTCAGAGAAACGGGTTCTGCAAACGAGAGACTTACATTATCTCTGTTGATGTGGGAACAACCTCCATAAGGTGCCATGTGTACGATAAGAGTGCCAATATCAAGGGGTCCTGCTCCTCTAAGGTAAATGACAACAGGTTGACTGGAATAACTGACTTGACAGGATTGTGCCAGAGCCTTCCATGTGTGAAATCTTACAGCAATTATTGTTTTTACAGGTGTCTCTTCTTTATCCTCGGCCTGGATGGGTAGAGATTGAACCTGAGGAACTGTGGAAGGGGTTTGTCACTGTAGTCAAGGGAGCAGTTCGAGGTGAGACTTGTTATTCGGCTTCAAAAATCACACAAGCTTATAGCGCCCCCAAAAACTAGTTGGACACTTGTAAACACGTATCATGAACATCATTGCATCAGATATCAAAACATCCCATCTATTAGTATGCATGCTGACAAGTCATTCTATAGACAAATGCTGCATATTATATATTTTGTTTAATGAAAACAATATAATATAACATTTTAAGTATCAAATTTCATATAATTTTTATTTCGACAAGATAAATCAAGCACAACATGTTTATTGTGACTGTCTTCTGCATGTAATTTATTATTTATTTGTTATTTATTTGTATTACATAATCTTAAATAAAAAATAAAAAAAACACTAAAATAAAGATGTTGAACTGTCATTAAACTGACATTTTTGAGATTATTATATTCATTGTTTATTTACATACCAGAGGTGTATGCATATGTATATATAGATATATGTATATATGTGTGTATGTATGTATGTATATATATATATATATATATATATATATATATTATCAGAATATTTAAACTAGATTAAATTAGCTCCAACTAGATGGCAGATACCAGACTAAGACTCTTGTCTGCTATTTAAATAAAAGAAACATTAGCCTTTATAGACATTAGGCATGTGCCGATATCAATTTTTCATGCTGCGATTATTTGATGAAGTTTTATCACGATATACGATATTATCACGATATTTAAATAAGTTGCAAAAAAAAAGTGTTGCCATAGCATAACAGCTTTAAGAACTATTTTTGTAAGAACAAAAATAACTGAATGTTTAAATACAATAATGCACCAAAAATATATACAGCTCTGGAAAAAGAATTAAGAGACCCCTCATTGAGAAATCAATGTTAAGTGGTCTCTTGATTTTTTTCAGAGCTGTAAAAGTAAAATTTTCAAACAGATTAAAGTGCAAAAGAATTAGGCTATAAAGAACAACAGGTAGGCTTACAAATTACAATAAGGGCTCATTATTTAATGCATTACCTAAGATTGAGCAATAGCTACATTTGGTACAGAAAGTAATAATGTTTTTGTTAATGTTAGTTAAGAAATACTGATCATTGTTAGTTTTATCTTAGGTCCATTAAAAGTTATTTTGATTTTGATTTTAATGTTATTAAAAAGTAACTAAGAAATGAACATAGAATGATTAATTCTTTATAAGTATTTTTCATTGTCAGTTTGGTAATAATGAATTAACATGTTAACTAATGAAGTCGTATCTCAAAGTTATACTGAAATATAACAAATAATTAGAACAGTTCTAATTATTAGGGTTGTAGTCCAGATTAAAACATAAAAATGTTTAAATTTGAAAATAAATAGCCTATTAAGTCTTTAAGTATTAAGTATTAGGTGCTGTGATGAACAACATTGAGATTACAAAAACGAATGAATGTTTTAAAAACTACACGCGTTTTTTTGTTTGTTTGCTGGTTTCCGGGGTAATCGGCTCCATTCTGCAGTTTATCAGCGCCTTCTGCTGTCACTGAGCGGCACTTCAGCAGCGCGTCTCCTTCACCGGTTCAGTCATGTGCAGACGCACATTGGGCTTGTTTATATCTGAGCGCGTGTCCCTTTGACGCAGAATACAGCGGTGTTGAGCATTTATACGGTTGATGGGCAAAGTATTCTTGAGTGCATTATAAAAAAATTATAAATTGTTAATAAATTATTATTTACGATATTTTAAAGTGCCCACGATAACAATATCGTGCATATTCATTATCGTGATAAATCGCATTATCGAAAATCGGCACATGTCTAATAGACATAATGTTCTTGAGTAAAGAAACACTGTACTTACACAAACATCTTAAACGTTCTTTAAGTGTGTGGCACTTCATTCATGATAGAGGTGGGTGGAGTTATGTGGTTTGACCGACAGTTTGAGAATCCAATGGAATTACATGGTTTGACCACTTTTACATGCTTTGTAGCATTTTTTTGTAGTTATTTTTTTGGAGATTGGTCGTTTTCCACGGCACACCTGGCAACCTATCACTAGTGTGTGTGGTTGGGAAAAACTGCCGTAGACTGTCAGTGGAGGTACAGAAATCTCCCAGATTCTCACTTTTGAATATGAATAAAAGACTTACGGATTTGAATGACGTGAGGGTGAGTATATGATGACGATTTTTTTAGTTTAGTTTGTAACTTAAATTAATTTGAAACCCTTTAAACTTACCAAAACGATCATCATTTTTTAGAGAAATAGTAAAGGTGAATGCATATACAAACAAATTCTCCGTTTAGGTTTAGAACAAATTAAACCCAAGCCTCAAGTTGTTGACGTGGATGATTACTTTACTGTGAATTTGATTGGTCCGAACAGCTCTGGTTCAAGCATAGTTGCTCTACAATAGATCAAGTCTAGACCGAACTTTCTGACCTCAAATGTTGGAATCCAGGCTACCTTTAAATAGGAGGCCTTTGAATATTGTCTTGTAAAAAGGGGACCTTGTTGTCAAAGAGGTTTAGAACCACTGTGGTAAATTTTGTTGGTCTTGAGTTTAAAGGTCTGATGAAGGTTAGAATAATGACAGGTACCTCTTTATCCTCTGTGTCATTCAGACTCAGGCTTACAGATGTGCCAAATGGAAGGTCTTGGCATCTCAACCCAGAGGGCAACATTCATGACCTGGGACAGGTTAGTACATGTAAAATCCTGTGATGGCTCCTCAGAGAGCACCTTGTACTGACAGAGGTGATGTTTTTCTGTTATTATCTCCAGAAACACAGGAAAAACATTTCATAATTTCATCACCTGGCAGGATATGAGGGCAGACGAGTTGGTGAGATCTTGGAACGGATCCTGCACTATGAAGGTGAGGCTGCTGTGGATGATGTCCTCATCTTGTCGATATGTTTGTTCATTTCAGAATCTACTTAAGCCAGTCTCTCGAACAGAACAATTGACATTATCCAAATGATCACATCTTGGATCGACATTGACAGTTCATTCATACATTATTATTATTACCTTTCAGACATTTGTGGTCAGTAAGATTTATTTTTCAGCAAGGACACATTAAATAGATAAAAAGTAACTAAGGACTTTTATAATGTTACAAAATATTGCTATTTAATATAAAATCTGTTCTTTTGAACTTTCTATTCATCATAGAATCGAAAGATGAAAGATGCATCACAGGAATACATTTCATGGCAAAATATTTATTACAATTACAATTTACTGCTTTTTACAATTTATAAAGTTACTGCTTTTACTGTATTTATGATCAAATAAATGCAGCCATGAAACTTATTTCAAAAACGTACAAAAAATCTTTTAAACAGTAGTGTAATTTTATTACAGCAAATTATTAAGCAAATTAACAGCAAAAATTAACGCTTATACAATATTTATGCAAAACATAAATGATGTATTATTGGTTCCACAGCTGTTGGGTACAGTTAATGCTAATAATCTCCAAATGGTTAAACAATTGCTTATACTATTTAATAACAGTCAGTAAATAACAGTTCGCTGCAGTTTATTACTGCAAACAAAGTGTGTATTGTTTGGACTGTGACAGTTCGTAGTGTTTGTCATTCATTGTGTACGTCAATGAATGAGTATTCATTTCAAGTCCTGTAAGCTAAATAAGCAATACAGCAGTGACACAAGAACCTCTACGACTTTTCAAAGACAGTGAATATTTTGGCCTCAGTATTTTTGTGACACTGACACGTGCTAAAAGTGCTCATGTTTGACTCGGCAGAATTCCCTCAATAGTCGCTGGTTTGAGTTTCATGACCCAGTGTGGTCAGTTAATGCTCCTATGGTTTGCATCATTCACATTGTTTAGTTTGCGTCCCATCATTGCTGAGACAATCTAGTTAGTTTGAAAATTATGACCCATGTTATTGGAGTTGGCTCTAAGCATCCCTGATCCTGTATTTGTAGTCACAGATAAAACTGGTTCTTCTTGAACAAGTTTCAAAAGAGAAAAATGTTTTCACTATCTTATCATAGAGAACAAAGATCATTCCGGAAGGTGGTGGTGTCATCTGTTTTACTTTTTTGAAGTTCCCTTAAGGGGCTTTTCACGTCTCTTTGTTGTAACTACTGTAATGCCGTGTTTACACTGCCCGATTTTAGCCACAATTTTGACTCGCCGACAAATGTCCGAAAAAAGAATCTGCGATGACGGCCATTGAGTGAGCAAGATACAGGGCAGCAGGTAGTTGGGGAAGAAAGTTATAGACCAGAATATCAGTATTTAGATGATTTACAATTAAATCAAACCGAAACAAACCACAAAGATTTGCTTGACCAGCTGAACAGCAGCACATTGCAAACTGATTTATTTATGTCCAACTCAATTTGCAGAGCACTATCATTGGTCCCTGTGTCTCCAACCATTTTCTCCTCCATAATCTTATTTTCTTTTTCTCCTTGCACAAGAACTGACACATGTGTGATCTCGCGTTGTGATTGTGAAACATAGTTTGCGAACGGGACAGGGCTGTCGGTGATTCTTCCTCTTGTACAGTCATGTGGTGTAAAACCCCCTGTCGCCTATCCATTGTGCAGTGTGAATACACCAGCAACTGAATGCTGGCCCAGATAGTCATGCAGCGTGAAAAGAGCAGTGATCTGACGATTTTGAAAATCGTGCAGTCTGAACTCATCATAAGCTGCTTTAATATTTAAAATATTTAAAGTCGGCATAAAACGGAAGTGAACTAGAAAACGTTTGAAATTTGTTGATTGTTGTGATTTTGCTGTGATCCCTAGTGAGTGAGATTGTCCCGCCCTAAAAAACCTCTAAGAGAAGAGAGGTGATGTCTTTGCAAAAGGGAGAAGGAGTTATTTTATAGTTGCGGGCACATGAATAAAAAAAAATGCTGATGTGTATTAAATACTGTAAAATCTTCAGTATTTAATTGTAATACATTTTCCGTAAAAAAATAAGAATAGTCAATTTTGATTTTGTGACTAACAGCATATTTACTTGTATGTATGTATATATGTATGTATGTGTTATGACAGACAGTACGTGGTGTGATGAAGATGCTGTACTTCCTTACCAGACAGAAGCGGTTCCTTGCAGCCAGTTTGGTTGTTTTTACCACCCAGCATATGTCACTGCGTCTTGTCTGGGCCTTGAACAATATTCCTGAGGTAAACAAGGACTAGTTCAATTATGGCATTCTGGATTTGTCCTCTCTTTTTAACCTAAACTTCTCTCTTCTCAGTTGCGGCAGGCGGTCGAAGACGGCTCGTGTTATTTTGGGACCATAGACACCTGGCTGCTGTACAAACTCACTAAAGGTGGCCGTTTCATTTTGAAAATCTGATCGATCCTATTGTATAGAATTCACCTGAATGGTGGAATTCAGATCTTTATGTGCATAGTATTCTAGCTGGAATCCCTTAGCTATGGTCACACCATCAGTCCAAATCCGATTATTTGTTGGAATCTGATCTGAATGATCGACTGTCCAAACTGTGTATCGAAACTGTTCAGATCCGATCTGTGTGTTTTGTGGCACGCTTTCATTTTCTTTTTTTTTCTTTTTTTTGATTCTTTATTTATTAGACATTTAAAAAAATGTAACTATTTACAACAGAGCCCAAAATCCACCCACGATCACAAGACGTAAAAATAAGACTTGAAAATATTAACATGGATCCATTTAGAAAGATTAGTATACCATGTGACACAAATAAAAAGAAGGAAAGCAAAATATACAAACCTAAATATACAGACTTATAGATAAAGGTACATCTCAAGATTTTTACTTTTTGATAAAATCTTA
Source organism: Pseudorasbora parva (assembly GCF_024679245.1). Lineage (NCBI taxonomy): Eukaryota > Metazoa > Chordata > Actinopteri > Cypriniformes > Gobionidae > Pseudorasbora > Pseudorasbora parva. The sequence goes on from NC_090180.1 coordinate 13,382,548, forward strand.
AAAAGAGCACGCTTTCATTTTCCAGAATATCTTTGCTCTCTATTGCACTGACATTGCCTTGGAAGGCATATCCTAAAAAAAAACAACAACAGCAGCAATACAAACCCGATTCCAAAAAAGTTGGGACACCATACAAATTGTGAATAAAAACAATGCAATGATGTGGAAGATTCAAATATCAATATTTTATTCAGAATACAACATAGATTCATAAACTAAGAAAATGTTAATAATAATAATAATAATAGTTAGTAATAATTTTAAGGGAATCGCATCAACTAAACTCAAAAAAGTTGGGAAAAGCCCATGTTTACCACTCTGTGGTATCCTCTTTTCTTTTTATAACAGTCTGCAAATGTCTGGGGACTGAGGAGACAAGTTGCTCAAGTTTAGGAATAGAATTGATGTCCCATTCTTGTCTAATACAGGCTTCTAGTTGCTCAACTGTCTTAGGTCTTCTTTGTCGCATCTTTCTCTTTATGATGCACCAAAAGGGCCTGAAGATCATGGGTATCCTGTATTGTTTTCCGGCCTTGACCCTTACGCACAGAGATTGTTCCAGATTCTCTGAATCTTTGGATGATATTAGGCACTGTAGCTGATGATTACTTCAAAATCTTTGCAATTTTTCTCTGAGAAACTCCTTTCTGATATTGCTCCACTATTTTTCGCCGCAGCATTGGGGAATTGGTGATCCTCTGCCCAACTTGACTTCTGAGAGACACTGCCACGCTAAGAGGCTCTTTTTATACTCAATCATGTTGCCAATTGACCTAATAAGTTGCAAATTGGTCCTCAAGCTGTTTCTTATATGTACATTTAACTCTTCCAGCCTCTTTTTGCTACCTGTCCCAACCTTTTTGGAATGTGTAATGCTCATGAAATCCAAAATGAGCCAATATTTGGCATGACATTTCAAAATATCTCACTTTTCAACATTTTATGTCATCTATATTCTATTGGGAATAAAATATAAGTTTATGAGATTTGTAAATCATTGCATTCCATTTTATTCACAATTTGAACAGTGAACCAACTTTTTTACAATTGGGTTTGTACTTAAAGATTTGCAATACAGATATTGTCTTAGAAGCTGTCTACACTGGACGTGACAAAGTGACCGTTGAAAAGCATTTGTCCTTTATATCAGATATAAATAGAATGAGGCATCGGTGTAGACAACATCAGTGATTATAATGGGCAATATGTCTTTTGTTGCGTTGAATAGCACCGCATCGCACTGCTCGTGTCCAAAGTAGACACCGTGTTACAACATGATGAATAGGTCTCAAAATTCAAAGAAGTGTTTAGACCAGGCTGACTAGCATTATATTGTAATTTTCCACTCAACCTGCTCTTCGCAACAACACAACCTTGTTTCTGCAACAACTTTCAGCATGTTTCCTACAACAAGGTCTGTCATATTTACTTTTTACTTGCTGTAAGAATGTGACAGGCAGCAAAATGATCTGTTCAATGAAGTGTGGACAGATCTGATGTCTTACACCACTGACAGAAACTAACCCTAGAAAGCAGTTTTCCCACAATCATTGGCAAATGTGACCGGTATACTGACATTGTTAATGAGTAAATAATCATTTGCAATCATATCTACAGTGATGATTATCATTTTACAGTGCTTATTTTCCAACTTGGCACATCATTCATAAGGATGGCCAGGAGCCAGTGTGTGAGTGTTTGTATTTGGATGTATTTTACATTCACTGATCACATACACTACTGTTCAAAAGTTTGGGGTCTCTTATATTCTTATGCTCTTATGTTTTGTGAAATATTATTACAATTTAAAATGGCTGTTTTTTTCAGGATTTGACTGAAATTGCTGATCTGATGCTCAAGAAAGATTTATTATCATTGTTGAAAGTAGTTGTGCTGCTTAATATTTGTTTGGAAACTGTAAAAAAAACTTTTCTAGATTCGTTGATGAATAGAGAGAAATATAATATAGTAAATAGAAGTGTTGTTTTTTTTTATTGACCCAAACTTTTGAATGGTACACATTTTTTTCCCCAAAGCAAATACAATGCAAATTGTCCTTGCTTTGTAACAAATATATATTTGTCTTTGAAGCATTAGCTATAATGGCATGCACATAATAAATTTGGGTCATGTTTAAAAATCAGTAATGTTTTTATGGATTTATGGCTGTCATGGAGATATTATAGCGTTAACATTTTAATATACACCAATTAGGCATAACATTATGATTATCTCTTCTTCATGGCACCTGTTAGTGAGTGGAATATATAAAGCTGCGAGGGAACAGTTTGTCCTCAAAGTTGATGTGTTAGGAGCAGGAAAAATGGGCAAGCGTAAGGATTTGAGCGAGTTTGACAAGGTTCAAATTGTGAAGGCTAGATGACTGGGTCAGAGCATCTCCAAAACTCCAGCTCTTGTGGGGTTTTCCTCAGTGGTCACTATCTATCAAAAGTGATCCAAGGAAGGAAGAGTGGTGAACCGGCGCCAGCGTCATGGATGGCCAAGGCTCACTGATGCACATGGAAAGCGAAGGCTGGCGCGTGTGGTCCGATTAAACAGTTTAGCAACTGTAGCTCAAATTGTTCAAGAAGTTAATGTTGGTTCTGATAGAAAGGTGTCAAAATACACAGTGCATCACAATTTGTTGCTTATGGGGCTGCATAACCACAGATCAGTCCGGGCACCCATGCTAACCCCTGTCAACCGCCAAAAGCGACAACAGTGGGCCTGTGAGCATTAGCAATTGGACCAGGACCATGGAGCAATTGAAGAAGGTGGTCTGGTCTGATGAATCATGTTTTCTTTTACATCACGTGAATGGCCGGTTCGTGTGTGTCACTTACCTGGGGAACACATGGCATCAGGATGCACTATGGGAAGAAGACAAGATGGCGGAGACAGTGTGATGCTTTGGGAAAATATTCTGCTGGGAATCCTTTGGTCCTGCCATTCATGTGGATTTTACTTTGATACATGCCTACCTAAGTATTTTTGCAGACCATGTGCACCCTTTCATGGAAACGGTATTCCCTGGTGACTGTGGCCTCTTTCAGCAAGATAATGCGTCATCTGTTTTGACAGCAAAAGTGGGGACAAACAATATTAGGATTCAGATTAGGACAATATTAGGTCATAATGTTATGCCTGATCAGTGTAATATATATTGTCCCGCATACCAAAAATGTTGGTAAAAACAGCTCTGGCTATAAATAGTTTTAGCTGGTCAGTGTAAATATTAGAAGGGTAGTACAAATCTGATCTGCTTGCAGTAAGTTATTTTTTTACTGTCTGTTTGCAGGCCTGGTTCACGCTACTGATTACTCTAATGCCAGTGCAACAGCAATATTTGATTCCTATCAGGTCAGTTTGATTGATTGATTGATTATATACTTTATTAATCACAAAGGAAATTCAAGGAATCTAGATTCCAGTATTTTTTTATTGATGGAGTAGCCAGCTATAGTTATCGGGTACAGCTGTCTGATTACTTGTAATATTTGTGTAATTGCTGTTATCTGATCATTACCTTTGGATTGTGGACTTGAGTACAAACGAACGTGCCTGTCTAGAAAAATAGATAGTTTACCCAAAAATGTACATTCTGACATTATTTACACAAGTTTTTCCAAACATGTATAACTGTTATTACATAAAAGGAGAAAAATTGCTGATCTGTAATAAACAGTTGCTTTGAGAACCCAGACAAAATTTTAATAATTTAAAACATGAACTGTTCTCTTCTGTCATAGCATATAAAAAAATATAAAATTACAACCTTTGAAATTACTTTCCTGACAAGTCTTTTTCAGACTTTCCCCTACAACCTTCTGGGTAGATTCTGGCATGTTATTTTAAGTTGTAATAACATTTCACAATATTACATTGTTTTACTATATTTATTTTGGTCAAATACATGCAGCATGCAGCAAAAAAAAAACATTTTCAGAAATATTAGACTGTCAGTTCAGAAACATTAAAATAAATTGGAATGTTTGGCAAACAGAACAACACATTTTTGAACATTTGACAAAGCAAAATTATTTTCAGTCAGTGTTTATATTTTTGTTTGAAAATAATTAACTTCATCTTTACTAATTTACAAACACATTACGTGATTTCTTGTAAATCTTGTAAGTTTTCATCTAAATTATTTTTTAAACATTTTTTTTGTGTAGGCAGCATTGAATTAATTGAATTATTGGTCTATCATTTTTGGGTGAATTATACTTTTAGGGCATGAATTATGCCCACATTTATCTTGTGTTTGTGTTTTTTCTGGTATATTTTGTCCATACAGTGTTTTAGAGCATGTTTCTGTAAGTGGTGCTTGTTCATAGATACTGTCTGTGTTCATAGTGTGTTTGTGTGATCATCAGATGTGTTGGAGTGGATTTCTTTGCTCACTTCTCTCTATACCTCTCTCCATCCTTCCCACAGTGCAGAACACAAGGTATTCATGCACCCTGAATTGCTCCAATATTTCCAGAAAACGTTTTAGTCCATGTTTGACTAAATAATTGATACTCTCTTTACTTGTATTTAGTCACAAATTTGGATCATGTGATCCATCCATATTCGGGGTGCCCATCCCAATCATGTCTGTTGTGAGTATAATGCAGTTTTACTTGATTTATTTATAAAGAGAATACACAGTAATTAACATTTCTGTAAATGTCCCAGTTTTCTATTTTTTAATGACATGAACTTGATTGTGTTTGGTGCCACAACCCTACCTGTCACAGATTGCGGACCAACAAGCAGCCATGTTTGGAGAGTGTTGTTTTGACACTGGAGATGTGAAAATTACTATGGGCACAGGGACCTTCATGGACATAAATACAGGAAACAAACCACACACGTCTGTAGCTGGTATGACATTCCAGTGCTGATCTTACCTAGATTAATAAGCTCACAATATTCAGCTGTAAAATACCTACTAATAATTTACTAGAACTATTACTAATCAAAACCAACTACACAATAACACACAGCTAATTTAGACCCCATGTAATCTAAATTGAAGTTTTATGACTTTTAGTGTATAGTACCATTCAAGAAATTCATATTTTTATTCAGCAAGGATGCATTAAATTGATCATTAGTGAGGTCATGCTGGTCCTTTGAACTTTCTATTAATCGAATCCTGAAAAAAAGGATCACTTTCCACAAAAATATTAAGCAGCAACTGTTTTTAACATTTATAATAAGAAATATTTCTTGAGCAGCAAATCACCATATTAGAATGATTTCTGAAGGATCATGTGACTGAAGACTGGCGTAATGATGCTGTAAATTTTGCTTTGACATCACAGGAATAACAAAAATTTTAAATATAGTCATTTTAAATTCAAATTATATTCCACAATATTACTCTTTTTACTCGCTTATCAAAAAGATTAGCCTTAGTAAGCATTAAACGCTTCTTTCAAAAATATAAAAACATACTGACCCCAACACTTTGTTCAGGAGGGGACATTACTGGAAACAGGAGGTTAGGCATGATGTGAGTTTGTGTGATCAGTTAGAAAGGAGACACTGATGTGTCCGTTTCTTGATCCCTCTCTCCTCATGTGGTCTGTATGATGTTTTTTCTGAATAGGCCTTTATCCGCTGGTAGGGTGGAAGATCGGTACTGATGTTGTGTATCTGGCTGAAGGTAATGCTGCTGGAACAGGTTCTGCGATTAAATGGGCACAGGATCTAGGTGAGTATGATGTTTAAAGTGCATTTAGACCTACATGCAAAATAACTTCAATATGCATTTTGTACTACATAAAAAATGAAAAGAACCATTGAAGATTGTAGATGCACTCTCAACTCCATTATGAGAATTTATTTAACTTGATTGCTGAAAAAATGCTGAAATCACTTGGTGACACCGTTATTTTGTTGCTGTAATTCTATTATTGTAGTGTAATCTCTTTGATGCTCTGTTGATGTCTTACAGAACTCTTTTCTGATGTTAAGGAGACAGAAGCCATAGCTACTAGCGTGGAAGACTCAGACGGCGTGTATTTTGTGCCTTCTTTCAGTGGTTTACAGGTGTGTTTGTGAATAATATATGTGTATGTATGTATGTGTGTGTATATATATATATATATATATATATATATATATATAAATATATATATAATATATATATATAATATATATATATATATGTGTGTGTGTGTATATATATATATATATATATATATATATATATATATATATATATATATATATATATATATATATATATATATATATATATATATTAAAAAAAAAAGTTTTTGTTTTCCTAATCTTTTTTTTGTTAAATAACTTTCATTGTTGTCTATACAGGCAGGTCTTTTTATTGCTACTCTTTTACTCCATTGGTCCATCTCATGTATTTATTACAAATACAGGAGAAATCTCCTTAAATCATGTCATTGTCTGAATGAAATAGGTAATGAGATCCAAGATGATCTGAAATCTGGACGACTGTGAATATGTATGTTTGTGTGCCACAGGCCCCTTTGAATGATCCTAAAGCTTGTGCCTCTTTTATGGGCTTAAAACCTTCCACAACCAAGAGACACCTGGTCCGAGCCATTCTGGAGTCTATAGCGTTCAGGTGAGCTGATTTGCAAGATCTGACTGTATAAAGATCTCTCGTGATTCAAAGAATATGATCCGTTAAAGTTAGGAAAAAGCAGAAAGGATGGATTGTGTCAATGTCATAAATTAACCAGGGCTTTGGGAAAAATGGGAAAATTCTTGCCCTTAATAAAAACTAAAGTTAATAATTTCTGACACTAGTACTGTATATGACCAATAACACTAAAACTAGCCAAATTAATGAATGCACGTATACAGTGCCTTGCGAAAGTATTCCCCCTCATTAAACTTTGTGACCTTTTGCCACATTTCAGGCTTCAAACAAAGATATAAAACTAATTTTTTTTGAAGAATCAACAACAAGTGGGACACAATCATGAAGTGGAATGAAATTTATTGAATATTTCAAACTTTAACAAATCAAACTGAAAAATTGGGTGTGCAAAAATATTTGGGCCCTTTACTTTCAGTGCAGCAAACTCTCTCAAGAAGTTCAGTGAGGATCTCTGAATGATCCAGTGTTGACCTAAATGACTAATGATGATAAATATAATCTACCTGTGTGTAATCAAGTGTCCGTATAAATGCACCTGCACTGTGATAGTCTCAGAGGTCCGTTTAAAGCGCAGAGAGCATCATGAAGAACAAGGAACACACCAGGCAGTTCCGAGATACTGTTGTGGAGAAGTTTAAAGCCGGATTTGGATACAAAAAGATTTCCCGAGCTTTAAACATCCCAAGGAATCAATGCAAGCGATAATATTGAAATTGAAGGAGTATCAGACCACTGCAAATCTACCAAGACCTGGCCGTCCCTCTAAACTTTCAGCTCATACAAGGAGAAGACTGATCAGAGATGCAGCCAAGAGGCCCTAATCACTCTGGATGAACTGCAGAGATCTACAGCTGAGGTGGGAGACTCTGTCCATAGGACAACAATCAGTCATATACTGCACCAATCTGGCCTTTATGGAAGAGTGGCAAGAAGAAAGCCATTTCTTTAAGATATCCATAAAAAGTGTCATTTAAAGTTTGCCACAAGCCACCTGGGAAGATTGTGCTCTTGTGAGATGAAACCAAAATTGAACTTTTTGGCAACGTTATGTTTGGCGTAAAAGCAACACAGCTCATCACCCTGAACACACCATCCCCACTGTGAAACATGGTGTTGGCAGCATCATGGTTTGGGCCTGCTTTTCTTCAGCAGGGACAAGGAAGATGGTTAAAATTGATGGGAAGATGGATGGAGCCAAATACCGGATCATTCTGGAAGAAAACCTGATGGAGTCTGCAAAAGACCTGAGACTGGGACGGAGATTTGTCTTCCAACAAGACAATGATCCAAAACATAAAGCAAAATCTACAATGGAATGGTTCAAAAATAAACATATCCAGGTGTTAGAATGGCCAAGTCAAAGTCCAGACCTGAATCCAATTGAGAATCTGTGGAAAGAACTGAAACCTGCTGTTCACAAACTTTCTCCATCCAACCTTACTGAGCTCGAGCTGTTCTGCTAGGAGGAATGGGCAAAAATTTCAGTCTCTCGATGTGCAAAACTGATAGAGACATACCCCAAGAGACTTACCGCTGTAATCGCAGCAAAAGGTGGCGCTACAAAGTATTAACTTAAGGGGGCCGAATAATTTTGCACACCCAATTTTTCAGTTTTTGATTTGTTAAAAAAGTTTGAAATATCCAATTAATTTCATTCCAATTTCGTGATTGTGTCCCACTTGTTGCTGATTCTTCACAAAAAAATAGTTTCATATCATTGTTTGAAACCTGAAATGTGGCAAAAGGTCGCAAAGTTCAAGGGGGCCGAATATTTTCGCAAGGCACTGTACATATTATAGTGATGAGGTCCATTCTTCGTACATCGCTAACTCAGTCTGCTGGATTTGATTGTTGATGATTTGACATGGTCTTGTATAGTTTGGTTCTTCAAAGCTCATCCTGGACTTGCTGTCATGGCAACAGGTCTGTGAGATCAAACTATACTTCCGAGGAGGTTTATTTATCGTAAGCAAGATTAGACTGCATCTTTATAACGGCATTGCTACTTAAAATTTGTCCCAACCACTACTACTTTATTACAAGAGATCTTTACTGATCCAGGGGTAATACTAATTTATAATAATGATGATATAAAAATGAATTTAAAAATAATATTGAAATATTAATATCAAAAATAATAATGTTGTGTAGCCAATAATACTATAGACACTCCCACTTGATTGAGAGATTTATTTTTGATGGAATCATTACTTTATAATTTTATTGGAGTCTTATAATCTGTACAGTTAATCTGAGTTTTGCATTAATTTGAGTGATGATGGATATTATGGTAGTGGCTTGATTCAGAGAACTTGATTTTGACCCTTAAGAAACTAATTAATTCTGCACGTAACAATTGCTAACAACAAAAGGCTTGAACATTGAAACACTAGAAATGGTGAATACAAATGATTGGGAATCATGTTTAAAAAAACCTGCACATTTCATTTATCTATTATAACTTTTATGTTGTTTTGGTTGCTTGGCTGTTTCCTTTTAAATGTCCAGAAATTTGTCAAGTTTTTCATGAGGTGTCTTTTTTAATTTATATGATGTAATTACGCTGCAGTCTTGCCACCAGCCAATCGCTGCTTTGCTAATTGTGGTTTCGAGTATTGATGCATCTGTCATCTTCACTGAACACAAGAACATGCAGTAATCTCAGACAACTTAATCCAGATATTTTTTTAATCCAATCCACAAATTAGTTTGAAAGACCAAATTAGCTAGAGATCAGTTATCACGATTAAAAGATCTGGGATCTGTCAAATCAACTCGGATGTATTAATCGAGGTACAAAGAACGGACCCCAGGATTGCTTCCAATCATATGTTATTGTTCCTGTTCTGATAAAACACAACATACTACCTACCTACCTACTACCTACAATATACAACCTACTTAAATGATTAACTAACATCTTTGGAATGGAAAATATTTGAGTTAAACGGGTCACTGAAGATCAGTGTAAATAGACTTTGTCCTCAACCACATGTATTCTGAGGCATGTGTAATCCTTTTTGTAGAATTTAGCTTGGTATTTAACACTTTTCCTAGATTTATTGAAGTTGGCATTAAACAGAAGTTGTTTCAGTCTTTTCCTCTCTATTGTGAAGTATATCTAAGTCAAATGGCTTCTCGAAAAAATGTAGGGTAGGACTTCATTTTGTCCATATGGTATTGATTGGATGATTATTGTTTGCTTTTGCCATCATGCTAGTAAATATCATCAGAGAAGAGATGAGATGTTATTGAAAAAGGGGATAGAAGATAGATTACGAGGACACAAAATAATGATGTGTACTGATTAATCATTTATAATCAACACTTCAGTATTCCATTCCATTCATGACTTAAATGTAAGTGAATTATTCACAATGAATGTCAATCAGATATTGGCAATGCACTTTTAGTTTAACTTTCACTATAGTTCTTTACTGCAGGAAATTATCAAACTATAAAATTTGTAGACAAGAAAACCTGCCAATTCTTTGAGCACAACAACTCAAACAGTGTCTGCAGGGATGAAAATGTCACTTGAGTTATAAAGATAAAACATTGGCCATCTTAGACCCCTGATGAGGCTTTGCTTCACTCATCTCATTCTCACAATCAGTCATTATTGTAAACATAATGAGTTCTTCGATTGTCATCTGACTTGGTTCTGCCACTGCACATCAGAAAAAAGAAAGAAATGAAAAGGTGATTGGATGCAAACCACCCTCCTTTGGATGAACCACCCTCTCCTCTACCAATCTAGAGTAGTTAATCGAGACTTGTATATCAATAGAGACTCATTCCTACTTGGTTGCCCTTTTTACCCTTTAGAAAAGTTTCATACTTCAGATAAAATAAAGCCTGAACTCAACAGCCCTGGGGGGTTGAACTATGGATTGATTAACCCAAACCTTGTTTACTCGAGGTATGCTGGTTCCAAAACCTGATCTGGAGCAGGTTATGTTCAAAGAATGAGCTGCTATGCTTACATGCATACCCTGAAATTTACAAGTTGAGTAAACTTACCAGTCAAAGTCGCATAACATGCTTTCTGGAATCTTATCCTACTTCACTCCTCAGCTGGTGTCTTTGACCATTGTAATAATTATTGACTTATCCAATCCCATCTCATGAAAAATGCTGTTTTACAAGTTTGCAATTTCATTTTAATTTATACATTTTAATTTCGAATGAAAACATGCGTTTAAAAATAAAAAGCATCAGAAGTATATGGGGTCCAACACTATAACCTAACCTTCAGTGGGCCATGAGAAGATTGTGCAAATTCATACAAATGGCCATATAATAAATAACAACAACTCTGATTTTCAGGAACAAGCAGCTCTTTGATGTCATGCTTAGGGAAACGCGTATTCCCATTACTAAAATCAGGTGAGGGTCTCACTCCGGTTCTCTGTTTTGTGGCATAGCCTGATCCTACCTGTTGAACTTTCATATATATCTACACTTTTATAGGGCTGATGGAGGTGTATGCACAAATGATTTCGTCATGCAGCTGACGGCTGATCTGTTGGGGCGAAAGATAGCACGTCCAAGGCACTTTGAAATGTCCTGCCTTGGAGCTGCGTTTGTTGCGGGACTAGGAACAGGTAAGGAAAAAGATTACATTATAGTGCAGCAAACAAACCAATTCCTAATCTAGGCTTTATCTGATTGTATAAACCCTATAAAGTATTGTATTTGATATACACCTTTCTACGCCCTCTAAATAATCTACAAAATTCTAATATTTGCTGAAACACCTGTTGTACACAATCTACTACATGCCACCTGGTCATGTGATTGACAGTTCATACTTTTTTAGCTAGTAAAAGACCCGTTAATAAAATTGTGAAAAGCTTTGCTCATAAAACAAAGGATTTAAATATCATCTCACTAAGACATTGTATTGAGAGATATACAAGGAGCAACTGATATGTGTATGAATATATATTTACAGTAGTCTGCTGTACTATTATAATGAGCTCATTGATTTACGCTACAAGCTTACAATCAGAATTTCATATTTTTGCTCTGTTTGGGCCTCTAAATAAAATCCCTCATATATCAAATATGATGCTCAAAATGTTTATTATCTTTTATCTACCGGGTCAATAAACTGTCACTTCTTTTTTTCTTCTTTATTTAAAAAAAAAAAAAAAAAAACAGAATATTATTTCATATGTCAGGCTTTCCCATTTAATTCTGAGTTGTCCTTTAGGCTACTGGAGGAACCAAGAGGAACTGAAGAAGCTTTTGACCACTGACCAACATTTCCTTCCCAGAAGGAGTAAAGGGGAAGGGGACAAGGGGGGCCAATACAGAGGTGTCCTGCAGAGCTGGGAGAGGGCTCTTCAGCGGTCCATGCACTGGTATAGCCAGCCATGATTTACCACAAGTTTATTCTATAAAAAGGTGTGGGGCGATTCTTTCTCACTGTGAAAAACACTTGAAGAATATAATTTCCAATCTGGTTTTGTTAAACGGTTTATGTGAACAGTGTAGAGTCTTGCCTAATCATTAGGAGTTTTACAGATTTACAACTTGTCTGCAAATCCAAGTCATAGCACCAAGTTGTGAATCCAGTGGTATTATGATGACTGGGTGGTAGGCTGCAGCACAATTCCTATTTTAAAATAAGAAGATGTATTATGACTTTGCCAATCGATACTTCAGCCATTAGGCACTGAAAATCAATTAGTGCCTTTAACCATCTACTGTTTTCTTGTTTATTATAAATATGAACAAATGGATTTGAACTTGCTATGTGCCTTAATTAGGTGATTTTGTACGAGAGATCCACAGTGAGTTAACCTGGTTTCTCATCTCCCAAATGTTGACATCTCACCCTGAGAGAAGTATAGTAATTATATGTAATTAATGTTGTTTACATAGATTGGATGGGAATAATAAGTTAAACATACTGCTCTTTCTCACCTTTATTAATTGACTGAGTTAAAACACATTGTTCATCCATTAGTAGGGTATGGCTATTTATACAAGCATTCATTAATGCTATTGTAATTTTAATGTAATAATAGCTGACATTTTCTAATTGCACATACTGTCTTAATGTTATATAGGTTATTTTTGTATATTAAAAGTACCTCTTAATACAAAGAAAATGCTGCACACATGGAAAACTTGTTACCTGAAGTGCTATAGTGTTGTTGGGGTAGTTTTTTTTTTAACTTTCGATTTCAATTGATACTATCAAAAGTGGTTAATGATATGATGCATTCAGCTGTAGCAAATAAGTAACTGTGAAACTGTAATATCATACGCTGTTATCTCTATCAGGGGGTTTCAAAGAAAATATACATGACATTTGCTATAAATAAAAATGTATTTTATGAATAGACTTTCAATGAACTCTTAACATTGTGCCATGTTTCATGTCAGTATGTGATATTATTTGTTTTAAATAAATATGCTATTTTAATGTCATGTTTGCGTTGTCATGCAAATAATGCAAATAATTGTCATCTGGGGTGAATGGATGTATATAAAACGTGAGATTTTGAAATGAACTAAAGATCTGATAGGCATTATGTATGGGTCTAAAATTGTTAGTTACAGACGTGCTTTAATGAAAACAGTTTGTTGAAGCTCTGGGTAAGTCTTACGTCTGCCTGCCAAACAATGCAATAAAACAACTGTGCAAAGTCTCAATAAAGGGCTAAATCAAATAAGGATCCCACTACAATTATAAATATAAATTATTATTTTAGGATAAAATGGTATGTTTAAAAAAAGTATAATCTTAGAGCATTATTGGCGTTTGGTTTTTTTCAAGTCGTGCATTCAATTTATTATATAATCGTAATTATTTATAGTCCACGGACCATGGGCGTAGGAAACGGCCTCCATGTTTTTATTGGTCGATCCAGGTGTCAATCATCTAGCGAAGTGGGCGGATCTAGAGCAAAAATGGCGACGTTATCTGTTGGAGAGCCTCAAGAGATGGAAGGTGAGCGGACTTGTCTATTTTTAATGATTTAGTTTCAAAGGAGCATTTAATAAAGCGGAGATTATTCTTTTTGCTCTAGGCTTTTGTACACAAGCTGAGTTATTATTTTTAATCAATTTATATTTTAGTGTCTACTTACCATTCATTCACAATGTAATGTGTGATTGTTTACGTTTATCACACAGCTAACTAAAGATACTCTAACAGTCTGCATGCATGAAATGGCGATAAAAGCTGCTTCGTTTCTTGATATTTATTTTCAGTGTATTTAAATATATCATTATTTAGTACAGCCCTCTTTTTGGCTGTTTGTATAGTTGTGTACAGGGCGTCACATCTCACTGGTTAGCTAATGTAGCCCACCAGCTCGCATTACCTGACAAAGTCGGATGGTTAAAGTGTACGAGAACATGAATGTGAGCTATCAGATGTGACAAATCGAGCTTTTCATAGATGCCTCCATTTGTTTCCACTGCTGTATCAGCACAGTTTGCTAGCATGCTGTTGTTGTGGGATGAGGGTGTGTGTGTGGGATGGGCTCATTTAATAGATGGAGGCTATGAAGTCGTGTTTTCATATGAAGGCATTTTTGACCCAGATAACAGCAGTGGCATTTTGTAAGCAGGTTGCTGCTGTATGTATGCCTAAAATTAATAGAAAAATATTATATGTGATTTAAAGTTGACAGGAGGGGTGAGTCTGAGGAATCTGGTGATGATGAGACCAAGAGGAAGAGTCTCAATGGAGAGGTCGACTCTCTGCAAGCCCCTTCGACTGGTGAGACCTGCCTCGGTTTTATAAGAAGTTTTAGGGTGACAATTAAAAAACATAATCTATAAAATAAAATAAAAATAATTATCCAATTCTGTTTCCTTACCACTTCTCTCACTTCCACTTTTAGTACCCGAGGAGTCACCCGTTGACATGGACACCATTACTTTAGACCCAGATGAAGAGGTGACTGATTTAAAAAAAGAATTTTTTTTTTTAAAAGAATTTAGATGATGTAATTATTATTAGCACCATGATTCATTTATTCTTATTTATTTAGGATGTGGATCTTGTACACTGTCGCATTGGGAAGATTGAGGGTCTGGAGGTTCTCCAGAAGGCAAAGGTGAGAGTATCAAATCCTGTTTCTTTAAATAATTGATGTCGTAGAATTGGATAAAGTATTGCAGACAGTTATTTATTTACTGTATCAATTAGGCCTAACTACAAATCTTAAATGAGTAATTTTCTTTGTTTCCACAATCAGACGATTTCCCTCAGACAAAACCTCATCAAACGGATTGAGAACATGGACAGCCTCGTCTCATTAAAGGAACTTGATCTTTATGACAACCAGATCCGTAAACTAGAGAATCTTCAGGCCCTAACAGAGCTAGAGTAAGTTATTATTATGTCCAGACCGAAAATGTAATTTTACACTACTTTTCAAAATCAGAGGAACTGATTAAACTTTATTGTTTAGTATTACAGTTTTTTTTTTTTTTTATGTATTTAATACTTTTATTCAGAAGGATGTATTCAATTGACAGTAAAGGCATTCATAATGTTACAACAAAAAAAAACTATTACAAATAAATGCTGTTTTTGAATGTTCTATTCAATCATCTTGTTTTTAATATTGTAATATTTAAAAATGTATGGTTTTATTTTTAATAGCCTTGGTGAGAATAAGAGACTAACAACCAGGAACTTTTGAATGTACAGTGTCTTGAATACACTGCTTTCATGATGAGCCTGTTTTTAATTACTGTTTTCAGATTACTTATCTTTTTGGGGGGACTGATGTCAAGACTAACTGCCGTGATACCATAATGAATAAATAAAAGATTTGTTAAGAGAAGACAAATCTTGAAAAATTAACCTTAAGTAGTATAATCAAAGTCATGTGGTGCAACTGACATTCAGGGGGAAAAAACAAAAAATATAGAGAGGACCAGAGAGGAAATGTTTTTCAAAACCATATAAAACCAACATGAATTCAAAGAGTACATTTAAGAACATTAAACATATGTTTTTATCATCTCTTGTATTTAAAGAATTGATACAAAAAAGCAACCATTTAAAAGAGTTGCTGCATGCAGTTTTCTCATTTGTGATTGTGATTTGCAGGCAGCTAGATGTATCATTCAACTTACTGAGGAAGATTGAGGGATTGGATTGTCTCACACAAGTCAAGAAGCTCTTCTTGCTTCACAATAAGATTACAAGCATTGCCAACCTTGATCACCTGACGAGCCTCCAGATGCTTGAGCTGGGCTCTAACCGCATCAGGGTGAGACATCCAAAACTCAATCTTTACATGCTACATTCTCCTTCGCTTACTTAACATTTCTCCATTCATACTGTTAATGTGTTTTTAAGATCTCATTTTATACACGTAAATACTTTTATGCTCATTTCAGATTATTGAGAATCTGGATTCTCTTAGTTCTTTGGAGAGTTTGTTCCTTGGCACGAATAAAATCACTCAGCTACAAAACCTTGATGGATTGCACAATCTGACGGTTCTCAGTATTCAGGTGCGTTTGCGATAGAAAGAGCTTTTTTAGCCATATTTACCTTCTCTGTCTGTGTTATAACACCTGTTCTTGCCCAACAGAGTAACCGTATCACGAAGTTGGAGGGACTCCAGAATCTTGTGAACCTGCGAGAGCTTTACTTGAGTCATAATGGCATTGAAGTCATGGAGGGCCTAGAGAACAATGTAAGATCTACTATGGTTGCTCATGGATGCAGTATTCTTCCCTGTCAACATTTATCCATAATATACTCTCTGAATAATAATAACTTGCATGATATATTTGGGACTCAGCAGTGGTTTACAAACTTATCAAATATCTGTAGCAAATTGCAAGATAAAGAATTCATCAGAAGAAGCTGTCAAGCTCAAAGCGGTCTAGTATCTAGTAGTCTCATGCTTAATTAAATTTCCCCATTTCACAAGCTATTTTGAAGTTCTATGCCTCTCCACTGCACCTTTACTCCATAGGGGCTTTTTTGTGTTCTGATCTGTCGTCGCATCTAGCCGTGGTTTTATTTTTATCTGTCCCAGAATAGTTTAGTGCTAGAATATACAGATCTTACATCTTCCTCCCTTTCTTTTTTAGAAAAAGCTGACAACTTTGGACATCGCTGCAAACAGGATAAAAAAGATTGAAAATATCAGCCATTTGACTGATTTAAAAGAATTTTGGGTAAGAAAAAAAGGTTTACAGTTTGTACATTTTATGTATCATATACTGTATGTGAATTAATATACTGATTAATAGATTTTTATATAAATACAATATTTATTTATTTATTTATTTTAAATATGCTGTTCCTTTGAAATTTCTATTCCTCAAGTTTACTTATTTTTAGATTAGGGTCCAATTCTCACTATTAAAGGTGCACTATGTAGTATTTCTGCAGTAAAATATCCAAAAACCACTAGGCCAGTGTTATATATTTTGTTCAGTCAAGTTCCTACAATATCCCAAATGTTTCCAACTATTTGTAAATTGTGAGAAAATTGCTATTTTAACTAAGGACCGGGACGTTTCAGCATAGCGTCTGAGGAAGTTGCCTGTCAATTGCGTCATATCTGCGCTACTCTCGGTTTCGGGTTTTATTTGGCAGGAGCGCTTTACTCTTAGCAGTGTGACCAAGTGAACGCACTGAGTAATGTCATAACATCATTTTCAACACACTTAAATGTATCTAATATGATAAACAGAGCTGCATTACCTCATAATCATAACCGGAAGAGCGAAAATACTGCAGGCGCCCGGCGAATGTGTCCCGTTCCGTCATAATAAAAGCCCCGGTGTTCGCGAGGCGGGTATTTGTGTAACAATCTCTCCAGCGGCTGTGCTCAGCTCCACGACACTCAGTATTGCTCTGCTTTACACTACAGTAACGTTAATAACCGCATGCATGAACGTGATTTCTGCCCAAGTCAGTATTTTCCACCGGCTGTGAGGTGAAGACCACGTCCCAATATGCTGCGCTCAAACTTGGCGTCATCAAACTATGCCTTTGTTTTGAATAGGTGCCCTCTAGTGGATGGAAAGTTGCATATTGCACATTTAACTAACTATTAACTACAACTTTTGCTGCAATAAACTCTCAAATACTGCTTATTAATAGTTAGTAAGGTAGTTGTTAAGTTTAGGTATGGGGTAGGATTAAGGGATGTAGAATATGGTCATGCAGAATAAGGCATTGATATGTGCTTTATAAGTAATAAGCAGCCAATATCCTAGTATGGTAATAAGTAAGTAGTTAATAGTGAAAATGGGACCCTAAACTGAAGTAATACTGAAAGTCAAAAAAAGGGATAGTTCACCCTCAAGCAATCCTAGGTGTAGATGACATTCTTCTTATAGACAAATAACATCGGAGTTTATGAAAAAAATGTTCTGGATAATCCAAATTTTATATTGGCAGTGAATGGTGGCAGCCCAAAATTTGAAGCTCCAAAAGGTGCATCCATCCATTAGTCATGCTTACAGCGGGTTAATAAAGGCCTTCTGATGTGAATTGATGGGCATGTGTAAGAAAAATATCTATATTCAAAACTTTATAAAGTAAAATATCTAGTATTCCCTGCCATTAAAATGCTTGAAGAGCCAGGACATTTTTTTTTATATATAAGGATTGTATTTGTCTGAAAGAAGAATGTCATTGCCAGTATGCTAATATAATTTTTTTTCTCCATCTAAAAGTTGGAAATCCTCAACACCCTTGAAGCTTTCATATTTGTTTTCTTATTCTCCCTTATATAGATGAATGACAACCAGATAGATAACTGGGCAGATTTGGACGAACTCAAGAACGCCAAAGGTCTAGAGACTGTCTATCTGGAGAGAAACCCCCTGCAGAAGGACCCTCAGTACAGACGCAAGATCATGTTGGCACTTCCCAGTGTCAGGCAGATCGATGCCACCTTCATCCGTTTCTGATCATCCACTTCACCTGCCCAGCCACATTTTGCCCTCCCTCCCTCCCTCACCCAACCATCCACTGCACATTACAAACACAATGCCACCATATTTCCTTCATGCACCTCATGGACACCCTATTTACCTCTTTTATTTAACAACAACGAAAAAGAATCTCACACTCCAAGTGTTGCCATTCCATGTGCCAGCACCTTTTACTCACACTGAGACTATATACCTATGCTCTGACTTATACTATAGTGTGAATGCTTGTTAATTTATTTTCAATTTAAGACCTGATCAGTGTGAGCTGAGAAGAGCTGATGCCTGTTGCTCGGAAAATATATCAATGCTGACCCTTATTGCCCTTAGCATTTTGGTTTTGCACTTTGCATTCTAGTCCCTTCACGCATCCTTCATCCGTTTAGGTTATAGTCTAATATCTATGAGGTGGTAAAATCGTCACATTGCATTCAGGTATTGAAGACGGCTATGAGGAAATTCTTATTCTTTGATGTGATCAGGGACTTTCCTTGAGTGAAATGTAAGGCTACACTCACGGATTTGATTTGCATATCAGTTCTGTTTTTTGGTTGTAGCAGTATGTTAAAATATTAGCTGGTTGAAATGTGACAACGCATATTGTTCACTCTTCTTGAATATATAATAACAGCCTCAATTAGAGATTAGTTCCATTTTAAAACCAAGCTTATGTCACATTTTTTAAGTCCATGGCATTTTAGATGTTCTAAAGATCAAGGTGATATTAGGTGATTTTTGTTTTTGTTTGAATTAGACCTTTTTTTGAAGAATTAAATATCACATGCACTCTGAATATTCACACACTTCATTTTAATGCATGACCTGAGGAATAATTTTCTCCCCCCTAATAGAAGGTAAATGGAAGAGGCCACAGTATGGTGACTGTGTTAGGCCACTCCCATTTGACCAGTGAGTGGGGGAGTCTAGGAGAGCTCAGCTGATGCTGTATAAAATTAACCCAACCCATTTAAAAGGGTCAAAGAACAACTGCATAGAATTGCTTTTAATTTGCTCAAATTTTCACTTTGTTTTACAAGCTTGGTTGACTGTTTCAGAATTGAATGTACTATAAATAATAAACTGAATTTGAACAGTGCTCATCCTTCAGACACTTGTTTTGCATTCAAGACACAGGTTACCTCTCATTTCACAACTCAACTCACAATATGTTGTGAATTACAGTGATATTGGATTAATTTGATTATTTAAATCATATACAACATATCCCCATAAACACATACAACTGAATTGAAAGATCGGACATTTTCTAATCCTTGTCTGTGAACAGGCCATATTCATATTAATATTCCCAAAATGTCCCTGTGGTTTTCAAACTATCAAGATGGCAGTGCTAATTTATCTGTGTTTATTCTCTATTTTGACAGAAATAATGGGAACACCACAGGCATAACAGTTAGCACCAATTGATTAATTGATTGATTTTTATTTATTTTGGGCAAGTGAACATTTGTATACAATGAAACCTTAATAGCATCTTTTTTAACAGTTTGTGCGGGTATCCACACATGCAATAACAAACTGTTTTGTTACATGCATAGCTTGCATGTAATCTGCAAGGTTATTTTCCCATTTTCTTCCAAAAAGGAGTGGGCAGATGAAAACGTTTTTAATCCCACCCCCATTTCACACAAATCATATAACAACATAATGAGCTTCCATATCTTTGGTAACTTAATCATTACATTGCAATAATAAAGTTAAGATACCAACAATGGTAAGTTTTTTTTTTCTTTAGCAGATCTCCAGTAGCCTATTTGACTAAAATGTATTAAATATTCTTATTAGGCTAAATATAGCATATTAACAAAACGTTAAATAGATAGGCAGCAATATAATTTATTTTAAAAATAATTACCAGTTCTTGTTCTTCCTATCATTTTTTTATTTTCATTTTGTTTTCCACTAAAATTAAGAAAAATACATTTAGAAAAAGAGTTAACTCGTAGCAAAAATAAGGTTCTTTACATGAATGTGTAATGAGAAACCTGCTGTATTTTTGCACTCGTGCAGTCGGTTTATTATATAATTAACACAAAAATATGTTTATTATTTATTTGTGCGCACAGTGGCACCTTATTAATGAAACAACGAATTAACTACATTACCCAGAGAGCCAGTGAGGTGACGCACAGAGTCAGACGTAGAAGATATCCTATTGGTCGATGCTGTGCATGCGTTCAGTCGTGTTGTTGTCAGTGGCGGCAAGATGGCGACTCTCGGAGACGCATCAGCCCCGGGGGTTAATGGGTTAATACAACAGTTTACAGCCATAACTGGTAAATATTGACATTTCGCATTTGCGGGAATTTTTGCACTGGCCATTTCGCTTGAGTAAAACATGGGGTCTTTAGAAATGCTGTATGTAGGGAAGAATAATCGAGAGGCATCATCATTACTGCCCCCTCTGTCATGCAAAGGAAAGGGACTAACGAAAGAGCTAGCTGCTACCTCCACTTGCTTTAATATGTCTCTACATGCAAAAGAAAAGAAATCAGAATAGAAAAGTGTCGATCAGATGTAGACCAATGACTTAAGTATGCCGATGGTAATGTAAAACTCCCTCGGACTGAACTTTGAGCATGTGATTGTAACGTTACTTGTGTAATTTCACCATCGCTACATGTAACACCTCTAATTTCAAACCAGATCAGTACAGCAGTAGGATTTTCATACTCCCCGTTGCCAAATTGAAATGCTACAGGTTGATTATGTGTGTTTGGATTTTCCAGCCACCGCGAATGTTTAACAACTTCAGCAAGTGTGTCTGTGAATATGAGCCACAGTCCACAATATGGCGGTTTGTGTAGGCTGATTCTCAATCATTTATCCGTTTGTACTGTATGCTTCTCACAAGTCACATCTAAGTGAAAGGTACATGCGAAACTGTGATGTCCTAAACGCACTGGGAATGATTGGTTTAACTGTTGTTAGAAGTGTACACACGGGCTGCTCTAGAGCCTCGCATGATGATGTGTATTAATTGATAGTTTCGGTTCTGTTGGTCATAAATACAAGCCATGTTGAGCAGCCAGCTCGCTACTTTTTTTGTAAAAGGTGAAAGATGCGCGGGTTGTGCGCATGCTCCCTCTGAAAAGGCGGGGTTTAAAACTGAAACGGAGCGAGAGAGCCCAGCAGCTCGCGCTTCTTATATGCGTTTGCAACGTCATATTTCAGATTTTATCGAAGCATTTTGTTTAAATCCTTTTTCGTGTATTGTTGCCAATAAGCATATAATGTGATCTGCATCTGTATGGGACTGAACAAACGAGATGTTTTTATAAGTGTTGAATAGTGTCGGCTTCCTTTGACATGTTTTACATACCATACATATACATAGTTTTTACGCACAGTTTAGCTTATTTAATTGTTTTATTTTCCACCAGAATTCTTAAACCCTTTTAGGCCAGGAACAGCAAGCCTTCTATCAACATATAATTCAAATAAAATTGCATTTTAAGTCTGTTCTAAGCATAGCATCAAGTAATTAAAAGTGGATTTCATTTTTTTCACTAGCAAACTTGATGGAGCACAATTATATATTTAAATTGAAAACAGTTAAAATATGCCACAATGCAGTGCCATGTCACTTCTTGGTGAGACGTATGGTTTCAACACGAATACAATGCTGTCATCATATAATCCTTGTTGTTTGAAAGTGTTTGAAGATATTTGTAACTGCAGTGAGAAAAAAGGTGTCAAAGTTGTACCTTTACGAGTATAACAGTGTGTCACTGGTGCAGTACCCTTGAAAGGACATATTTGTACCTCTTTTTTTACCACAAAAAGGTTATGTATTTCCAGTTAGAAATACACCTCTTGAAGAACATCTGCTCTTTTTTTCCCCCCAGTGTGTTTGGGGGGATAATAAATCTTTCCATGTGTGTGTGTGTGTGTATGTTTGTTTGCAGGAGCCACAGAGAGTGTAGGGAAGCATATGTTGGAAGCATGTAACAATAACCTAGAGATGGCCGTCACCATGTTCCTAGATGGAGGGGGCATCGCGGAGGAACCCAGCACAAGCTCCAGTTCAGCCGGAGCCTCCAGCAGCAGGCACCCCCCTGCAGAGTGAGTGGCAGTCTTTCCCAAGCAGCATTATGGTGTTTGTAAGTCCCTGCATGCTCTGTGCTTTGAGTTTGATTGTTGTGTCCTCGTCTCTGGCAGAGATGATGTGCGAGCACCCATTCCTCAGAAGCAAGACATTCTGGTGGAGCCAGAGCCCTTGTTTGGAGGTATGGAGCCCTTGTAATGGTCACATGACGTACAAGTAAATGAATAAAATAGTGTTTTATTTTGACTTTGTTGCTAAGCTGTAAAGTAGATTCACTCAGTCTGCATTACATTCACACTGGTGTTTTAGGAACCCAATTTAATAATAATCATTGCCATCAAAATAATAATCATAATAGTTATGATTATGTTTTTATTATTATGTAAAAACAAAGTAAGAACTATGTAACTGTTGTAAATTACAATTGTGCTGTAAAATAAAATACATGAATACTTCATAACTATATTATTGCTTTCAAACCTTTAGTGTTTGAACTGCCAACTAGTGATGCACCAAAACAAAGAAACCAAAATTAAAGTTTTAATTTAGCTAGAAACTGTAACCGAATATGTTTATTTAATGACCAATTCATCAAGTTTATTTAATGACCAACACTCAAATAAAAACTTTTTGTATCAGTGTTTTAAATATGTAATTGTTTCTACTCCAATTCATTGTTGAAATATAAACATTTAAACAGTGTCATACATTAAATAAGGAAGACAGGAGGTTAATTAAAAATATAATGAAAATGTAATATTGCATATAGATGTATTTATCAAAATACTCCTCTCAGGAGTTATTTTTATATATATAACTATGGCGATCTATGGTCATTGAATGGCTTTCTTGAGGTAAATGTAATAGTACGTGACATATTGTTACAAGCTGTTTTATTGACGTCTTTACGCCGTTGAACACTGATCGAGCAAATACATGAAAAATACATTTTGGAAAGTTGTTTTACATTCATTTATGTTTATTTTCTTCTTTCAATAGTATTAAAACAAAATAGATGAACCGGTTTTGTGTGCTCCATGTTGCCACTTAAATTGAGGTGGCTGTAGCGATCTTTCATGCCACATTTGAGAGCATCAAATAAAACTATTTCTTTTTTGATTTTCATCACAAAATTGACATCATTTAAAAGTTTCATATTAAAGCCCTAAGCTTATTGCAAATATTAGATAAAAGGCATGCTAAAATGTTTATTTAGTTAAGTTTTGTTCTCGCATCAACTGCCAACAGCAATAGACACTAATAGTCAAAACATGCCATCAGAGAAGCGCTAATTAACAGAGTTTCAGTTAAAGGAACATGCTGACTTTTTGGGACTTCACCTTATTCACCGTATCACCCAGAGTTAGATCCATGCATATGCAGCACCTGAAAATAGGCTAACTTCCATCTACATAACCAACGAGACAACCTTTTTGAACAGAGAGCATGGACTATTTTCAGGCACTGCGTAATATCATTGCGCCGCTGCAACCATGGTACGGCAGCAAAGTTCCTGGATTATCACATAGGAATAAGAGTATAGTTCCTAGCCATATCAGTCTAAAAAAAATTAATTTTTAATTTTCATTTGTTGTCTTAGTACACAATGCAACTATACACATCACAACATGTAAATAGGAAAATGTTGCTGTAATTTTGTCACTTATTGAGCAGTAGGCTAGATGTAGCCATTAGTTATGGTACACACAGAGATAAAAATGTTTTTTATGGCCTTATTTAACTCGGGTATAATAAGCAAATAGTCTAAAGTCCCAAAAAATCGGTGTGTTCCTTTAATAATTTCCCCCTTTCGCTGAAACCTAAAATTCTTCAATCTTTGGTTGTCAAAATTTTGGTGCATCTTGTAATATTTCGAATATTCAGGCTTTAAAGGCACAATATGTAGTTTTTCACCACTAGGGGTCGCCTATTCAAAACAAAGACATAGCTTGATGATGCAGAGATTGAGTGCGTAATCTTGAGAGTTGTCATCTTCAACTCACAGCCGGTGGAAAAGAATCAGGACAGTATGCAGGCAGAAATTCTGTTAATGAGATTTATTAATGTTACTGTAGTATAAAGCAGAGCAGGGCCGACTGCTGTGGGAGATGAACGAGGCCGCTGAAGTGATTGCTAATGAGAGACAAGCGCGACACATGGCGCAACAGCAGCGGAGCTTTAATTATGACACAGTCGCCGCATCTGCTTCTTCCGATCAAGCGTATGCGGGGTAACATTATTACTATATAACATTTTCATAAATAACATAGCATTTGACATTATAGCTTTATCATATTAAATACATTTGAATGTGTTGAAAATTGTTATAACGTTGCTCTGTGTATTCGCTCCGCGTCTGCTATGAGACACTTGTTGCACACTGCAGTAAGCTAGATTGATATTAGAATATCATATTAATATGGCTTGTGTTGCTAAATTGCATGCAACTAATTTTAAAACATTGTATGACAGAAAAAATGCTGTATTACTTTACAGTAATTAATTTTCTGTCTATAAATGTCTCCAAACAGTTTTCCCTTGTCTAATTAAACATAATATATTAAAGCATATTTGTTTCCATGGTTTCTACAAAATAAAACTTGAAATCAAGGGTAACGTGGGTATGATGTCTTTGATAGGCGATGCATGGACACGGTCTGTGTCCTGGTTAAAATTTAAACATTCTTGGAAAAATTTGGGATAATGTAAGTACACAATTCAACTAAATGTATAACATTGTTCTAGTGGTTTCTAAATATTTTAATTCAAAAATGCATATTGTGCCTTTAATTTTCTGTCCACAAAAATAGTGCAAATTGTGCAACTTTAAATTTGTTTCAAAACCTTTTAATAAAACTATCGATATAATCAATTATTAGCTTTTCATCCCTTATGAACTCTCAGGGGGTTGTGTTAACATAAGCTAATATATATCGTTTTACAGTACCAAAGAGGCGTAGACCAGCACGATCAATCTTTGATGGATTTCGGGATTTTCAGACTGAAACCAGTAAGTATATGTGATGCATTCTGATGGTTTCATTCAGCACACATGGTCTGGGTCATCCTCTGAAACCCTGCTGTTGTGTTGTGAATCTTTAGTCCGACAGGAGCAGGAGTTGAGAAACGGAAGTGCAATGGACAAGAAGCTGAGCACTCTAGCCGATCTGTTCCGTCCTCCCATTGAACTCATGCACAAAGGCAGCTTTGAGACGGTAAGGTCTATGACTGCTTTAGTACACCTATTAGTATTACCAGTAACGCTTCGAGTAAGTAACTAATTCACACGGGTCAGCCCTCTATGTCATTAAGTTCAAACTTTGTCAGCATAGTAATCTTTTTTGTTCCTGGCAAAGAACAAGTCAAGCCCTGCAAATCAGGGAGTGTCCAAACAGAACTGAAATCAGTCTGGGTGCAATCAGTAGACAAGTCCTTAAAGGAATGTTCCTGGTTCAATACAAGTTCAGCCTTTTTGACAGCACCTGTGACTGACAGATTTTGCAAGTGAGCCAAGACTATTAAAATACACATTTTATTTGATTTATTCTTTTGAGTTTTTTAAGAAATAAAGCTTTTTTATAAACTTTTTTTTATATCTGTGAGTTAGATTTGTCTCAAAGAGAACTGCATTCGGGATTGCGTGGTGTCTGAGAGGCGTCTTTCTGGGTGCGCGCTTCGTGTGTGTGCCATTCAGCTTTTTCGTGGCTTATTGCGCTTAACTCTGTTTAACATTAAAGGACAACTCAGGTGAAAAATTTACCTAGGGGTAATTAACACTTGGTTACCGAGTAGATCGTTCTCTGAGATGCGTTTTCATGAAAATCGAATGTAAAGAGTTTTTTTTATCTTCAAAAAAAGATGATCTTTTAACGCTTGTTTATGGGACACAAAATAAAATCGCTAGTTAATACCACTAACAAGGCTCAAAATAGCCTCACACTAACACGGTAGCATAATGAGGGTCCCTACATGCAAACCAAAGCATTGAGAACTTTGTAAGAGTACAAACAGTTTAATAAGAAGATACTTTATAAACACAGTACATTATGCATATACGGACAGCAACCATCTTGAAAAAAAGTCTCAACGAGTCGAGCCAGGAACGCTGTGCTAAGTGAGCTGGTCGATAGGAATTATGTTTGTGAAATCTAATTACATGGATATTTTTATTTTTATTTATTTATTTTATTCGGTTGCGTTCAGTGCTTTCTTCCGGAAACAATGGACCATATGAGATTCCAAGTCACAGTTCATCACTTAGCACAGCGCTCGTGGAACTGTGACTTGGAATCTCATATGGTCCGTTGTGTTAGGCTATTTTGAGCCTTGTTAGTGGTATTAACTGGCAATTGAATTTTACTACTCTGTGCCCCATAGACAAGCGTTAAAAGCTCATCTGTTTTTAGAAATAAAACTCTTTACATTCGATTTTCATCTACTCTGTAACCATGTGTTAATTACCCGTAGGTTCATTTATCACCGAAGTTGTCCTTTAAGCATGTCCTGCACTTTTATTTTCTCGTTCAAGCATGTTCTTTCCGAAAAAAGATAAAAAAACATCAGCCACAAGTGCTTTGCTTCCGGAGGGCATACTCAACATTTTTATTAATAGCCTATAATAGGAGTACTTTATATTTACAATAAATATTTGTATATACATATAAATACATTAATATGTATGAAAGGCCTAGTTAATCTCATATTTTAAAAAATCAAGTTCTTTTGTTTTTGTGCATTGATGTAGAATCGTTCACATCAGCATCACAATGCATCATAAAAACAGTTATATTTGACAGCTCTAGAAAAAAATAGGCTCTTTGACAAAAGTATAAGCTGCTTATTTCTGCTTTTTAGTTTGTATCGGATCTGGAACATTCCTGTAAGTCAAGTCATTATTTCCCACTATCTGTATTAACTCTTTCCCCCAATATATATTTATTTCTCACTTCAGGCAAAAGACTCTGGTCAGCTTGAAAACAAATGGCTGATGATCAACATTCAAAATGTCCAGGATTTTGCCTGTCAATGTCTAAACCGAGACGTGTGGAGCAATGATGCTGTGAAAACCATCATCAGAGAACACTTCATATTCTGGCAGGTAATCTTACACAGACATGAATGTCTTCTGTCTCTGTATCTTCAATAACATGGCTTGTGAATGTGAGCTGTTGAATTGTTTAGGTAAGCTGTGTTTGCTTTTAGGTTTACCATGACAGTGAGGAAGGCCAGAGGTACATTCAGTTTTACAAGCTTAACAAATTCCCCTATATTTCTATCTTGGACCCCCGTACAGGTAAGACAAACAAGGCATTGCTGAATCACTCCTCCTCAATGTATCTTTTTACTTGATTTATTACTTTTTCTTGCAAAATGTTTGGATCAATGACACGATGCAATTTTTTGCCCAAGTTTATTCATTTAACAATTAATTTTATAAAGAAAATAACTTGAAAATACATTTTCTATAATGAGCCTGTTTTTATTCCTGAGTTAAAATTAATTTAAGCTGACATAAAAATCAAAAACGCATCATTATAAGTTAAATGATCACAAGATATATATTTTATGACAATGCAAGGTTAGGTACAGGTAAGTAAAGGTTGTAAAATGATTACCAATAAGATAGTTATTTTTTAATTAACCATGGTAAAATATATTCAAAAACTGAAAATACATATATATTACATTTAAAATACATATATTCAAAAATACTTGATTTTATGATATTTTTAAAGTCATTAAATACTACTTTTTTTTGAAAATGGGAATTAAAAAATGTGGACCCACTTTATATTAGGTGGCCTTAACTACTATGTACTAACATTGTAATTAATCATTTGATACACTTCACTTATTGTGTACATACATGTTTTTACATTGTACTTACATTTTTAAAAAATACCTGCATGTAATTACGTCTGTAATTAATTTCTGTAGTTACATTTGTAATTACACAGTTGGCACATCCCTTACACCTAACTCTACCCTTAAACTAACCCATCCCACCACACCTGCCCCTAACTCTATCCGTATCCCACCTCAATATCTGCTAAAGTGCTTTGCAATACAATTTGAACACAGCAAGTACATTGTACTTCTTTTTGATATAAGTACATAGTACTTAAAGCCACCTAATATAAAGTGGGGCCAAAAATATATTTGAAAACCATACTTGTAATTGTCATGTGACATTTTTAACATGTATAATATAACAATAACATTTTCAATCAACATTGATGTGTTTTTCTTGCATCAAGCTGGTTTTGCTGCAGTTCATGTGTAATTTAAACTTTCCAAGAATTTCTCTTTTAAAAGGGGTAAGCATTGTAATAACGTGGTAACATGCAAACCTTTGAAATGTTTCATTCATTAAGGGGGGTGGAAATACTCAGTTTCAGTCAATCTCATGTCAATTTTGAGTACCTATAGAGTAGTATTGCATCCTTCATATCTCCGAAAAGTCTTTAGTTTTATTATATTTATAAAAGAAAGATAGGCTGTATCGAGTCTTTCCGAAAAAAACCAAGCACCTGGAGGCGTATCTTGTGGGTGGAGCTAACGATAACGCTCATCCTTCCGGGAGAAGAGCCCGTACATCCTGTTAGTGTTGTCACGATACCAAAATTATGACTTCGATACGATACCAGACTAAAATATCGATATATCGATACTAAATCGATACCACAGTAAAAAAAAAAAATAGATAAGATAAGATGCTTAATATGACAACATAACTTGTTATTATTCATTGTTATCTTTTACTAAAAATTTGTAAAAGTGGCCAGCATGTTCCTTAGGGTTGGGCATCGTTTTGATTTGAACAATTATTGATCAATTGATCAATTACTATTAAAATTATCTCAATGTATTTTTTACAATGGGGTAATTGTGTTGCAGTAGCTTACACAGCACAAGAAAGCTTGATTTCGAATGGTAAATTGAATTTAAAAAGACGAGTAAACAGTAATAAAATAAGAACAAAAAAACAGGTTACAAACAATAGCACAAATAAATGCAATAGAATAGAAGATACAAATTAAATAGACTGCTTTATTTTTTCAGGTAGGTCTAACATTCAGATAAGAAACTGAATAAAAAAAAGCATAGTAATTACATTTAAAACAACATTGGATAATGTTCTTTGTAAAAAATTCAATAGCGCACAGATGAAACTATTGAAGTTACACAAGTTCGTTTGTCTTTTTGTAGTTTAAATAACAAATGACTGCGGTCCCTTTAAGACTCATGGATCCTAAACACTGTTCCTGTTACTCGTTCTTCCTGAACTGTTTGCGACTGTGCTTACGTTAATACTCTTCCAGATGTGCACTGATAATTCTTTGAGTGTATTTGACCAATAATAAGCTGGAAAAAGAAGCAAATGTTTGCACTTGTATCATGTCAGAGGCGGCTTTATTACGGTAGGCTATGTGTGTGCGCTTCAGTTGTGAGCACGAAATCTGCGGGGATTAGTAGAATTAATTTATGTGCAATCCCGCGCGAAATTCAGACCGATCACACACTAACACTAACACACTGTCATGAGGAAAAAGTCCAGCAGAACGCGCGTTCGCCGTGCTCAGAGGTTAACCGGGCTGAGTGAGAATATGCCGGTGTGTGTCAACTCCCTGACGGTCAGAGAAGGAGAGCGCAGCTGGTATCGATACTTTAAAAACTGAGAATCGTATCGTTTCAGATATTCACGTATCGATACATATCGAAATATCGATATTTTTGACAACACTACATCCTGTACAAGGAAATTCCGCCCCATCTACGTCAAGCCGACCCATACTCGAAAAAAACTCTCCAAAACTTGTGAGAAACCGGAAGGGGTATTTTTGACGCAGAAATACTCCATCAAACGTCCAACTTATTTTTTGAAACGGTGTCCATGTTTAGGATGGGAATCCAAGTCTTTAACAGTGTAAAAAGCTCAGTATGCATGAAACAGCCTTTCATCCCCCTTTAATGAAAATTGTTCATCAGATACATTATGGGTTTGTTTGAAAAATATTAAGTTATAACTCATTCAAAGGTTTATGTTCCACTGGGTCAAAAGGTTTTTTTATACATTATAAGGGTGAAGATAAATTATTAAAAATTAAGAAACTGTTAGCAATGTATTTAAGTTCTTCTAGTTATTGTCTGAAATTCAGAGTATTTCAGTATTTTTATCTCTGACAAACAGGACAGAAGATGGTTGAGTGGAACCAGTTAGATGTGGCTTCGTTCCTGGATCAGGTCACAGGCTTCCTATCAGAGCACGGGCAGCTGGATGGGCAGTCTAGTCAACCTCCCGCCAAACGTGCTCGTTCTGTAAGTGTCCCCTTTAAGGTTCCTGAGAAAACATTTGCGTAACTTTTCTTTACGTCGCAATCCTTTATGTGTCTATACAGGAGAGTTTGATAGATGCCAGTGAGGACAGTCAGTTAGAGGCAGCCATCCGGGCTTCTCTTCAAGAAACACATTATGAGTCCGCCCAGGAGAAGGCAGAGTCACGCTCGGATGATGATTCGGATGCCGAGCCTTTCTCTGACAGCGAGGGCCTGATTTCAGTGGACGGTTCGGATAATGAGGTCGGTGGAGGGGAGGATTCTTTAGATGGACACATCTCTGCAGAGATAGCTCCTCCCACAAGGCCAGACAGCCCAGTCCATCACAGGAAGTCTCCGCACAAAGAGTTGTGCCACAGGAAAGAGGAGAGTAAGAAGAATCACCTAGAGCCTGTTGGGTTCAGTCACAGTCAGACAGGACAAACAGAGTCCCAACAGCGACTGGGAGAAAACCACAGATCAACATCACACCAGCCCTCAGAACCTGCCGGCACCAGCACAGCAGATCCAGACGACAACGGTAAATGGCTTTCCTGTTATGTCAGATGTCTGTTTCATCTTTGGGTGAACTTTAAGCCAACGTAAATTCAGTTCTCTCATTATTTACTCACCCTTGCCTCTTGTTATTCCTGATTTCAGTTATATTTTCCACAGAACATAAAAGGACATTGTTGAACATGATGGCCGTTCCTGGGAAACTACTAAAATCACAAAATCAGCCTAAAAGTAGTTCATATGACTTTTGCTTTATATTCCAAGTGCTCTAAAGTCAACTTTGTGTGAGAAACTTACTGAAATTTAAGTCTTCCCCCGCCAATTAACTAATTTTGAGAATCATTATGACCGCATAGAGACAGTGAGCTGATTGTGAGAACCGACGCAATCCTGTTTGTGAATGAATCAGATAAGAACTAGTTGATCAAAATTCCAAATCGGACTGAAAGATTAGGTCACAAACCCGTTTTAACTGTTGATTCAGTGATTCAGTCATATGCAGTTTGTGTGCTAACAGCTCACTCAAGAGGGAGATTTTCAGTTATGACTTAGATTCCAGTCTACTTCTCAAGCAAATCTATTGGATGCTTGTAGAAGACTTCCATTAGAGCACACAAGTCATATGGCTAGCTTGTGTAGGTTTTGTTTTGTCATTTTTGGAGCTGTCATATATGGAAAGGAGCTGACCTTCAAACATGTTCTTTTATGTTTTGTAGAAAACCTAACATGCAGGTTTAGAATGACATTTATTGACATGTCACGTTTAAGGATTTGAACTTTTATACATGGTTATAATATTCAGAGAGAATGTAGTAATAATAAATGTACTAAAACGACTCTGTCCGCAGGTCCAAAGGCCCGCTTAATGCTGCGATATCCAGATGGCCAGAGGGAACAGATAGCATTGTCTGCTAAAGCTAAACTTATGGTGGGTAAAGCGTTTCACAATTTGTGTAGTTCATAGGTGTCACACTTTTTTGCCATTGATGACTTATTTCTTGGCATGTAACAGTATCAAATTCATAACAGTATTGAATCACATTACACAAACAGATTTAAAAAAAACTTGAGTGTTGACCTTTTAATTAAGTTTAATAACTTTTTTCAAAAGACAAAAATAGCCTTTATCATTTAAATACAATAAAACTGTATAAAGTCAACAAATAAAAAAGAACAATAAAGAAAAATTTTGAACTATTTACCGTAAATACCTTGTTTGGGCTGGCATATTTTGGTATAAGTGTAAACTAATTTTTATTAAAATTTTATTTAATTTTATTAAAATAAATATTAAGATTTTGAGCATCTTTGAATACGTAATCCAGCGTATACAAGAATCAAATCAAATACAAAGATTATACAAAAATCTACATGTCTAAAAAAAAGTCTAAATCTGTTTTAAAGCGTGTAAATACAGTTTGACTTTCAGTGTTGCTTTGTGGGCCAGGGTATTTCCACATACTATCAGAAAGCAAATTTGTATTTTCATTCCAGTTAATTTGTAAATTTTAACCGGTTGATGGAAAACACTAGCCTGACGTCGTCATCCTCAGATTCTAGTTAGATTATGAGTCTGATACTGCTCCATTGGGCTCTGATTATGGGATGTTTCAACCGAACCAGGAAAGAAAATGCCTCTGTTGCTCTGATGGATTGTAGGTCTATCCAATTGAGTGCAGAGTAAGTGACATTGAGCGCATAGATGGTTGAGTGATGCATAGTTGTCCACAGTACTCAACTGCACGCATGCGGGAATAAGTAGAAGAAGAAGATGAGTGTAAACATCTGTGCCGGTGTTGTGAAAAGAATGTAAAAATACACAAAGTACTTACCAACAGAATCATAATTTTTGAGAGAAATAGTAAAGGTGAATGCATATACAAACAACATCTCCGTTTAGTTAACAAATTCAACCCAAGCCCCCGTTGGCGACGTGGATGATTACGTTACTGTTGATCATCTGTCCATCATCGTATAAAGCCCACCCTGACAATTGAATTGGTCCAAACAGCTCTGGTTGCGCTAGTTGCTCCACAACGGATCAAGTCCAGACCGAACTTCCCTACCTCAAATTTTGTGGGCAGGGCTAAGTTCGGTTGGCATCCAAGCTAAGAAAAGACGCAATTTGCATAATAAGGTATCTAGAATTATTCACAGTTCAAATGCCCACGATTACAAAAATGGGCATGTTCATTACCGCAAGTTTAGCTCCTACCAATTTATGTAAGGAATAAGTGACTTCAACAGAGAAAAAATACACACCCGAGGTAGCAATGCCATTAACCACGGGCATGCAATATTTGTCTAATAATTCAACTGCCCAGAGTCAATTATTCTGCTTATACTATGGTTATCACACCTCAAAAACACTAATTCACCTTAAATCAACTACCAAAGTTTGGTACCTGTATTAATGAGGACATGAATGCATGAACGTCATCTCCAAAGCTGCTCTGAGAGTCACTTTATAAGCATATTACTGTTTCATTTGACAAAAACTACCATCATGTCATAAACACACAGAAACTTAAAGGCATTCACGGCAGCCCATCAAAATAAAAGTTGGGTTCAACTTGAGAAATATATTACTGTTTTATAGTAGAATTTAGATACATCTCAATGTAATAATAATACTAACACTAATGTAATAATAATTATTATTGATGTAAATATCCCTAAAATACAGAAAAAGGTATCATTGGGTTCCAGTTAAAATGTGAACCGTACCCAACCCTAGTCTCTACTAATAACGAAACTGTACGTTTATCTGTTTCAAGAACAGAGACGTTATTACATTGCAAGTGAGAAATGTCTTGTAGCTTTTAAGTTGTTAAACTATTTTATAAATTAATCAGAGCAGCGCTGACAACATGTTTCTATGCAAGCGTGTGTCTACTGTATGTGTGTGCTTTTGAGTGGGAGAGAACAAGCAGAAGAAGGAGAGTGTGTGCTGTGCATACCATATAAAATGTTATTTTGTGGCAAGTCGTTGTGGGATTTTTTGGTTCTTTTGCAGTTGTCGGCTGTAAAGACATTTGAAATAACTGTAATCAGTTGGGAAAGTGATATGGAACTGTAATGCGTTCAAGACCTGCCTGCAAGCACTTTTGCCGTGCATTTCCCTGAAAATAATTGCACACCTTAGAACGTTCGTCACTCAGTGAGATTCAAGCATTCAGCAGCCCCGTAGTATAAGTAAACAGAATCAAGGCTAAAAATGGAGGAAAAAAAAACTTGTAACAAGATGTATATAATACATTGTTAAACATGAGGTTTCCCAGATTTGTTCTAATGAATTTTGTTTTAGTCATGATCTAATGTAAAAACTAAAAAGAACATTTTTACCCTTCATTTTCTTCCTTTGTTCTTTTTTTGTAGGCACTGGTGAGACACGTTCAGTCTAAGGGATTCCCCAACGAACGCTTCGAACTTGTCACCAACTTCCCCCGCCGAAGACTCGCTCATTTGGACTATGACATCACACTGCAGGAAGCAGGACTGTGTCCGCAGGAGACTGTGTTTGTGCAGGAGAGAAATTAGCCCCTCCCATTGTAGATAAACCACACCCCCTTCTATCCTGTCACTTGTGCCCTAGAAAGACTGAATTGACTGTGCCCTGTTACCACTTGTATTTTTTTTTTTTTTTTTTTAAATAATAAGTCCAGGATACACAGAACATTTGGTAGTTCATAGGGAGCGTCCCCTGAGCTGCATTTGTCAACGTATTTATTTACAAACAACTCGGCACATCCCATCCTGTCTGGGTCTGTTTCTTCAAGACTGTCCGTGTCCATGAGTTATGCTCATTTTGATATTGAAGTTTAATCCCCAAAAGCTTTTACAGATGGCCTTGATATAAGGAAAACATTGTGTATTATGTGTATGCAAAGTTTCTAAGGATTGAACATCAGTTCCAAAATGCCTACAGTTCCTGTCAAAATCATTGGAGCAGGTTGGGATCCTGTTGAACATGGGTTCAGGTGATGAATTGGGGTGGATGCTTATTATTTAGAGGTAAACCCTCACATATCTCATCTGCAGTGTGCAGGGACAAATGGAGTAGAGTGACATTTAGCTATAGTAAGTTTCTGTCTCCTTTTTTTATATACTGCATCATTTCCACAAAAAACTGATTCTCAAATATAATCATTGAAACAAAAGGGACAGCTGGTCCACTTGAGTATTTCTTCAGTAACTTTCTCCTGATTTGTGGCATGATTCTTGTTGGGAACATTGCGGTTCTGAGCCGAATGTTTCAGAGGGTGCTTGAACAAGACTTGTGTGCCACAGATCTGGTTGTCTTTATATGCATTTAGGGCAACCTTTTATTTTTGCATACAGATCTTAAGTGATTCAGAGTGACAGATTATGAACCGCATGAGCACAAGAATGTGTCCACTGGGGGCAGATGAATACTCAAATTAGCTGTAGCAATTTTCTTGTTGATATCTATGTGCGCATTAGTGGCTGTTTCATTTGCTGCTAATAACTTAAGACTTCCACTGAATTGGAACGGTGCAACCGAGTTATTCACATTAATGAATATCTATTTCTGCAGTTGTCTTAAACAATGATTTACACATGATTTACTTTATAGTTAATGTTAGATAATTCTGTATACATTAAATAATCATTATTTATAAGAACAATTTTATATATATATATATATATATATATATATATATATATATATATATATATATATATATATATATATATATATATATATATATATATCAGAATCCTACCATAGGTGTCTTACAACTATGCTGCACATTATAATATTTTCAGTGGAAATTCATTGGTTTGTTGGTGTGAGTGATGAGCAGCATCTGAAAAGCTGATTGTTTCATATAAAGGCTGTTTTTTAGAGCTCATTATCCATCAAAAATATTAAGCAGCAACTGTTCAACTTTGATAATAAGAAATGTTTCTTGAGCGGCATTCAGCATATGTGGATGTTTTCTGAAGGATCATGTGACACTGAAGACTGGAGTAATGATGCTGAAAATTCAGCTTTGCATCACAGGTATTAAATTACATTTTAAAATATATTTAAATAGTAAACGGTAATTAAAAAAAAAAAATCATTATTACTTTTTTTTTTAAATCCCTGTGCTCTTTTATGCTTATCATTAAGGTATACCATAACATCAAACCTTATCTGGGCCTGTAAATATCTAGACATTTTTACTCAGTGAAATTTCTATAGTGAATATTATTGTAGTTATGCATAGCTCTAATACCGTATATTTCATCATTTCAAAGTTGCTTTGATGACTGAAGTTTGATGGGCAAAGTCAAGAAGTTAGAGTTTGCCTGGAGCAAGAAAACTGCTAAACATTAAATATGATTTAAGGAAAATCTTGAGATCAGACAAAGGAGGAGAGAAATATCAAATAGCAGGATGCTTCAAGTACAAGATGTGTACCTTCTGAAGATCAATACCTACACCTGAAACATGAGAAACAGCTTCGGGTTTTAGATTCAGTCCCTTGTGAACAATAAATTAACTGCGTCATAACACCACTGCAGGATAGTGTCAAAGTCAAGTCAAAGTTAGCTTTATTGTCAATTCTGCCACATGTACATTACATACATACATACATACAGAGAGTTGAAATGTTGTTACTCTGAGACCCTTTGAGCGTGCAGTTGACCCTTAACAGTAGACATAAGAATACAGATAAATATAGTTCAATTGTAAATAAATGCAAACTAAAAGAATGGAGGGGGGGGGGGGGGTTCAGAGGGTTAGAAATCAGTGGAAAAAAAGAAGGGATGTTGGCAAGGTCCGGAGGGAGTTCAGCTTCCTGACAGCCTGGTGTATGAAGCTGTCCTTCAGTCTGCTAGTCCTCGCCTGGACACTCCGCAGCCTCCTCCCAGATGGCAGCAGACTGAAGAAGCTGTGTATCAGCTGTGTATCACCTACGATGCAGACTGTTTGCGGGTGAGACGGGTGCTGTAGATGTTCTGGAGGGAAGGGAGAGAGACACCAATGATCCTCTCAGTTGCTCTCAGTATGCGTTGAAGTGTCTTTCGGCAGGATGCGTTGCAAGTTTGTGAGTGAGCTGTTGAGGGATGATTGAGTCGAATGCCGAACTGAAGTCTATGAACAGCTAGTGATACCAAAAGTATGACAAAAATATTTTTTGTCCAGATGTGTGAGGGCAGGATGCGTTGCAAGCGCCATACCACACAGTGATGCAGCTAGCAGAATGCTGGGGGCCGCTGCTCTAGCTCTTCTCAGCTTGCGGAGGAAGTGGAAACGCTGCTGTGCTTTCTTAGCCAGTCCTGCAGTGTTGTTAGTCCAGGGGAGGTCCTCTGATGTTCACACACATGAACTTGGTACTGCTCACTCTCTCCACAGTTGTGCTGTTGATGGACAGAGGAGTATGTCGTGTGTGGACTCTCCTCAAGTCAACAACAATCTCTTTCATCTTCTCCACATTCAGTGCAAGATTGTTGTCACTGCACCACTCGGCCAGGCGGCTCACCTCGCTTTGTCTCATCGTCTGTAGTTCGTCTCATTTCTGTTGCTGGTGAAACCCGCCACAGTTGTGTCATCCGCAAACTTAATGAAAAGGTTGGAGTTGAGTGATGGAGTGCAGTCGTGGGTAAGCAGAGTAAAGAGGGGAAGGCTCAGCACACATACTTGAGAAGCCCCCATGTTCAGTGTGATGTTGCTGGATGTGTTACTGCCAACCCGTACTGCCTGAGGTCTTCCAGTCAGGAAGTCCAACAGCCAGTTGCACAGAGAGATGTTGAGCCCCAGCTGGAACAGTTTGTGAGTGAGCTGTTGAGGGATGATTGTGTCGAATGCCGAACTGAAGTCTATGAACAGTGTTCTAATAGTGATACCAAAAGTATTTTTTGTCCAGATGTGTGAGGGCAGGATGGAGGGCAGTGGCGATGGTGTCATCGGTCAAGCAGTTGGGCCGATATGCAAACTGAAAAGGGTCCAGGGAGGGGGGCAGGACAGACTTGATGTGGTGCATGACTAGTCGTTCAAAGCACTTCATGAGGATGGGAGTAAGTGAGACCGGACTGTAGTCATTGAAGCAGGATTGAGACGACTTCTTCAGCACTGGAATGATGGTGGTAGCCTTTTAGCATGTGGGGTAAGTTGGTAAGTTCCACTGCACAGTCTCTCAATACATGCTCAGGTATGTTGTCAGGACCCGGTGCTTTCCGTGCATTGATTCCACTGAGGGATCTCCTCACGCTGTCCGGGGACAGCGTTATCACCTGGTCGCCAGAAGGAGGTGGAGTTTTCTTTGCAGCGGTGCTGTTTTGTACCTCAAAGCAAGCGAAAAAGGCATATAGCTCATTCAGGAGGGGGATGGTGCTGTCACAGGTCCGGGGTAGGGGCTTGTAGTCCGTAATGGTCTGAATCCCCTGCCACAGGCTCTGAGTGTCTCTGCTGTCGCTGAAACAGTGGGCTATCTTCCTGGAGTACTATCTCTTAGCCTCTCTGATGCTGCGTGACCCTTGCTGTTCTAGATGGCCACCTCATCTCCAGCTCTAAAGGCAGCGTTCCGAACCTTCAGGAGTCTGTACTCTGACTCACACATCATGGTATTCAGAAACTTTAAGGTTATTCAGGTCACAAAAAATGAAATGGGCATTGTGCAACCTGCGCATACAAAGTATGTTATGCTGTTACAAAAATCCTGACCCTCGCATACGCGTAAAAAGTGAAGTACACTTTGGCCTTTAGACAGGATGTGAAAACGTGAACTGGGATCAGAACAACCAAGTAACACTAGAATCAGACATTTATGATAACACAACAGGACAACATATACTTAAAGTCACAGTATGTACAACACAGGAGTAGTTTGATGATGCATTGAATGAGCGTGGAATCATGGGAGTTGTCATCTTTACCTCCACAGTCGATGGAAAGCAATCCAGTGGGACTCGGGGAGAAATCGTGTTAATGGGTGAGCTAATGTAGACCTATTTTAAAGTGTTAACTTTACTTTACTTTAATATTAGCCTCTCGTCTCTTTTAGGTCTTAAGGTGGTCGCACACAAGCCTCGAAGCTCAGCTCCACGCAGCATCTCACGCCTTGTTTTTACTTTCGCCTGTCTCCACTGCGCGAGCCTCCGCTGACTGCGCGCGCTCCTCCCCAAACGGACAAGGCGTTTATACTTGAAGAGCTCGCCTTTGCTTTTCTTTGAAACGACAGAGGGCGATTCGGAGTAATTGTTCTAGAAACCAACGCGTCGAGAAGAAGTGGGCTAACGTGCACAGCTGATTATATTTATTTTAGTACATTTCACAAAAATCCACACTACAAAAGAATCGTGTAACACTCATTAAACCTTGGCTTGATATTATTACTTGTGACATGAGAACAAAATGTGCACTAAATTAACGATCTCTTAAATGTTTCCTAATTTCACTAAACTTTAATGTTGTGATTTATTTATTTATTTGCTTAAACATGGATCTTTATTTTAAATGGCTTATTTCTGCTTTTGTAGGCTCATTCAGTAAATATAAGCACCTAATGTGCAAACTGGGGGCCGGTGTGATGAGACGTCATGCTCGGCTAGATTCGCCGAGAACTCGTTCATCTTCGGATGCGGAGCTGTGCGCGGAGTTACAAAAAATGTGTATTATTTTGTTGTATAGTAATATTTTTGCAAATATTTCTTAAAAATATCAATGATATTTGTCCACTGGAACGATCACTTTAAATTGAAAACGGTTTACATAAAGCAATTATATTTCAAACAGATGGAATTAGAAACACAGGCCTGCCCCTAATAAAAGCCTGCTTCAAATAAAAGCCGGTTCCCATCGGCAGTTAAGGTAAATAAAGGCCCCGGACTTTATTTGAGGAATTACGGTATGTAATATGCAAGTTTAATTCTTAGTTTGATCAAGTTTCATTTCCATGGAATCCCAAAGGTGAAAATAGAATGTGGCAGCAGCTAAAAATTAAGTATAAAAACAATTCAAACAGGTAAAGATTTAAGCATAACATTTTTAGATTATATTTAGGTTGACTTTACAAATATTTGATATATTAAATAAATATCATTCTAAGATCTTTTCCCATAATTAAATCATGTTCTCTGATCCAGTTACATTTATTAATTAGGGTATTGAAAATAACATTTGATTTCTACTCAGGCCAGCCAACAGATAGAAGCTTGCAAAACACCAGCACCACTGACAGATGAAGAGGAGACGGAGGAAGAATATTCAAATCTAACAGGGAAAAGAATAACGTATTTGTAAGAAATAAAGATGAGCATAATAATATGTGTTTATTTAACAGCTGTGGTGGTGGTTACGGCACATATCTCAGACTACCCAGCC
Organism: Pseudorasbora parva; assembly: GCF_024679245.1. NCBI lineage: Eukaryota > Metazoa > Chordata > Actinopteri > Cypriniformes > Gobionidae > Pseudorasbora > Pseudorasbora parva. Next base: position 13,423,365 of record NC_090180.1, read on the forward strand.
ATCTGGCATCCTTCCTTACAGTAATCCATTTTTAGAAAGTGCGATGATGGGAATATACGTGTTATCAATGCATCCAACCACTGGAAATCCTAAAGGAAATTCTAATTGTTAGGTTACTTCTAGAGGTTTAGCAAGTGAATGTCAGGATCCTGTATAAAATAAGGACATGCCATTTCTGTCACTTGATAAAATAGGCAGAATGAAAGGTTGTTCCTGCACTCCCAAGAATGCTTTTCTTACTTTAAAATTTGAAATTCGTCTTGTTTCCTGGTTATTTTGCTGGTTGTGCAAATGATCTGCCAAGTGAGGTAAGAAAAATAATCTTTTTTCTATTTGCATTAAGATAATTTTGTTTTGTTTTTTAAAGGGGGGGTGAAATGCTGTTTCATGCATACTGAGCTTTTTCACTGTTAAAGACTTGGATTCCCATCCTAAACATAGACAAAGTTTCAAACACTAAGGTGGACGTTTTATGGAGTATTTCTGTATCAAAAATACTCCTTCCGGTTTCTCACAAGTTTCTGAGAGTTTTTTTTGAGTATGGGTCCGCTTGACGTCAATAGAGTGGAAGGTCCTTGTATGGGCCGTACGAGCTCTTCTCCCGGAAGGGTGTGTGCGCGTGACTAGAGCGAGAGTCCAAATGCACGCCCATAAACACTGCTCTAAGGTGCAGCAGATCCACTACTCCGTGCAACACGTCTGTCGCGCCTCGTGCCATGCTCCACTTTATTCCTATGGGTGACATCAAGCGACTTCAACGCTTCAGCACAGCATTCTGGGAAGGCAGTGCTGCATTTGAACCGATTTGAACGCAGAAATGACGGGAAGCGCCACAACATCCACTTTTGTGACCGAAGCGAATCTCCATGGTCTCTGCTGTCAGAACTTCACAAAATCAACAGTTAACTTACCAAAGAAGTGTGTTTTTGACGGAGCGGTCCCACGATAAAGGTTCGCGGTCGTGCTTTGGAAACTGCTTCAAATATCTATGTTGTTGGCTATCGTCGCGTAGGTAAACATCAGTAAACAACACGATCGTGTATAACGTTAGTTAATTTATTAATGGAGCATGCGATCTATGGTGTGTGTTTAAATACGTTTGTTAAGCTGACCACTATAGGTGTCAGTTTGTTTGAAAACCACCCAAACATAAACCTAGTGTTCTCATAAAGCACGCTTCTTCATTCAAATGCACTAACGGTTACTCCATTGTTGTTCTATGTATAACGTTACACTAGTCTGACGTGCAAAACCCTTTTGCTTGCTACTGCTAAGGTTTAGTCGCATAAAAAAGTCCATAAACGAATCATGTCCTCATAAACTGCGAGTAAACACACACAAATGTAGCCTAGAAATCTAGACGCACCCTAGCAGCAGCAAATTTAATTTGCCCGCAAGTGTGGTCTAGCAACTCTCAATTCCTATCTGAGCTGTATTCCTCAGAATCTGGACGGCCCAATCACATCGTGTAGGTAGGCTATAGAGTCGGCGGGCGGGGCCATAATGACGACGGCCGAGTTGCGTTTGCGTGCTTCTAGTAACACAGAAACTGGCGAACGGCGGCGGTCTTTCGAATCAGCTCTGCCCGCGCCTCCGGAAGACTTGGAGTTAAGCTTTCCTCTGAGATAAGAACAAAGAGCGGCGCTGAAGTCATTCTTAAAAAGGGAAGATGTGTTCGGAGTTTAGCCGACCGGATGCGGCGAATGTTTAATCAGTCAGCGAGCTCCCCTTCACCGTCGTTGCTCCGGTTGGTGTACCGCTATCCTATCGCGTGCAGAGGGAGTTTGAAAGACAACCGTTTATCCCGCCCCTCGGACTGAGCCCTGTCTATGGTGAGTTTCCAGACCAAACATCTTGATGTGGGTCTGGCTTGTCAGGCTAACACAAATGTTGACAGGCCACTAAATGCAGTACATACCACAGAGACAGACGTCCTGCTGTTGTTGCTTCTCCTGTTCAGTTTATTTCAGCCTCTGGATCTGATTCTGGATCATATCTGTATTAGTTGAATCTGATAGCCATGGTTTATTTAGGGTAACGTTTTCATCTCCATGCTTGATGATGTCAGCTTTCAGAAGCTCTCGTGCAGTAGCTGCGCGCTGGTCATTTTTTAGCTCCGCCCACTCGATACGCCTCCAGGCGCTCGTTTTTTTCCGGAAAGACTCGGTACAGCCTATATTTCTTTTATAAATATAATAAAACTAAACATTTTCGGAGATACGAAGGATGCAATACTACTCTATAGGTACTCAAGATTGACATGAGATTGACTGAAACTGAGTGTTTCACCCCCCCTTTAACTGTTTTGTTTGATTGTTTGGGCATGTAAACAAAACTATCACCAGAGCGTAGGGGTGTCCTGCTATTTATTTTGAAACTTGTTTGGGTTCTGTTTCTATTAGGTAGTTAGGTTAGTTAAATGTATTTGCTTTTGCTTCCATTAGGTTATTTAGTGTATCTTTCTTTTTAGGTTTGTTTTGTTTATGTTGGCCTTTGGACACCCTGACGAGATGCTCGCCCTCTTATGTATGATTATTTAATAAATTTATATTTACTTATAATTGGTTGTATGTTTGATTATCGACCGGAGTGATTCGGTGCTGGGATTCCAAACCACAACCTATTTTCTTATTATTATGCTCGGTTAATGTGAGTGTTTCCTTCCCCTAGATCGCGGGGCGTAATAGTGAGTAATCTGATTGGTTGATCAATTTTACCTTAAAGGGTTAGTTCACCCAAAAATGAAAATTATCTCATTAATTACTCACCCTCATGTCGTTAGACACCCATAAGACCTCCGTTCATCTTCAGAACACAAAAGAAGATATTTTAGTTGAAAGCTGGTGGCTGAGAAAGGCTTCAGATAGGCCCTCATTGACATTTAGTAAATTTTTTACTCACTCGACCCATAGAGGCACTAAAAACGTCGTTACAAAGTCCATCTCACTGCAGTGGCTAAACAGTTATGTCACTAAGCGACGAGAATAGTTTTTGTGCGCAAAAAAGAAAAAGACATAACTACTTTATCCACCAAGTTATTGTCTTCTGCGTATGCCTCGGACATGAACTCACGAAGCACCACGACGCATGGCCGAGAATATGACGCAGTCCGCCGTTCGGACACGTGACCCAGAAGCAAGGAAGTTTGTTAACAAACAGAGGAAGGGAAGACGCGCTGTGCTTAAGGCCAATGTAAGCTACTCTGTTGTTGTAAACATCCAGTGAACTAGCAGCACATGCTGAGTGCATCATCAAATCCCTGCTCAAATTCTGTTTTTGAGAGTGAAGAGGTTTCAGATTGCATTCTCGTGTCTATCAGAATGAGACAGAGAGAACCCAACAGCGAAGGCAAGTAATAGTGTCTTTATAAATAAATAAGCCAAATGGCCACTGAGGCTGATGAACAGAAAGTTTCTCTTTAACAATCAACTTAGGTGGAAGCCCCGGGCAGGGTAACTGGTCCGTAGATGGGGTGAAGGAGGGCAGTGGCAGCAGTTGACAGGTGAGCGTCAGGAGCCGATCACAGCGTTCAGTGGCCGGTGAGCTGGGCAGAGCACAGGTTAAGCACACAAACACTGTAGACAATTAGGGTAGACCAGACGAACATGTAGACCGGGAAGGACAGGACACAATCTTCAAGGTCGAGCGATCTGACACGTACAAAACAAGTCAATAATCTGGCAGAGGACAAAGAACAGACGAGGACTAGAAGTAGCGGAGCTAATCAGAGGGAAAGAGGGGACAAGTGAGAAATGGATGAGCGTGATAGCGACAGATAATGAGGAACAGCTGTATCCAAGAGCGGAGGTGTGAGAAAGAGTCAGAAGGATACTAGCAGGGGGAGAAAGAGAGGGAGTGAACCAGGATCATGACAGTGTCAATATACACTCACCTAAAGGATTATTAGGAACACCTGTTCAATTTCTCATTAATTAAATTATCTAAACAACCATTTAGATGGCAGTTGCTTCAATGCATGTAGGGGTGTATTCCTGGTCAAGACAATCTCCTGAACTCCAAACTGAATTTCAGAATGGGAAAGAAAGGTGACTTAAGAAATTTTGATCATGGCATGGTTGTTGGTGCCAGATGGGCCGGTCTGAGTATTTCATAGTGATGGGCAGGCCGAGGCTTCGTGAAACACTGAAACAAACACCTGACTCCCGTCTCCATGACGCCATCTAGTGGACACTTGCGTGTATTAATCTGAAATAACCTTGACAGTGATCAAATGTTTGAAAAAACTAAAATAAATATATATATATTTTTAAATCTGTCTGACATCTACTTGGTTTTGTAACCTTTGGCCTCCTCAAAACATCTGCGCTAGTATTTCACAATCTGCTCAGTTACTGAGATTTTCACGCACAAACATTTGTATGGTTTACAAAGAATGGTGTGAAAAGGGAAAGGCATACAGTATGCATGCTGTTATTTTAGTTATTTTAAATAACTATTTTTCATGAAAAATAATTAAGATTAAAATTAAATATTAAAAGAAATAAAGCCACAATGTGTCATTTGCTACAATTTTTTTTTTTTTTTTTTACATATAATTTCTCCCGCCTTTTAATAAATCCTCTCATAAGGGACATTTGTTGCTAGCATGCACAAATATTTTTTTAGCAAGTACATTCAAATGAGGAAAAATTACTGAAAAAATTAAGTTAATAGATCATGCATTCTGCACCAATACATTACACAATACACACATCTCACTTTATGTGGTGTTTCCAAATGGAAATGCTCCCACACCAGATTTACAGCATCTCTTATGTGGAGTCTCCATATCTAGCTATATATTACCTATGAATATCTTTTATATCTATGTAATTCTATATATTCTATATCTATAATTCTAAGGTAGTTTATATGAATGTGTCACTAGCCTATATCTATCCTAACCATCTGTCACTGTCTTGACCTACCAGTCAATGTATCTCATTTAAATAGCCTAAATATAACTAACCAAAGTGGACTATAAATCTCACTTATATCACAAAATCTCTCTCCTCTCACAAAAACCCACGAGGTGAAGATGGATTAACTTCACTTTTAAACTGTGGGGAATGAGGTTCATTCAGATGTGTTACTGTGGGGTTTGTTCCCACCCCTTTTAATCAAAGCAGTTTCGACAGGTGCACCTGATGAAACACTTCAGCGCTTCATTTAGCCATAATCACGTGCCATGGGTGTGTCGAATCACAGTTCGGAGCAGCGTTTCGAAGCATCTGCGCTAGTATTTCACAATCTGCTCAGTTACTGAGATTTTCACGCACAAACATTTGTATGGTTTACAAAGAATGGTGTGAAAAGGGAAAGGCATACAGTATGCAGCAGTCCTGTGGCCAAAAATGCCTTGTTGATGCTAGAGGTCAGAGGAGAATCGGCTGACTGATTCAAGCTGATAGATTAGCAACTTTGACTAAAATAACCACTCGTTGCAACTGAGATATGCAGTAAAGCATTTGTGAAGCCACAACACGCACAACCTTGAGGCGAATGGGCTACAACATCAGAAGACCCCAACGGGTACCACTCATCTTCACTACAAATAGAAAAAAGAGGCTACAATTTGTACCAGCTCACCAAAATTGGACAGTTGAAGACGAGTCGATTTCTGTAGAGACATTCAGATGGTAGAGTCAGAATTTGGCGTAAACAGAAAGAGAACATGGATCCATCATGCCTTGTTACCACTGTGCAGGCTGGTGGTGGTGGTGTAATGGTGTGGGGGATGTTTTCTTGGCACACTTTATTGCCAATTAGGCATTGTTTAAATGCCATGGCCTACCTTAGCATTGTTTCTGACCATGTCCATCCCTTTGTGACCACCATGTACCCATCCTCTGATGGCTTCTTCCAGCAGGATAATGCACCATGTCACAAAGCTCGAATCATTTAAAATTGGTTTCTTGAACATTACAATGAGTTCAGTGTACTAAAATGGCCGCCACAGTCACCAGATCCCAACCCAATAGAGCATCTTTGGGATGTGGTGGAATGGGAGCTTCGTGCTCTGGATGTGCATCCAAGAAATCTCCATCAACTGCAAGATGCTATCCTATCAATATGGGCCAACATTTCTAAAGAATGCTTTCAGCACCTTGTTGAATCAGTGCTGCGTAGAATTAAGGTAGTTTTGAAGGCAAAGGGGGGTCGAACACAGTATAAGTATGGTGTTCCTAATAATCCTTTAGGTAAGTGTGTTTGAATATGAAAAGGGTTTCTTTGTCTGAGGGCTGATGCAATGCACATCCACTGTTTCTCTGATTTTCAATTGTCTATCTTCCATTTAGTCTCTTTAAGGAATAAACAAAGGCAACGTGGCAGTTTTAGCTGATTTACAAGATGTTATAGAATCATTTTGTGCTACTTGGCTAACCGCACCCATGGAACAGGGAGGGAAAGTCTGTGTTCTCTGAGTGGGCATAACAGCCATGGTCTCTGTGAGTGTGAGCCACTCACAGAGAAATTAAATTATGTTTCTTAAAGCTACACTGTGTGATATTTTCCCTCATCTAGTGGTAAAAAGATATATGACCATCCAGTGAATAATAGTTTCTGTTCCTCTCAATTTCGATTTCGTTTCAACTCCTACGGTGGCCGATTTAGTAAAAGATTATGGCTTCCAGTTCGACCGCTTTGATGAGTGTTGCTTCAAGTGATGAGGTTACTTTTGAAAACTATTATAATTTGCAGTTATTTAATTTGCCAAATGATCTGATCAAATTAATCTATGTAAAATGAATAATAGTTTTACGTTTTCATTATTTTATAATGAAAAGAGAGGGAGACCCCCTTTTATCAGTGCTATGGTTATTTTGTATATTGTACGACATCACTAGCCTAAGGCAAAGTTTACATTGTAGGCAATATCATTTTCTCTAATGACCTACCAGTGCCCTATTCATAGGTGTAGGCTAGTCATAATAAGGTGTCATAGTGTGAAATATATTTACATCGTACAATAATACGTCTTGTTTGTTTAATCTTGAGTTACAGGTGATTGGCTAAGGGAAGGTGTGGTTTTCGCACCTGAACCTAATCATGTTTCTTTAAGAGGGACTAGATCAAACAAATTATGAAAATCTATCTCTTGTTTTTATTAGTAAAAAGTTCTCTATATTTTCTATACAGCATTGATCCACCAGGCTACACACTAGTTCCCATGAATATTTTATTAAATTAAAAAAAAAATTGTACAGTCATGAGTAGCCTAGTTTAAATAAGGTTACTTTGCTGGACCTCCATCAGTTTGTACTTTACACTTTTGCATTGAGTAATAAGCCTATTTACAATGTACAAAAGTCAAATACAAACCAATAAACTGATTTCCAAGAGCACGCAACCACATAAATGTGGTTTTGCACTCAAAATCACAACTACAATTTCAGTATCATGATTGTTGTAACTGTTTAATAAACTTAATACAATCAAACTAAAATTTAAATGAAATAAAATTAAGTAAATTAAGTACATTTTATTGAAAAGCAAATTTGTCACGTTTTATTGTAATTTTAGAAACAACTGCTCACTGCCTGCACAAGCAGATATTGAGAAACTATGAGCAAATTATTATGATGATGTAGATAATGATGATGATGATGATGATGATGATGTCTTGTGTTTGCCTGACCCAACCCACTAGTGCTTCCAGACCTCCTATAAAAAGCACTGTCTCTTCTGTCTCCTCCTGCCAGAAATCCCTGCTGAAGGCCTAATATGAACATCCTGCTCATCTCATTGCTGGGCTGCCTTGGTAATTCTCATCTTTGATATTGTTGTCATTTTATTCTTCAGTTCATATTTAATCATTGTGTTTATCGCTGATTGTTTTCTTTGCAGTTGTGGCACTGCCCTCGGCCAGTGCTCAAAAAGTCAAATGGTGTGTGAAAACACAGAATGAGCTGAAAAAATGCAAACACCTTGCCAGCAAATCAGCAGATCTTGAGTGTCTTCTTCGGCTTTCTACAATTGACTGCATAAAGAGCATCGAGGTAATAAAACGTGTATTATTTTACCTCTCACACACACACCTTTTTTTTTTTTTCGTTTAAACCATAGCATTTTCATCAAACTGTCTATAATTCACAGAAAGGTGAGGCAGATGTTGTAACTGCAGATGGAGAACATGTTTACTTCGGTGGACGCAAACCTTTTGAACTCCGTCCTCTCATTGCAGAGAAATATCAGAAAGGTAAATATTTTATTGTGGTGTTCATTTATTTATTATTATGTAATGAAATTATTATTATAATTCATGGAGTTCAATGAATAAGATGCACATGATTTTAAACATCTTAATTATTCATCATAACCTGTAGACCAATAAATTGGTACCATTCAATCTAAATAGTTTATTGCTTAATATATAATTTATTATATGACAATTAAAGTACAAATATAGGTCTGTATTTATAATGTATAGAATAATGTAGAGCAATTCATATGTATTTCTTTACCTGTGATTTTTGTTTCATGAATCTTTTTTTCAATGAAATTGTCAAAATACACTCATTTAAATAAACTTTTTAAAAATAAATAATTAATGATATCATGGATTTGACATTCCCCAATGAGGCAAGATGACCCCTACTATTTTCAAATAAAATGGCAAATGTTTCCTTTTTAGTTCTTATTTGATGCATCACCAAATCTGCATGGTAAAATCTCAATTAAGCAGTTGTTGGGTTTTTTTTGTCAGATTTTGGTTTTTGATTCTGTTCCTCTCTTCTCCGCTTCTCTTCTTTTCTAGAGTCCTGTTATGCTGTGGCTGTGGTAAAGCGTGACACTGACTTCAGTATCAGAGATCTCAAGGGAAAGACTTCCTACCACAGTTGTTATAAAAGTCCTGGAGGCTGGACTTTACCCATTGGAAGACTGGTTGCAGTCAAGATAATTCCGTGGGATCCTAATGACATGACTCTTGAGTCAGGTTAGTGTGGAGATCAAATGTAGATTATTACATAGCTCTCTGAAATACTGGCATTCAGTGGCCTGGTATGTCCTAATATTGACCGTTGTCCATGGCAGCGGTTGTATATCAGTCCACTCAGCCATGCAACTGAAACCAGCACCGCTTTTGTGTCTCTCGTATCACGCCACAGACTCATTTAATACAAACGAAACCACCGTCATCTTGAGTCTCAGTTATTGATTGTTTTAACAGTAACCTCAGAGGACTTCAGTATGCTGTAATATTTTTTGACATGGATTTTTTTTCTTCTTCTCAGAGACAGCTTTATAAAATAATTAACCTTCAAATCAATAGTTAAAATTTATTTTTTGTATTTATTTATTTGGCAAAGCATATGATAAAATGGGATTATTGTGCTGAAATAAAGCATGAAATACAAATAAAATTATAATATAAATCTAATAAATATTAGATTAAAAACTTAAAATGACATTACCAAAATGACTAAAACTAAAATATAAAATACTGCACTTCAAGCTAGAAATATAAAACATGACAAAAGCATATAACAAAATTGGTAACTTAAACTAAAATTAAAACGAAAACTGAAAATATAAAAAATAAAAAGTATAATATACTATATACTATATTCTATATACTAGGGTGACATCCTGTTTTCAAGTTCAGTTCTAGGCCTAATATAACAATTTTCTATCCATACAGAGGGGGCATACTTTAAATGGAGTAAGGAATCTTTGAGTAAACTTTGAGTATCAGTTGGGTATCTTATTGCCGGGCCGAGTTTTTGGTAATCAAAATATGGTCACCCTACTATATACGGTAGTATAGTATAATAGTATATAATATAATACTAAAATAACATTAATAAATCATATTGGGATAATGAGCTTACTGCATGACCTTTGAGGTATTAAATGTGATTTTTGGTCATGTGAATTGTTTTGTAATTGATGTATAAGTGAATAATGGGACACTTTTTGTGTTCTCCAGCCGTGTCTCATTTCTTCTTGCGCAGTTGTGTTCCTGGAATATCAAAAGCCCAATACCCAAAACTGTGCTCAGATTGCCAGGGTGACTGCAGCTGCTCACAAAATGAACAATGCAGTGGCGATGGAGGAGCCTTCCAGTATGAGCCTTCCACACTAGTACACTCATATTTCCACTGTCTTCTCTCTGAATACACAACAATATAACTCATGCATCCTTTACAGGTGCATGAAAAAGGGTAATGGAGACGTTGCCTTTATTTGCCAAGATGGAATCCCAGGTGAGTGATATCTTTTGCCAAAATCTAAAATATTATTGACGGTCACAAAACCATTAAAGATATTAGAGTTGTGGCAGGAGGTTATGATTTAAAGGCTGTTGATTTAAATGCTTCTTGTCTCATCTGAACTCTCAAGAGATTGAGAGACCGAACTACCAGCTGTTGTGCATGGACGGCAGGAGGAAAAGTGTTGAGGATTACAAGACCTGCAACCTCGGCAAAGAGCCGCACCGTGCTGTCATCGGCCGGAAGGATGCTGATTCACAGCACATTTATAAAGTCCTTAAACAGATTCCGGTATGTCATTCCAATGGACACTGCATCAGTAACTTTTAATTTCAACATTAAATTGATCTAAATCTAGATATTTAACCCTGTAATACAATACATCCAGGAGACAATCAAATACTTTTTTTGAATATTGAACTGTTGTGCTCAACAGGGTTCAGATCTTTTCTCATCTGATGTTTTTGGGGGTAAAGACCTGATATTCTCAGACTCTGCGTTTGACCTGATGGAGCTCCCAAAGATCACAGACTCCTTCCTCTACCTGAAAGATGATTATGGGGCCATGCATGCCCTTAGAGGTGCACACAATTATACTAAAGATACATGTGAATTAATACATTAGCCCTAAAAAAGTATTGGGCAATTAAGCCACAAATAAACATGCATTAAATTACACTTAATACTCTGGGTTCGGGCAAATTTTCCGAGCCCGGAGCCCTCCCCGGACAGCACGCCAAATACGCATAATCTTTACTCTATTTAATTGATGTAAGTGTGAACTCGTGAATTGTATGTATAATTTCTCATCAGAGGGGAGCCCACCAGCTCGGGCTCCGGACGGTAAAATTCAGTGGTGTGTTATTAGCCACGCAGAGCAACAGAAGTGTGACGGCTTACAGATTCCTCGTGTAGAGTGCAGAAGGGCATCATCTGTGGAAGAGTGCATCCAGAAAGTCATGGTATTGTTGGGTCACATGAGTGCTGAGGTTGATGTCAATCATCTTTACGTGCTGTCCACCTGTAGGTTAATATTCTGTTTTATTTGCATTAAAGCGCAGAGAAGCGGATTTCTTTGCAGCTGATGGTGGCCAGGTGTATATCGCTGGAAAGTGCGGTCTAGTTCCAGCAATGGTTGAGCAGTATGATGAACGTAAGAATGAACACTCATATTTCATGAATCAGTTCATAAGCCACTTATTAGTCCGAGTGTACATGTTTGATGAAACCTAAAATGTCTCTCCTTCCTTGCAGAAAGCTGTCCTGATGGTGGAGGCAAGTATTGTGTACTTTTACTTTTGAAAAGCTCTAGACTGCATTTTTTTCATCCGTTTTCTGACAACAGTTTTCTATAAAAATGTATCTGCTAATCTTGGTTTAAACTTCATTTCTGTGATGTGCACAGAGTACTCAAGTTTGTTTGTTGTGGCGGTTGTGCGTAAGGACTCAGGTGTAACGTGGAATAAGCTGCGAGGACGAAAGTCCTGCCACACTGGCCTGAACCACAACGCTGGTTGGATAGTCCCAGATTCAGTCATATGTGGCAAAACACCTGACTGTACCCTATGTGAGTCTCACTGAGTGTTTTCTCACAGCTGGTTATTTCATATTTTCTGATTTAGTTCCTGTATTCACATAAAACACCATGTTTTGTCTTAATTTCTCAGATGAGTTCTTCAGTGAAGGCTGCGCTCCTGGTGCTGATCCTACATCAAACATGTGTAAACTGTGTAAAGGAGGTGGGAAGCAGGTGGGAGATGAGAGCAAGTGCAAAGCCTCTTCTGAGGAGATGTATTATGGCTACGATGGGGCTTTCAGGTACTGGACCGTATCCCAGACTGGAATAGAAAGGGAAATGTGTTTTTTAGATCTGTACTCTGACTCAAATCCATAATCGAAATACTCCATAATCTCGCTGCTCTTGTAGGTGTCTTGCAGAAGGAGCTGGAGAAGTTGCTTTTATCAAGCACAGTATTGTTGGGGATTACACAGAGGGTTAGTGTGGTTTACATTGATTAATAAAGCTTCACACTTTTCATAGTCACATTTTTAAATATGTTTTTTCCCTGGTCTAGTTCCTTCTCTATATCTTCTCAGGTATAAGACCGGATTGGGCTAAGGATCTGAAGGCAGATGAATTTGAACTGATCTGCCCAAAATCACCAGACAGAACATTCAAACACACTGAATTTGCTGACTGTAACCTTGCCAAAGTGCCGGCTCATGCTGTGATCACCCGGAAAGATGTACGCAGTGATGTGGTGTCCGTTCTGAGGGAGGCTCAAGTAAGTTCATTGCAGATCTGTTTAGATTTTCCTGTGGTTTTAATTTTTCTTCATTCTTATATTCTGAATGTCATCTTTTGCAATGATGATTCTAGCACAGGTGGAAGATCTCAGTAACTCTCCGGTCCTGTTCACGTTTTGTTTACTTGTATTTAAAGCAGCATCTTTTGTGTCACTCAATCTGTTTCTAAAATGTATCTTCAAAGTACTTTGTCTCATCGCTGAATTCTCTCTTGCATGCTTCAGAAATATCCAGACAGTCCGTTCAAGTCAAAGGGTGAAAGAAACCTCCTTTTCTCTGATTCCACTAAATGCCTTCAAGAAACCACTAAACCTCTGCAGGAATTCCTGACTAAAGAGTACACAGACATGATAGAAAGGACCTACGCGACTGGCCAGGGTGTACCAGGTATTGAATGTCTATTATTTCCCACAATCATTTTGTAAAAAATTTGAAGATTTTATAGCCTAGTCTTGTTGCTTTTGACTTATGAAATGAAGTGATTCCTTCTAATGAGTTTGTCTTCACAGATCTGGTGAAGGCGTGCACTTTGGATGGCAGCAGAGATCAACTATCAACCCAAAAAGTGGTTACAAGAGTTAAAATTTTGGTTGAGGTTGATGGTGTTTTAAAAGACAGTGTCACAATTAATTCTAGTTCCTAACAGAAATACACATCTACTTTATGCCATATGAGCTTTGTCTGACATGTTTCCCCAACTAAGAATCTACCTCTCTGAATCACTATTTCTTCAACCTCTGCAGGAATTCCCGACTAAAAAGACCGACATGACTGGCCAGGGTGTACCAGGTATAGAATATGTCTATTTCCCACAATAATTTTGTAAAAACATTTTTGTTTTTGTTTTTATGGCTGTGTCTTGTTGCTTTTGACTTATGAAATGAAGTGATTCATTCTAATGAGTTGTTCTTCACAGATGTGGTGAAGGTGTGCACTTTGGATGACTGCAGACATCATCTATCAACCCAACAAGTTGTTACAAGAGTTACAGTTCTGGTTGAGGTTGATGGTGTTTTAAAAGACAGTGTCACAATTAATTTGAGTTCCTAACAGAAATACACATCAACTTCATGCCATATGAGCTTTGTCTGACACATTTCCCCAACTAAGAATCTACCTCTCTGAATCACTATTTCTTCAACCTCTGCAGGAATTCCCGACTAAAAAGACCGACATGACTGGCCAGGGTGTACCAGGTATAGAATATGTCTATTTCCCACAATAATTTTGTAAAAACATTTTTGTTTTTGTTTTTATGGCTGTGTCTTGTTGCTTTTGACTTATGAAATGAAGTGATTCATTCTAATGAGTTGTTCTTCACAGATGTGGTGAAGGTGTGCACTTTGGATGACTGCAGACATCATCTATCAACCCAACAAGTTGTTACAAGAGTTACAGTTCTGGTTGAGGTTGATGGTGTTTTAAAAGACAGTGTCACAATTAATTTGAGTTCCTAACAGAAATACACATCAACTTCATGCCATATGAGCTTTGTCTGACACATTTCCCCAACTAAGAATCTACCTCTCTGAATCACTCGATTTCTCTTTACAAGTGAGCCAGTATAAGGCAAGGCAAGTTTGTTTGTATAGCACATTTCATACCCAATGGCAATTCAAAGTGCTTTACATAGAAATCAATTAAAATAGTGGTAGCATATGCTTGAGAAATACGAATACCATGTGTAAGAATTAAAATTAAAAACAAGGATAATTAAAACAGTTGTAAAGATAAATAGAACGTAAAAATAAAATGAAAATGGTCATAATAGTGGTCTGAAATAAAATTAAAACATCTTTCAGTTTACGGTTTTCATACATGCACCATCTTAGTTAGATCACCTCTCATTCCACGCAGAGTTCTTTCAGAGCAGAGAGAGATTTGCGCTCGCGCATTATATTCCGCGCGCGAGCCGAGAGATTCGCGCTGGCGCACTATATTAATGTACTTTCGCGCTACAATAATGCGCTCTAGACCTTTGACAGAGAAATAAAGCCATATTCTGAAATTTTGTTTGGAGTTCAGGAGATTGTCTTGACCAGGACCACACCCCCTAAATGCATTGAAGCAACTGCCATGTAAATGGTTGTTTAGATAATTTAATTAATGAGAAATTGAACAGGTGTTCCTAATAATCCTTTAGGTGAGTGTATATTGACACTGTCATGATCCTGGTTCACTCCCTCTCTTTCTCCCCCTGCTACACTGAAAAAAGTGAAACTACTGTGTCATTTATTTAAAGTACATTTTTACATTGGACTAAGTGAAAATCATGATTTCTGGTTTAAACCTGTTTTGTTCAGGTTTCCTTAAAGCAAATAACGAACACCCTAGACAAAATTAAAAGCAACAGTTTGAGTTAAATAGCATTTTTAACTCAAACCAGAGTTTTTAATGTCACGTGACCCCATGACGTCACATCAACGAACTCCTTGCTCGGCCAGCTAGAGTTTTTCAATCCGCCATTGCTCCCTTCGCTTCGAAGACATCAAGACTCCGGTCTGTGGCCCAGGAAATCTCCTTGACTCGGTAAGCATTCGATATTGTATTATTTTTTTACGTGAATAAGTGTTTTTCATTCATATTTATGGTTAGTGGCAGGATGGTCGACTGGGCTATTACTTTACATACAACTGTGTTTGTGCAGGTGTTAGCTAAAGCTATAGCCAAGCCTCTGTTTGACAAATTCAAAGTTAACTTTTTATTATTTCACTGTGATGTAATGTAAATTTGATGATGCTGTATTGTGATGAGGCTTGTTTGTCTCTAACAAAGTTAGTCAAAGTGCTTGAATAAATTAACGTTGTTAAGTTATACCTCTTTTCTCACATGCACTGCAACCGTCAACTAACGTTAAGTTAATTTAAGCACCTTGCAGCCTGCAGGAACAATATATGAAAAAGCCAATGTCCGAATTAGCTAATGTTCGATTGAGCCCATGTGTAATAACTCCGGAAAATAATTATTCTATTAGGTATTCTACATTTAAATGAACTTTAGATTTTGAATAAAAACTCCCGCCCGAGCGCGCCCTGCCCCCACGGCACCGTTTTGATATCTCCGTGCATGGGGGATGGGATCGATCGCACTCAGAGCACTCGGCTCGGGTATTCATAACGGAGTGATGCAGACGGAGCAAAGTGACTCGTGAGTGTTTCAACTTTTCAAATTCATTCCTATGAAAGTTAAGCACAGGAATGTCACACGTACCGGTACTTTAGTCCCAATTTGGTACTGAAATTTAAAAAATGTTAAGATACCAGCATTTCTGTGGTACCGATTCGAGTATATCCGGTAAAGTGACCCGCTGCGTTCAGTCACTTCCTATCGTTACTGTGTATGTGAATATTAAGCTGCAAAATACTATTAAAATAGTACTCCTGCATGTTCTGTGTGAATGACGGGCACTTATGATGAATAGCTCTTTGCTCTTGTAATGAATGAACTGACTCGTGCTGCGTTTTGCATTTATGAAATGCATTGGAATAGAAAATGTGTTCTGATTTAAGAATTCATATTCCATTGTTTCACCTGTCAGCATAATCTAGTATTGTACAATATCACCAGTATGTCTAAGGTCTAATTAATAATGACAGTCTAGTGATTATTTTGGAAAGTGCTTTAACTGCCCCAACAACAACAAACTAAATTGTGACATTTCAATTTTTCCTTTGTTTTGCAGGTTGATTGTGTTTCCTGGAAATCTTGCAATTTTGGCCTTCTTGCTGAATTTGGTGAGTCCCAAAGAATACAACTGTGTGGTAATTTCAAAGCTATTCTCTAGTGTTAGTCATTCCTATTTAAAAATACATGAAAATAATGTTCAGAGGTATCCTTGCTAATATTATACACTACATAATAGTATAAAAATACAATGGAAGGTTCACTTCATGTCAGTATTTAATTTATTTGATATATTTATTACATTTTTTGAGAGAACCCCAAATCAAAACTAATCTAGAAGTTACCCAATTTAATGTGGTTTCTTTTACCAGGCAGTATAAATAAATCAATAAAACGCAAAGTTATTTCATGAAGCTTCAAATGTCCTAAAATATGGTGTAGAGATACTCGCAAGAAATCACTTGAGCGCTTGTATCCCATTGAGATGTGCCATATCGTTTAATTTGATCTCACTTGCAGGCAGTGATGGCGCATTACATTTTTTAATATAAATACTGTTGTGTTTCTCGCATAAACTGATCGTTCCATGTCTTAAGACATCAATGTGTCTCCACGAGCCACAGGGTTTAATATGGATCCCTATGTCTGTGTGTTTTTTACTCTCATAGAAGTAAAATTGACATGCATTATACGAGCAATGAGTTAAAAATCTTCATTTGTGTTCTACACACCTACATCTTGGATACCCTGGCGGTCAGCAGATAAACATCACACTCTCATTTTTGAGGAATTCAAAATTTCCTAAATGATATTGACTGAAATTTCTTCTTCTTTTTTGCCAGAACTGTCAAAATATATTTGTTAATCAATTAATTTGTGAATATGAATTTAATGTAAGATGCTATGCCCAATTTTGTACAAAAGCTAATACTATTGTTTCTTTTCTTGTTTCAACAAGATCCTTTTGGATGGGCAGACCTGGCAGTCAAAAGGCCAGCCAAGTCGCGGGTTATTCTGAATCCCGATGACACCAGGAAGCTAATTCTCCCTCATGGCATTCCAGAGTCAATGGAGTATCTTATGGATGAAGTCCGGAAAGTGTGTGGGTTGAATGGCAATTTAGGACTGCAATACCAAGACAGAGACTTTGGAGATGCGCTAGTGAACTTGACATCTACTGTGGAACTTGAGGATTTGGCAACTATCAAGGTCATCCCAATAACTCATGATTGTAGCCAAGTAATCACTCTCACTGTCTGTGATGATATAGTGTCTGCTCAATCAGATGTAGTTAAGATGCATCTCTTAGCTCTGTATCATGCTTGAAGAAATTTTGTATCTCTATTTGCACTTTGAATATTGAGTACTTTGATTACGGTTGTACTTATTGTTTGCACTATGATTGACACTATGACAATTTGTGGAAAGGAGTTCAGTTAGGAGGTCAAAAGTTGTAGGAGCTCATAACACGTGCACCAAGTCTTAAAGGGTTAGTTCACCCAAAAATGAAAATTATGTCATTAATGACTCTGTCTAATGTCGTTCCACACCCATAAGACCTCTGTTTATCTTCAGAAAAAGTTTGATATTTTATATTTAGTCCAAGAACTTTCTGTTCCTTCATTGAACATGTATATGCGGTATACTGTCCCTTTCCAGAAGGACCAGAAAGGTAATAACAACATAATCAAAGAAGTCCATATGTGAAATCTGTGGGTTAGTTAGAATCTCTTGAAGCATTGAAAGTGCATTTTGGTCCCAAAATAACAAAAACTATGACTTTATTCAGCAATGTCTAGACGCCATTGATAATGCTGAATAAAATCGTAGTTTTTGTTATTTTGGGACCAAAATGTATTTTTGATGCTTCAAGAGATTCTTACTAACTACTTTGATGATGTTTTTATTACCTTTCTGGTCCTTCTGGAAAGGGACAGTATACTGTGCATACGTTTTTAATGAAGAGACAGAAAGCTCTCTGACTAAATATAAAATATCTTAAACTGTGTGAAGATGAACAGAGGTCTTACAGGTGTGAAGCGACATTAGGGTGAGTCATTATTGACATAACTAACGGAGAGTTTTAAAGGAGAGGTGTACGAAACAGTTTTGCATTAGCGTGGTTGCATTTAGTGGAAGTTTACATAAGGTTTAAAAAAAGGTCTGGAAAAGACCATTTACTTTATTCCCCAAGTGTTGATGTGTAAAATGCATACCGGCTTGCCTTACTGGCAGCACAATTTGACAACAGTGATGTATCTTATAGAAAAACTATCACAATAAACATTTGGGTGTTTTGAGAGAATATTCCTGTCTTTATTTACAGTAAGTCAACTATTTTCTGACAATGTTTTTGTTTTATTTTAAATGTAAATGTTTCTTTTATATTAAAGCAAGCTTAGCTTTTTTCATGGTAAAAGTTAAGTTGTAACAAAGCAAAAATAAATATTATAGTAAAATGTTTTCTTGTGGCTAAAGAAAATATGATTAAGTTTGTACAGAATCAGAAATTTAATTTGAGCTAATTTAAAAAAAATGCTTGTAACAAAATTACAGCATTTTATTTAGTTTAGACCAAACTAAAAATTATACTTTGTTATTATAATAAAAAGCAAGTTTTTCCAAAATACAAATTTAAGTTGTACCAAAGTAAGAAAAATGATTCATGGCCTCTATAATAAACAATATTTTTACTTTGTGTGAATGTAATTTTTTTATCTTGGGCAGAAGAACTATTTTGATTAATATTAAATTAAATTGTTAAGTTTCAACCAAATTAAAAATATAGCTTGAGGAAAAACTAATAAATTTAGCTGTAACAAATTACAGTAATTTTTTTAGGTTGGTCCAATGAATCATTTTTTTCAGTGTAGTATCCTTCTGACTCTTTCTCACACCTCCGCTCTTGGATACAGCTGTTCCTCATTATCTGTCGCTATCACGCTCATCCATTTCTCACTTGTCCCCTCTTTCCCTATGATTAGCTCCGCTACTTAGTGATGGGCAAATGAGGCTTCCTGAACCACTGAGGCTTTCCAGCCCATTGGTTCACCAAAAAGTTCATTTACCTGAAGCCTCGTGAAACAGTGTGTAGTTCTTTGGGTTAGTGATGACAGTAGCTGCGTTTCCATTGCAGATTTGCGAAAAACTTTTGCGATATTTCTTAAATGTCGATAAAAAACTGTTGCGAAATGACAGCGTTTCCATAGCTGCAGTTATGCGACTAAAACATATTACTTTCCTCTCGCGATAGGTCAGTCCAAAATGATGGCACTTGGTAGGTTTGTACATCCCATCCATCACACTAGCCATTATTTTTATTGGAAGGAGACATATGTGTTATCCAAGCATTAATGGCAAGGAAAGCCCCTTAGGTTACTTAAGCGGCACGGATATGAGGTGTGTGTGTGTGTGTGTGTGTGTGTGTCAGATCTGCTTCAAGGTCTTCATGATAATGTAGCATTTCTGTGTTTAGAATCCAGTATTACTGTAATCCTATATTGTCTTTTATGAGTTTAATAAAGAACTCCATCTCGTCTTCTCTCCAAACCGAACCATCATCTGTAAAGAATGATCGCCTTTTAAGCGCGGCAGGTTGACGCATAGAGAAGAGCGAAATGTTTGAATTTGCATGTTAACTCAAATGTTTTATTTTTATTTTCACCACTTTCGTTATTTTGGCTAGATATTTGGTTTGATTGGCATTTGAACTGAATTTAGAAATGCTTTGGAAAAGAAAAAATTGGCATTTAATAAACAAAATATTTTTTTTGAAATGGAGACCGCGTTTGGAGTGAGTGCATGCAAAATAATTAGTTCCCCGAGTCCACAAATAAAAATAGACAGTTTATAGTATATAATTATGTCTTGAACTCATCTGTATAGCTAAAAATGACAAGAGTATTGTAAATTGTTTCATCTCTCTTAAAGGAAGAAGGAAAACTGAGAACGTCGGCGCTTTTATCGGCCGTGGGTTAAAGAAAACAGCCTAACTACGAAACTAAATAGGCTGCGTTTAGGCCTAAACATTAGCCTGTAATATTATTATTTTAATGTATATGTTGGTTATGAAAAGTGAGCAGCATGAGTAAGAATCGCAATATGTTTGAGACCTGGAGAGTCACATGATTTTGATCACTTCGAGTTTTATTTTCTAGAAAGTCTTTCTTAAAAAATACATTTAGTTTTGTATAAATTGTATTTTTATTTTGATCGATGTTTCATCAATTAAATGCCTGTTTATTAGATAAGAAGCAAACTAAGATCGTCTGGAATGGATTGACGTGCGTAACTGGCCTGTTTCCTCTGCCTTTGAGTAAGGCTGAAAATACAGGCTGACTCTTTCTGCTTTAATACATTTCTTGAATATATGTCTTAATTACAGTATATATAGCCTGTAGTCCTTATTAGGAGAAAATATATGTCCTTTTAACTACATTATCTTGTTATTACGACACAATTGAGTGGAAAATATAATATATAGGCCCTATGTTGCAGCAATGCGTCACCGCAACAGGTGACATGTAAATGCGAAAAAAACGTTTCCATTGCAGTTTTGCGAAAATGTCCTTTTTCGAATCGCCTGAAAAACCACCTCATGAGAGCGTAAAAACTTTTTTGCGATATATGGGAGTTTTTGCGAAATTGCCGCGTTTCCATTGGGCGTATTTTCAATTCGCAATTTCAATTTGCGCAATTTGAAGGGTAATGGAAACGCGCTTAGTGAATGCCCAGAATAATTGTAAATAAATTATTGTGAGTGCAGTGCTTATGGGACTGGAATTGTGGAACAGCAAACTCCAGGGATGGGAAAGCTTTCCCTAATACAGTCTAGTCTCATAATAATATTAATAATAATAATAATAATAATAATAGCAATTATATATATATATATATATATATATATATATATATATATATATATATATATATATATATATATATATATATATATATATATATAATAACACTAGGCCTACTACTAATATAGGCTATATATATATATATATATATATATATATATATATATATATATATATATATATATATATATATATATATATATATGTGTGTGATTCTTCAATTGGGGGAACTTTTATGTCCCTGGGTTATACATTCATGTTAAATATATATAGATTATAATTACGTAGGCCTAGTATAGGTATTACAACTAGATATAGGCTAATTTACTCTAATAATCTACTGAACTATTTATAATTTACTCTAATAATCTACTGAACTATTTATAATTTACTCTAATAATCTACTAAACTAAGTATAATGTAATATAATATATAATACAAGCTAATGATATCGCTACTACATAAAACCAACACCTCAACACCAATGTAAATGCCTACTGCAAACCCCACAAGAGGCGCGAGGTTTCGAACCACTTTTATCCGGAAGCGATACTCAGAATGAAGCAATGACGTATTCAACAGAAAACGAGGCCTCGTTTGTCATCGTCACGTGATTTTCACGGAAACGATACAAGCCTCGAATCGGGGCTTCATCTGGAACGCCCCTTTTTGCTCGACACAAGCTCCGGAGCCTCGCTTCAGATGTCCCATCACTACCGCTACTTCTAGTCCTCGTCTGTCCTTTGTCCTCTGCCAGATTATTGACTTGTTTTGTACATGTCAGATCGCTCGACCTTGAAGATTGTGTCCTGTCCTTCCCAGTCTACATGTTTGTCTCGTCTACCCTAATTGTCCTACAGTGTTTGTGTGCATAACCTGTGCTCTCCAGCTCACCTGCCACTGAACGCTGTGATCGGCTCCTGACGCTCACCCGTCAACGGCCACCACTGCCTTTCTTTTATGGCGCGTACTCCGGGCCAAAATTATATGGCGTTCCGACGGGGTCTTTAATATGACTTTGCTACATTCACTCATCTCAATGAACGTCTCACTCAACGTCTTAACCTTTTTTTTCTTCAGCTATGTATTCCATTCAATTTAAGACGCAGACGAGGCGTAGACGTGACGTAGATGTCACGCAGACGTCACGTAGACGTCACGTAAATCACGCGTGGCAGTGAAGTGTCCTCTCAGACGTTACGTGTCTTTCACGTGTAGCAGTGAAGTAATATTTATTTTTTCCGCTAACACGTAGTATAACACGCTGCTCAACACGGCTCAGTGCAGTGTGTCAGCGAATGCACAATTTACTTACTCTTCACTCATTGCTCTCAATGAACGTGACATTAGCGTCTGTCTTATGCCGTGACGTCTGCGTCTGTGACTTTATTTGAGTGTGTGAATTCTTGTTTAATCCCACAAAGACAATATGTGGGGAAACGTTTTTGATAGCCTTTAGGCCTATACATGTATATATATATTAAAAGAATGAAATGTTTAAATTTACATGGCTAGGCCCTATATATTGTTTAGTTATCAGCATATTTTTATTCCTAATGTTCAGCTTTAGATATTAGTTTTTGAACAGTTCATTTATTTAGCTTATTGTTCAATTACAGTTACGAAGGTTTTACTCAGTATAGCCGTCGCAAGGGCTGTGCAAGTGTGCGACCACACAGGGCATCGCGCAAAGTGAAGTGACCGCTGACTTGATGTAAAAAGCCAGTAGGCCCTAGTTAAAGTTTGTTTTTGTCCTTTAAAATACTATAATAATCATAAGACATAGACATAACTAAAAATGTGTACCGTGATGCTGTATTATTCTAGTAGCTACTTGTTCAAATTGTATTATCAACTTGCAATATTTTTCTTTGTGAGAAAGTGATTAATGGGCATATGTCACTCAGCGCGCCATCGCACTTCAGAGAGCTTTATTCGGGTCAATCAAATTTTGATATATATTATTTTTGGGGTTGTTATTGTGTTTTTATCAGGTATAATTTTTATGCAATTACTGGTATGTAAATTAGAATAGAATACGGTAATAGAATAGAATAGAATGTCTGATATCCGATAGTAGCCTACATGCAAAAACTGTTTTGTGTTTATAATAGTTCTAGTTAATGTCCTATATGCCTCGCTACTTTACTGTATAGTTCGTCGATTGTTTATTTCTTTAGGCATATTTCTTCGTCGCAAGGGCTGTGCAAGTGTGCGACCACACAGGGCATCGCGCAAAGTGAAGTAACCGCTAACTTGTTGTAAAAAGCCAGTAGTTAAAGTTTGTTTTTGTCCTTTAAAATACTAGTTAAAAGACATAGACATAGCTAAAAATGTGTACCGTGATGCTGTATTATTCTAGTAGGGGCCTACTTGTTCAAATTGTATCATCTAGTTGAATAACTTGCAATATTTTTCTTTGTGAGAAAGTGATTCATGGGCATATATGTCACTCAGCGGCATCGCACTTCACAGAGCTTTATTCGGGTCAATCAAATTCTGATTTTGTCTGCCTCTGAAACCATAGATATTAGACTACCGAAATCAGCGCTCATTGAAAAACGAAACGAAATTCATTTTTAAATAAAACATGCCTGACCCACTCCATGTCTTCAGACATATGCGCATCTTATGTATTACACATGCTGTTTTTTGTTTTGTTTTACTAATTAACATATGAAATAAAATAAAAATATTATAGGCTATTATTTAAACATAGCCTATTTAAACAGGCCACGTTTTCTTTAACCCATGGGGACAAAGTTGCCGGCGCATTCTTATGGACATTGTCCTTTATGGCAGCGGATATAACTCACAATACAATATACATTTTTAGCCATGCAGATGTAACATAAACACGCCTATATGTCTCCTTCCATTAAAAATAATGGCTATTGCAGTGCTGGGATATACATAAACTTACCAACATAAGTTTCATTCTTTTTGGAATTACTTTCATGAGAGGGGAAAAAAACTTTTAGAAGCATTACAGTGGTTAATGGAAACATTCATTGAACATCAGTTTCAAACTTCTTGAACCCAATGCTGTTAAACTGAATATACGATTTTTTTATATTATTGTTAAATATCCACATAAACAACAATTGTTCGTCAATATAGATCCCCTTTAATGTAGCTACCCCTGGGCCTCACACATCACAGTATTATAAGACTTAGGCTATTTTATCATGCAAACTGTCCTGCCCATGGCTGGCCCTGACCAATTTGTTGCCCTAGCCAAAATTTTACTTGGTGCACCATATATCAAGGTTTAGCACTAAAAGTTATTGCAATTGTGGAAAAACTTTATTTCTTATTGTTGTTGATTTATATGATGTCCAGTCCATTCTACCCCATCATTATATTTATGATATTATTACTTTTTAAAGACTGATGATAGTTAAACTATACAAAAATAGCACCTATGCCACATTACAGCCTAAACTCAAATAGCAAGAGTAATTGCATCTCATTCATGCAGAAACTATTGAGAAGTGTTTGTTTTCCAGTAGATGGCAGCAATCTTCCACTAAACTATACACAATTTTTTAAAAGAGCTAACGATGAGCTAATCTGAATACATTTTTAAGTAATGTTTCTGTATTACACATTTTTATGGCGTGTACCCCGGGCCAAAATTAAACATCCGTCCGACCGACCGATCGAACGTCTAACCGAACGTCTATCCGACCGTCTTGTCTGATGGAGCGGGTGACCCACGTGACGACCTGACGTGACGTCAACGTCTTGAAATTATGTCTTTTTTTTACCATTTATATATACAAGCTGATGTGTAAAGACTATACATTGACACTGCAGGCACTAAATACAGATATATACCTAAAATAATACTCAACCATTTCCTGCTGTCTTTAAAGATGTTGTAGGCTATTTTAAGTCTTTCTTAGTGATTAACTAAAAAAGCTTGTATATCATGACTTTCTCTGTTTTCCATGACAAAAGGAGCTAATGTTTCAAACTTTTAAACATCAGACTCACCTATTTTAACTGTACATCCATGCAGTGGGCTACTGTTAATTAATGTCTTTGTAT
This sequence comes from Pseudorasbora parva, assembly GCF_024679245.1. Lineage (NCBI taxonomy): Eukaryota > Metazoa > Chordata > Actinopteri > Cypriniformes > Gobionidae > Pseudorasbora > Pseudorasbora parva. The sequence continues at coordinate 13,448,425 of NC_090180.1, forward strand.
TTTTCCATATTTTATGTATATGTACGTTAGGCTATATAATTTGCATGTAAACGTTAGCTCTTTTAAAAATTGTCAAACAGATTAATTTTATATTGTTTGTTATTGTTTTACTTGTAAGAGTTAAAAGTTATATGTTAACAAGTTTTAATTTGTAAAGGTTCAATGTAATGGGACCATGCTGTCATTAATTGTCCATTTACTTTTCATGGTAGTAACACATTGACCCCCTTCAGGGGTCGCCACAGCGAATCATCTGCCTCCATCTGTTCCTATCCTCTGTATCCTCTTCTCTTAGACCGACTACCTTCATGTCCTCCTTCACTACATCCATAAACCTCCTCTTTGGTCTTCTTCTTGACCTCCTGCCTGGCAGCTCTAACCTCAGCATCCTTTTACCAATAATAATAATAATAATAATAATAATAATAATAATTATTATTATTATTCACTATATATATCCAATATATTCACTCTCCACCCCCTGAACATGTCCAAACCATCTCAACCTGGCCTCTCTAACTTTGTCTCCAAAACATCACACATGTGCTGTCCCTCTGATGTACTCATTCCTGATCCTATCCATCCTCGTCACTCCCAAAGAGAACCTCAACATCTTCAGCTCTGCTACCTCTAGCTCTTCCTCCTGTCTTTTCCTCAGTGCAACTGTCTGAGTAACACATTAGGTTAAGATTATTCAATAAACACATTGTTTATTTTTACCATGATTTTGTCTCCTTCCTTCTGATATTTCAGACGATATTTCTGACAAAGTTTGCCTAACTATACCTATATATATACCTATATAATAACCTATCTTACTTGCTGTTTAAAAAAAATCAACTAAAAAAAAAAATAGTATAGGCTAATATTTAAACATAGACTAATTAAATAGGCATTTTCTTTAACCCATGACAATAACAAACAATGTAAAATGAATCTGTTTGACAATTTTTAAAAGAGCTAACGTTTACATGCAAATTATATAGCCTAACGTACATATACATAAAATATGGAAAAATACAAAGACATTAATTAACAGTAGCCCACTGCATGGATGTACAGTTAAAATAGGTGAGTCTGATGTTTAAAAGTTTGAAACATTAGCTCCTTTTGTCATGGAAAACAGAAAAAGTCATGATATACAAGCTTTTTCAGTTAATCACTAAGAAAGACTTAAAATAGCCTACAACATCTTTAAAGACAGCAGGAAATGGTTGAGTATTATTTTAGGTATATATCTGTATTTAGTGCCTGCAGTGTATAGTCTTTACACATGTATGTATCAATGTATAGTCTTTACACATCAGCTTGTATATATAAATGGTAAAAAAAAAGACATAATTTCAAGACGTTGACGTCACGTCAGGTCGTCACGTGGGTCACCCGCTCCATCAGACAAGACGGTCGGATAGACGTTCGGTTAGACGTTCGATCGGTAGGTCGGTCGTTATTTGGTACGTCGCTACAACGAATATGGTCCGGTCCGGTTAAGTCTTCACAACGTAACTGTGTTAACTGGGACCGGTCACCGGGGGGCGATCGAGGCCCAAAAGCTTCAGTTTCTGAGAGGGATACTGCAGGCTTGGTCACACCATGTGGCCATTATGGTCATAACCATACACTCGTAGCTCATGCATTGAATTTTCCTGCCCCCTCTACCTGTGCTGCCAGCTCAGATCTTTACCCTCTGTGCTCCCTGCACAACCACATGCTGACAGCACAGATTTTCAGACAAAGATCACAAATGTGTCTACAATGATATTTTTACTATGTGGGTTGCAGTTTTTTATCTAGGGAACTACTAACCACAGTGAATGCCGTTCCATTTAAATCGATAGCCTGAAATGAACCCACAATCTGCATTAGTGGCCAAGATGCTTCACTGTACTACCCTATGAAGAGACCCGAATAGTGCCAAAAGAATCACAAGATGTAAGAAATAGGCTTCAAAAAAGATATTTATTCAAGCGGATCTGCAAATATATATGGCTAAGAGAAATAAAAGCAGGTTATCAGTAAAACACAGTCTTAAAAACTAGAACTGTTGTGTACTAAAACAGTACAAACTCTCCTCTGCATATGAGGACAGAGTTTACTAACCTTGTTCAAATATGTAATACCATGGCTGCAGAATTTCTATTGCACATTTTCTTGTTATTAGTCTATAATTTTATTAAAATGTTGCTGTGTTTAAATGTTTTTATTTGGTATTACAGCAGAAGATCGATTGCAGATACACTTTTATGCAAACAAATCAAAAACATCTTCAATATGCCTGAAAAATAAAAAATAAAATAATGTAATAATAATTAATTATGAATATTAATTAGTAAAAAATAAAAAATAAACACACTCACAACTTCAACCCTATCCAGTGCTATCCAGAGGTAAAAGCAGCACTGTAAAAAATAAAAACGGAAAATGTACTGGTATTTTTCTGCCAGTACATTATCCAGTAATTTTACGGAAATTTCCGTTGACCCTTATAACACAAACTAATGCAATGTGTAAATCAGAAGTGGTAAAAATTTATACTCGAGTGAAAGTATATATACCTAAATAAAAAATTACTCCAGTAAAAATAGAAAGTCCTCCATTCAAACATCACTTGAGTAAAAGTACAAAAGTATCAGATTAAAAACGTACTCAAGTACCAAAAGTAAAAAGTAAATATTCAAATTAACTCAAGCGTGGAGAAGAAAATGCTACCCTAAATAAACCATGGCTATCAATCAGATTCAACTAATACATATATGATCCAGAATCAGATCCGGAGGCTGAAATAAATTGAACAGGAGAAGCAACAACCTGTCAACATTGTGTGTGTTTACTCGTGGTTTGTGAGGACATGATTCGGTTTATGGACAATTGTATGCGACCAAACCTTAGCAGTAGCAAGCAAAACGGTTTTGCTCGTCAGACTAGTGTAACGTTATACATAGAACAACAATAGAGTAACCGTTAGCGCATTTGAATGAAGAAGCACGCTTTGTGAGAACGCTAGGTTAATGTTCGGGTGGTTTTCAAACAAACTGACACCTATATTGGTCAGCTAAACAAATGTATTTAAACACACACCATAGATCGCATGCTCCATTGATAAATTAACTAACGTTATACACGATCGTGTTGTTTACTGATGTTTACTTACGCGACGATAGCCAACAACAGACATTTGAAGCAGTTTTACTCACCGCCTGTTTCCAAAGCATGACCGCAAACCTTTATCGTGGGACCGCTCCGTCGAAAACACACTTCTTTGGTAACAGTTGATTTCGTGATGTCCTGTGACAGCAGTGACCGTGGAGATCCACTTTTGCGACAGGACCGAAGCGTATGTTGTGACGCTTCCCGTCATTTCTGCGTTCAAATCGGTTCAAATGCAGCGCTGCGTTCCCGGAATGCTGTGCTGAAGCGTTGAAGTCGCTTGATGTCACCCATAGGAATAAAGAGGAGCGCGGTGCGACAGACGTGTTGCATGGACTAGTGGATCTGCAGCACCTGAGAGCAGTGTTTATAGGCGGCGTGCATCTAGTCACGCGCACACACCCTTCCGGGAGAAGAGCCCGTACGGCCCATACAAGGACCTTCCGCTCTGTCGACGTCAAGCCGACCCAAACTCGAAAAAAACTCTCCGAAACTTGTGAGAAACCGGAAGGAGTATTTTTAACACAGAAATACTCCATCAAACGTCCAACATTAGTTTTTAAAACTTTGTCTATGTTTAGGATGGGAATCTAAGTCTTTAACAGTGTAAAAGGCTCAGTATGCATGAAACAGCATTCCCCCCCCCCCCTTAATGATTAATTAAACAGACAACTGAGAGTCGGAATGCATGGCTTTGAATACATGAATTTACATTATTAGTTAATGTAATATGTTATTAGGGAATTAATGATGTCATATTTAATTAATAGCAATTCATATATTACTTAATCTATTAATCATGTTGAATGTTCATTAGTTGCTGACGCAGTAATCATTAATAAATGGTTTAGTTCTTCATTAGTAAAACATTAACTCATCTGTGAGTTATCTGTGCATTAGTTAGGCATGAATTAATGCATATCAGTACACCTGTATTGTTTTCATAGGAAATAGTGTGCCGCAAAATAAAACGTTTGGGAAACACTGAGCTAACGTTAGTGTGGCAAACCTGACTTGTCAGCTTTTCCAAGTCTATACCCGATTGGATCATCCATGACCGACCAGACCGGTTTGGAAAGCAAATGTAATAAATACTTGGAGCGGGGAATTGGAAAATGTATTGGTGTAAAAAAGTAAACTTTACCTTTAATATTAGTGGAGTAGAGTAAAAGTAGATGCAAATAAAATATACTCAAGTAAAGTACAGATCCCCCAAAAAATACTTAAGTAAAGTATCAAAGTATTTTTACTTGATTACTTACCACCCCTGGTGTAAATACAGGTAAAACACCTGTAAAAAACTAATACGGAAAATTCCTTCATATTTATACAGTACATTGTGCCCTATTTTTACTGACTTTTCTACAGTGAGGTAATGGAGGCATGATACACATTAATCACAAGTTTGCAGAAAAGAAATAAAAGGGGACCAAACTTTTTCAAATAATAGAATCTTTTCTTTTAGGGTAAACCTAATTCTTTCTAAATGTAGTGCACCAGTCAACTCTGTCAGCCATGATTTAAGAGTTGGAACTTCCTTTTTTTCCCAAAACATAAGAACAAGTTTTTTGATCCATACGAAACAAAATGTTGTTGTATCCGTGTAAGTCTCAAAAATTCTCCAAAGATTGTTAATAGGATCTGGTTCAAAATAAATGCTCAATGAATCTGTAAAAACCTGAAACATTTTATTCCAGAAATTTTGTACTTTTGGACACATATCATAGGTATGAGACATGCTGGCATCTAGAAAAATTACATTTATCACATAATGGATTCACTTCAGGGAATATTTTGTTCAATTTACACTTGGAATAATGAAGCCAACAGCACTTGAACTGAACAAGACAATGTATTGCATTAATAGAACACCTGTGGACAAGTTCAAGACTGCGTTATTTCAATATGAACTTCCACTGCAGGTTCCTCTTCCCATGCAGGCAGATTTAATTTTCACATAAGGACTTTTCAACTGTTCTAAAGCTTTGTAAATGCATCCAGATAAATTTGTGTAGCAGTGACAAAATTAGGAATGTGAGACTTCACAAAGTCTCTAATTTGAAGGTAGGCTACCTAAATTATTACGAAATTATTAGAAGGAATCTAATATTTCTCAACAGTTGTTGCAAGGAAGCAAATTTACCATTCACATATAAATCACCTACCTTTTGTAAACCGACATTTTTCCACATTTCAAATGCACTGTCCAACATCGAAGGGCAAAAGAGGGGTTAGCCGAGATAGAGATCATTATTAACATTTTGCTAATGATTTAAAATAATATTCAAAATGTTTCTCCACATGGGTCATGATTCTTTCTCAGGGTAATACATAAAGGAAAGTACTGAGTTAACTTTCCATTACAGTACACCTGCATAGTAACAAGCACAAGAGCATCAACTTTAAGAAAAGTCAAGATAATTATACATTATATGGTTAAAACCCGGTTTATAAATCTTGATGGCCAGTTGGTGGATCAGAGAACAAATGTATTTTGTTAGAAGTAAAATTTGAATGGAAGCTCTTGAAGAACACAACAGTTTAAACAAATAAATAATATCATATTCAGAGTCAGAGCAAGGGGTGTGCAGGGTGAAAAGGGACAATGTGAATGAGTCACATGAGGTTCAAAGGCTGATAAATGAGGTTACAAAAACAGAATTCCAATGAATGTCCCAAGATATCTTTATTTACCTGTGTGACGGGATCTCCAGAGTTGCAAAAGCTTATATTATATGCAGCCAAATTCATTAAACAAATCAAAGTCATATTGTCACGGGTGGTTGCAGGATGGCAGACGAATACGATGATTATAGGATTACAATGCAAAGTTTAATGCAGAAAATATAAATGATATCAGACTGACAGGAGCAACACACTAACTGTGAGAGTAGACCAAACAAAGACAGACTGTAAAGGGAGAACTAAAATACTGGCTGCGTCCGAATATCTAAGCAGCTGACTTGTTGCCTTACTGACTTATCAGACAATAACTTGAAAGGCAGCGTTTGTGCATGAAGGCAACTCACAAAACTGATTTGGACTGATTTCTAAGGCAGTGTAACAGTTTAATGAATTACAGCAAAACAGAGAGCGCTTTGAGAACTAAACAAATATTTAATTACTAGGCCTACATTAATAATTTCTCGCTAGAAATGACATCAGAAGTGGAAAATGTTGGTCAAAATTGTGCATTTACAGACAATTTAACCAGTAAACACAACTTTCGTACACCATCTTTTTTCCCTATAGCTCAGTGGAACCTCTACATTTAAAGGAAGTACACATGCATTATAAGCAATGACGGTATCTCAGGAGAGAGGAAGTGAAGCTAACATTACACTCTAATTTATTTTTATTTTTTTGTTGGTTTAACTTAAAAAAGTAAGTAACCTGGTTGCCTTAAAATTTTGAGTTTATTGAAATTACAAATTTGAGTTGATACAATGAAGGAATTTGTTTAATAAATAGAAACTCAAAATATTATTGTATCTGAACCACATAAAATGTGATAAATCATGAAAATAGCACTATTTGGCATGTTGCACTGCCTCATCAGAAATAAAACACACACAATTACCCAATATGCTTACAAAATCTTTTAATAATATTTTAATAAAGATTGTCGAATCTCAAAAAATTTTCATTGTATTTACTCAAAATTTTAATTTCAATGAACTCAATTTTTTAAGGCAACCAAGTAACTTTTTTCTAAATAATTTTTTTACAGTGCAGGAACACAAAGGAACACATGATGAGAATGAAAATGAACTAAATGTCCATGAAAACTAAGACGAACTGAAGATAGCCTATACTTTTTGAGTCACTCAGAAAGTTTTTACTGAAGATCATTAAACCGTTATGCTGCCTCAGAAGCCTGAAATCAGTTTCGTGAGGTAGCCTACCTTTGTGCAGAAATCCTGCCTGCAGAGTCACGGCCTACGTTTTGGTTACAATTTAATAATTAAGGTCATAGATAGAAGTTTCATGATATTTTTTTATCTTACTACTGGAGCCGCCAGTTTGCAAAATTGCAAATGATTATTAAACAACAAGCTCAAACTGCGAAAGAGGCAGCCCTTCCCACTCACTCAGTGTCTGAATTAACTCACTCATTTTTATCCACTCCCTCAAGTGAACTATATTAGTGGAGTAACGTGGGGAATATTGAATGAGGGAATAGGGGGCAATTTTGAACACAGCCCTATGTGCCTTCCAGAATCTGGCAGTAAGTTTTGGGAGTTCATTTTTAGTCCATCTCTGCAAAACTGACTTCACGAGATGGACTGAAAATGAACTCCCAAAGAATGTGACTATTCTGGAATAAGAGATTCTGGAAGATGAATTCTTCAAATGGTGGTTCAAGTGGATGTGGTGCTGGTCTTTCAAGAGTCACTCTCAATCTGTCTATAAAGCCTATAAAAAAATCAGTCTTCTGTACACTTCAGCTTGGGATTGGTTACAATTTAATAATTAAGGTTATAGATAGAAGTTTCATGATAGATATTTTTTTATCTTACTACTGGAGCCGCCAGTTTGCAAAATTGCAAATGATTATGATTATGTTGGGGTCATTTTTTAGGATTCTTTACCTAACGTACACATTGCTCTTCTGGAGACTCCAGGTAGGTTGCAGTTCTGGAAAATGGTGGCACTGGAGACTAACGGTAACGGTTTGGTTAGTTTGGTCCGGACCAAAAAAAACAAAAACAAAACATATAGCCCTGGTCCGCTTAGCGTTTACACTGGCATTTTTAACAGCGAACCTAAAGTCACCGAACCAAAGGCATAGGGAGACGGTCTCAACCTGATTAGGAGCTTGCTTACCGAACATTCAAAACAATGCTGTATGCTGGATTAAACGCGATCATTTTATGCGTGTACATATGGCATTATTTTTACCCGCTGAGAACTCATGAAGAGCTCATAAAATGTTCAAAACATTTAAAACAGCAGCAGAATTTCCTCCGTTGTGCAGAAAAGAGACGGCCGTTCTGTTGTCTGTAACTGCTAATAATGGGCAACACAGGTCCTTTGATGAGAATAACCAGGTTTGCTTTTTGTGCGTTTTTTTCTAGCATTTTCGAAACATGCTCGTCGGACCAAATATTGATGAGGCACTTCCTCGTTGCTCCACGTTTGCCCTCTAACGTTAAAGTTATTAATTTTGGATACACCGATCTTTCTGCGTCGTCAAATCAGCTGATTATGCGTCGCATCTTGTGACATTACGTCCGGTTTTTGGTCCGTTTAGATGTCTTTGGTCCGTGTTGCATTCATATATCAATCGAACCGCACCAGAGTTTGTTTGGAAGCGGACCGAGACCCATCTTTTTAGCGGTCTCGGTCCGCTTGTTTGGTGCGCACAAGGGTTTGGATGGCAGCGTTCACATATGTCCAAATGAACAGCACTTAACGAGCAGGGTTCATTTTAATCGAACTAAACATGACAAGTGTGAACGCACCCTAAAGGGTTCCTGGTGGTTTCACACTTAATTCTTCAACTTAATTCTTAAAGGGATAGTTCATTGAAAAAATGAAAATGTTATGTTGATCTGCTTACCCCCAGGGCATCCAAGATATAGGTGACTTTGTTTCTTCAGTAAAATACAAATTATTTGTAACTCCAACCATTGTTGTCTGTACGTCACATAATGCATGTGAATGGTAACATAATTAATGAGAGTAAAAAAAAAAACATGCACAAACAAATCCAAATCAAACCCTGCATCTCGTGACAACACATTGATGTCTTAAGACACGAAACGATCGGTTTGTGTGGGAATCCGAACAGTATTTATATAATTTACCTAACACACCACTATGTCCGACAGCCTTGAGCGTGTGATCACTTTCGGTAAGTGAGGTCTGTACACAATCTGGCGTAGAGATACGCACGAGAGATCACTTCCGTTGTGTAAACTATGTCAGATTGTGTACAAAGTTTTTATTTGTAAAAGAAATGTGCCTAATAATTCTGCACACCTGAATATAAGGCATTTTTCATTTCCAGCATTCATGAACAATTATATATCGCTTATAAATTATTAAATACAAAATTAATAGTAGTTAAGATTAATGTGGTTTGGAATTGGTAAACTTGTGGCTGGGAAAAAAATATGATCATAAAATCAACGTGCCTTATAATTTTGCGCACAGTATATAAGATCCTTCAGTACTATCAGCAGCTATCGTGTTCCTCCAGAGCTAATTTACCCTCCTCCATCCCTAGCTTGTCCAGTCAGGATTTGGTATTCTGATTCCCCTTGAATCAGACTAAATTCCCAAACTATTTTGTACATTTAGGAACTTCACATTGGTAAAACTTTTAACTTGTTTCCTCTTTATCACAATGCATGTTTGCGAATGTGGTAGGGTAAGTGACTTCTCTTATTGGCCAGCCTGGGTATGGTTGGTAAACCAATGAGGTGCAATGGCTGTAGTATTTAAGCACCTTTATATTGACTGGTTCGTACGGTCCTGTTTGATTCGGGGTTTGAACGACGTCCTGAGTTGCAGCCGGCCGGCCTTGTTCCCACGAAGCCTGGCTCTGAATAATTGTAATGTTTAACATGTCTCACAAGAAATAGTTTTAATGCTTTTTTAAAATAATATATATTATTGTAGCGATACCCTGTCTCACTACATATTCTTTTGCCTTCAATTTGGTAAAAATTACCTGTGTCCTTATTTGGAGAATTTTCCTGGTCCTCCACCGGGATGGCGTAGTCTAATTCATTTAACTGATTCATGTTTCCCATCACTGGGGAATGCCACACATAGGCATACTAACTTTTGTTAATTTTTGCAAACAGGGCTAAGTTAAATAGCGGCGGCTGATCAAACAGGGCTAAGTTAAATAGCGGCGGCTGATCAAACAGGTCAGTTATTTGCGAGCTCTACTCATACAATACTTGGGAATGTAGAATCAAAACAGAGAGATTTGACATACTCAGACTTGAACACCAACATGCTGTCTGTCAGTCCGCACAGATCAGTTAGTAATGACAGCTAGTAGTGAAGTAAAATTCAAGAGCAGTGTTGATCAAGAGACTGTAGAAATATTCCTGTTAAAGTACTGCAACCACGTCAGTTTTCAGTCAAACCTATGCTGCTATATTTTTCATGTTCTGCGATTTGAGCATATCATATAACACATGATCTCTTCAAACAGTGGCTCTATATCTCTGGATAATGTATCATGGAGTTACTGCTTGAAGCCTGTCTGTTATCTCATTCAGATAGTGGACTGTCCATGGTTAGAGTTCATGAGATAGATAGTTGGACCTGGTAAAGTCAAAGTGTATTATTTGAAATGTCCTGGTATAATGAAAAAAAAAAAAACAATTTAAAAGAATGTGATTCTTAATATAATAATAATATAATAATAAAGTGTTAATTTAATCGCCCCACTGCTTATTCTTCTTCTTTCGTTCCCTTCAAGGGTCGCCACAGCGAATCATCTGCCTCCATCTAGTCCTATCCTCTGTATCCTCTTCTCTCAGACGAATACCTTCATGTCCTCCTTCACTACATCCATAAACCTCCTCTTTGGTCTTCCTCTCGACCTCCTGTCTGGCAGCTCTAACCTCAGCATCCTTTTACCGATGTATTCACTCTCCCTCCTCTGAACATGTCCAAACCATCTCAACCTGGTCTCTCTAACTTTGTCTCCAAAACATCTCACATGTGCTGTCCCTCTGATGTACTCATTCCTGATCCTATCCATCCTTGAAAATGTATGCATCAATCAAATCAAAGTCATGCGATGCAATTTACAAATAATTAAAAAACAGAAAATTATACCATAGAAATTACTTAGAATCCACATTCGTCCACTACAGACATGTCGGCACGCCCGCCATCTTGCAACGGTCAGCATGTCGTCATTCTTAGTAGAATCAATAATGCCACAACATTACGCACATTCTGTTTGTGAAATTGCAGAGATTTAAATTCCTGAAGAAATGGGATAACTTTTCACAGGAGAGAATGTGTTTTATATGCATTAAATTAGCACACATTTTTACTATGGTAACTTTTTAATGTCATGTCAGCTGACACCTTCATCTTGTATTGTGTTAGTTTAGCAAAATCATCTGCTGAAGTCGATTTCATTTATAGATATTCATAAATGCATCTAACTACGGTTGTAGATGCTCAGTCAACTTGCTCTAGAATGTTGGAAAGGTCCAAGCCGGTCCGTGAACATTCGAGAGCAAGTTGAGTGTCTGCAACCATAGTTAGACGCATGTAGCTATTAATTAATGTCAGACATTAAAATTTACTGTAGTAAATGTAAAAACATTAAAAGTATCATAGTAAAAACATGTAATATTGAGATATACAAACACATTCTCAACTGTGAAAGGTTATCTCATTTTTAACCTTAACAGAGATTTCATTTAAATCTCTGTGGTTTCACAACCAGAAGCTGCAGTGTTTTGGCATCTGTCATGGGTTGTGCAACCCGATCACATATAAATGCGTATAGATAGTACGAGTGTGCAATGTCGTGGAATGTATACGCCAAAACTCATTTTGGCGTGCATATGATACGCTGTTTTTCGTGTGCATATAATACGCACTTTATGGCGTGTATATGACACGCTCTTGGGTAGGTTTAGTGTAGTGGGGTGGGGGGTTCGTATGTATAATACGCCATAAAGGATGGAGGGCAGCGCACAAAACATCCATACATGAATGAACAGAACCAAGGGAACTTTACACATTAAACAAGAATAATTAATCACACACCTGAAATTGAATAATGAATAAAATTGATGACAGTAACAACAAACAAGGCAGGGATGAAAACCAAGTCAAAACTGAATAAAACTGTGACAATCTTTGATTGTACTGTGAATGACGACATGTGGACCATTGCAAGATGGCGGCTGGACCAATGTGTCTGGTCCGTTCAAATGTGTTTATTTACATATAAATATCTATGTTATTTTAGTGTCCGTGATGTACTATTTATTTGTTATAATTTTAAATTAGATTTTTTATAAACATTTTATATTTATTACATTTTCATTTAAATTATGTTTTTGTCATTTTATTAGTTATTATTTTATTTCTATATAGTTTTCATTAAGTTTTATTTTTAAGTTTATTTAGGCTATTAGTTATCTTAAACTAACTGAAAATGTGAAATGTTTTTTATTTTAAGTATTTTATTTCGGTTAATGTTATTTTATTTCAAGTATGAAAATCTTTTTTATAATTTTATTTAACAATCAAAAAAATCTGTTAATATATCAATTTGATCTTTTTACGACAAGAAAAAAATATAGTTCAGTATGTAAAATGTCATGATAGGCTATGTGATTTCATGTGATTAATGAAAACAAAGGTATTTATGAACTAATAATTCATGATATTTGTAAATACTTTTTTACCTTAAAGTTATTAAGATTTGTGCACTACTTTTCCATTAGATTGAAAATGGTTTCAAATACGATACCAACAATGAGTACATTATTGATCATTTCTAATATTATTCTAATAATTTTTCTTTGGAATAGAAGACTGACACTAAAAATCTGCAATGTGGATAGTGCGAATGGCATGCCAAATAATGCATTAATCAGTCAAAATGTGTATTGTATTTAGCAATAACTCACTTTTTTTCTCTCTCTGGAAAGCCCAGAGTTGTGCAATGCGCACAAACTGGTGTGATTTTTGTGATTTAGTAGCAGATGGTGCCCACAATGTTAAATCTGGACATCATCACACTTCTGACATACCCAAAAAAGGCTTTTTGGTTACTTTGCTGAACCTCCATCAGTTTGTACTTTACACTCTTGCATTGAGTAATATTTACCATGTACAAAAGTCAAATACAAACTAATGAACTGATTCTCTGAACAGAGACCATGTTTACTCTGGGTAAATGTCTTTACAAATGGTGCCATCCACCACAAAATGAGTTAATCAGGTAAAGGAGCACGTAAGGATTGTGCATCTAGGCTGTGTTTGAAATAAATCAACACACTTTTATGCTGATGCATACAGCAGTAAGGGAGACCGTGGCTAGTTGTCACAGGGACTTTATCTTAACTATAAGATTTTGCATTAAAAGTCCAGTTGCATAAATGTGGTTTTGCACTCAAAAAACACAATAAAGTCACACGGTTTTGACGTCACGGTTCGGTATGGTTTTAAATAGTTCGATAGCAAGGGGAGAAAACATGTTTTTGGGTTTTTTTTTATTATTAAACTGGTTTACTGAAAAAATGTGTCTCAATTGTCTCTTTTTCTTTAGAATAAAAAAGATATCTGCTAATCAGAGGTGGAACATTGGGGTTTACAAAGCTACTTTAGGGTGTCCATAGACTGTGAAAGAATATCATGTGTAATACTTATTTGTTTTCATTGTTTTGACCGATGTAACATTGTATTCTAATAAATAAGCAACTAAAATTGTACAAATTTCACAATTCTTGATTCATAAATGTAAAACATTATTGAATACAAGTGAACAGTCAGCCAGTTCTAAGAATTAAGTGCTTGAAGGTTCAGGTCTAACAGTATTCAGGTAGCCTACAGAAATTGAATAATAAAATGTAAAATAACATTGTATAATCTTCATTGTATAAATTAAATATAGAGTAATGCATGTTAAAACTAGCTACAAAAGTTATTCAGTAAATATCAGTGAGTGTTATTTTTTTTCTTTTGTTCTTTAATTAACTTTAATGACAGACTGAAAGAGGTGCGGTCACTTTTAGACCAAATGCACAATGTTAAATCCAACATGCATCCGATTTCACGTCAACTGCTTACATTCTGTTAAGAGATAGCCGAGTATGTTTACTATTACTCACAGTTTTTTGGCATATTTAACTACTCTTGTTCAAACCACCCACTCCAAGCGGGACTCGTACCCAGGTCCACCAGCATGAGAGTCGGACCCTCTAACAAGGAGGCTAAAGGCTGCAACCTCTAGCATCAGTCGCTAGAGCGTCCCTTGAGGTCAGAGGAGTGAGGTTTTACTCGCACAGTGACTACTAGCTGGCCTCTGTTACTCAAGCTCAAGACGTGCTCTCTGTGTTCGCGCTATTGATGAAGCGCTTAATGCCACACACCAGGCGCGTTGCGTTCTCATGTTCAAGGCGGCAGTGCAAAACAGTAAATCTAATCACCATACAGGCAAAAAGGTTCATTTCAAGAATGAAAAAAGTGCCGTTGATTTGTTTTGCTGTAAAAACAAAAACAAGAAAGCACAAACTATAACCTTTCCCTAAACACAGACTTTGCACAGAAAAAAGAAAATACTTTTAAGTCTATAGGTACACATTCTTCCATCCTAGGGTGAAGTCATTATAAATTAACAACATTTTAAAGATAAATGGTGTCAAATGGTGGTGCAGGATTGTGAAGTCTGCTCTTATGCGCACACGACCCATTTTATAATTGTTCATCTGTTTGACAACTAATCATTCTCCTATAGGGTTAGTTCACCCCCAAAAATGTATTATCCCATGATTTACTCACCCTAAAGTCATTATAGGTGTACATTACATTCTTCTTTACCCTCTACCATCAGATCCAGGGATCGGCTGAATGGATTTGAAAACAGAATGTTGGAAAATCCATCCTACATAAAAAGTTAAGTGTTCCTTTAAAGGACAACTCCGGTGAAAAATGACCCAAGGGTTATTAACACATGGTTATCGAGTAGATCGTTCTCTGGGATGCGTTTTCATGAAAATCGATTGTAAAGAGTTTTATCTCTAAAAACAGATTAGCTTATAACGCTTGTCTATGGGGCACAGAGTAAGTGAAATTAAATCTCTAGTTAATACCACTAACAAGGCTCAAAATAGCCTCACACTAACACGGTAGCGTAATGAGGGTCCCTACATGCAAACCGAAGCATTGAGAACTTTGTAAGAGTACAAACAGTTTAATAAGAAGATACTTTATAAAAACAGTGCATTACACATCTGCGGACAGCAACCACCTTGGAAAACGACGAGTCGAGCCACGAACGCTGAAAAATTGCATTTTTTTTTGTTGGAATTTTATGATAACATGGAGAGAGTTTGAAAGATTTTGTTCTTATATGAAGTAACAAAACGTGGAACATATTGGGATAATTGGTGGTTGATTGGGCTACAACGTTGAAACCTATTTGTTGTTAAAGACATGGGACGAATTAGTCCCATTACACCATTATTATTCAATCAAATGTCATGGAAGAAAAATTAATGTCATAAGGTAGAGTTAGGTCAGGGCTGCGGTAAGAGAGGTGTAGGCCTATTGCATTTTCCCAGTTTACTTTGAATATTGCAAATGTTGAATATATAAAAGTACATTTTACTGAAAGGCAAGTTGTCACATTTCAATGTATTTTTTAGGTGCGTGTACGGAGAAAGCTAAGGTTGATTTTCAAAGTTAATAAATGTTTGACATTAACTTTAGCTATACCAGGGGATTTCCATGACAGAAAATGGCCACTTTGCAAATGTGAACTGGCTCACTGCCTGCACAAGCTGATAGGCTATTGAGAAACCATGAGCAAATGATGATGATGATGATGATGATGTCTTGTGTTTGCCTGACCCAACCCACTAGTGCTTCCAGACCTCCTATAAAAAGCACTGTCTCTTCTGTCTCCTCCTGCCAGAAATCCCTGCTGAAGGCCTAATATGAACATCCTGCTCATCTCATTGCTGGGCTGCCTTGGTAATTCTCATCTTTGATATTGTTGTCATTTTATTCTTCACTTCATATTTAATCATTGTGTTTATCACTGATTGTTTTCTTTGCAGTTGTGGCACTGCCCTCGGCCAGTGCTCAAAAAGTCAAATGGTGTGTGAAAACACAGAATGAGCTAGATAAATGCAAAAAATGGCAAGGCCTTGCAAAATCAGACCCTAGCAAATCAGCAGATCTTGAGTGTCTTCTCCGGCTTTCTACAATTGACTGCATAAAGAGCATCGAGGTAATAAAACGTGTATTATTTTACCTCACACACACACCTTTTTTTTTAAAGTTTAAACCATAGCATTTTCATCAAACTGTCTATAATTCACAGAAAGGTGAGGCAGATGTTGTAACTGCAGATGGAGAACATGTTTACTTCGGTGGACTCAAACCTTATGAACTCCGTCCTCTCATTGCAGAGAAATATAAGAAAGGTAAATATTTTATTGTGGTGTTGAGAATATTGTGACAGAAGCCCCATGGTATATTGTTGCTGGTGTTTTTAATTAAATTAAAATGAATTAATTAGAGTTCATTTTAATTCAATTAATTAATTAAATTTAATTATTATTAGATTTCATGGAGCTATTTAATAGTTCAATTAATAAGATGCAAGTGATTTTAAACATCTTAATTATTCATCATAACCCAAATTTATTGGTATCATTCAGTCTAAATAATTTATTGCTTAACATATCATATATAATTTATTATAAGACAATTAAAGTAGAAATGTAGGTCTAATTATCTTTAATTATAGGTATTTAATTTGTAGAATATGTGCCATTCAGATGTTTCTCTGTACCTGTCATTTTTGTTTCATTATTCAGTTTTTTTTAAATAAATTGTCAAAATACACATTTAAATTAAATAAGTTTCAATAAATAAATAAATAATGATGTCATGGATTTGACAATCCCCAGTAGTGAGGCAAGATGACCCCTATGATTTTTAATTAAAATAGCAAATGTTTCCTTGTTATTCCTGTTTTGATGGATCACCAAATCTGCACATGGTAAAATCATCCCAATTTAGAAGTTATTTTTTTCTGTCAGATTTTTGTTTTTGATTCTGTTCCTCTCTTCTCCGCTTCTCTTCTTTTCTAGAGTCCTGTTATGCTGTGGCTGTGGTAAAGCGTGACACTGACTTCAGTATCAGAGATCTCAAGGGAAAGACTTCCTACCACAGTTGTTATAAAAGTCCTGGAGGCTGGACTTTACCCATTGGAAGACTGGTTGCAGACAGGAAAATTCTGTGGGATGGTCCTGATGATTTGCCTCTTGAGAAAGGTTAGTGTGGAGATCAAATGTAGATTATTACATAGCTCTCTGAAATACTGGAAATACTGGCAAATACTCTGAGTCCACTCAGCCATGCAACTGAAACCAGCACCGCTTTTGTGTCTCTCATATCACGCCACAGACTCATTTAATACAAACGAAACCACCATCATCTTGAGTCTCAGTTATTGTTTGTTCTAACAGTAACCTCAGAGGACTTGGGTATGCTGTAAGATTGTTGCAGTTGTTTTGTACATGGACTATTTTTTTTCTCTCAGCTTTAAAATATTATGTTGATAATAAAATGATAAAATAATGAACCTACAAATCGATATTTAAATTTTATTTTTTGTATTTATTTATTTGGCGAGTCATATATATATAATATGATAATAATGCTGAAATATGGAAAACAAATAAAATAATAATATAAATCTAATGAATATTAGATTAAAAACTTAAAATGACATTACTAAAATGACTAAATGTAAAACTGAAATAAAAATTACTTAAATTAAAGCTAGAAATATAAAAAATGACAAAAGCATATAACAAAATTGTTAACTTAAAAAACTAAAAAAATGAAAACTGAAAATATAAAATATAAAAAGTATAATATACTGTATAGTATAGTATAATAGTATATAATATAATACTAAAATAACACTGATAGATCAAATTGGGATAATGAGCTTACTGCATGACCTTTGAGGTATTAAATGTGATTTTTGGTCATGTGAATTGTTTTGTAATTGATGTATAAGTGAATAATGGGACACTTTTTTGTGTTCTCCAGCTGTGTCTGAGTTCTTCTTGCGCAGTTGTGTTCCTGGAATATCAAAAGCCCAATACCCAAAACTGTGCTCAGCTTGCCAGGGTGACTGCAGCTGCTCACAAAATGAACTATGCAGTGGCGATGGAGGAGCCTTCCAGTATGAGCCTTCCACACTAGTACACTCATATTTCCACTGTCTTCTCTCTGAATACACAACAATATAACTCATGCATCCTTTACAGGTGCATGAAAAAGGGTAATGGAGACGTTGCCTTTATTTGCCAAGATGGAATCCCAGGTGAGTGATATCTTTTGCCAAAATCTAAAATATTATTGACTGTCACAAAACCGTTAGAGATATTAGAGTTGTGGCAGGAGGTTAAGATTTAAAGGCTGTTGATTTAAATGCTTCTTGTCTCATCTGAACTCTCAAGATGATGAGAGACCGAACTACCAGCTGTTGTGCATGGACGGCAGTAGAAAAAGTGTTGAGGATTACAAGACCTGCAACCTCGGCAAAGAGCCGCCCCTTGCTGTCATCGGCCGGAAGGATGCTGATTCACAGCACATTTATAAAGTCCTTAAACAGATTCCGGTATTTCATTCCAATGGACACTGCATCAGTAACTTTTAATTTCAACATAATATTGATCTAAATCTAGAAATGTATCCCTGAAATAAAATACTTTTTTTGAATATTGAACTGTTGTGCTCAACAGGATTCAGATCTTTTCTCTTCTGATGGGGGTAAAGACCTGATATTCTCAGACTCTGCGTTTGACCTGATGGAGCTCCCAAAGATCACAGACTCCTTCCTCTACCTGAAAGATTATTATGAGGCCATGCAAGCCTTTAAAAGTAAGAATTATAGTAGAAATACATGTGAATGTATACATTGTCTCTAAAATGTATTAAGTCACAAATAAACATGAATTAATCAACATTTATTTTAATTATTAACATTCATTAAAGAGATAGATCACCCCCCTCCCTTTTTTTTTTTCATAATTTACTCACTCTTCCAAACCCGTATGACTTTCGTTCATCTTCGCACAAATTGTTCATGAAATATGCCAGATTTCTCTCCCTCCATTCACAGTCTATGCAACTACCACTTTGATACGTTTAAAAGTTCATAAAGAGATCATAAAATGATTCCATATGTTTTAGTCCAACTTTTCTGAAGAGACTCGATCGCTTTATATGTTGAAGAGATTGGATTTTGTCTTTAATTCCAGTATAAATATTGATCAGTGAACATAAACAGAAAGAACAAATGTGAGAACAAACCTCACTGGTTCTTGCAGAAGCTGAAACGGGCTGCGTAACACGAGAGAATCAACCTCATTGGTTCTCGCACGTCAAGCGAACATGCTTGAGCTTTCGTTTACCACAACTGATGTGTGGGTTAATGAATGTTTATTTGTGATTGTCTGTTGATTATATAAAGCGATCGTGTCTCTTCAGAAAAGAGATTGTGTCAAACTGCTCAATTCATATATGGATTAGTTACGATCACTTTATTAACTCTTTATTACAATCTATTTATTAACTAATTAAGTGTCAAGTGGTGGTTGCGTCAACTTTTAATGGAGGGACGGAAATCTCTTATTAAAATATAGTAATTTGTTTTTCTAAGATAAACATAATGCTAATAACAGTCTGATGACAAAAGTAATTCATGACAGAATTTTCATTTTTGGGTGAACTAAACCTTTTAATTAACTTACTAAAAAACGTTGTTTGTATTTATCCCCAGGTATAACGTTCTAAAAAATACTCTAGCATCAAATGTTTGCAGATGCCCCATTTCAATCCTGACTTAGGTGTCAAGACACATTTGGGATCTTGTCTCTGACCTAACTGTATGTTGTTTCTTGACATTTACTTGAAAAACTTGATTATATATTGTATGTATAATTTCTCATCAGAGGGGAGCCCACCAGCTCGGGCTCCGGACGGTAAAATTCAGTGGTGTGTTATTAGCCACGCAGAGCAACAGAAGTGTGACAGCTTACAGATTCCTCGTGTAGAGTGCAGAAGGGCATCATCTGTGGAAGAGTGCATCCAGAAAGTCATGGTATTGTTGGGTCACATGAGTGCTGAGGTTGATGTCAATCATCTTTACGTGCTGTCCACCTGTAGGTTAATATTCTGTTTTATTTGCATTAAAGCGCGGAGAAGCGGATTTCTTTGCAGCTGATGGTGGCCAGGTGTATATCGCTGGAAAGTGCGGTCTAGTTCCAGCCATGGTTGAACAGAAGGATGAACGTAAGAATGAACACTAACTCATATTTCATGAATCAGTTCATAAGCCACTTATTAGTCAGAATGTTTGATGAAACATTAAATGTTACTCTCTCCTTCCTTGCAGAAAGCTGTCTTGTTGGTGGAGGCAAGTATTGTGTACTTTTACTTTTGTGAAGATCTAGACTGATCATTTTCTCATCAGTTTTCTGACTTTTCTGCCTTAAAGTTAATTTCTGTGATTTGCACAGACACCTCAAATTACTATGTTGTGGCGGTTGTGCGTAAGGACTCGCATTTAACTTGGAATGAGCTGCGAGGACGAAAGTCCTGCCACACCGGCCTTAACCGCAACGCTGGTTGGAAAGTCCCAGATTCAGTCATATGTGGCAAAACACCTAACTGCACCCTATGTGAGTCTCATTGAGTGTGTTCTCACAGCTGGTTATTTCATATTTTCTAATGATTCTATCAGATTTAGTTCCTGTTATCAGATTAAACAACATATTTGTCTTAAATATTGTTCTCAGATGATTTCTTCAGTGAAGGCTGCGCTCCTGGTGCTGATCCTACATCAAACATGTGTAAACTGTGTAAAGGAGGTGGGAAGCAGGTGGGAGATGAGAGCAAGTGCAAAGCCTCTTCTGCGGAGATGTATTATGGCTACGATGGGGCTTTCAGGTACTGGACCGTATCCCAGACTGGAATAGAAATGGAAATGTGTTTTTTTAGAACTGTACTCTGACTCCAATCCACAATCTAAATACTCCATAATCTCGCTGCTCTTATAGGTGTCTTGCAGAAAAAGCTGGTGAAGTTGCTTTTATCAAGCACAGTATTGTTGGGGATTACACAGAGGGTTAGTGTGGTTTACATTGATTAATAAAACTTTACACTTTTTATAGTGTCACATTTATAAATATATATATTTTTTCTGGTCCATCTATATCGTCTTAGGTAAAGGACCGGAGTGGGCTAAGAATCTGAAGGCAGATGAATTTGAACTGATCTGCCCAAAATCACCAGACAGATTCAAATACACTGAATTTGCTGACTGTAACCTTGCCAAAGTGCCGGCTCATGCTGTGATCACCCGGAAAGATGTACGCAGTGATGTGGTGTCCGTTCTGAAGGAGGCTCAAGTGAGTTCATTGCAGATCTGTGTAGATTTTCCTGTGATTTTCATTTTTCCTTATTCGCATATTCTGAATGTTCTCTTTTGCAATACTGATACTAGCACAGGTGGGCGTTCACTTGTATTTAAAGCAATCTTTATCTTTTGTGTCACTCAATCCGTTTCTAAATTTTGTCTTCAAAGTAATTTGTCTTATCACTGAATTCTCTCTTGCATGTTTCAGAAATCTCCAGACATTCTGTTCAAGTCAGTGGGTGAAAGAAACCTCCTTTTCTCTGATTCCACTAAATGCCTTCAAGAACTCACTAAACCTATGCAGGAATTCCTGACTAAAGAGTACAGAGACATGATAGAAAGGACCTACGCGACTGGCCAGGGTGCACCAGGTATAGTCTATGATTTTACACAATAATTTTGTTAAAAATGTGAAGCTGTCTTGTTGCTTTTGACTTATGAAATAAAGTGATTCATTCTAATAAGTTTTTCTTCACAGATCTGTTGAAGGTGTGCACTTTGGATGAGTGACATGATGTACCAACCACCAGTCCAGTAGGTTGAGTTACAAGAGTTAAAACTGGGGTCAGATTAAATTGTCTGATGTTGAATGTTTTAAAAAGACAGTGTCACATAATAC
Source organism: Pseudorasbora parva (assembly GCF_024679245.1). Lineage (NCBI taxonomy): Eukaryota > Metazoa > Chordata > Actinopteri > Cypriniformes > Gobionidae > Pseudorasbora > Pseudorasbora parva. The sequence goes on from NC_090180.1 coordinate 13,470,360, forward strand.
ATTTGAGTTCATATGACCTTTATCTGACATGTTACCCCAACTAAGAATCTACATCTCTGAATCCCTCTATTTCTCTTCACAAGTTATCAGTATGAGGGAAACATGATGTTCACATGTTGCAGTGTCAGTATAAATGCATAAGATCTAACACAAAGTGTCACACTCAAGAACAGAGATGGATGTGATTAGGTTTCTGTTTTATGACAACAGGGGTTGAAATAAAAAAAAAATCTCAAAACCATGTCTATGAGCGTGTTTCATTTTCAATTATAGTCAGGCAAACTAGAAGGCAACAGTTTAAAGTTTAAACTGTTGCCTTCTAGTTTGCCTGACTATCCACCTGACAAAAAATGTATTCCTAAATTGTTTAAACTTTAAACAATTTAGGAATACATTTTTTGTATGTCTGCACCCTCTACTGGGGGAACTGTGCAATTCATATCAAGTTGAGCATTATTTTTAATTTATGTAGAAATTTATTTGCCTTTCTCTTGCAGATCCTGCTGCAGTAACAACACTTGCATGAACTTTCTTACAATAACCACACACATATAATATGTATATTATACATATTGAACCACACACATAGTTATAATGCTATGCTGTATGACCTGCAATCTGCTGTGTGTAATATGTGACATATTACACACAGCAGATTGCAGGTCATACAGCATAACATTATAACTGTTGACAGTACAGACTACAGAGCATTGTGGAAAACATAAAAACATATTGAAATGTATAGAAATGGACTTCTGATATTTGAATGGATGGATAGATGTTAAGCTGGAAAGACTGAAAGAAGGATGGATGAATGGAACACTCAGATACCTGCAGAATCACAGACCTTACGCTTACATGCACAACCTCCAGAAGTTGATCCAGATGTTTTCCTCCTTATGGACTCAAATGGGACCCAGAAAATCTCTTTCCACATCAAAAAGTCACCGCAAAACAATACAGCACAATAAACCAAGCCCACCAGATCATAAGAAACTTCACAGGAGACCCCTCATGTGTTATAACCCACAAATCATTTTGAAAATGTATAGGCCCACCAAATGATAAATATAATCAGATTAAACAAAGTCTACAAACGAAGACACAATTAAAAATAGTCAAAATCCACCTGACTCACAATTACACTCTGAAGAATTTACACAACAAAAACCCCAAAAACTCAAAAGCCAATAAGAAATCTTGCGGTCCTGACACTGGTAAAATGCTGAAACAGCACACCTGAGCTGACAGCTATGCTCAAATTATGAGACAGCTATGCTCAAATTATTACACCTTTTATTTGGTTTAGGCTGTTTTACTGACATCTGGGGCCAAGGACTTGTTACCGTAATTCATAAGAGTTGAGATAATTTCAGAGAATTTATCAGGCCTTGAACATAAATTACACACTCACACCCCAAACATTCTTATCACTTATTTATTTTAAAATAAACAAACCAGCTTCAAAATTCACGTTTCCCCAATATTGGAAATGTATGTGGTTTTATAGCAGAGACTGATTCTAATACAGGCTCAATGAGCACAGTCTAGCCATTAAGACTAGTGGACACAGAAAGAGCTGGTTACCCAGAGAGCAAAGTGTGTACTCACTGTAGGATGGCCTTTGTGGTGTTAAATTGGGAAGATCTTGAGTTTTCCCTGAAGGGCGGCCTCACAAATGTTGATGTTTCGCCATGACACAAGAATTTGTTGTACCTCAGGCATACAATGTCCGATCTGCCTCAAACTTCATATGTTTGACAAGAGTCCTGACCTGAAGACATCTACATTCCAATATTCAGTCAAAGTTATAGCGCCACCAACTGGCAGCAGGATGTGTCACTTTTTGAATTTTTTTTAATCACTGTCTTACTTTCACCCGATTTACTTCAAACTTCATCAGTATAATGTGAAAACATGACAGATATAGACATACGAATGGATTCCTGATATTTTATATACTGTTGCTATGGCAAAGTGTCATTTTAATTATCTTTTGGGTGTTTTTGAGACTTAGCATGCTTGAAATTGTGTGTGTGTGTGTGTGTGTGTGTGTGTGTGTGTGTGTGTGTGTGTGTGTGTGTGTGTGTGTGTGTGTGTTTTTCTATACATGGGCTTTACAGAAGGTCATTTGCGGTTTTTGAAAAGACACATGTCTTAAAATTAATTATTTACTGATAAAAATCAAATTGATTTAAAAAGTAAATTTCACATGATTTTCTAGTTTATAAGTTGTCTGGGTATCACCAGACCAAGCTCAATTTAAGATTGATCAATGAGCATTATTTGAATGACTCTGTATGCAATTGGATAGTCAACTAAACAGACTACTAAACTCCCCAATAGCGTGCCAGGTGAATAAGTTAGTCTGTGATTTGTTCCCGCAAAAGTGTAACAGAAGCAGTAGAAATGAATGTACGGGTTTTCAGACTGTGTTGCAGGGCGAAGTCAAATCGCTGGCAGATCAGGCTGGGTTTACCCAGTCAGTCTAAGTAAATTTTATAATAAAATTTATAATAAACTTCCATAAAATTTAGACGCGCATCTTACTCTTACCTGACACTAATATTAAAAGTGTGCACAAATATCTATCACTTTATTGTGAAAAATAAGTAAAAACTAAAACATATTATATCTTTAATTAAATACTGGTCTTCTGAACTTACAAAATTTTGAGCTGCAAAAAATACATTTGCACATATTTGAAAGTGATATCCTAATACTTTTAATTGTTTTCTATAACATGGGCTTTAAAGAAGGTCATGTGCTGTTTTCAAAGATCACGTATGACACCTCTTTAAACTAATTATTTATTGATAGAATTCAAATGGATAAAAAAAATTACATTTCACATGAATTTATAAAAAGAGTCTGTTTATAATAAACTTCCATAAATTATATGCACACATATTACTCTTACCTGACACTGATATTAAAATCATTGTTGCGGTTTCTGTGTTTTGGCTTTATTTATTTATTTTATTTTATTTAAAAAAAATATTGAATGCCACACATATTGAAATAAAAACAAGTATGCTTTTTGCTGCATAAGATTGGTGAACAATCACAAGCTACAGTAGGTCAAAACACATAAAGAGAAGTGTAAGGATAATACAACTTCAGCATTTGGACAGTATTCTGCACTCATTTTGAAATTGACATTTGACATCATCTGACATAAAATTAATGAATAAAATGTAATTGATCTCATAGATGTGAGTGTTGTGGTTCCTGGTCATAGCAGCACCAGTTGCTGCAGTTAATGAGGTGAATTCAAATGACATAGTCCCTTTATTTATTTTTTCCCATATTAAATGCCTATTGCCTGCTGTGCACAGTTAAGCTGATGCCACCGGGGTGGCGGTGCCCCTGGCTTGGGCCCGTCATCGCTGCTCGCAGCTTTAATTTCTATTTGTTGTTTGATTAAACGGAAACAACAAGGCAATTATATATTACATTCTGAATCATATTATAATCTTTGTGTGCCCTTTGTTAGAATTGAGCTTGGTAAAATGTCCTTCAAATAGGCTGCAGCCTCAGATTGGAATTGGCTCCAGATGAGTTAAAGCTAAAATATTTGGTGACATGTAGTCATTTTAAAATTTTACTACATAATTTTGAGAGTAAATTAATGGTGTGTAATTGTTTTTAACTGGTTGTATGTTTAATGTTTTTATGTACGTTTTTATGCATAACGGTACATGCAAACACAGCTGCCTATCTTGGCCAGGACACTCCCGACTATCTGCGATAGGCATCACTGGTGCACAGCAGTTCGTATCAGAGACAGCAGTTTGTAAGGATAGGTAAAGATCGATCAAGTACCGTTACTATCACTCATGGTGTACCTCAAGGTTCTGTACTTGGTCATCTCTTATTTCTCATTTATGTGCTGCCACTAGGTCAGATAATCATGGTCTAGGTCAGACGACATGGTCTTTACTTTCAAGGTTATGCTAATGATATTCTGATTTATTTTACAGTTAAACCCAATTTAGCTCATCCTTCCGCTTCTGTTAACTTATGCCTTCAGGAACTTAAAACCTGGATGACTGATAACTTCCTACAATTAAACCTCTGGTGCTCTTCGGTCATTTCTGACCGAAAATTTTTCTGTTTTAAAATTTTAAAAATCCCAGCTTGGTGACTTTTTTAGCATTAGGTATGTAAACACACAGAAAAATTGGGGTCATGATTCAAGCATGATAATTGGTCATAAAAAAAAAGTAACGTTCATTGTCAAAAATACAAAAATTCTCTGAATATTTGTGTGTACAATCTACAAATCGGCCACAATGCTGAAAAAAAGTACACAGCAGTAAAGGGGTGAGACTCTAAAACATCAGGAGTGTGATATTGACACATCCACTCACACACACGCAGGTATGTAAACACACAAAACAATTAGGGCATGATTCGAGCATGCTAAGTGGTTGTAAAAAAAAATACTCCCACTTGCCTCTTTGGTCAAAAATGACCACCATAGGAAATGAATGGGAAATCTCCAAAAACACAAATTCACAGAAGAAAAAAAATCACCATTTCAAAAAAAAAAAAAAATTATATAAAAATAGTATTTGATATTTTTTAACTACATATTCAAATCCAGCTAAAAAAAATGTTATTGAAAGTGTTGAAAAGTGAACTTGGGAATTCACAAGCCCCTCCATAGAGGTTAGAGGTCTAGTAGATTACACCCATGGTTGCATAATTTCTTTAATAATTCCAAAAGAGGGCGCTAATCTGTCTTCAACATTTTTTTTTTTTTGAAGGACTAGTCTCTATTTTAACCTAAAATACTGCAATAAATAAAATATATATGTATATTTTTTAATTAAATTATTTTATAATTTTAAGTCGAAAAAATAGACAATAATTATTGCATAAATATTAAACAAATACCATCAAATCATCTCAAAATACAAAATTAAAAAGAAAAAATATTATAGAAGAAAAATAAATTGCATTGGTTTTACTGGGGTGGAGGAAGTTTAATTTTTAGGTGTCCGGTCCCTTATGACCGGGAAGACAACCAAATACTGATAAAACTGAAATCTTGTTGATTGGCCCTAAATCACAAAATTTGCAGCGTGATGACATTTTCATTAATATTGATGGTGTACGGATTAACCCTTCAAAAATTGTGCGTAATCTGGGAGTATTGCTTGACTCTTCATTAACTTTTAACTCAGACAGTTAAGACATGCTTTTTCCACTTACGAAATATTGTACGTATCCCTCAACTTTAATGATGCTGAAACTGTTATTCACGCATTCATAACCTCGCGACTTGACTACTGCAATGCTCTATACAGCGGCTTACCAACAAAGGCTATACATCGCCTCCAAATGGTACAAAACTCTGCTGCCCGAGCACTAACATTTAATAAAAAAAATCTGTTAACATCACACCCATCCTCAACCAACTTCACTGGCTTCCTGTGGCCAGCCGCATCCAGTTTAAACTGTTAACTTTAGTCTAAAAGGCCATTCATGGCCCTGCACCACTATACCTTGCCGAGTTAGTTCACCAATATGTTCCTGCCCGGACCCTCAGATCCAGCAATGATAATCTGCTTGTTGTACCAAAGTTTAAACGCACTGCTATGGGAGGTAGGGCTTTTAGTGTTACTGGCCCTACATTATGGAACAAGCTGCCCTCGACTATCCGTAACGCACCGACTCTACAGTTGTTTAAATCCCAATTTAAAACTCACCTTTTTTCTCTGGGCTTTAAATAATTATCTCTCGCACCCTGTAAAAAAGGCCCCCTTGTGGCCGCTAAGCATCAGACACTTTACTGTGACTATCTCTCTCTCTCCTACTGGAAGATGCCTCGCTTCACCTGGACTGTTAGCCAATCACAAGTTGTCTTAGGAGCGCTGCACGTTGGTAGCGTTCTTTCCGGGTTTTGAGTTACAACCCACCTTGATACAACTGCGTTATGCTGTGTGCGTCTTTACAAGTAAGAATCTATCTATTTTGTTGTTATTTTACTGCCATTGGTAAGGTTAGATTGGTAGCTTTTTGTCCGTTTAGTGTTGCTAAATGAAAGCTCAGATTTTCCTGCCTGGCTAGGCCTCGTGATGTCGTGATGCTTCTTTCTAACAATGTATAGATTGCCACTCGGGCATTATTCTTTGTTTAAACATTGTAGAATACCAGTTAAGCACCATCTGTGTGTATTGCGTAAGCTATCGCGGTGATATTTGCCTGCGATACAGTTAATTAGTTATAGGGCACGCAACCCCGCATGTACACGGGTCGTCACGTGACATCTCTCGGAGCGGCCTGGTGTAGTTCTTTGCGCGACCAGAAGAGGGAGACATTGTATTGCGACTGGATCATCCTCTCTCATTGATATATTTGTAGCTGCTTAGACCCACAGCACAGTCCTTTTCATTCCTTTAATGTCAGTTTTGGCTATGTTAAAATATAATTGTATTTTATTTCTGCTATATTATTAGAATAGAATACAGTTAATACAAATAGAGGTTTGTTGCATGATAATCATTTATTTGCATTTAACTAATTATGTTTGTTTTATTTCTTTATTTGTCCAGAACCACTCTTCACTGTACATATGCAGTTGTCAATTCAATAAATACTTCCAATGAAGAAATCTTGCGTGATTCTGATCAATCACCCGCTGTGAGCTCTACCTAACGATCCTCAAACTATCTAAACCAAAGAAGCCAGTCCTCTTCTGCACAAAGTGGTCCTTCGAGCCGGATCCAGAGCCTGCAACGGAGCAAGATGTTTACCACTTCGGATAAAGAGTCTAGTGTTCGATCCAGGAGGCAGCGGTCCCTCCCTAATTACTTGCAAGATTATGACTTATCTGATCTCCCGACCAGCTCTCAAAACAAGAAGCCTTCTGAATCACAGTCTAGAGAGCCTCTAGACGAAGAGGATAACCGTAGACCTGATTCACGTTCTACATCCCCAGAAAGTCAGCTGCACCACAGCCCAGCGCGATTGTCAGTCACTGATAAATGGGAATCTTCAGCAGCTGAGTGGAGAAGGGAGTGCTGCATACTAGAGCGTGAAAGGGAAGATCTCTTGGCATCAATGGAGGAATTAAAAATACAGAAGGAACAGCTCAGAGCCAGAGCAGAAACCATCAATTCCCGTTCAGAGCCACGTCTTGTAGCTGCTAGAGATAGACTTTACAGAGAAGGGCTGGATTATGGAGGTGCTTCAACCCAGTTTAAATCAGTCTACTTCCGGGACAGGGAGACACCAACACAACGGCCCTCAGATAGGCATCATGACTAAAGTAGAGAGACAAAGGACTACAGGGAATCAACCAGATATGACTTTCCTTCACCTAGGCGCTCTCCCGAGCCTGTACGCACCAAGCACCAGGCCTTGCGACGACGCTATGAATCCACAGAAGGTTGCTACAGTTCTCATTCAAATTATGAACAGTGCAGCCACCACCGCTCACCTGAGCACTACTCCAGATACAGAGACTCTTGTTATTCCTCCAGAGAATACAAAGAACCATCAAGCCGAGGTGACTACTCTCCTGCACGCCGCTGCAGCTACTCTCCAGACCAGCGCGAGAGACATAGACCCCCTTCATCTTGGCATGAGCCCCGACGTTCATTGACTCCCCCTGGTGGACAGGAAAGAACATACAGAGGGCCCATTCCTACAATCCCGAACTTCAACAGTCCTAACCCAAGAGACTTTGCGAGACTCCGTATTGCCCTAGACAATCTCCTTCCTAGAGATGCCACTGAACGTTTCAAGTTCCAGATATTAGTGGATCATCTGAAGCTGGAGGAAGCATTGCTGGTGGCAGATTCTTACAGCAATTCTGACTACCCATTCACTGACAGTATGGCAGCTTTAAACCAGCAGTACGGGCAGCCACACCAACTCGCCCTTCAGCGTATTGCCGAACTGATGGACGGCCCCAACATTCAGAGTGGAGACATCAAGTCATTCAGGTTGTTCGCACTGAACGTCAGATCACTTGTGAGCATGTTGGAGCAGCTCGGTTTAAAAGGGCAAGTAGAGCTGGACTGTGGTTCTCATGTCACCCGTCTACTGGGCAAGCTACCACACGACTTGAGGTCCAGTTTCAGGCGCTACATCCACCCGCTCCGTATTCCTATCCCCACTCTTCTGGACCTAGCAGATTGGTTGGAATACGAGCTCCAGATCCAGGAGGATATAGCACAATATCACTTGAGGAAGGACATTGGATCTAAGCCCAGAGACCTCAAGAGTAATGTGAAGTCGTCACCTAAGGCCTCAGTCCTCATGCTGGGGGCTGAACCCAAATCGATTAGGGAGCCGACCAAATTCACTCCTCCAACCAGTCTAGATTCAAAGAAGTTCTGCCCATTCTGTGAGAACTACAAGCATACTCTGAATAATTGCACAAATTTCAAACTGCTCAGCGCCACCCAGAAACGTACCTGGATTCAGGACAACAACCGATGTTGGCGATGCGGCAGAGAACACAGATCTGCTGAATGTGATCTGAAGATGTGCTGTAGAACATGCAACAGCAGACACCTGCTTGCTCTACATGATGTCAGCGAAAGAAGTTTAGCCAAGACTGACAAAGTTGAGAGAAGACCTGACCAGGTGATGTCCAGTGAGAGCAAACCTTTGTCCGTTCCAAGTGCAGAACAAGTGCTATACATTGGCAAGCCACCGCAGGGCCATCGTGTGCTTCTCAAGGTCAGTAAAGTTATCCTTCGCCACGGTGACCAAACTCTGGAGACATACGCTGTGCTAGACGATGGGTCCGAACGTACCCTTCTCCTCCAACCGGCTGTCCAACAACTGGGAATTAAAGGCCAGCCCGAGGATTTGCCCCTTAGACAGGAGCTGCAGACGCTTCACGGGGCGGCTGTCTCATTTAGCATCTCTCCAGCCTGTTCTCCAGCCATGGTATACAACATCAAAGGAGCCTTTACCGCACCCAAGCTCAGGCTGGGCCAGCACACATATCCCTTCAAAGCCCTGCAGAGCAAATACAGACATTTGAAGAAACTTTCTATCCCTTCATTTAAGGACATTGTCCCACTACTGCTTATTGGCTCAGACCACCCTCACTTGGTGACTCCAGTTGAGCCAGTCATCTTTGGTCCCCCTGGTGCGCCGGTTGCTGTCCGCACCCGTCTCGGATGGACGCTGCAAGGTCCTACCAACAATCTAAAGCAGCACCTTATCGAACAACATTGCCTTTTCACCACCTTCGGGGCACCTCCGGCTGACATCTACCAGCATGTGGAGAGGCTGTGGCAGCTGGACGTCCTCCCATGGCGCAGCGAAAAGGCCAGTATGAGGTCACAGCAGGACAAGGAGGCCCTTGAATGCTTGGATAAACAGACTGTGCGAGTACATGTTAATGGTGTACACCGCTATGCTACTCCTCTCCTACGCGTGAAGAACTTTCCCCACCTCTGCGCACCAAAGGAGGCAGTACTGCCTCAACTTCGGAACACGGAAAGGCGGCTGGCGAAGAAACCAGAGACAGCCCAAGTCTACAATGCAGAGATCCAGAGACTTGAAAAGGCTGGTTATGTGGAGAAACTACCCCCTGGCACAGAGAACACCTCAAGCAGCTGGTACATCCCTCACCACCTTGTGGAGCACAATGGCAAGCACAGAGTGGTTTTTAATTGCTCCTTCCAGTACAGTGCCGCTAACTTGAACGAACTCCTGCTTCCTGGTCCAACTCTTGGTCCACCACTCCTTTCAGTTCTCCTGCGATTCAGAGAGCATTGTGTGGCCTTTAGTAGTGACATACGGGGTATGTTTCACCAGGTCAGGCTCCTTCCTGAGGATGAGCCTCTCCTCCGCTTCCTCTGGAGGGAGCTCAAGCGTGATGAACAACCCACAGTCTACCAGTGGAAGGTGCTGCCCTTTGGCACTACCTGTAGCCCCTGCTGTGCTACATATGCCCTGCAGAAGCACATTATGGACCATACTCAGCCAGCGGATGCAGTGAGAGACTCTGTGTTAAGGCATTTCTATGTGGATAACTGTCTACAAAGCATGCCTACAGTTGAAGATGCCAAGCCCATCATTGACAAGCTGCAGACTCTTCTTGCCGAGGGAGGCTTTGAGCTTCGCCAGTGGGCCAGTACACATCCAGACACCATCCGTCACCTCCCTGTTGAGGCAAGATCGGCTAGTGCCGAAAAGTGGATCGCCCAAGGTCACCCAAGCATTTTACATTTACATTTAATCATTTAGCAGACGCTTTTATCCAAAGCGACTTACAAAAAAGGGGAGAGTAATAGAAGCAACGGAACAGACAAGGCCAAAAACCTGTAAGAGCTGTAAGAAATCTCAATTAATTAGCACAATACACAACATTTTTTTTTTTTTTTTTTTAAGACAGACATCTACAACAAAAACTCACGTCCGCAAAGTGCCGAACACTGGATTTTGATAGCTATGATAACAACCCATTAGGACTAAGGCTGTTGCCCCAGCTGTTGTCGTTAATGCAGATTCAGTGGCCCAATGGGTTAGTTTTGTATTCTAGCTAAACGCGCAGCAATAGCCATCTACAACAAAAACTCACGTACGCAATATACAGAACACTGGATTCTGATAGTTATGATAACTATGTAACATACCCGCCTGAAGGCACAAATCCGGATGAGAGACGTCGATATGATCCAGGAGTGTGCGCTTTTGGTCGTTGCTGTGGTGATCAGTAAGTGCTATTCTGTATTGGTCAAGTGCAAATGGAAAAGATGTGTCTTAAGATGTTTTTTAAGAATGGCTACAGACTCGGCAGCACAAATTGAGATCGGCAGGTCATTCCACCAAGTGGGAACGGTCCAGGAAAATGTCCGTGAGAGCGATTTCATGCCTCTTTGGGATGGAACCACGAGGCGCCGCTCACTCGCAGAACGCAAGCTTCTGGAGGGTGTGTAAGTCTGAACAAGTGAATTTAGGTAAATTGGTGCAGAGCCAGTGGTTGTTTTGTAGGCGATAACTAGTGCCTTGAATTTGATGCGAGCAGCCATTGGCAACCAGTGCAGTTTGATGAAGAGAGGCGTAACATGCGCTCTCTTCGGCTCATTAAAGACCACTCTCGCCGCTGCATTCTGGATCAGCTGCAAGGGTTTGATAGTGCATGCTGGAAGCCCAGCCAGAAGAGCATTACAATAATCCAGTCTGGAGAGAACAAGAGCTTAAACCAGGAGTTGTGCAGCCTGATCTGATAGGAAGGGTCTAATCTTTCTAATGTTGTATAAAGCAAATTTGCAGGACCGGGCTGTTGCAGTAATGTGGTCAGTGAAGTTTAACTGGTCATCAATCACAACTCCAAGGTTTCTTGCTGTCCTTGATGGAGTTATGGTCGATGAACCAAGCTGAATGGAGAAATTTTGATGAAGTGCTGGGTTGGTTGAGAAAACAAGTAATTCTGTCTTTGCAAGATTGAGTTTAAGATGATGCTCTTTCATCCAGTCAGAAATGTCTGTCAGACAGGCAGCGATACGAACACTGACTGTAGGATCATCTGGTTGAAATGAGAAGTAGAGTTGAGTGTCATCAGCATAGCAGTGATAGGAGAAGCCATGTTTCTGAATGACAGAACCTAATGATGACATGTAGATGGAGAAGAGAAGTGGTCCAAGGACTGAGCCCTGTGGAACCCCAGTAGCTAGATGATGTGACTTAGACACTTCACCTCTCCATGACACCCTGTAGGACCTACCAGAGAGGTAAGACCTGAACCACTGGAGAGCAGATCCTGAGATCCCCGTCCTCTTAAGTGTTGATAGGAGGATCTGGTGGTTAACTGTGTCAAAAGCAGCAGACAGATCCAGCAGAATGAGCACTGAGGATTTGGAAGCTGCTTTTGCCAGTCTCAGTGCCTCAGTTACCGAGAACAAGGCAGTCTCGGTCGAATGGCCGCTTTTGAAGCCGGATTGGTTGTTGTCTAGGAGGTTGTCCCGTTCAAGAAACATAGAGAGTTGATTGAACACAACTCGCCCAAGCCAAGAAGAATCAGCCCTGGGCCTGCAGTGGGACTGCCGAGAGGACACACTGTCCTTCAAGTGTCGAGAGGCTGTAGCCAATGAAGAAGTCGTCACTATGCGCTCAATCTATAAAGTGGTGGCAAGCCAATACGACCCCCTTGGTTTTCTAGTACCTTACATAACCAGGGCCAAAGTTGTCATCCAACACCTGTGGGACAAAAAGCGTGACTGGGACGACCCTGCTCTGCCAGATCACCTGCTAGCCGCATGGAGAGAGTGGGAGGACGAGTTACCTCACCTACAGAACATAACACTTCCGAGATGTTACACTAGCTGTGAGTTAGATTCTCCCACCTGTGAGCGTGAGATCCATGTGTTTTGTGATGCCTCAGAGCAAGCCTATGGCTCTGTGGCATACCTCCGAACCAGGAATCCTCATGGAGTCGTCCAAGTAGCTTTTGTCACTGCAAGATCCAGAGTTGCTCCAAAAAAGCAGCAGTCAATCCCACGCCTGGAGTTATGTGCTGCTCTTACCGGAGCACAGATGGCCCAGATCCTCAAATCTGAACTTACACTGCCCATCCAGCGGGTGGTGCTCTGGTCGGACTCTACCACTGTGCTCCAGTGGTTGCAGTCGGAATCATGCCGTTTCAAAGTGTTTGTTGGTACACGCGTGGCAGAAATTCAAGATCTCACCAAGGGTGACACATGGCGGTATGTGGACTCTGCACAGAACGCGGCCGACGACATAACGCGTGGCAAACCTCTTGCCACATTGACTCCAGACAGCCGCTGGGGTCAAGGCCCAACCTTCTTGTGGTGTTCCCCAGACAAATGGCCACAAAGTCCTCAGATCCAAACTGAGGCAGGTCAGGGTGAAGAGCTCAAGAAACCTCAGTTCTGCTACCTCAATACTACCGAGTCAAGTCACCTCCCGGATGCTAAGCAGTTTTCTTCCTTCAGAGACCTCCTGACTGCCACGACAAAGACTCTACATGGGGCGGCCTCAGGCAACGTCACAGCCTACAGGGAAGCCCAGCTGGCTCTGCTACAACAGGTCCAACAAGACAGTTTTCCTATTGACTATGCCCAGCTGCAGTCAGGGAAACCAGTCGATAAGAGCAGCAGATTGTTCAAGCTTGCACCAGAGTTCGACCACAGTGACAAGCTCATCCGGGTCGGTGGACGTCTGCGTCATAGTAACCATCTGGAAACGGATATGGTTCACCCGGTGGTGCTGGATGCCAAACACCCAGTCACACAGCTGCTCATCCAAGAGTATGATTCCCAGCTGCACCATCCAGGCCCAGAGAGGGTCTTCTCAGAGATGCGCCGCAAATACTGGTTACCAGGAGGGCGAGAGGCTATCCGCCGCTTTCAGCGCAAGTGCCAAGAGATCTTAGGGATTTGTGGAAAGCCACAAATCCCTAAGATGGCAGACCTGCCTCCATCTAGAGTCCGACTTTTCAAGCCAGCATTTTACTCAACAGGAGTAGACTGCTTCGGGCCATACTCAGTGGCTATTGGAAGGAGGAGGGAAAAGCGCTGGGGAATAATCTTTAAATGCATGACCACCCGAGCCTTGCATATCGACATGCTCTCCAGTTTGAATAAAGACTCATTCCTCATGGCCCTAAGACGGTTTATCGCCTGCAGAGGAAAGCCATTCGAGCTGATTTCAGACCAGGGGACTAACTTCAGAGGTGGTGATCGAGAGCTCCAGGAAGCATTCGCCGACATTGCTCCAGAAATCCAAGCTCAACTTGCATCTCAGCAAATCGACTGGAAGTTTAATCCACCCAACGCCCCCCACTTTGGCGGATGCTGGGAACGCGAGATACGTTCAATAAAACAAGCCCTGCAAGTAACCCTTGGAGCCCAGCTTGTGACAGATGAGGTGCTGAGAACCCTACTAGTTGAGATTGAAGGGATTCTCAACTCCAAGCCGTTAGGCTACACATCGGCAGACATCGCCGACCCTGATCCAATAACTCCCAACTCATTGCTCATTGGGCGGCCAGATGCCTCTCTCCCGCAGGTGGTGTATCCTGAATCCGAGCTCCTGAGCAGTAGGCGTTGGCGTCATAGCCAGCTGTTGGCTGACCACTTCTGGAAACATTTTATCCGCTTCTATCTGCCCAGCCTCCAAGCCCGACAGAAGTGGAATGCTGAAAACCCAGACCTGCACATCGGCAAGACGGTCCTCATCATTGATCCGCAGCTCCCCCGCTCACTGTGGCCAGTGGGTAAAGTGACCAGGGTCTCCCACGGCCTCGACAGTAAAGTACGGTCTGCTGAAGTGAATGTAGGAGACCGGGCTTACACCCGCCCGGTGGCTCGACTCATCCAGCTTCCAGAATTATCAGACTAACCACTACAGGATGAGTGGGCGCCTTTTCTTCTTCTGCAGATTCCCTTCAGTAATCTGGGGGCGGCTGTAAAAAAGGCCCCCTTGTGGCCGCTAAGCATCAGACACTTTACTGTGACTATCTCTCTCTCTCCTACTGGAAGATGCCTCGCTTCACCTGGACTGTTAGCCAATCACAAGTTATCTTAGGAGCGCTGCACGTTGGTAGCGTTCTTTCCGGGTTTTGAGTTACAACCCACCTTGATACAACTGCGTTATGCTGTGTGCGTCTTTACAAGTAAGAATCTATCTATTTTGTTGTTATTTTACTGCCATTGGTAAGGTTAGATTGGTAGCTTTTTGTCCGTTTAGTGTTGCTAAATGTAAGCTCAGATTTTCCTGCCTGGCTAGGCCTCGTGATGTCGTGATGCTTCTTTCTAACAATGTATAGATTGCCACTCGGGCATTATTCTTTGTTTAAACATTGTAGAATACCAGTTAAGCACCATCTGTGTGTATTGCGTAAGCTATCGCGGTGATATTTGCCTGCGATACAGTTAATTAGTTATAGGGCACGCACCCCCCCGCATGTACACGGGTCGTCACGTGACATCTCTCGGAGCGGCCTGGTGTAGTTCTTTGCGCGACCAGAAGAGGGAGACATTGTATTGCGACTGGATCATCCTCTCTCATTGATATATTTGTAGCTGCTTAGACCCACAGCACAGTCCTTTTCATTCCTTTAATGTCAGTTTTGTCTATGTTAAAATATAATTGTATTTTATTTCTGCTATATTATTAGAATAGAATACAGTTAATACAAATAGAGGTTTGTTGCATGATAATCATGTTTGTTTTATTTCTTTTTTTGTCCAGAACCATTCTTCACTGTACATATGCAGTTGTCAATTCAATAAATACTTCCAATGAAGAAATCTTGCATGATTCTGATCAATCACCCGATGTGAGCTCTACCTAACGATCCTCAAACTATGCTTGTTTATTTTTTATCATGAACAGGCCGATTTTTTTTGTACTGCACTCTTAGAAGAAAAGGTTCTATATAGAACCCTAAAAGGTTCTAGCGGTGCTGCAAAAAATGCTTTTCTTACTTAGTATTTTTGTCTTGTTTCTAGTCCAAACATCTAAACATTCTTAAAACAAGAAGTATTTACTAGACAAGCAAATTGTCTTATTTTGGGGAAAAATAGCTCAAAATTAAGAGAGTTTTTGCTAAGATAAGAAATGCATTTTTTCTTTGATAAGAAAGTCATTTTTTTTTTTTTGCAGTGTTCTATAAAGAACCCTTTTTAAGTCCCAAAAGGGTTCTTTCTTGTCATTATAGAACCCTTTTAGCATAAAAGGGTCTTTGGAGTATACTATACTCAACTATACTTCTAAATATAACCTTTTAAGGGTTCCAAATATGTAGCGCCGATAGAACCTTTTCTTCTAAGAGTGTACATTGTAAAGCGACCTTGGGTTCCTGAAAGGCGCTATAAAAAATAAACATATTATTATTACTATTATTACTCCTGTAAAATAGATTTTAATCTCAGTGAGTTTTTTCTCCTTGTTAAACAAAGGTAAAATAAAAATATTCAAACCTTTGATAATATTGTAAATAAAGAAAATTTTAGTCAATAAAGAAATTAAGAGAGAGAGAGAGAGAGAGAGAGAGAGAGAGAGAGAGAGAGAGAGAGAGAGAGAGAGAGAGAGAGAGAGAGAGAGAGAGAGTCTATTTTGTCTACTGTACCTCTCCGAAATGAACACTTGTCCCCTAATAAAAAGGGGCATAAAAAGCCTATAAAAAAGACTATAGGGTCTGGGCACTTGATTTTTGAGCTGCTGGTTGCAAAAACTTTATCAAGCCTGGTGACGTGCATCGGAGAGGTCAAAGGTAAATTTTTGCATTTTCAGCTCATTTATCATGGAAATGTGTTTTTTTTAACCTTTTAAACTGGTATGCTTCTACTGATGGCCGTCAAAGTTTGCACGCGCTTTACAAGAATGCGGCGCACATGTTCAGCCGATTTGTTGAAGTTCTGCGCAGAGCAGGCAATTTTTAGTCATTTAAATGTCATTTTGCATAGTATAATATAATGTTTCACCTTTATAACAGTTAAAGCACCACGACGGCCATAAAAGTCTGCAAGCCTCTTTAGGGTCACGTGACGCATGCGCATGCATGATTTCGTGAAGCTGTATGCAGATCAGGCAGGAAGAGGTCTCCTTTCAGGCATTTAATGGGATTTCCCATAGATATACATAATTTTGATCCCTTTTTAACCATTATAACGCCACCAAGTGGCCAGCCGCAGCGTCCTTTTTCACGTAGCCACAGAATGAGCTCTTACATAGGCGTGCTGAGTTTGGTGAAAATACATTTGTCCATTCGAGAGTTTTAGCCAATTTAGTAAAAGTGGCTCCTCTCCCATCCAATGTTTTGGTGGCCCTTAGGGACAGTGAACCTGAATTTTTACTTTTTTTTTAAATAACTTTTGACATTCAGACTCCAGAAAATCTTGCTGCGCTGGTTTTGTTCTGGTTAGGCCAAAAACCTAGGACTAGTTTGCAAAAGTAAGTTTTGCAACAAAAAACAAAAACAAATACCCAAATTGTCCTACTGTGCCGAGCAAATACACATTTTGCATGCATTTTGTCCATCTTGAGCCAAGGTTTCCAGCGATATAAGACGTATAAGATATAAGATATAAGGCTACGCCTTACGGTCGAGGAGTTATGAGCCGTTTCGTACTTTTGATCTCCGTTTTGTACATTTGATCACTGTAGCGCCCCCGTCAGGCCAGTCGGGGCGGGCTTTGGTAACCTCTGTAGTCGTTGTGAGTACTACCAGCCGTGAAAGTTTCAAGTCTCTAGGACTTACGGTTTGGTCTGCCCAATCAGTTTTAGCTGGAGAATGATGCATCATAGGACAATGAACAGTTACAGTAGGGTTTCAGCCTGACACCTGACTTTGATTGGGTTTTATTACCCCTGAAGGGGGGGGATTCTGAAATCCACTGCCGCTTCAATATACCTGTATATATTCATATCCTAATTAACTTCATAATCAAAACCTTAATTAATATTTATCTTCCTATATTACCTATATTATTATAATGATTCTTTCCAGTTATGAATTTGGTTTGTTTCTTGTTTTCTAAAGTGTGTATTTGGTCTCTGAGGAGTGACTGAGGGTCTGGCCTAGAGTTGTGTGATATGTCACTAAACACTGGCAACAAGGTCATATGTTTGGATTTTGGAGGTATCACACACCCCTAACATGTCAGGAGTGCAGTAACAGCGTTTGCTCACTTAGCCCGGCTTCCAGATATGAAATATGGATTTGTCTTTCATTTAATTATGTTTTATTTCTTTTACATTTCCTTTTACTGAAACACTAAAGACTCAAGATGAATATTGCCTGTACTATTGTGTGTCCCTCTCACTAAATGAAAGCACATGTTATCAGTATGTTTTGGTAAGAACTAGTTAGAACTGCAGCTTAATCAGCTCCAACCTTGGAGAGACTGTGTATCTGTGTATGTGCGCAATATTCTATGTTACAGATCAGAATGGTGTCAATGGGCACCCTAAGAGATGGGTGGACTTGTTGTTCTGGGCAAGCTGGCGCCTGCTCCAGATCTGGAAGGTCACTACGGGCCTGATTCTGGGGTGAAAGCATCAACAAGTGACACGTCAGTGGAAACGTGCATCAGATTAACTGACTCGAGTGGAAATTTACCATGACTGCGCATTGTCTCTGAGCCAATCAGAACCATCCACATCGCAGTAATGACGTGGATAAGACCTTGAAAACGGTATAACTGTTGGGACAATTGTATGTACGATAGGGCGAGGCAACGAGACGGTGAGAGAGGGAGCGCGGCCTACGAACTCCTTGTGAGACTTGAAGCTGGCTTCTGCTTTTGAAACTGCAAACTATTCTTAAGTAAATTTTTCTTTTATTTAATTGCAATCCTGACTCTGTCTTCATTTCTTCACTACTGGTCCTGGGTCATAAGCTGTTAACCCCTAACAGTTTTGGTGGAGGATGCGCGGGCAATCATTCCTTGGTGACACCCCTGGCAAAACAACAAATAAGGTAGTAGAAAGCTTTAATTATTTGGTTAGGGTTGTCTGAATGGAAGAGATTGGAGAAGGAGAGCAGTGTGCTTCGCTTCATTCCACTGGTGAAGAGTGAGGCATAATTATACTAAAGGGTAATAGTATAAGAAGTCGCTGAGAGCATCGTGACGTGCTGAAGGCATAGGTAAAAACGGTAGCAGACAGTGCAAAGAAGCGGACTCAATAAAGGGGAGGCCCTGCGGGGCAGAGGTAACGTCCTCTACAGGAGCCGTCTTGGATCAACTGGTAAGGTCCAGGAGACATTGTGAACCTGCTCCATCTCTTCCATCTCAGACAGGGGTACCCCGAACTTAGAGTTTAGAACTTAGAGAATCAGGCAGTCAGGGAATAAAATATTAGTTATTAGTTAAACAAAATAAAAATAGATTCAGGAGTTGTTTGCCAGGGATGCATCTGGAACGATCCCGAGGAAAATAAATATTGTGGCCCAAATTGGCACGGACCAGTATGTGTGACGTTTTCGTACAAGTGTCCTTTGCAGTTTCATAACGCAGAAGCCACAGCTGTGTTGTGTAAAGATCGCCACCTCCATCTCTTGCTGTTTCGGTGAGTCTGAACTTTGACTAATATATGGCTGATAAATTGTGAGATGATCAGTAACTTGATCAGTCTTGATAATATATATTGAAAAGAAAGAGAGCAAATGCTGTAACTAGCTTTGCTCTGAAGCCCTCACTTAAAAGAAATTTGCAGAACATATTTATAAAAAATAAATAAAACATGGCAGCAAGGTTTTAATTCAGACTGAAAAGTTAAATAGCAACTTGACTGGCTACAAACAAAGAGTGCTTATTAATGAATTTGTAAAATGGGTGGGGGTTTTAAACCCTGAAAGAAAAATCCCAGGAGATTACTGAGGGATGGTATATTCTAATTGCCAAATGTAATAAATTGTCTGAAATTACTGGAATTGAGGTGTAGTCTGAAAAAAGGGCTTGAGATTGTTTTTGAAAAAGCGAAAACACCAAGATGTGTGAGCAGCCAGTCTTATCTGCCCCCTCCCCTCTCGCGCGCTCTTCTCTTCTCTGACTGTCCGAGCGAATGCCGCTTTAGGCACCGCCTTACAGACTGGGAACTAGACTGAAACATGCCAGTTGCTAAATGACAGAGAGTTTTAATTGTGGTCAGCAGGGCCATTTTGTATGTAACTGTAACTTCCCACCCATAAGGTGTAGAAATGGTGGCAAATCAGCCCATCAGATTCAATTTTGTAGATGAAACAAAGTAAGAAAGTAACAAAGTGAAATATGAATATAAGGTCTTAAGTAATTATTTTTGAAGGAAAGATCTATGAAAATTAATTACAATTTTGAGGTAAAATTAAAGACATTGACTGAAAAACGTGAGGCAAGAAAATTTATAAATAGTAACAGAAGTTTAAAAGACAAATTTATGAAAAAGGTGGTTCCTGTTACTCTAACTCTTGAAAAATTCTAATAATGTTAATTTGCCTCAATGTTGGTAAAAACAGTTTTTATAAGATAAATTGGTGTTAATATGTTAAAAACCCTAGATGCTGAGGTTTTGGTTTCAAAAGATAAGCTGGTGCAGAGCTGTAATAAAACAATTCGCTTATCTGAATCTGGCCCCCACCGTTTCTGGTGCTATGGCCAAACTTGCTACAGTAACAGAGACCTAATCTGAGAAACGTAAAGTTTCTAAATTAATTGTATGGGAAAAAGACAAATATAAAATTAATTAATTGAAAATGTGATCTCTGTCTAAGGATAGAGTTTTAAAAGGAAATGTTTGATGTCTTATTTGAAAACAATTTTAATTTCTAGCCAGATCTTATGCTGAGCTAGTGTGAGTAGTATAAAGTTTATGAAAACACAGTGAACCATCCTGAATAACTCAGACTCTCTCTCTCATTCAAAACCAGCTCTATGCTGTTATCTGAGCCTGTGTCTTAGGTGATAAGAGATTTATAGTAAAAGCACAGTGCACCAGTTGAAAATCATAGAGACAGTGATTTGTTAAAAAGAGTGAAAGAGTGCCATTAGGAGGGCAATAATAAAGGTATAAGATGTTTTCAAATACAGAATTTTAATGAACTGAAATTTTTAAATAAATTATTCCATGACCAGTGACATCTTTGTCTAATCTTAGCCGCCACCATGCACAGGACCAATGGATCAGGTCAAAGTCAACATGCAGGACATTAAATTGAATGGACAGTTGTTATGGCTAAATTCACTGAGTATAATCTACGCACTAATATGTTGCGGTTTGAAGGATGTAAAATGGTATCAGTGATTAAATAGTGTTATGATTAACCTGTCTCCATGTTTTACCTATAGTAAGCAGACTAAATGGCTCTGGTGACTCTTGAATGCACTTTCCCCAAGGCTCCAGAAAAACATTTGATCCATTTTAAGGATCAAAGATCTCAAGCGATGACCAATGTGAATGAGGGTGATTCGCCGAAGACGGGTAAGATCCTCTTTTGGCCAGCGGGGGACGACCTAAGACATGGGGGTCACCGCCATTGGGCACTTCCAAGAAGGGAGGTGTTTTATGTGAGGTGTGTATGAGAGTTGAACCGATGTCTGTGAGGCCAGCAGCATCAGTAAGGGGGGACGCTGTGGTTGTAGGGGCCGAGAGTCCAGACAAGACACAGCATGGCCTGCCCTAATAATGGCTCCTCCATACCGCTCACTCAAATACCGCATTGTTTGTGAATGCCAGGGAAGACCCTGAGTGAAAGTTATGATGGGTAAAGGTCATTCAAGAGCCAGCTGAGACCATGAGGTGATTGTCAATAACTTTTGTGGAGACCAGAAAAAAAAAGAAAAAAAGAAAAGAAAAAAAAAGTATTAATTGAATCATTAAAACTGTGATATTGAACTAATATTTCCATATCATGAGTTTAATCCCGCAGGTCATTAGATATGGCAGAGGAGAATTTGAAGGCATGGTGGTGTCTAAAAATAAGGACAGCTGTTGAAGTTTAAACAGGAGGTCTGGATAACAAAAGGTATTTAACTAAAGTAACTTGAAGAAAAAAAAATTCATAGCATAACTTATTTTGAGATGATTTTATAGCTCTAATTTGAAAGTTAAACATTTACATTTCTAAACTTTGTAAAGGTTAAAGGTTAATGAATTTAATATAAGAGACTATCCGTGTAAGAGAGAAAGAGAGACTGCTTGAGAAGGAGGAATGGTGCTCTGTCTGTTATCGTCGTGCTAAAGCTGAAACAAAACAAAAGCAATGATATCAGAGCCAAAACAACCCAGCTGACTTCTCTAAAAATGAAGGAATAATGAACAGACATGATTTGAAATTGGTTAAGAAACCATGTAAGAACTGAGTTTAAATATTTTTTAGTTAAACACTAAAAGCAAATTTTGAGAATGAGCAATTCAAAATTAAATGTTTAATGTTTGTGTTTGTTGATGACTGCACTTTATGTTTTGTATGTGTTGGTTTGTGAAACTGTTCTGTCCTGATAGTGTGTGTGAGGTCATTAACCTCTGGAATGAGTGTTTATCATTACAGAAGGGTTAAGGCAAACGACAACCTTTAAAGGAACTGCTAATTCTGAAGGAATCTGGAAAAGTTGATCCAGAACATGGGACGAGCTTTAAGTGGACTGGTATCCAGCTCTGTCCGTTACTGGTAATTATGACTAATTTTGTCATTTATGATGCTGA
Organism: Pseudorasbora parva; assembly: GCF_024679245.1. Classification (NCBI taxonomy): domain Eukaryota; kingdom Metazoa; phylum Chordata; class Actinopteri; order Cypriniformes; family Gobionidae; genus Pseudorasbora; species Pseudorasbora parva. Next base: position 13,492,485 of record NC_090180.1, read on the forward strand.
TTTGAATTAATCTCTGGATTAGTTGAAGTGGAATTATAAAGTTAAAGATTGCCGTTTCTTAATGGGTTAAACACCCATCTCTAAATTTATCTGAGGGTTTAAATTGAAATAATGTCAATTGATTAGAAATGGTAAACATAAATGTTAGAAACTTGACGGCAGAGACAAAGTGACAAATTGGCTGAAGTCACTATCTAAATCATCCAGAGAATCCCTCATATTTCTGAAGGCAGAAGGGCGACCAAAAAGATCACTTCTAAAAGAAAAAATTTTGATTTTTATTTTTCATCCCTTAAATGGATGCAGGACATTAGATGTCTAGTAATAATGTTAAAGGAGCATGTGACTAAGTTTTTCTGTGTGACTGGGATTGAGAGATAATGTAAAATTATATTTTGGTTTCTGTAGAGCAGTAGAGATAAGACTGAAACAATAATGATCACATGGTGCATCAGCAGACTGACTATTTTTGATAAAGAAGTTAAATCAAGAGAGAAATAGCCCTAAAAATTAATGTTGTGAAAATAAAACTTCTGACAGAATTTATTTTACCTGAAGTCAAATTAAATACATTGAATGATTTTCAAAATACAGATTGTTTTAGAACAGTTTTAAATAAATTGATGATGACAGTACAAATTTGAATACTTTATAAAGTAATATGGGAGATTATGAAAATTTGTAAGTTCTTGGTAAAATTATAACAATTTTGGTGTAAGTGGCAAAGGAAGGCTAGTGAGGATTTGATGAGAAGTATCACTGCCAGATGACATAAATCAACAGGGTTAAGATTTTGGTCATTTGGAGCTTACGCCTAAAGAGTTTTAATGGACAAGACATTGAAAGAAAAATGTTACTTTAAAGGAAACCCTAATGAATGGATTTTGAATGGTTTACTAAATAACATGGGTTTGAAAAGTTATTTTGAAAAATAATTGGTATTGAGTATGATTAAGCACAATGTCACAAGATAAAGATGTGAACAAGCTGGTTGAATGTAATACAAATGGATAATTACGTCATTTTGATGAAGTTTTCAACATTAACAATTTTATGGTTATGTTCATTTAAGTTAAAAATGATGTGGGCTATCATGAGTGAAAACTGGATTTGATGGAAAAAGCAAGTGTAACAAAAAGATTTGAGTATGTGGAAATCTATGTGGAAAAGAAAATGGAGTTATGAAAATAACAAGAAAATAATTGATAACAAGAAAATAATTGATAACAAGAAGGTTCTTGAGTAAAATCAGCGAAAAGCGAATGAAATGGATGTTATGAACATGTTTGAGAAAGAAATGAATAGGATGTGTAATTAAGATGGTACATGTATGTAGACTGTAAACTGAAGGATGTTTTATGCAGAGACTAAATGTAATTGGATGGATTATTATGCCTATTTATTTTGTTTATTTTTATTTCAGACCACTGTTGTTTTTGAAGATGAAGAAGGTCTGTGTTTAAAAGAAGTGTATTTAAAATCCCTCTTTTTAGATAAGATATCTTGGTATTTATAATGGGGTGGTATTTAACATGGGGTGCTAATGTAGTATGTCCTCTTGAGGATGAATATGTGCTTATTGTAATCAATCAAGCCATTGATAAAACCAAATTAGATAAGATTAATAATGGTTGAAGTTAAATCCCTGAGGGGAAAAGAGATTTTCTTTTTTTCAAAGATTATAAACTAAAAAGGGGAGGGCATGGAACATTATGAAGCGGTCTAAATTGGTAGACCAACTTTAGGGGGTCATTGGGACCCCAAAATTGGCCTTTAGGAGGGAGTGAAGGGGGGGGATTCTGAAATCCACTGCCGCTTCAATATACCTGTATATATTCATATCCTAATTAACTTCATAATCAAAACCTTAATTAATATTTATCTTCCTATATTACCTATATTATTATAATGATTCTTTCCAGTTATGATTTTGCTTTGTTTCTTGTTTTCTAAAGTGTGCATTTGGTCTCTGAGGAGTGACTGAGGGTCTGGCCTAGAGTTGTGTGATATGTCACTAAACACTGGCAACAAGGTCGTGTGTTTGGATTTTGGAGGTATCACACACCCCTAACATGTCAGGAGTGCAGTAACAGGGTTTGCTCACTTAGCCTGGCTTCCAGATATGAGATATGGATTTGTCTTTCATTTAATTGTTTTATTTCTTTTATATTTCCTTTTACTGAAACACTAAAGACTCAAGATGAATATTGCCTGTACTATTGTGTGTCCCTCTCACTAAATGAAAGCACATGTTATCAGTATGTTTTGGTAAGAACTGGTTAGAACTGGAGCTTAATCAGCTCCAACCTTGGAGAGACTGTGTATCTGTGTATGTGCGCAATATTCTATGTTAGAGATCAGAATGGTGTCAATGGGCACCCTAAGAGATGGGTGGACTTGTTGTTCTGGGCAAGCTGGCGCCTGCTCCAGATCTGGAAGGTCACTACGGGCCTGATTCTGGGGTGAAAGCATCAACAAGTGACACGTCAGTGGAAACGTGCATCAGATTAACTGACTCGAGTGGAAATTTACCATGACTGTGCATTGTCTCTGAGCCAATCAGAACCATCCACATCGCAGTAATGACGTGGATAAGACCTTGAAAACGGTATAACTGTTGGGACAATTGTATGTACGATAGGGCGAGGCAACGAGACGGTGAGAGAGGGAGCGCGGCCTACGAACTCCTTGTGAGACTTGAAGCTGGCTTCTGCTTTTGAAACTGCAGACTATTCTTAAGTAAATTTTTCTTTTATTTAATTGCAATCCTGACTCTGTCTTCATTTCTTCACTACTGGTCCTGGGTCATAAGCTGTTAACCCCTAACACCCCTTACTATCAATATTTTGACATTTGGGCTCTCACACGTGCTAGATTCGTCTCAATCGGACTAGCGGTTTCGAAGATATCAGCTAATTTTTTTAAGCGCTAAATAATTTTTTTTAGCCATCACCACGATACCCTGAAGTTAGGGATGCACCGAATGTTCGGCAACCGAAATTATTCGGCTGAAAATAGCCAAAAAAAGCACTTTCGGTATTCGGCCGAATAAGTAAAAAGGCCGAATAATTTTTGCCGAACAATGACGTTTTTAATGACGTGATCAAATAGTAACACGCGTAGAGTGAGAGGCGCGCGCTTTATGCAGGTAACATGTCAGCAGTGTGGAAGCACTGTTTAGTGCTGCATCTCATGTCATCGGTGAGAAAAGGAAACGACTTTCATGTGAGAAAGCAGAGAATACTTTTCATAAAGAAGAACCTGCCACTTTTCCTGAAGAAGTAGGCTAAGTAGGCTTATGTCTAGGACAGTTATTTATTTGTTGTAGGTTCATCCACGTTTTTTGCACTATTCAATGCACATTTGTTGTTGTAGACATACAGAGTTACATTCTTTCAGCAGTCAGTTATAGGCCTAACATAGGCTATTCAAGAAGGGGGGCTTCAAAGATGGCCAAATAAAAATATATATTTTTATTTTACTAATTATTTATTTTAAGTTATGTTGTGCTTAGTTTGTATAATATCTGCTGGAATGTTAAAAAATGTTCAGTGTTAAATAAATATTTTGAAATTGTATTTTTGTTATTTGATTTATTTCTCTGAAAAGCAACACAAAATAGTAAAAAACACATTTTTACTATTTAATTATTGTAATTGTAAAAAAATTGCCAAATAAATGGAAAAAATGCGAAACACCGCGTTCGGTATTCGGCCTTCGGCCAAGCATTTCATTATTATTCGGTTTCGGCTTTGGCCAAGAATTTCATTTCGGTGCATCCCTACCTGAAGTAGCCTGAGAAGTATGGGAGTGAATTGATGCCAAAACCATTGAAAATGGACAGACTAAAAAAAAGTCACTAATAGATATTACAACTTGTAAACACAAAACACAATCTACAAATAGATAAAAAAATCCACAAACAAAGTCCACATGTAAAACAAGATCTACAAATAGATACAAAGTCCTCAAACAAACTCTTTGTGATCCACAAATATAAAGCATGGTCTACAAAAATATTAAAAATCCACAAATAAACATTTCCTGATTCACAAATACAAATCAGTAACTTGTACTTGAAAACCAGAATTTGAATGAATGAGTGACTTGTTTGCAGGTGAAGATCATGTTGTTTGTAGATTATGTCACATTTGTTTTCAGAATTCTGACATTATCGTTTCATTTTTGTGACAAAATAATGGCATTATCATTGAAAATGTAGAGACTATGAGTCAAAAATGCATATTACAAATTGTAAGCACAAAAGATCTACAAATAAATTAAAAATCGGCAAACAAACGCCTCATGATCCACAAATGTAAAACAAGATCTACAAATAGATAAGAAATCCACAAACAGACTATTTATGACATACAATGTAAAATGCAATCTAAAAATAGATTTAAAATCTGCAAACTAACTCTTTATGATTCACAAATAGAAATTAGTGACTTGTACTTGATGACCAGGATGTGAATGAATGCAAAGTGTTTTGTCTGCGCACGGCGGTCATTATTTGTTTGTAGATTGTGTTGCATTTGTTTACAGAATTTTGGCACAACTGTTTCGCTGTTTTCCCATTAAAAAATCTACAAATGCCCTCCTCATAATTTGCAAACAAACACAGCCTAACTTGTATTTTCAAAGCACTGTAAAAAGACATTCTTACACATTCTGTGCAAAGCTCAGCATGCAAGCGTTGAGTCTGTGTTTGCAGATCACAGGGCATTCACAGATCACTCTTCACACGCCTTACTTACAAGATCTTTTTGGCACTATCTTTCCACAGGGTTGCCATTCGGTTAATCGCACAATCATTCGAATATACTCCAGGGTTTCTACTGATACAAAACCATATGCTAATCGTTGATAACCCTTTAAGCACATTTGTAAAACCTCCTTCCACCAACTTCGAAACATCTCCAAACTCCGTCCCCTTCTAACCCTTCCAGATGCAGAGAAACTTGACCATGCCTTTATCTCCACCAGGCTGGACTACAGCAATGGACTCTACAGTGGCATGGCAGAGATATCCAAAAGCTACAATCTTGCAGAACAGCGCTGCCAGATTCCTTATGAGAGTCCGTAAATATGATCAAATATGATGAAATAAAGTAATTCAAATCGTTCCTTATTTCAGTGTTTAGTCATTTCATATTTCGCAATGCTTTTAAATAAAAATAAATGTATGCTCAATTCATTGTATTGTATTAAACTGATGCCACTGTTTTATTTTTGTTTTGCACAAAATACTTTCACACATTTATTAATTGCTTAATCAATGTCTTATTTCATGTTTTGCTTCCATTTCATGTTATAAATAAATAGAGTCTGTGCCATACTGACAACACCCACGGTTCGTTTTATAACTCTCTCTCTCGCAAAACTTCAATATGCTCGTGAGTATTTAATTATTCTTCTGTATGCGGTACATGTGTGCAAGGAGACTTTTATTTTATAGCTACCCTTGGCGAATGACCCCGGAGCGCTCGGGGTTGATTAACCCGGAAGTACCCACGCGGCTCACTGAGCACTCCGTCCGGTTCTGCGGGCTCAAGGGGAGAAGCGCCGAGGCACCATGGCTCTGTTCTAATCGCGTTTATTAAGAGAAGTGTGATCAACTTACCGGCAATCCGTCACCATCCGCGCCTTAAACATGGACCTCCAGTCAAGAGGCTTGTCCTGGAGGCATCAACTTTGTCAGTAGCAACATCTGAAAACTGTATTTATTATCTTTTCCCCCCATACTGTCACTTTTTCTTGCTTTGCACGCTACATGGGATTTAAACCTAAAGTGTCAGCCGCTAGCCAACACTTGTCATTTGATTAACCCAAATATCCCTGTGGAAACCAAGACGCCATTTGATAGTAACGAAAAAATAAAACAAAAAAAAACTTTCAAGAAACACGCTGACGAAGTCTTGCCTCAAGTTTTCCCATTTGTCTGCGGTGCCGGTGAGTAAATCCTATTGCATATGCTAACTTTGATAGCCGCGTCTAAACCGATAATCGCAGGGGCCAAGCGGGCCTGGATTGATTCTCACGACGGGTTTAATGTTGATGTGTGGTCACGTAGCAAACATTTTCTTAGTTAAACGCGTTTACTTTAACTTGTCACTAGTTATTTTCCCAATTTCCCTCCCCGATAAGCCAGATATGTATTCCCTCTGTTTTATTCCATAGGTCTTCGCCTTTTCCAGGCTCACACATTCATATTGCTCATATTTCTGGGAGTCATTCCACTTTAATTTGGGGAACATATCTGCTCGGGACAGTTTTGTTCCGTCCCGTTTGTTTTTACATGTCCTGTCGGCTGTGGATGGCTTGCTCTCGGGTATTTTAAGAGCATTTGTGACCGTTAAATGTCTCGTGTGACGTATAGAAGTAATGTCGGCACGCGGACGTTAGAATAAGTTTTTGTGTCAACTTACGTATCGTTTTTTCCCTAAACGACCGCAACTTCACCGAAGTGTCACAGACGATACAGTTAAACGAACCGACTGTCGGCTTTCATCATGTCATTGATTTAGAGGAGTGTAGCTTATAAGCTAGTGCGGTGGAATGGGCACTTCCCCTCAAATTTACTGAAGGCCCGGGATGATTTTATAGTTTTTTCAGATGGTTGTCGAGGTGGGTTTTTCGTGGATTTTGTGTTGAGGTGGTTAAATAACTGCTTGGGGTAAAGAACTATGTTTTTATGGTATAGATAGTGGAGTGGATGTGAACGTGTCAGTGCCATATGGAGGCTAGCACTGTTAGCCACACCGGCAGTGCATCATGGCTGCGGTGTGACACGTCTGTAGGAGCAGGGAGCACAGCGTGCAGAAAACTTGGAAATTTTGGAAAATGCTACCCTAGCGTTTTACCCTAGCTCTGCCTGACTGTTCCGCAATGAGTATGCGAACGTATGATTTTAAATCAGTTTAAAGCTTTTTTTTTGTGGATGTTTGAGATTCACTTGCAGTTTTATTATTTTGATGATTTTATAATTGTATTAGTCTGCTTGGTTCACTTTATTTTCTCGTGTCTCTGACATATTGATCACCTTAGTGGGTTTATTTCCTTAAAGGGGTTGTTGACTATAAAAATGAACATTTAAAAATGATACATACACCTTTCTATCTGTGGAAAACGGCAGCCTCAGTTACCATTCATTGTGTGGTAAAATATGTAATTGAAGGGAATGTGTAATATATGTACTTTTGTGTTATGCAGAATGAAAGTTATTTGTGCTTGGAACAACTGATGTGTAAATGTTCAACTTCAATTAAAAAGAGAGAAACATCTGGAAAATATGGTTCTCTGCGTAACTTTGAGTCAATATATAATCTGGTTTTGTTTCTTGAAACGAACTAATTGGTCACACTAGTTTAAGACAGTCTTAACAGAGTAGCTACTTTTATGCAATTGTCTACAGATAAAATAAAGTCTGTCAACATGCAGGTGTTCAAGTATTATTTAAGACGTATTCAAGAAATCCTACTACAGTATTTTCACAAAGAAATGAATGAAAAGGTAGTTGACACTAACCACTTGTGCACTCAGTAATCTGTAAGTTTGTGCACTAGGAATCATTTAAAAAAATAGTAATAAAGATGAGGAAACCCCGTTTTTATATACAGCACACAGTAAAAATGACACTAATATGACCTAGTGGACAACACAAAATAGCACAGCATATTTTGAAATAGAGGGTTTAAAGTTTGCCGATTGTGCTTCTCCAGTGATGCTGAACTCTCCTCCTATTCACTTTTAGTTTGCACAGTAATGCAATCATTTGAATGTCTGTGTTTACTACAATATGCAACTCATGGTAAATCTCTTCAGAAGACTTGGGTTTGGATTAGACACTCGATTAGTTATTTTTACAATTCCTTTATGATATTTATTGGATCTTTTTGATCCAAAGTTTGAGAAGAATGGACAGTCTGTCTGGCTGTCTTGATGCCCTAAGCATCAATACTTTATGATGTCCGCGGCGCTGGGAATGGAAATGGAGGGACAGAAATCGCAGGTTTATAACAAACATCTTCATTTGTGTTTAGAAGCTAAACGAAACAACTTGGTTGTGTGCATGGCTTCTGTGCTATTTCGCGTGCATTCGCTCAAGTCAGCGTACTGCTGTCACAGCGTAACATGCCCTAAGCACGCAGAATAATATAGGTCTGTGTTTGTTTGTAGTAATCGTGGCTTTGAACAATTACATAATCATAGCATCCATAATCGTAATTGCAATTAGAAATTCGATTAATTGTGCACCCCTACTCTCCCTTACTCTTATGAACGTGGTGGGAAAGTGATCCAGTAATTCATTGGCAGTGGCTTTGGGAGTGGCCTCGAATCTGCGAAGCATTCTGGGAATTGTTGTCTTACATCCCCATGAGACTACAATACATTTTCTGTCTTCTCAGTCTAGAAAGCACCAAATTCAAAAAATAATTTCACATTTCTACTACATTAATGGCCCAATTTAAATGCAGATTCATCTTCCCAGCGCTGAAGGGTGCGTTTACACTTGTCATGTTTGGTTTGATTAAAACGAACCCTGGTGCGATTGATCTGTTAGTGCGGTTCATTTGAACAGTGAACGCTGCCATCCAAACCCTGGTGCGCACCAAACAAGCGGACCGAGACCCCTAAAAAGATGGGTCTCGGTTCGCTTCCAAATGAACTCTGGTGCGGTTCGATTGATATATGAACGCAAAACGGACCAAAGACATGTAAACGTACCAAAAACAGGACGTAATGTCACAAGATGCGACGCTACAAGTCAGCTGATTTGACGACGCGGAAAGATCGATCAGTGTATCCAAAATGAGTAACGTTAGAGGGTGGAGCAACGAGGAGGTAAGTGCCTCATCAATATTTGCTCTGACGAGCATGTTTCAAAAATGTTTCCATTAGTTGGTGCAGACGATGGAACTGCCGTCTCTTTTGTAGCAGATCTTCGTTCCTACAACGGAGGAAATCCTGCTGCTGTTTTGAATGTTTTGAAAATTTTATAAGCTCTTCATGAGTTCTCAGCTGGTAAAAATAATGCCATATGAACACGCATAAAAGGATCGTGTTTAATCCAGCACACAGCAGTGTTTTGAATGTTTGGTAAGCAAGCTTCTACGTCATATAAGCCGACCAATCAGGTTGAGACCGTCTCCCTATGCCTTTGGTTTGGTAACTTTAGGTTGCTGTTACAAATGCCAGTGTGAATGCCAAGGGGACCAGGACTATGTTTTCTTTTAGTTTTTTGGTCTGGACCAAACGAATCAAACTAACCGAACTACAAATGTGAATGCACCCTTAAAGGTGGGGCAAGTGTTTTTTCAAAACCGTTTTACAAAACTGACTCGGGCCAAGTCCAATAACAAACTTGTAGCCAATCAGCAGGTATGGGGGCGTGTCTACTAATGATGGTGAGAAGAGTGCTTGGTGCACGTCATTATTCAGAACACACAACACATGACAGACACAAGCCGAGAACTAATATATATCATGGCTTTTGCCTGAACATGCTCGTGTATAGGGCTGTGCGATATTGAAGAAAAATGGGATATGTGATATCTTGTTAAATAATGCGATATTTGATATGCGATACGATATTGCAATTAGTGTGTAAACTCTATTTCAATTATATTAAAAAAAATATTTAAAAACTGAGAATGAAACATGTTTCACATTCTTTCTGGGAAAAGAAAGCATCGCCACAACTTCTGAAAGTGACCAGCTGTGTTTAAGCAAACATTTGTGTCACAAATTGTTCACGTTTCGGTGCGTGTGTCAAATTAAACAGTGCGAGACTGCAAATGATTGTTTTTCGCAAATTATTGCGTTTAATAACTCTTTTTAACGTCAAGCAAGTAACATAAGTAACAGTCATGTGCCCAGTCTATTCTCTGCCCAATGTGTGACCTAAAACTTAAACTTTTCACAATGTTGAAGTAGCCTATTAAAATCATTCACATATTGCGAGCCATTGCGATATGTACATTTGCTATATTTCCATAATTTCGTTATATTGCACAGCCCTACTTGTGTATCATGTTCGCTTTTTTGTCCCTTTGTTATCGTATTATCACTCACTTCAGCGATGATTGATAAAGACCAATTCATTTCCACACCGTATGGAGCGTCTAAATCTCCTCACTGTCCGTTTCAAGATCAGCTCATAAAATGTGTCTGACAAGTAAGATACTATATAAATGTTTGTTTCCTCTTTTCATGATCTATATAACCCTTATCCAGTCATAATTGTAATATGTCGTTTGCTGCTGCTTATATCCTGTTTAGTTGTCATGAGAGTGGTTTGTGTTTTTGTGATCGCTATAACTCTCGAATCTGGTCATAATTGTATTATGTCGTTAGTTGGACTGTCGTGTTTGTGTACTTTCGAGTTGTTCATGAGAACGCTTTGTGTTTTTGTGATTGAAAGGGTGACTTTTTTAATTGAATTTTCGGCCTATATTATTAACACAGAATCTGCCATAGTCTTTGCCTGGGTTATGTGGCGACTTCACTTTCTCCGTGGATCTCCCAGTGCTGTGTAGTAAAGGTGTCATGTGATCAAGATCGACCCGCGTACGAGCTTGCGCAGTGCTGTCTGTTATTGCTCTGAGCAGATGAATGCTGCGCACAGCGCAACCCAAATGAGTAGCATGGTTCTGTTCAACTTTCGTTTTGTTTTTCATATTTAACAGGACTTGCTGTTTTGTTTTTTATTGTATTTATATGATACTTGTATTTTTGTAGTTGCATTTTTGCCATGAAAATAGCTTTGAATGCTCACATGGCATTAAATAAAATAATCTGAATCTGAATCATATTTAACAGAAATTTCAGCTCTTATCAGTTGGACTCATCAATTAAGTCGCACCAGCAGAGAAAAAAAAGGTTGCAAAATGTGACCATTTGTTCACAGTCTGGAGCCTGTGCAATGGCCATTTAGCATGTGCAGGTGATCTAGTTTGCCTTGTTGGATGACGAGTCGATAAAATACATGCACACAATTTACACAGGTCATCAAACCGAGGTCAGAAAATATGGAAATTCGTAAATTGGAATTCGATTTTCTTTTCTTTTTAGTTTATGTATGGGAAACACTGCAGATGCTATGAAGTAAACTTTTAAATGTATGTGTAGAAACAAAAAAACATTTGCTCTAACTGCCACAAAATTTAGGGATGGACAATATATACAATATATAGAGCATCAAATTGCCAATGGCTTTTGTGAAAGTTTGTGATTTTGATATCTTGCCTAGTCTCCCAAATGCATTGATCATAACTCTGAGCCTGCCATTCCCTTTCTCCCACCACCCCACACACGCTTCATCTGGATGTCATGGATGGCTGGCTGGGCATCAACCTATATTGAACATGCGTGTGGCCTGCCCTTCCCCCTCGTGCCATAAACATCTCATGTTTAGCTTGTTTATTTCCAGGTTCTCTGTCGCTTTTTTTGCTTTGCCTGTGATGCCAAGTGCCTCTTTGACCCGTTTTCCTGCTTTTTTTCCTTTCATCTCCTTTCCGAGTAAGAAATTCATAAATGGAGTTGGGCCTTGGTGATCTGTCAGAGGCTCTCGTGTTCCCTCTGATGGATGCGCATTCCCTACGTGCTTCAGTTCCTTTGCGTTGCTCGTCCTCCCCCGTCTGCTGTCTCCCAGAAAGTCAGGTCTTTTTGAGCGGGTCTGAGGGTGTTTATTGGTTGCCATCTGTCAGGATCAAAAGCACAGAGTCGGATGGTAAGTCGCGCTCTTTTGTGTGAGGGTCACTTGGGGCAGACAGACACTCCCAGAATGAAGAGCCTGCATCTCTATAACCCCTGGCCTGAGCGCTCCAGCTGCTCTCCTGTGCGTTCCCCTTCTTTTCTCAGCTGAGCTGGGAGATTGTGTTAAATGCGCATTCTGTCTCTGTGTGTTAGAGATCTTAAGGGTGTGGTGTGGTCTTATCTCAATAGACACTAGTAGACCCCCACCCATTCTTTACTTGCTTGCCGAGATCTTTCATTCAGGCTTTCTTGGAGTCTAATCAGGTGCAGTGTGTACATCATTACATTAGTATAACTGGTGTATCCCATAGTGCTCATCTTTGCTGCAGTCATGTTTGACATTTGCATATGCATGTCTGTACAAACATGACACAATAGAATATTTTTCTATTATATATTGGGGAGGTAATTTTCTTCTGTGGCGGCATCTCTCTTTTTTTGTTACTTTCTAGAGAGGTGAATTATTGGGGGATGAGGGGTGTGTTTTGGTGCCCTACATGCAGCACATGGTGGGAGCGGCGTTACTGCTAATATTCATATCACAAAAGAACTTGGATTAAAGGTTATAGTTCTGATATAAACACTGATGTGATCAAAGTAGAGGAAATCTCCTTTAGAAAGTAACCTGTCGCTTCAAATAGCGATTGTCAATTACATTGTTACGCCGCCAGGTAGTGACACGTGACTTATTAAAAATGTTTGTCGTTGAATCATTCAAAAGATTTTTTTTATTTTTTATTTTGTTCTAATTAAACATTACGTAGACTGCAGCAATTAATGTGTCAGAACTGCTAACAAATTACATGTCTTGTTTAGGTTGTCTGTTCAGAATCGTGGGAGAATCATGATTTCTGTTTGAAGGAAAGTTGTGATTCTCAGTTTATCCAGAAATGTGCAGTTCCATTTGACTGAAGTTTTTAAATTGCGTTTTAATGCACTTATTCACAGAATAGATCACAGTCTAGTTGTACGTGTACAATTACAAAACAAAGCTTGAATTGACTAAAAGAGCTGGTTTTGGTTGCGACATGAATCATCTCTAATCTGTTAACCTTTTTATTTTTATAGCAAACTAATTGTCTCCTGGTTTCTCTCCAGGGTGAATTGCTTAAAGACACACTACACAAGGACTTATCAATACCCCAGAGATTCAGAATACTAATTTAGAGGTATGATTTAAATTGAAATAGACATGATTATAGGTGTTAAATTTCATTTTGTCAAGTTGGCAAAGGAAATCTCATACATGTTTGGTTGTACCCTTTTATTCCTCATAAAATCATGATTTGTTGACTCACCAGTTTGGCAGGCAAGTGTGAGGCCCCCTCATGCAGAACCACAGGAAATGAGTAAACCACCTCAGCCTATAACAGGACCCCCTGCCATTCCCCACCCTGCCCAATCACCAGGACTGACACAGGTGAAAGTGAATTTGGAGAAGCTTACAGATATGATTAGGATGATTTGGGTCATCTTTAACATTGTCTGTTTCTCCATTTCTTTTCCAGGGTGCCTATCCCACAGGCCAGCCTCCCTCGGTTGTCTTTCCCGGGCCATCTCCACAAATGAACACTGCACCGCAACCCAGACAGGTACGCCATCTTCAAGCCAACAAAGTCTTCAGTGTGTTTTGTGGCTCAGCTAGGTGTCCTAATTCCTGCTTGTGTTGGAAAAATTGTGCATGTGTGGCAGAGTCGGTCTCCTTTTTGCATCTCAACTTTGTCTTTTTACTCTTTACTTTCCTCCCAGTTTGCGCCAGGGCCTCGTGCTTTACACCAACAGGTACTACCAATTTTCATGAACCAGAGCCTGCTTGATTTGAATAAATGTCTGTACAAATAAAACAAACTTTCTTGCATCTAGATGCTCCTCTTGCTGGTTTTTCCATGTCTTTATTGGGAATCAATTGTTTCATGAATTTTGATTTGTTTGGATTATTTTAGTGCACTTGAAAGGCCTACCTGCCTCATTTGAAGCATTGAACAAAAAAGCTATTTGAATAGTATTGGTAATTGAGTCACTAACCACTCCATTTAAGTCTCCTTTGAGTATTTTATAATGCATTTTATTAAGTTCTCTTGACTTGTTCAAAGTAATGACATGAAACCCATAATGTTGAAGCAATTCTGAATAAGAACAGTTTTTCTTAATTCCCAACCCAAATCTTCAGAGGCTGCATGTGCTTTAATAGTAGTTTTGAGTCTCATCTGTTCACCATTAACACCTTGTTCTGTGTGCCACTGACCTCTGTTGTGCTTGCACTATATTTCTCAGGCTCTTCTTAACGGTGCATGTGGGAATCTTGCTTTCACTGCTGATGGCTAATGTTTACTGCTGCTTGTTGTTGTCTGTTTCTCTCACGCCTCCTCTCCACTCTTTCTTCTGCTTTTGTGTGTGGCTGAAGGGTGGATTCAGGTCACTGCAGGTAACTCGTCCTCTCTTCTCTTCCTCTGTTCACAGCCATTATAATCAGTGTTTATCAGTGCATAATGTTCAGAGTTCTTGTTAAATTGTACATGAAAAATGTTCAAAGGAAGAGCTAGTTATTCTGATAAATCATGAATATTAAGACTTGAAATTAGTTTTGGTTATTTTTTTATTTGAAGTTAAGATAGACCATAAAGTAAAATAAGCCACTTTTCCACCGTTGGGCCAGGGGCTGTTTTGAGATCAGCAACTGCAACTTTACTAGTCTTTATCAAACAAACAAAATTATTTATTTCTCATCCACCCATGATTGTATTAACTGACCCGCACGATCGGTCAGTATTATAAGCGCTTACCACACACACACACACACACAAACACATGTGCGCGCCCAGATCAAGAAATAATTTTTGCTGACAGGCATACTTTTTGGTCTGGTACAGCCCAGGACTAGTACTATTACAAATAAATGAAGTATCACACATTCCTAATATAATGATCCGAAGGAAGCTTATGCAGCGACTGTGTTCTTCCACAATATCTTGATATCTTCTTCCACATTGTTATTGCTGCTGGCTAGCGATCCAAACACCTTTATGAGTCAGTGGGCGGGGCGACTGAATTACATGTTCTGTAGAGGTGTGTTTTGTAGCGCTATGATGTAAGAATAAAGCTCTCGGTCGTTTTCTGGGCCTGGTGTCTATAAAAGGTTTTCTTTGACTAACAAGGAAGTTTTCAGCTCTGAAACTTACAGGATAATCTTATATTATCACAACCTTTTATATATCTCAAGCTCAAGGGAAAGTTGATTTCTCAATTCATCACCCCTTTAACATATCAACTGACCTCTGAACCAGGGAAATCTCAAGAAGCCAGATTATGGCAGTGTATATTCTCTTATGAAAAATGGTGTATGATGTATATTATTAGAATGATTTCTGAAGGATCACGTGACTGAAGAAAGGATTAATGGCTGATGACAATTTCATCCTGCTTATGCATGTATATGAAAAAGTGTGAATGTTGTGTGACAACACCTTTAAGCTGGAAGAAACACAGTTTGTTTTGACACATTCTCTCCCTCTCTCCTCAAAAGCCGTACTACGCCAACCGGCCCAACATGCAAGGCAGTGCCCCTCGGGTCCCGCAAAGCAGCACCCCCCGGTCTGTTGCACCCACTCATGTCTACCAACCTACCTCACAGGTTATGATGATTCCCCAGCAACAGTTGCCATTCGCCAACTCTCAGGGCCATTTTTTTCTACATGGACAGGTAACCTCTATCATTCTCTTAAACAGCTGTTCCTTTTTTTAGGTTGTTCATTTGTCTAATTGCCTTTCATTTTCTATTATAGTACCGCCCCCCCTACATGCCCCAGACCCAGCAATACTCTGTACCCAGTGGAACTGCAAGCTTCTACACTGGAAGCAGTCCAGCAGAATATGGTACATATGGTAAGAGGCTCTGCTCTGGGCCTCCCCTGGTTGTTTTGAACCACACAAACCCCTCTTTACTGTGCCATATGCCAGTAACCTCTTATTTCTTGCTTGTATATCTTGCTCCTTTCACTTGCATTAGTCTGTAGAACACATACATCAGATTCCTGGATATATAAATTAGACTTTCTCTGAAACAAATATTTGTGTTGGGTGAATCTCACAAAAAACTTTAGGTCACATTTCATTCCAGAATCAAAAGAAAAACATAAGCTAATCCAGTGTAAATAAGAGGAAAATTGTTTCATCCCAGATCTTTGTTTTTGTTTCTTCAGTAGAACATACATTTTAACTTCATTTTTTAACTCCAACCATTGCAGTGTGCTAGTTGTATAATGCATGTAAAATGGGATCATTTTAGAGAGAGCTATGAGAGTAAAAAAAAAAAACATCCATATTAAACCCTGTGGCCCGTTTAGGTTTGAATCTAAACAGTATAATTTTTTTAAAACCTATAATGTGGTCTGTGTACAGCAGCTCTTCTCTACGTGATCACTTCCGGTGGGTGAGGTCAAACATATGGTATATCTCAATGGGATCAGCGGAAGTGATGTCTTGCGCAGATACACATAAGCCCCTTTCACGCTGCGATTCCGGCAAATACACGGATAATGCGACCCGGCATTTGTTCCCGGGTAGCTAGATTTGGTCCATTCACACAGCCAGCGAAATGCCGTAATATGTGCACTTTTCACACACAACCCGTAACGGTCCCGGGTCGAGTTGACACGTGACATCCTGATGTGACGTATAATGGCGAGCGATCTCAGCTTCAGCGCGGATAGTAAGGAGCTCTGTGGTCTCGACTTGTGTCCAGTTTGCGCACATTTCTGCTTGTTTAATTTTAGTTTCTTTTGTATACGAACACTCTCTGCGTTTAAAACACCGACTAGCTCTTCTGGCACTGCAGGGTTGTATTATTGAAAAAACAAGCTCTAGGAGTCGCACGATAACTACGTACACGTTGCGGCATTAGTTTTGGCTTTTGTTCACGCAGTGCTCGCCCCGGGTCAAATACCGCAATGTTACTAGGTCCCCGACCCGGGTCGAATTCGGCAATCAATCCCGGGAAGTGGTTGCTTTCACACAGAAAGCGACCCGGCAATGTTCCGGGAATATTGCGGGTCCGACGTGCAGTGTGAAAGGGGCTATAATGTTGTGTATTTTGACCCAACTTGCCGGAAGTGATCGCACTGAGAACGCTGTTGTTCATAGATCGCATTCATGGTAAAAAAAAAATACTGTTAAATACTTTAAATACTGTTCGGAATCTTGCACAAACTAATCGCTTCGTGTCTTAATGTGTCGTCATGAGCCGCAGGGTTTAAGGTATTCGTATGTATTTTTTTGTTTTTTACACTCATAGCTCTCACTCTAAAATGTCTGAATTGTGTTTATATATACATATTTAATAAAATAATGAATAATAAGTTAGGGCGTATTATTCAATTACTTTTACTGTTTTTTGCCGTGGTATCAATTCAGTGTTGAGGTCGAGTGTCGAGGTCTGGTATTGTCATAATTTTGGTATTGTGACAAGACTATTCTATATAAAAAGTATTTGCTGATATTATTCTTTTTTATTTATAAAATTGTGACCTTTAGTTTTACATTTTGTCAAGCGCTTGTTTACATTTAGATTTTTATAGTACACTACTGAATGCCAAAGTTGCAAGTTATTTTTTAATTTTTTTAAAAAGTAAAATTATTGAAATTTGTGATAAATTAGTCGATAAATGAATCTATATAAAAAGTTGTTAGTGGCAGACCTAGTCTAAAGGTGCACTCACTTTTCAAAAGAAAAAAGATAATTTGTCTTGTCAGTAGTGCAGCGACATATGAAGCACAGCTCATGCAGAAGTCCGATTTGGTCCAAAAAGTGACCAATTTGAAGAATCTACTAGATTTTACCTGTGAAAGTTAAAGTTTGTCCAATTGTTAAGATATGGTCAAATTTAATGGCTATATAATTTCTTATTCTGTGCTTTTGGATTTTGGAATTAAAAATGACCCGGACATGGTCTGGATAGCCTTTGTAACATTCACCTTGTTATACCAAGAAAAGATAAATCTGTGTTTGGAAGTCAACGTTAGATCCGTCACCTACATTAGATAATATCCCTGTCATAATAACTAAACCACTAAACGCATAGTTCTACCCTTTATGTCTGCTCTGATTACTGGCTCACTAACCCTGTTCAGCACTGCTTGTTTCCTCTTACTCACTCTCAACCTTTGTCTCTTTCTCTCTCTTGTTCTTGCTTTCCTTTCCTTCCCTTCCCTTCTCCTTTGGCTGAGTTCAGATCCCTCTCTGGCAGGGAGGGAGAGGCGGGGGGGTGGGGGGAGAGGTGTGGGCAGAGAGAACGGACGCCTCTCGCTGCACGGAGCTCCTCTCACCTCCCAGCGCTATCCTGGTGAGTCTGAAGTGCAGGGCTGTTTCTCACACCTCTTGTCCGTCTCTCTCAGCCTGGCTAGTCGTGTTTTAACACTGCAGAAAGCATGTACCCTTTGATGTAGTGCTACTTCAACCTTTGACTCCATGTACTAGACAGAAAAACAGAGGCAAACATTCTGGGATTTAAAATCAGGACACTTTGTAATTTGTGATTTAAGCACTGTATTGAATTGTTTGACATTGTTTTTCCCAGGGAAGTATTTTTGGGTGTGAGAATACTAGGGGTGTAACGATACACCATTGCCACGGTTCGGTTCATATCAAGGTTTTTGGGCCATGATTTGGTTCTCTTTACTGTGGAGGCAGGGTTCATGGCTGGGCAGCAGCAATAACACTAAATTAGATTAAATTTTAACTTAAAGGGGGGGTGAAACACTCAGTTTCAGTCAATCTCATGTCAATCTTGAGTACCTATAGAGTAGTATTGCATCCTTCATATCTCCGAAAAGTCTTTAGTTTTATCATATTTATAAAAGAAATATAGGCTGTACCGAGTCTTTCCGGAAAAAACCGAGCGCCTGGAGGCGTATCGTGTGGGCGGAGCTAAAGAATGACAAGCGCGCAAAGCGGTGACGTCCTCAAGCGTGGAGAAACCCATCTATCTCAGCTAATACAGATAATGATCCACAATCAAATCTGAGGGAGAAATAAATTAAACAGGAGAAACGGCAACAGCAGGACGTCCGTCTCTGTGGTATGTAAGTTACTGTATTTAATGGCCTCTCCACATTTCTGTGTGTTTACTCGCAGTGTATGAGGACATGATTCGGTTTATGGACTATTGTATGCGACTAGACCTTAGAAGTAGCAAGCAAAACGGTTTTGCACGTCAGAATACTGTAACGTTATACAGAGAACAACAATGGAGTAACCGTTAGCGCATTTGAATGACGAAGCACGCAATCGTGTCGTTTACTGATGTTTACTCATGCGACGGTAGCCAATAGCAGAGACATTTGAAGCAGTTTAAGTTAACTCACCGTCGAAGCTTTATCGCTGGGACCGCTCCGTCAAAAACACACTTCTTTGGTATGATTTGGTAAAGTCCTGTGACAGCAGTGGCGTGTAAATCCATTTTGAGACGCAACTAAAACGATGTTGTCAAGCTTCCCGTCATTTCTGCGTTCAAATCGGTTCAAATGCAGCGCTGCCTTCCCGGAATGCTGTGCTGAAGCGTTAAAGTCGCTCGACGTCACCCATAGGAATAAAGTGGAGCGCGGCGCCACATAAGTGTTCACGGACGACTGGATCTGCATCTGAGAGACTGTTTACAGTGTGCTCTAGTCACGCGCGCGCGCACCCTACCGGGAGAAGAGCCCGTACGGCCCATACAAGGACCTTCCGCTCTTATTAACGTCAAGTAGACCCATACTCTAAAAAAACTCGCCGAAACTTGTGAGAAACCGGTAGGAGTATTTTTGACACAGAAATACTCCATCAAACGTCCAACATTAGTTTTTGAAACTTTGTCTATGTTTAGGATGGGAATCCAAGTCTTTAACAGTGTAAAAAGCTCAGTATGCATGAAACAGCATTTCACCCCCCCTTTAATAACAAATTCAACTTATTAACTTTATCTTTGTTAACTTTATACATTGGCTTCATGTTTTCTTTAGAGCAGGTAGCGTACCTGAGTAAACTAAATTAAAATGAATACCTCCACTGTAGACTAGTCAGAAATGAAAGCACATTTATTTAATAAAAAATTTAACACAATTAATGTCCCACTTAATGCTGCACTGTCATTTTTCCGTCTGCTAGAGGGCTTCTATTCAAAACAAATGCTTAGTTTGATGACGCCAAGTTTGAGCTCAGAATCTTGGGACAAGGGGTCTTCACCTCACAGCTGGTGGAAAATAGGACTCGAACAGAAATCATATTCATGGATGCGGCTATTAACGTTACTGTAGTATGAAGCAGTGCAGGACCGTATTGTGGAGCTGAGCAAGGCCATGGGAGCAATTGTTACACAAACGTGCGCCTCGCGAGCAACTGGATTTTTATTATGCTACCGGACACAGACGTGGGTGTCACTTCCGCTTTTCCGTCATGACTGTGAGGTAACGCAGCTCCATTTATTATATTAGATACTTTTAAAGGCCCACTGAAATAAAAGTTTTTTAGCTTTTAGTATGACTGTGTTAACCTTAAAGTTTTGAATAAGCTGGTATGTTCCAAAAAAATGACAATTTGCATTTAGGAGATAAGCATTCAAAATTTACAGTCTCTCACTTCCGTTAAATCAAATCTCAGATTTTGGATACACCATGGCAGTCTTCACCTTCTCGTCAAATCTTCTGTCCAATCAAAATGCTCTCTAGAATCTAAAGCCCGCCCCCTACGCTGCTGAAGCTTCAGCTGAAATCGGTCAGTTGTTAACACACATTTACTAATTTCTACATGGTGAAAGGCACATAGCACACTATGTGATAGGAAACGATTCTGTGTAAATATGCTTTCTTTTGAGACGAATGAAGTATGTTTTCACGTTAGTTTCACGCACCACAGCAGCGCTCTCACCAACGGTTTCCTGTCTAAATTTAGACTACAGACACGACTCACGAGAGCGCAGCGCGGATCATATGCGCGAATTTGCGCAGACAACAAACACATCGACCCATTTGAATTTAGCTCAGAATGCTGCATTTCAAAGCGATATGGAGATTATGATGATAAACAGTGTTAGAGGGAACTGGCTTTACCAAACAGAAAGGTCCGCTCTAGTCAAACTGATATTAACGAAACGCTATTGGCTGCTTAAAAAAAGGGGAGGAGCTGCTAACAGCTGAAGCCGTTTCAGGGGTAATCACGTCAACACATTGAATATTGGGGTGTTTAAAATGTTATGATGTTATTCTGTGCGTTCACTCAGCGGTTGCTATGACACTTGTTGCACACTGCTAAAAGTAAAGCGCTTCTGCCAAATAAAACCGAGGTTAACACAGATATGACTCAATTGACAGGCGACTCCCTCAGATGCTATGCTCAGACGTCCCGGTTCATTGGTTAATAGCAATTTTCTCAAAATACCCCAAATGTTTCCAACTAATTGTAAATTGTAAGAATTCAATTGAACAAAATATGTCACTGGCCTAGTGGTTTTTTGGATTTTTTACTGCAAACATTTTACGTAGTGCACCTAATACTGATGAATGAATAAGCCTTTAAAGGTGGGGTAAGTGTTATTTCAAACTGTTTTACAAAACGGACTCGGGCCGAGTCCATTAACAAACTTGTAGACAATCAGCAGGTATGGGGCGTGTCTACTAATGATGGTGAGGAGTGCTCTGTGCACGTCATTATTATTCAAAACACATGACACACATTAGCTGAGAACTAACATGTGCTGGCTTTTTCTTGAATATGCTCGTGTGTCATGTTTGCTTGTTTGTTCATTTGCGATCGTATTGTGGCTCATTTCAGCGATTGATAAAGACCCATTCATTTCCACACTGTATGGAGCATCTAAATCTCCTCACTATCTGTTTCAATTGTCAGTTTACAAAATGTGTCCGAAGTAAGATACTATACTCCTAATATGTTTGTATCCTCTTTTCATGATCTATATAACCCTTACCCGGTCATAAATAATTTTAATATGTTGTAAGTTGGACTCGTGCTCGTGTACTATAGAGTAGAGTACTATAGGTTTGTGGTTTTGTGATGGAAGGGGCGACTTTTTTATTTAATATTCGACCTAGATTAGTAACACTAATTCTGCCATAGTCGTTGCCTGGGTTCGAATGTGTGGGGCCAAGCTATCGAAATAGGTGCGAGACCCTTTTTGGGGTAGGGGCGTGTTTGTTTTGGTAATTTGAAATATCAACAACGGTTACCAGAAAGCACTTACCCCACCTTTAATTTAAAGCTATTAAAAGGTTAGTTCACCTTCGGAATCTTCATCTTCGGAACACAGTTTAAGATATTTTATATTTAGTCCAAGAGATTCTGTCTCTCCATTGAAAATGTATGCACAGTATACTGTCCCTTTAACATCATCAAAGTGGTCCATATGTGACATCTGTAGGTTAGTTAGAATATCTTGAAGCTTTGGAAATACATTTTGGTCCAAATGTAACAAAAACTACAACTTTATTTAGCATTGTCTTCTTTTCCGTGTTTGTTTTCAATCCTCAAACAAAGATTCGAACGGTTTTGAATCCGCGTATATTGATCCATGATTCGGATCGCATGCCAAGCTGCTGAATCACGTGACATTGGCGACCAGAATTGTGAATCGATACTAGGGGTGTCCATGGTTAATCGATTAACCGGTTAACCGTTAAAAATTGCGTAACCGAGTGAAACATTTTGCTCGGTTAAGTGGCGTCAATGACGTGCTTTGAATTTAGTTGTAATATATTTTTGCACCAATAGAGACCGCCAGAGCGCTCCCAGACATTTGTAATATCCACAAGAAGTCATGACCAGCTTAGTTTCTAAGCAGGCAAAGAAAAAGTAGAGCGTGGTGGGAACACTTTAAAATTGAGAGTGACGGGGCAAAATGTAAGTATTGCAATGCAGTGCTTACCGCATTTTTCAGGCTATAAGTCGCTCCAGAGTATAAGTCGCATCAGTCAAAAAATGCGTCATGAAGCGGAAAATAACATAAGTCGCACTGGACTATAAGTCGCATTAGGGCAGAAGCAGAGCGGGAGCCGCGCACGCTGTGCATAACTGAGCAGAAGAAAGAAAGTTTGAAGTGAGAAACTTGTGAGGGACTAGCGAAAAGCAGATGTTACTTTAACTGTAATGAAGAAAACAAAAAAAGCTAATCGCGGACTGAAAGCAAGATGGCCAGAGCTGAAGGAACGAGTCCACAGATGTTTGAACTCTCTGCCGGGAGAGGCTAAGCCGCGAGTCAAACGCTGTGTTTGTGAATCATTCTCCGCTGCATATTTTACTACATGCCCTAATCATGCAGGCACCCTCGCGGCCACTTGCGTTGCTCGTGAACTGGAGCGCATCTTATCCTAATTTAACGAAACTCAGCGTACGCCTCACAGACATGAAATATATCTTAAGAAAGCTCGAAATGGCTTTTAACAATTTAAAACGAAAAGAAATAGGCTACTCTCTGATTATGTAATCCATGATGTGCATTTCTCTCTATAGGCGCGTTCACTACGGAGATGGTGGCCGTCAAATTAATAAACTAAAAATAATAACCCTGACGCACACTATGGTTAACCGAGTATTAACCGCTAAGGGCCTCGGTTAACGGTTAATGAAAAACTTGAAAACGTGCAGCCCTAATCGATACGCTGATTCATAACCGTTCAAATCTTTGAGGATTGAAAAAAAAACATGGAAGAGAAGACAATGCTGAATAAAGTCGTAGTTTTTGTTATTTTGGCACCAAAATGTATTTTCGATGCTTCAAGAGATTCTAATTAACTAACTGTTGTCACATATGGACTACTTTGATGATGTTTTATTACCGTCCTACTGGGAAGGGACAATATACTGTGCATACGTGTCATTAATGACAAATTTAACTTTTGGGAGAACTAACCCTTTATATAGCAATACAGTTAAAGGGTTAGTTCACCCAAAAATGAAAATTTCATTAATTACTTACCCTCATGTCGTTGGACACCTGTAACACCTTCGTTCATCTTCGGAACACAAATGAAGATATTTTTGTTGAAATCTGATGGCTGAGAAAGGCTTCAGATAGGCCTACATTGGCATTCGGTACATTCCCATTCACAAGACCCATAAAAGTCACTAAAGACGTCGTTACAATGTCCATCTCACTACAGTGGCTGTACAATAATTTTTCAAAGCGACGAGAAGTTTTTGTGCGCAAAAAAATAAAAATTACTTTATCCGTCAGGTTATTCTTACGGAAGTTAAGTCTTCAGTGTAGGTCTCGGACGTGAACTCACTCGATAGCGGCGCTCCTTTTCGCTTCTGGGTCATGTATCTGAACAGCCGATCTGCGTCATGTCAATAACTTGGTGGATAAAGTCGTTATTTTGATTTTTGTGCACGCACTTTTTCCGTCGCATTGTAAAATTATTGTACAGCCACTGTAGTGAGATTGGCTTTGTATCAATTGCCTTTTATGGGTCTTGTGAATGGGAATGTACCGAATGCCAATGGAGGCCTTTCTGAAACCTTTCTCAGCCATCAACTTTCAACAAAAATATCTTCATTTGTGTTCATCTGTTTTTTTCTGTGACTTACCAGTTACTTGATTTATTGGTACTTTTATTTCATGACTTGCAAATTAACTATGTAACAACTCAGTTTCTTTTGTGCTTTATGAAGTGATATACTTCATGTCGCCGGATTTGCATGTGTATTTGAAGAGTGCGCTATGAGCACAGTATAACGGCTGACATGACAGGAAAGTGGTTTTTGAGGTGGGAGAATTTATTTTCCTAACAAACTACGAAAATGACGATGTTGCTGGGTCTCTAAGGTAGCATTAGCCAACCTGGTTAAATGGGGAAACTGGCTTTCTTTGTCCTCGGGCCCAGTTTGATGCAATCTCGAACACGATCAGAATCTCACCGCTCAAAGCGTGTTCTTAGGCTATTCAGTGCCGAGTTAATGCAGGCTCGCAAAACCTCTCATTGACAGTCAAGACAATGTAAGAGAGAGATTTATTGTTGACATTGTTATACCATTACCTTGTGAGATCGCAATGAACTGACAAAGCAACAGCATTTATCGTATAGTGATCTTGGCTCGCTTTCGAGGCTACAGTCTATAACATTCATTGAATAAAATTATTGTTGCCAAGAAAGCCGACGGCAAATTGCGTTCTGCAAAGTTTAGAAATTGACATCTATATATAAATGCCACTCTGCACGAGACAGAACTATCCTCCTGAGACCCAGAACAGAGGTTTTGCTTCTGTAGAGGACATTATATTTAAGTGAATAGTGAAGATGTCTTTTTATATTACATATTGTCCCAAAACACGATATGCAAACTAGATACAGAGTATAGATGCATTGCCTAGAATAGGAATGGCATTTATGACCATGTTTACACACATTGCATGAAGTAAAATGGTATATCAAATTATTCTGTGTCTTTCATAACATTGAGAATCATCTTTATACAAAGTTTGTATAAAAAAATTGATTGGTGAATAAAAAAAATGATTTGGTTTCTCTTCATTTCTTAATTTTCTTTTAAAAAAATCGGTTCTGCGGTCCTCTACAGAGATGATATCGCATATAACACAGGAATAAAAAAAATAATGCTCCAAACAATGTAATGACTGGAAGAGAAACAAAATCTAAATTCACAAAAAAAAAAAGTGTTTTCTGGTTCTCAGGATGACATTAAAATAAACTACTATTTAATATAACATACAATATAAAGGTGGACTAATATATTAACACATTTTGACAATTTGTTGCAAAATATTTTTGGAATTTGTTATTGGTAAAAGTGATGACTTGTAAATAAATAATAATACATTTCTCACTGTACACTGCTATGGTAGAGCTGTTAGCCTGCACTTTACTAGAGCACCTTCAGTCATTTCAGAAGCACCCTTCAGAAGTGATTTGATTCTGGAACGGAGCCTGTCTGTCCTTCCACGTGCTACTTTAGCGATGACCCAAGTCACGTGAAGTACTAATTACTATTTAATCAAATGTCAAGGAAGAAAAAAAATATTTTGTGGCATAAGGTGAAGTGAGAGCTAGGGAGCGTGGTGCATTCAGTTCTACATGACAGTATTGCTGATTGTACCGTGGGTGGTGTAATGGGCTTTTTCGGTTTGGTTTGAATATCGTTACACCCCTAGAGAATACTTTGCATGTGGGTCCCCCTCCCATTAAAGCAGAAGGTCCCTTATTTTAGTGTTTAATCATATCACTCTTTTCTGGTGTAGCAGCTGCCTATTACCCTGCTACACAGCAGTACCCAACATCAGTCCCCACCACGCCTGTCATGATGGCTCCCGCTCAGCAGCAACCAGCTCCTCCTCCACAGCAAGCTCCGCCTCAGCAGTCGGCACCAGTTAAACCGAGAGAGCGCAAACAGGTGGGTGGGAAAATACTTGTGTGTTTGTTTTAATCCATTTGTCTGTGACTTACCATTTTGTTCTTCACAGATCAGAATACGTGACCCCAACCAGGGAGGGCGTGACATCACAGAGGAGATTATGTCTGGAGGGAGAACGACCTCCACACCCACTCTTCCACAGGTTTGTTAATGGCCTGATCTGTTTATAATGACACGAGCAGGGTAAATAGGAAAATTTTAATTATTTTTTTTGTCCTTTCTCAGACTATTGGCCCAGAGGTGGGAGGTCCTGTCCAGACCAATGGTGAAAGTGTTCTGCCTGTTGCTGTTGTGATCAGAGCCGGTGAGTGGGTTTTCTTGAAAACACCCAATCAGATTTTTGCCTTTCAAAAATCAAATGTGGAATTTCACATTTAAAAACAATTATCTAATCTCATCTATTTTTGTGCACTTAAAATGTTTTTTAGAGAGCCCCTTTTTGATTTCAGATTTTAAAAATTCAATTTTGTCCTTTATAATGTTTTAAAAAAAAAACTCAAATGTTTAAAAAGCAGTTAAGAATATTTAGTTGTTTTTTGGAATACAAACTTCATTCTTAAAGTGATATTATACCCAACAAATTAAATTTCTATGCCAATTACGCACCCTCATGCTGTTCCAAACCTGTAAGAGTTTTTTTTCCTACTGAACAACAATGATATTTTGAAGAATGTCTTGACTTCCCATTGACTTCCATAGTATTTTTTTTTCTCCTGCTAAGAAAGTCAACTGTTTGGTTGCTGACATTCTTCAAAATGTCATCTTTTGTGTTCAGCAGAAAAAAATACAGGTTTGAAAGAACATGAGGTTGAATAAATGAAGAAATTTCCTTTGTTGGGTATATCATCACTTTTTATGGATAATTAAATTACTTTTTTTTTGCTGAACTATCCCTTTAAAACAGCAGCTGGAGTTTTTTCCTGCTCAAACTAATTTTATAATGTTTACTGCCTTTGATCCGCAGATTATTAAGTAAAGTCCATGACACCTCCTGTGGCTCCAGAAAATGGCAAAAATTAAGAATGTGTTAAGAATATGTTGTGACTCTGACTCTATGAATGTGTTCAATGAATGTTAAAGGGAAAGTTCACCCAAAAATGAAATTTATCCCATTATTTACTTACCCTCGCCGATTTAATCCTTGGTGTATATTCTTCTTTCAGGTGAATACAATCAGCTATTTAAAAAATGTCCTGGCTCTTCAAAATTTATAATGGCAGTGAATTGTTGGCGGGTTAAAAAAGGCCTTCTGAAGTGAAGTAGTGTGTTTGTGTAAGAAAAATATCCATATTTAAAACTTTATAGACTAAAATAACTAGCTTCCGGCGGTCAGCGTAAGTTTTGCGTATGGATATTTTTCTTACACACGTGCTACTGGCAACCCCCCAGAGATGTGTGGAGCAGTTATGATGGATGATAATAGATGCACTTGTATGGACTTCAAAAAAAAAAAACCATCAAGTCAGTGCCATTATAAAGCTGGGAAGAGCCAGGAAATCTTTTAATATAACTCTGATTGTATTCGTCTGATAGAATGTCACACACCTAGGATGATTTGAGGGCGAGTAAATAATGGGCTAATTCTAATTTTTGAGTAAACTATCCCTTTAAAACAGCAGCTGAAGTTTTCATGCTTAAACTGATTTTATTCTGCTTACTGCCCTTGATCCTCAGATGATCAAGTAAAGTCCATGACACCACCTGCAGCTGTGTGCACCCCTCCTCCTCCAGAGACGCCAGAGCAAGCCCCCACTGCACCTTCAGTCACCGACTCTGAACCTGTGTTGGAGGTCAGGCCTGTTTCACCTTTGAGCAAGATTCCCATTCCTCCAGCAGAGGATCCTGCACTATCCCCCACACTCCCACCTTCTCCTCCTCCTCCTCCTCCCACAAACAATCCCCAACCTTCAGAGCCTCAAAATGGTGACAGCGTGGATGCTCCAGTGCTCCCTGATTCCCCCCCTGCTCAACAGGAGGAGTTTGAGGATACTTCCAATATTGAGGAGACAACTTCTCCTGGGGTTGCAGAAGACGAGCCAGAGGTAGCCAAGGAGAAAGAGTTTGAACCTGTGGCTGAAATAGAGGCCATATCTGAATCTAGCCTGTCTGCTGTCGCCTCCATCCCCATGGAGATATCTCCTGCTGTAGCTAAAGACGGTGATGATGCTTCTGAGGACCCCACCCCTGTAACCAAGGCGACACCCATTCCAGAACCTGTTGTTAATGAGCCAAAGGAACAGCCTTTGCTTAACGGTTTGCCTCAGGATTCTGCAGAGGCTCCAGATGTGAAGCCAGAGAGCTCCACTAATCCAGTTGCTGAACAAGCAGTTCCTCAGGTCCAGCAGAGCTGCCTTAAGGCTGTGAAAGCACCTGTGGAGGAAGCAGAAATAGAAATAGTAGAGGAGATGCCCGCCCCTGTAGCAGTCTGCCCTGTTGAGGAAACGACTATGCAAGGTAAGGAAAAGAGTTGAGGAACACTTCGCATATTGGTTTCTTTCTTTTTCAAGATCAATTTTGACTTTAGTTTCTCTCTTCCTAGCTGCCGTGACAACAGTGCCAAAGAAGAAAAAGAAGATTAAGGATCTGAATAACAAAGGTTTTGGAGATGTCCTAGATGCCTTCAAAGAGGTTTGTAGTAATGAAATGCATTTTCACTTTACAACAGTAGACCTTTTGGGATATTCTTTGACCTATGAAGAATACACGTGCATTCATGGATCATCTTAACCGATTTCAGCCAGAGGAGGAAAAGCCTGCTCCTGAGCCAGAGGTTGCTCAGAAAGAGCCCTCACCTGCACCAACCCCTACCCCACCAGCTGAAGAGTTGGATGAAACATGGGAGGAAAAGGAGGACAAGCTTGACACAGAAAATATTGAGCCTGAGGCGTCTAAACCTGTGGAACAGAAGTATCAATATAAAGAAGGTTAGAAGTCAGATTAATTGGCCCTTGCTTGAGAACATTCATCCTGTTGTCAGTGTTTTGTCATACTGTGGTGGGTGGACTGTGGAGAAATTTGTCAATTTTAAAGTTAAATTCATCAGTCTGGGACACTGAAATCAACCCTTGTTCTGTGTGCAGATTTAAATAAGAAAAAAGAAAAGCGGAATTAACTTGTATCTGAATTTTAATGGGGACTCAATTCGTTTGTTGTTGTGATTTTTATAGTCTGTCTACATTTACAGTGGTGTATTAGGAAGCCAAACAATTAGAAAATAACAGGCTAATAATATTTTACAAGTTTTTTTAATGCAGCAAGCATGTCAATTGGGAAAGCAATAAAGTGTCCGAAATGGATGCAAAAATATACGTTTGCAGGCGCTGTCTAAGCACCCTCAAATGATAGCAAGAGCACAGCTCAGTTGATACTGTAATATCTTGGCAAATGCTCAGTACATATTTGTGTCTGTAGAATGTCAAATGTATCCAGTTACCGCGTGCTTCTGCAATGGTGACAAGCTCACTAAACCTCTCAAACAAAGTGTAGACACGAATCGATGCAAGTAAGATATTTATTGTGCATTGTTAGCATCTTCATTGAACATTGTACTTTGTGAGATTGCGATGAACTGACATAGCCCAAATGGAGCGGTCTTGGCTGGCTTTTCGAGTTTTAAATAATCCTTTGAATAAAAATATTGTTTTTCATGTTGCAAAAATTATTAAAGGGTTAGTTCACCCAAATATGAAACTGATGTCATTAATAACTCACCCTAATGTCGTTTCACACCCGTTAGACCTCCGTTCATCTTCGGAACACAGTTTAAGGTATTTTATATTTAGTCTGAGAGCGTATGCAAGTGTATGGACAATATACTGTTCATGTCCAGAAAGGGATTAAAAACATCATCAAAGTAGTCCATATGTAACATCAGTTAGTTAATTAGAATCTCTTGAAGCATCAAATACATTTTGGTCCAAAAATCACAAAAACTACGACTTAATTCAGCATTGTCTTCTCTTCTGTGTTTGTTTTCAATCCTCAAATAAAGACTCAAACGCTTATGAATCAGCATATTGATTTGATTCGGATCATGTCAAATTGCTGAAATTACGTAACATTGGTGATCCAAATCATTAATCAATACTCTGATTTATAAACATTTGAATCTTTATTTGAGTATTATAAATGTATAATACATTATACATATAAATATAGGGACCCTCATTATGCTACTGTGTTAATGTGAGGCTATTTTGAGCCTTGTTAGTGGTATTAACTAGCGATTTAATTTTTCTACCCTGTGCCCCATAGACAAGCGCTATAAGCTAATCTGTTTTTAGAGAGAACTCTTTACATTCGATTTTCATGAAAACGCATCCCAGAGAACGATCTACTCTGTAACCATCTGTTAATTACCCCTAGGTTCATTTCTCACCGGAGTTGTCCTTTAAATAATAAATATAAATGTATTTGCATTCCCACCAAACTTATTTTTTCCTGGAAAACCAATATATCACATAGACTTTTTGACTTAAGATTCTCGTACAAAGCAAAATCATCATAAATGTCTTACTTTGAATATTTGTGGGGCTGTCCTGCAGCTTTTATTCATTTTTTTCCCATCCCTCTTACAGAGCAATGGAAGCCCATCAACCCAGAAGAGAAGAAACGGTATGATCGAGAGTTCCTGCTTGGCTTCCAGTTCATTAGTGCAAGCATGCACAAGCCAGAGGGTTTGCCACACATCAGTGATGTTGTCTTGGACAAGGTGAAGCTTCTATCTGGACGTAATAGATTTAACCTGAGCTGTCTCTTGCTGAAAATTATAATCACTGTCTTGCTCTATGCTGTTTTCAAAATAGGCAAATAAAACCCCATTGCGGCCATTGGATCCCAGGAGTCTGATGAACTGTGGACCTGATTTTACACCTTCATATGCTAATTTGGGAAGACCGTCATCCGGAGGAGGAGGGCGAGGACCGGTTAGTTAAATTTCTTTACACTTAAGGCAGGCATACACGGTGCGTTTTTTAAAATGTATTTTCTAATAATAATTATTTATATATTTTTTTGCTGTCGTATGAACTCGCAGATTATTTTTTTCTCTCAGGAGAAATCGTGTGGATATTGTGGGTGCTCGTATGGTCGTGGCACGCACCTTGTGAGAGGAAATGCGAAATGAGCTGAGCACGTTAAGAGCACCTCCCGACCTTACGATAATTTCACCAGCGTATGGCTGCCCCCTATTGCCAAATCATGCACAACCACGTCACATAGGCTTGATCAATGAGTATTATTAGGCTATAGCTCAGTGGCTGCAACCATACAGCGTACACACATGCACACTCTCTCCCCCTCTGGTCGTTTCGGTTGAAAGGAATGGCTACTGTTATGAATGGCTACTCAGCTTTTCAACATATCATTTGCACACACATTTTTCTTTTATTTTTTATATCTCAAGCTATCAGCAACATTGAAAGCTCCGGTCTCTTTTTTTAACGTGAAAGCTTGTTTGATTGCGGCCGGCTCGCGGTACAGTTGTGTACCAGCTGATTTGATGCGATGATCAAATTAACTGACTCGTAGCGTCTGCAATATCTCACGACCTCCCGAGTGTCCGAATTCGCACTGTGTACGCCCGCCTTTAGGATTCAAAAGTCAGTTGTCAGTTTTAAGTATTGTGGCTGTATGTTGATCTGTCTTTTTATTTTTAAAAGCACTCTTCTCAGTCTGCACGGCGCCCTCAGCCGGGTCGAGGCAAAGACCAAATGAATCGCAACCCCAAGATCATCACCAGCTTGTCTCTTAAAGACAATGTGGAACTTAACCAGGCTGTGAATGCTTGGACACCTTCGGTCAAGAAGCAAGGCCGAAGCCGTAAAGCAGAAGAGGAGGAGGAAGGGGAAGATGATACAGAGGCCGCAAAAACACAGGAGCTGTTCCGCCGCGTGCGCAGCGTTCTTAACAAGCTCACGCCACAGATGTTCCAGCAACTGATGAAGCAGGTGACGGAGCTCAGCATAGACACAGAAGAGAGGCTCAAGGGTGTAATTGACCTCATCTTCGAGAAAGCCATCTCCGAACCCAACTTCTCTGTAGCTTATGCCAACATGTGCCGCTGCCTTATGGGGGTGAGTAATGTTTGCTTTGTGTTGGCTCCATTGGTGACTACTGTTTTGTGCCATATGCCTGGGCCATTGATATTGAGGAACTGAGGAGCTCTTAATGGGTTTATCAGTAATTGAATACGTTTAATAGTTTTTAATTTCTGCAGTGGCAGATGTGATTTCAGTGAAAATGTTCTTGTTTCGAATAGCTGTAAAGACTAGTGAAAATCTTGTGTGGAATGCGGAATCATCCCTAATCCCCTGTTATATATTTCACACAAAACAAGACTAAAGCAGATGCTAATGGCTAGTATGATACCTCCATTTAATATGGGTTTTCATACAGCGTTTTTATGAGTGACATCCGTGATCTATATGGTTTATTTGTTTGTTTGTGTTTTAGCAAAACGTTGAAAGATTAATGACAGAAGTTACGATTAATAATTTTGGTAGATTAACTAAAGGATTACTCAACTGCCAAGAATTTTTTTTTTGATAATCGTAAATATAATCAATAGATTAATCGACTAATCGTTTATTGATCAAAAATAAGCATTAGTTACGGCTTTTCTAAACCCATAAGAGCTGTTTATCTTTGAAACACACGGATGACAATTAAAGTAATGAAATGAAAGTCCATTTACCGAAACATATGCTTCATATATTCATAAAAGCATCTTAAAAGAGAGTCATATAATCAAGAGGTTTAATCCAAGTGTTGTGAAGACACTTTGAATACAGCTTTAGATTGAAAATCATAAAACGGATTTAAATGAGCTTTTAATTATATAAATCAACATGCATGGAGAACACATCAAATATGGTAAATTGAAAGCGATAAATTGGTTCTTGTGCATCAAACAATCATGTTAAAGTTTCCATTTGCCATACTTGTGTAACTGATGGCATAATTACTCTTTAAGAAATGTTTCAGAAACCGTTTTCTGTTTCTATCTTAGTGACTTTTTAATGATCTGTTTTCCAGCTTAAAGTCCCCACTTCAGATAAACCGGGAGTCACTGTGAATTTCCGTAAACTACTGCTCAATCGCTGTCAAAAAGAGTTTGAAAAGGACCAGGATGATGATGAGATCTTTGAGCAGAAACAGAAAGAGCTGGATGCTTCCACTGAGGTGACGTCTCGCCACATTCAACTAGACGTGTGTCTGATAGTTCTGTTAAAATTAAAACATTCTTTTTTACCATAGGAAGAGGAGCGTCAGCGCCTGAATGAGGCACTGGTGGAAGCCAAGGACAAGGCACGTAGGCGGTCGCTCGGAAACATAAAGTTCATCGGAGAGCTGTTCAAGCTGAAGATGCTGACAGAGCCCATCATGCACGACTGCATTGTCAAGCTCTTGAAGAACCATGATGAGGAGAGCTTAGAGTGCCTTTGCCGGCTGCTGTCCACCATTGGCAAAGACCTAGACTTTGAGAAGGCTAAGGTACAGTACAGTTTGTACACATGCAGAATTATAAATATCCATCAGAAAACTCTGAGGAGTTGTGGGTTTCTCTGTTATGAGCTTTGTAATTCTGTTAGGTCCACATTCCTTTTAATTGTGTGTAGTAGAATAATGCAGTATTGTATAGCGTTTGAGTTTTGACCGTCTTCGATTGTTTACTTGTAGTCAGATTTAATGTTGGTCTTTTGTGTGTAGCCTCGTATGGATCAGTACTTCCACCAAATGGAGAAGATCATTAAAGAAAGGAAGACATCATCTAGAATTCGCTTCATGCTTCAAGATGTAATAGACCTCCGAAAGGTAACATCATACTTGGTTTTGGAAATAATCTTTTATGTGGCATTTGCAAAAGGAATTCAGCAAGAAACTTCATTCACGTTAAAAAACATTTTTGAAATCCTTAACGCATATGTTTTTGGGTTTTCTTGTGCTTTTATTTCTTTACTCTTTTAACTGTGCATATGATCTCTGACACAGAGCAACTGGGTGCCCAGGAGAGGAGATCTTGGTCCCAAGACCATCGATCAGATCCACAAAGAGGCTGAGTTGGAAGAACATAGAGAGCAAATTAAAGTCCAACAACAGCTGCTTTCCAAGAAAGACTCTAGTCAGGGTCGAGGTGGCCGTAGTGGACCGCACTCCTCTGGGGGCCGCGGTAGCCAGACCCAGGATGAGGGCTGGAACATAGTGCCTATTACCACTAAGAGCAGACCAATTGACACCAGCCGCCTCAGTAAAATTACTAAGGTGAATCTTTGTGACTTTGTGAAAATTCCCACATTTTTAACATCAGACACGTTAGCTGTTGAAAGTGACTTTCCTTTAAAGCATAATATTTTCAGTTATTTATGTGCTCATTGACTTATTTGTCATTTGTCCTGTCTTTTCTGTCTTCAGCCTGGTGATTTCAGTAACCAACTGCTGGCTCCAGGAGGAAAGGGGTCATGGGGAAGCTGGGGCAAAGGGAGCAGTGGAGGCACAGGAGCCAAGTCCACTGGAGATCAAGGTGAGTTTGCTCAGTCTTATTTAACTTGGACCTCGCAAGCGCAACTCTGCCGTTATTATGTTAAGCCCCGCCCACCGACTCGGCCCATCCAGAGTTTGGCGTTTACAGCTCAGAAGTGTATTGAGAGTTGCTAGATGACACTTGCGGGCAGATTAGATTTACTGCCACTAGGGTGCGTCTAGATTTCTAGGCTATGTTACGGGCTGACCCATATAAAGATTCGAGCCCCCACCTCTGCAACATCATCTTAAATACTCAGACCAAGACAGAAACCTCTTTCAAATGGAAACATGTTAACAATGGGGAATTTATATTAATCACTGTCCCATAGACCTGTATTGACGGCAGGAGGTAGAGAACATTTGGCCGGAGACACACCCATCACACATTAAGCAAAATATCTCTAAACTCTTAAAGCATTGAGTATCTTTTGGTTTACTTCTGTGTGGATGAGATCTTTGGACCAGTCACACTTGAGACACTTCAAATGATATTAAAAATGTATAATACTGTATAATGAGAATTCACATTAAACAAGATAGATTTTGGATGAATTTTGTAGGAAGGATGGGGGAAGAAGCAGGTGAAAGGAAAGGCATGTAAATTAAAGTCATTCTTTGATTCACTCTGTGATGATGTCTCTGATGGGGATACTAAATGAGTGAGTTCAGATGCTAATTTTCTTAATGTTCTCGTTCCTCAATCAGACATTCTGGCATTTGCAAAAAAAAATTCCAGCCTTACATTGTCATTTTATTTTTGGGCATATTGTAAACCATTTGAAGCCATTTAAAGCCCCATTAGAGGTTTGAGAACCCCCGGTTGACAACCACTGCTTCGCACTGTGACAGAGGCACACAATTCTTTATCTAGAAATCTGATTGTCTAGAAACTTGGACTCTTAACTTAAGACCAACTTTTCTACCGCACAAAGCATTAACCTTAACAACAGCCTTAGCAACCATCCGCTCGCATGGGCAATCATCACTAATTTTCTTGAGAAAATGTAAAAATCTCTTGTTTCATTGGAAATGCAAGTCTAATCCTGTCCTTTTTTATGCTGCAGACCAGGGGAGACCTGCCACTAGCACACTCAACCGCTTCTCTGCATTGCAGCAGTCTGGACAATCTTCATCATCCTCATCCTCACTTGACTCTGATCGTAGAGTGCCTCAAAGGTACAGTTTTGAAGAGTTTTTTTTGTTTTGCAGGTGAGTGCTGACTTCTGTGTGACATGGTAATCTAATGAGTTTCACTTTATGGCCATCTCCTATGCAGAAACAGCTCCAGTAGGGACCGTAGCGACAGAGATCGCAGTGACAGAGATAGAGAACGCAATGACCGGGACAGAGATCGCTTTGACCGATTTGATAGTAGGCGGGAAGACCGGGACCGAGGTATAGACAGACCCCGCCAGACCATCACCAAACGCAGCTTCAGCCGTGAAAACGAAGATCGCAGAGGCGACAGCCGTGGACCACCAGATTCTGTACGCCGTGTGTCCAGCATGACCGAGAACCGTGACCGAGGTAGTCGGGAGCGCGATAGAAGCAAAGACAAAGGTGAGCGTGAAGCAACTAGAAAACTGTCCAGAGATGCACCAGCAACACGGATGCTAGAGTTGATGATTCACAAATTGACGGCCTCTTTTCCTGCTTGGGTTTCCTAGTGAAGCCAATATCGGCTCCTGCTCCACCACCTCCTGCCCCAGCCAAACCTGCCCTTAGTGAGGAAGAGCTGGAAAAGAAGGCCAAATCCATCATTGAAGAGTATCTCCACATCAACGACCTGAAGGTATGCAAGTCCAGATGTGTTGAAAGTGTGCTCCGCTGATGACCTTCATGTTGTGCCAAGTCCCTGGGCCATTGATCCAAACCGATGGGATTGAGGAACAGAGGAGCCATTGCATACAAAAATGAAATGCATCTTATTTATCAAGCTTGTTTGATTTATTTATACATTTCAACCTGCAAATTTACACTGGTCTGTTCCCCTGTTATTTAAATTCATCGTCTGTAGGAGGCAGTGCAGTGTGTGCAGGAGCTGAACAGCGGCTCTCTGCTCTTTGTGTTTGTGCGGAACGGTGTGGAGTCCACACTGGAGCGCAGCACCATCGCTAGAGAGCACGTGGGCCTGCTGTTTCAGAAGCTTGTTAGTGCTAGAATACTACTTCCTGAGCAGTACTACAAGGGGTAAGTTCATATCGAATCACAGTTAATTGTTCTGAACACTAATAGGTATGTACAATGACTTATAAACATTGTATATTTTTACAAGTATATTTTTATGTAAAAAAAAAAAATGTTTATCAAAACTTCTAACCATTATGTGAGTATTTATATACTGTAGTATCTAGTAATTTTTTTAATTTGCTTAACTTTTTTTAAACCGTCAGCTTCTTATTTTAGTCTTAAAGGGGGGGTAAAATGCTGTTTCATGCATACTGAGCTTTTTACACTGTTAAAGACTTGGATTCCCATCCTAAATACAGACAAAGTTTCAAAAACTAATGTTGGACGTTTGATGGAGTATTTCTGTGTCAAAAATACTCCTTCCGGTTTCTAACAAGTTTCGGAGAGTTTTTTTCGAGTATGGGTCGACTTGACGTTAATAGAGTGGAAGGTCCTTGTATGGGCCGTACGGGCTCTTCTCCCGGTAGGGTGCGCGCGCTCGTGACTAGAGGCGAGAGAGCAAATGCACGGGCATATAAACTGCTCTCAGCTGCAGATCCAGTCGTCCGTGAACACTAATGTCGGTTATAGTCCGCGCCACGCTCCACTTCATTCCTCCATTTTGACATTAAGTGACTTCAACGCTTCAGCACAGCATTCCGGGAAGGCAGCGCTGCATTTGAACCGATTTGAACGCAGAAATGCTTCAGTCGCATCGCAAAGTGGATCTCCACACTCCAAGAAGTGTGTTTTTGACGGAGCCGTCCCAGCGATAAAGGTTCGGTCCTGCTTTGGGAGCAGCCGGTGAGTAAAACTGCTTCAAATGTCTGTGCTGTTGCTTATCGTCGCGTGAGTAAACATCAGTAAACGACACGATCGCGTGCTTCGTCATTCAAATGCGCTAACGGACTTCACTGCTGTTCTATATAACTTATAATGTTACTCTAGTCTGACGTGCAAAACCGTTTTGCTTGCTACTAAGGTTTGGTCGCATACAATAGTCCATAAACCGAATCATGTCCTCATAAACTGAGAGTAAAGACAAATGTTGACAGGTCACTAAATACAGTACATACCACAGAGACGGACGTCCTGCTGTTGCTGTTTCTATTTCTGCCTCCGAATTAGATTATGGATCAATGGATCATATATCTATTAGCTGAGATCGATAGCCATGGGTTCCTCCACGCTTGAGGACGTCACCGCTTTCCGCATTCGTCATTCTTTAGCTCCGCCCACTCGATACGCCTCCAGGCACTCGTTTTTTTCCCGGAAAGACTCGGTACAGCCCATATTTCTTATACAAATATAATAAAACTTAAGACTTTTTGGAGATATGAAGGATGCAATACTACTCTATAGGTACTCAAGATTGACATGAGATTGACTGAAACTGAGTGTTTCCCCCCCCCCCCCCCCCCCCCCCCTTTAAGCTGTATCAATTAAGTTTTTTTGTCTTTTTAGTACTTCAACATGTTTTATTTCATTTAGCTTGAGGCTTCATTGTTTTTGCACCAATTATTTCTGTGACTACACTTTTTTTAGTGTCTACACAGATTTTAATGTCTAATATTACCCGCTATAGACTTCAGGAGATCCTGGAGATGGCAGATGATATGGCCATTGATATTCCCCACATTTGGCTCTACTTGGCTGAGATCATCACACCCATGTTGCAAGAGGGTGGCATCCCCATGGGCCAGCTCTTCAGGTTAGGCACTGAATCCGATACCTCTAGTCAAAGACTATAAACCATCAAAGCAAAAGAAAATAATGCATTTACACACCATCTGACCTTTTTAAATCATCCTGTCCACAGGGAAGTGTCCAAACCTCTTTTGCCTATGGGCAAAGCAGCAATCTTGCTTGTTGACATACTTAACCTTCTCTGCAAAGGACTGGTGAGTATCATGCTGTGGCAAATGCTTTGAGTATTATTTGCGCGCACTGCAGTAAAAAAAAATGATTCTCTGTAATATTCTCAGAGTCATAAAAAGGCTGGAGCGATGTGGTTGGAGGCAGGACTCAGCTGGAAAGACTTTCTGCCTGAAGATGAGGATGTCAATAAGTTTGTTACAGAGCAGGTACTGAAAACTAAACATTTTCACTGTTAGCACCAGAAAAGAATAAGCCATTTTATTTTTCATTAGCTATAATATATATTTTTCCTAATGTCATATTAATATTTAATAATATTTTAATATTGAATTAATAATAAAATGTGTATGCATTGTGTGTGTGTATATATATATATATATATATATATATATATATATATATATATATATATATATATATATATATATATATATATATATATATATATATATATATATATATATATATATATATATATATACACACATACATACACACACTTGGATGTCTTCATGAGCCTGAAGGTCATTAACATGTAATATTTGCAGAAAATGGAGTTTACTCTGGGTGAGGAATCTGAGAAGCCCAGTACGAAAGAAATGACTGCAGAGGAGCTGAGTAAACATTTGGACAGGTTGTTACAGGAAAAAGCCAACAACCAGAGGATCTATGACTGGGTAGAGGTGAGCATGTTTGCTTTGGCTGTGGTTCAAGGCTCTTCAGTCAAACATTAAAGTATTGCATGATGGGCATAACATTATGCACATGGGACTTGTACTGACAGTTTTTTTTCTCCTTTAAAGGCCAACCTGGATGAGCAGAAGATGAGCTCCAATCAGTTTGTGCGGGCCCTGATGATGTCCGTGTGTCAGTCTGCCGTCATATGTGAGTGAATCCATTACATTTGTTTGACTTCAGCCCTGAACTTTCACTGGCCTGTACTTTATGTTAATTTATGTGCACAAATTAACTGTTATAGGTGAGAACCCATACAAGGTGGATGTGGAGCAGATTAACCAAAGGGCCAAGCTGCTGCAGAAGTACCTCTCTGATGAAACGAAGGAGCTGCAGGCACTCTACGCTCTTCAGGCTCTCATGGTGCAGATGGAGCAGCCGGCCAGTGAGTTTTTTTTTTTTTTTTTTTGCATCATCTTCACACTTATCAACAGATTACATCTCTTTCAAAGGGTGTGTTCACACGGAGTCAAACTAGTAATTTGGTCTAGACCAAAAAAAAAATTGTCATTCAGACCTAAAGGCATAGGGATACATTCACAATGTGATTGGTCTGTTTTTATGATGTATTATCTATTTTGGCGATCATGATTTAGAGGCTTTTGTGTTTGAAGTCTTCAAATATACCGACTTATTTCCTAAACATCTGGTTGGGGCAGACGAAATGACGGAAAACGGAATCATTTGCAACAATCATGCCGAGATAAAGACGCATGGCATCAACTTTTGACGCAAATAGACCCGCGAATCAAATTCACCTTTTGCCGAACTCGCTCTACTCCCTTTTCTCTTCACATATCAGATCAGAAAGGCATTTACTTTCAATAAAAATGATGAAAATATTAGAAAAGTGAAAATAAAGCATCTAATGTTTTTTTTATAGGCGTCTATCAGTTAGGGGTAGGTTAACCGTCATGTGCGTAATTAGAGATAAGTGAGTGGGTCCAATATCGTTGGTCTTAAAAAGTCAGTGGGTCTTGTCCCACCCAGATACAAAAGTTACGATGCCCATGCGTAATGTTTCAGATGGGTTTTACCAATGCATATTTTATCTCCCTCATCTGAACTTGAAAGAGAAGCCTGCAACTGCAATAGTAAGCCACAGACATTTCAAAATAAGAGTCAGTGTGTATTTCGAGTTTATAATAGTCACGCATTATATAAAGGTTTTTGATTACACAATAAACTGTATTTAATTTAATTCCATTTAGTTCTTCGTCAGGAGGAAAGACTAAGAACAGTATTTGGCACATTATTCAATAAAGTATCAGGGTTAAATGGTTAACTAAAATCTTTAAAAAATCTTTAATAATTTATATAATCTCTTGAAATATTTGCTGCTTAATACTTGTGTAAACTTTTTTGTAAGTTTGCAATATTGATTAATTTAATGCATCCTTGCTGTGTGTTAATTTCGAAAAAATTATTACTGACACCAAACTTTTACAAGGGTATTGTGGTATTTAAAAAAAAAAAGTAATTAGTTAACATCAATTTAAAATGTTCTTGTCGCTGCTGTTTTTTTAAAACCTCTTAAAAGTGTAGCTGAATAGTGTTGTCTCTGTTTTACCCAGATTTACTGCGCATGTTTTTTGACGCGCTCTACGACGAGGACGTGATCAAAGAGGAAGCCTTCTACAAATGGGAGTCCAGCAAAGACCCGGCGGAGCAGCTGGGAAAGGGTGTGGCCCTGAAGTCAGTCACTGCCTTCTTCACTTGGTTACGGGAGGCCGAGTCCGAATCTGACAACAGCTAATCCTGAACTTTGCTAGCCCAGGTAGCAACTGGAGAGAAACCGCTGCCAGGGACTGAGAGGAGGATATCTGACAACAAAGTTGAACTTGATCCTCACGAAGCCAATCTTATCTGTTCAGGGTGGCTCTTGACAGATACAAACTACAATCATTTCTCAGTCATTTCTTTTGCTCTCTATATCTCTTGTGGCTAATGTCCACCAAAAACAATAAAATTAAAAAAAAAAAAAAAAAAATCTGCAGGACTGCTTAAACATGTTAACAATTCATCGTCATTTATTTTTTATGAGAAAATCTTGGGGAAAAAAGTACAAACCAACGCTGCTCTTACATGTTAATATAGATTTATATGCAACGTGGTATATGACGGACCAGACAGGATGTCATATATTGTGAAGAGGGCTTGATGGCGATCATGTCCTTAGGGTTTGTAATTTCAGATCAAACGCAGAGCTCTTACAGAAGTTTTTCTTTTGTGTGTGCGCGAGGGGAGTCATGTTTTTAAATCTGCAGCTACAAAGGAATACGAGCTTAGTATTTGAATTCTCTAAGTGACGAATGAAATTTGCGTAGCGTTTGTATGTTGCCCTTTTTGTTTTTTCTTTTTTGCTTCCTGTATCCTTTTAGTAAGGGGTGGACCTGTTGAACTTTAGGATGATGGTATTGGATGGACTTTGACCTTTTTGACCTAAGTGCTGCTGGATGAGGAGGGGGTCCAACATGCTTCCTATTAAGCCATCCATGTCCTGCTTCCTACCCCACACTTTTGCGTCTTACCTCTCTTGAAGAACTGATGGGGTCTTTCATGGAAGCCCTACTTAAGCAAGCCTGCAGTGGAATTTTAAGAGAAATAATTAAAACTTGAAGCATATAGAAAAATCAACTTGATGAAATGACAGTAATGATCCTAAAGCCTTTTCTACTTGCAAAGTGGAAATACATTTCAGGAGCGTTCTGTACATACATATGGAAATGTTTTTTTTTTTTTTTGTTCTCTTTTTTTTCCAGAAATTAAAAGTAAAAAATCCAATGTAATGCCATTTATTTTTTCCAAAAACAATGGCTGTTTCCCTGTATTTAAGATTTGTTTTCTTCCAGATGGTAAGAGGTGCTTACAATGATCCATTGATTAGTTTTATTGAAAAAAAATGTGTAAATATTTTTTTGCTCTCTTTATTATTTAAGGAACTAAATGCTTTCACATCAAACTGGAAACGTTGGAGAGATGAAACATTGCAAATAATAAAAGATTATCAAGTTGCTTAGTAGAGTGTGTTTTAGGGAAGTGGAGTCTGGGTGAAGTGTTTTTTTTTTTTTTTGGTTCCCATTTGGAGGAACTTTGGTGCATTCTGTAATGAGCCTTTCTGCCAGGAGGGGGCATGCGTAACATTTTGTTCAAATGAAGGTTAGAGAGCTAGATGTATCCAGCTGCATCCAGCACTCAGGATGCAAGTGTCTGTGGCTGCTGGTCTGGATCTACATTTATGCAGCTAGATGCTATTGGAGGGCTATGATAAAGTGCTTAATTTTGGCTGTGCATCAATCTTTTTTGGACTGAAGTTAAGTTTAGGATGGAGGAACTGCGTCTGTTTTGATCAGCTTTGGTCTGCACTGGAAACATAACGTGTAGTCATTTTTGATAAACTTGGCATGTAGAGAGAGTAAAAAGTAGCCTGCTTAAAAAACCTTCATGGCACATTTGTGCTGACCGCCATACACTAGGCCTGTGCTGGTAATATGGGCCATTATCATGAAATTAGTGCCTTTTGAAAAGGTGCTTTAAGATTTAAAAAAAAAAAACTTACAGTGAAAGATTTGGTTGTTAGGCCCTGGAAATTTCATTTTTTATATATTTAGATATAAATGCTTTATTACTAGCCTTTTTTCCCAAAGTAGCTTTTATTTGAGAGTCTCATATTAGTGTTTTAATGCTAATATATATATATATATATTGTATCTGCTGTTAACTGCAAAAACTTAATAAATTGACTAAGCTGACCAAATTCCTACTAACAGTTTCTTTCTAAACTAATCTATAGCAAAAAGTGCATATTTGCTAATTGAGTAACCAAAAGTTGTTTATGTAACATCCCAGAGAAAATTGTATTACTCATTTATATTTTCATGTGTGTATGTATGTATATTATTTATGTGCCCAACAGCGTGCACATGAGCATCAGAATTGGTCCACGGGTGCCAGGTCTAATGAATCAAAGGTTTTCTT
Organism: Pseudorasbora parva; assembly: GCF_024679245.1. Taxonomy (NCBI): domain Eukaryota; kingdom Metazoa; phylum Chordata; class Actinopteri; order Cypriniformes; family Gobionidae; genus Pseudorasbora; species Pseudorasbora parva. The sequence continues at coordinate 13,535,941 of NC_090180.1, forward strand.
TGATATCACGTGGCTGGCTGGGTGCATGTGCACTGCTTACCTGGGGAACACGGCACTATAAGGAAGAAGGCAAGCTGGTGGAGGCAGTGTGATGCTTTTGGCAATGTTCTGCTGGGGAACATTGTGTCGTGCCATCCATGTGGATGTTACTTTGACATGTACCACCAAACTAAGCATTGTTGCAGACCATGTACACCCTTTAATGGAAAACGGTATTCCCTGGCGACTGGCTTTTTTTCAGCAGGAAGATGCACCCTGCCATAATGCAAAAATGGTTTTGGAATGGTTTGAGGAGCACAACAATTAGTTTGAGGTGGCCTCCAAATTCCAAACAAGTCTGATTAATGGAGGACACACCTTGCAACCTACTGGACTTGAGGGATCTGCTGCTAACATTTTGGTGCCAGATACCACAGTACACTTTAAGGGGTTTAGGGGGACCAAGTCATAATGTTTTGCCTGATCTGTGTGTATATACACTGTGCATCCAGAAAGTATTTACAACACTTTTTTCCCCCCACATTTTGTTACAGCCTTATTCCAAAATTGATTAAATTAATTATTTTTCTCAGTTCTACAAACAATACCCCATAATGACAATGTGAAACAAGTTTGTTTGAAACCATTGCAAAAGTATTATTTAAAAAAAAGAAAAAGATCAATTTAGTTGTTCACAGCCTTTGCTCCATACTTTGTTGAAGCAACTTTGTCACCAATTACAGCCCCAAGTCTCTTTGAGTCTTATGCTACAAGTTTGGCACACCTATTGTTGGGCAATTTCTTCCAATCTTTGCAGGACCTCTTAAGCTCCATCAGGTTGGATGGTGAGTGTCGGTACACAGCCATTTTCAGATCTCTCCAGAGATGTTCAATCAGGTTCAAGTCTGAGCTCTGTCTGGGCCACTCAAGCATATTCACAGAGTTACCCTGTAGCCTCTTCTTTGTTATCTTCGCTGTGTGCCTGGGGTCAATGTCCTGTTGGAAGATAAACTTTCCCCCCAGTCGGAGGTCCAGAGCGCTCTGGATCAGGTTTTCGTCAAGGATGTCTCTTTACATTGCTGAATTCATCTTTGTATTGGTCCTGAGAGTCTCCCAGTTCCTGTTGCTGAAAAAAACATCCCCACAGCCTGATGCTGCAACCACCATGCTTCACTGTAGGGATGGTTTTGGCCAGGTGGTGAGTAGTGCCTAGTTTCCCTTCAGACATGACGCTTGCCATTCAGGCCAAACAGTTCAATCTTAGTTTCATCAGACCAGAGAACTTTGTTTTTTTTTTATAGTCTGAGAGACCTTCAGGTGTCTTTTGGCCTTCTACTGATGAGTGGCTTCTCTCTAGCCACTCCACCATATAGTCCTGTTTGGTGAAGTGTTGCAGAGATGGTTTTTCTTCTTCTGGAAGGTTCTCTCCACAGAGAAACGCTGGAGCACTGTCAGAGTGACTGTTGGGTTCTTGTTCATCTCCCTGACGAAGTCCCTTCTTCCCTGATCACTTGGTTTGGCTACCAGCTCTTGGAAGAGTCCTGATGATTCCAAACTTCTTCCATTTATGGATGATGGAGTCCACTGTGCTTATTGGGACCTTCAATGCTGCAGATTTTTTTTCTTTACCCTTCCTCTGTGCCTCAATAGAATCCTGTTTCGGAGGTCTACCAACAAATCCTTTGGACGTCATGGCTTGCTTTGGGCTCTGACATACACTGTTAACTGTGGGACCTTATATAGACAGGTGTGTGCCTTTCCAAATTATGTTGAATCAACTGAATTTACCACAGGTGGACTCCACTCAAGTTGTAGTCGGAACCAGCTGCACTATGGCAAAGGCTGTGAAAACTTGTGTACAAGTGATTTCTTTTTTTTTAAATACATGTGTGAAGATTTCAAACAAAATGTCAAACTTATTTCACAATGTCAAGGGTGTAGCAAGAAAATGTTGAAAAATGAAAGCCTGGAGTTGAAATATTACTTAAATAGAATATATATTCTTTTTTAAAAGTAATATTTCCACTTGTGCTTAAGGACAAATTGTCAGTAGAGACAACCTGTTCACAGAAGGTACAGATCCTCTAACAAGTTATTTTAAACCACAGCCCACCCTTGAGACATGTCTAGCTTATTACACTTTTCCATGTATCACATGCACAGCTGCAGTTGTGGCTTCTCACTGCTGCTGAATTAAAGAGTTTGATTTTCCTCTGCTACAACAAGCAACACAATGTGGTTGTAGCTTTTTGACCTTAAAATGTTGAGATTTTAAAGCCCTTACAGCACAGGTAAATTGATGCATCATTTTCTGAGACTACAAATGCATGTACAATAGGATGCTTGATATATAGGCAAAACATTTATTTAGAATGTGCTTTCATAATCGTATAGGCTTAGAAAGCCTTATAAGCTTATTATTAAGTGTGTCCATGGGGGGAATAACATATATTATATTTATTATATTATATTAATCTCAGGTGCTACAGACTGCATTATAAAATAGCAGATGATAAATTCTTACCCAGAGAATGAAGAGGTATTGAAAAATTGGTATCCTGTAGGTATGGCAGACTGTTAAAACATTTATTTATTAAAAATTATCTTATCACAAGTAGGTAAGCCAATATTGACAAATGTCTCAATAACAATTATAGTATCTTTAAAGTTTCCTTAGATCTTTTCTGGTATTGTCTATGGGTTGATGTAGTTGTGTTCTCCTTGGTTTCTCCCTAGATTTATTATTTAAGAATGTTTATTTCTCTGAAGCCCATTTCACACCACGATTCCGACAAACACACGGATAATGCGACCCGGCATTTGTTCCCGGACCGCTAGATTTGGTCCATTCACACTGCCAGAGAAATACCGTAATATGCGCGCTTTCACACACAACCCGTAACGGTCCCGGAACGAGTTGACACGTGACATCCTGATGTGACGTATAATGGTGAGCGATCTCAGCTTCAGCGCGGATAGTAAGGAGCTCTGTGGTCTCGACTTGTGTCCAGTTTGCGCACATTTCTGCTTGTTTAATTTTAGTTTCTTTTGTATACGAACACTCTCTGCGTTTAAAACACTGACTCGCTCTTCTGGCACTGCAGGGTTGTATTATTGAAAAAACAAGCTCTAGGAGTCGCACGATAACTACGTACATGTTGCGGCATTAGTTTTGGCTTTTGTTCACACAGCGCTCGTCCCGGGTCGAATACCGCAATGTTACTAGGTCCCCGACCCGGGTTCAATTCGGTAATTAATTCCGGGACATGGTTGCTTTCACACAGAAGGCGACCCGGCAATGTTTCGGGAATATTGCGGGTCCGATGTGCAGTGTGAAAGGGGCTTGAGTCTCCTGCGTCGTGCGCATCATTACAGCAACATTCTTGACTTCATATTGGACCCAGATAAGATTTGTGTGCAGCATATTGTCTCCTTTTTTGTTATGGGAGAAAAAGCCCAGAGGACCACTCCAAGGGTTTTTTAGATTTCGTGTGCCTCACACACTATCCTGATCACTCACTTTGTGTGTTTTATTATACCAACCTCAGCGACAGAATCACAAGTGACGACACACCTGCCTGGTGTTAGTCTTCTGGGAGATTTTCCTGCATTTGTTGAGTGGGTGCTGGTGAACAATGGATTGCAGAGCCAATCACAGACTCAGAGCCCAAACCTGCCGCGATATCAGCGGCAGATGGAACAAAGACTGAGCCCTACGGATTGTCTGAGCAGGTGCACAAGCCATCCGTCACAGTAGGCGCCCTCATGGAATTCGAGGGCATAGAGTAGACTGAGCAATGTCCAGAATCATTTTTACTAGGGTTGTAGTAAGTTATAATGTAGTAAGACACCTTACAATTTACAGGTGCTGGTCATATAATTAGAATATCATCAAAAAGTTTATTTATTTCACTAATTCCATTCAGAAAGTGAACCTTGTATATTATATGCATTCATTACTCACAGACTGATATATTTCAAATGTTTATTTCCTTTAATTTTGATGATTATAATTGACAACTAAGGAAAATCCCAAATTGTAACAAAAATATTGTGAAAAGGTTCAATATTGTAGACACCTAGTACTACACTCTAATCAGCTTATTAACTCAAAACACCTGCAAATGCCTTTAAATGGTCTCTCAGTCTAGTTCTGTAGGCTACATAATCATAGGGAAGACTGCTGACTTGACAGTTGTCGAAAAGACGACCATTGACACCTTGCACAAGAAGGGCAAGGCACAAAAGGTCATTGCAAAAGAGGCTGGCTGTTCACAGAGCTCTGTGTCCAAGCACATTAATAGAGAGGCAAAGGGAAGGAAAAGATGTGGTAGAAAAAAGTGTACAAGCAATAGGGATAACCACACCCTGAAGAGGATTGTGAAACAAAACCAATTAAAAATGTGGGGCAGATTCACAAAGAGTGGACTGTAGCCGGAGTCAGTGCTTCAAGAGCCACTACGCACAGACGTATGCAAGACATGGGTTTTTAGCTGTCGCATTTCTTGTGTCAAGCCACTCTTGTACAACAGACAGCGTCAGAAGCATGTTGCCTGGGCTAAAGACAAAAAGGTTTGTCTTCTGATGTATGTTTTCTGATGAAAGTACTTTTTGCATTTCCTTTGGAAATCAGGGACCCAGAGTCTGGAGGAAGAGAGGAGAGGCACACAATCCACAATGCTTGAGGTCCAGTGTAAAGTTTCCAGTCAGTGATAGTTTGGGGTGCCATGTCATCTGCTGGTGTTGGTTCACTGTGTTTTCAGGTCCAAGGTCAACACAGCCGTATACCAGGAAGTTTTAGATTTAGAGCATGAGATTTGAGATTTGTGGCGCTCTGATGTAGATTGAATGCTTGGTCTTTTTTTAAACTGTATTTAAAGGGGCCGCAAAGCAAAGAAGCATGTTGATAGGCAAACTGACAACAAGTATGGTATAAGTCTCATAAAATCGATTAAATGTGAAAGTAATAATGAATTGCATTCCTGCTGGAAAAAAACAAGCATTTTAACACCTATAAAATAGTTTTGCGTGCCTTCTTAATAAATTACACATCCCTATAAATGATCATGTTGTAACCTGACGTTGTCATAATCAATTCTAGTCACAATATGAGTCTGAAACTGCTCCATTGGGCTGTGATTGTGGGGCCTGTTTCAACCAAACCAGGAAAGACATCAATTGGACAGACCTACAACCAATCAGAGCAACAGCGCGTCGCATAACGTTAGTTGTCTAGTCATCAGAACTCAACTGCACTGTGTTGCCAGTCTGCGGTTTTCCCGAGAGTTGTTTTCCATGTCCGCAGGTTGAAGCAACCTCAATTATGTGATATATAGACCCAAGAATGCGAAATTGAGCAGGCCACCTCTCCAAAATAACACACATTTTACACCCCAAATGCCTTTTTTTTTTTCAGCGAGCCCCCCCAAGATGCTATGGTTTTGGGCTAGTTGTTGGCGGGTTTTGTTGTAAAAACTTGGCAACCCTGTCTGCACTCACGCTGGAATAAAAAAACTTTGCCAGTGTTGTAAAAAAAATAATTTAAGGATACACAGATTACTTACCAACATGATCATCATTTCTGGTGAATGCATATACAAACAAGTTCTCCGTTTAGGATTTGAACAATTTCAACCCAAACGCCTTTGATGACGTGGTTGATTACATTACCGTTCATCATCGTCTAAAGCCCGCCCTGACAGTTTTATTGATCCGCAAAGTTTCTGTTCGAGCATAATTACTCCTCTATGGATCAAGTCCAGATCGAACTGCCTGAGCTCAAATGTTGTGGGTGGGGCTGAGTTCGGCTGGCATCCAGGCTAGATCATGTCATTAATGATAGGGAAACCTGCGCAGCATTGATCAACTTCTCTTACATTTTGCTTGGAAGCTAATGTGGTCGGAACCAAAGTTTACAGGCCTGCGTTCTCTGGATTTCTCTCAAGCGGAGCACTTCTACATTCCAAATGGTTGCCGCCGAACCGCATCATAGCTCAATACCATAAAGTTGAGCTGATTTTAACTCTCCTTGACCAACACATTCTCACACCCAACTCGTCACATATGGACGCTTGACCCGGACCCCTTGTCGTCACTTTTCAACGAACTGGGTGTACCTTTATCGTCAATTTTCGACGCGCTGGGTGCTCCATTCATTAAAATGATAAACCTTTGGCGTCATACACAGACACATTTAATTCTTTGCGTTTGTAAAAGCAGACATGATTTTAATTAGAGGCTACATTTATATTTTGGAGCAACTAACCCAACTCCTTCCCTAAACTTACCCACATCTTAACAATATAAAACACATAACAGGCAAATAAATGTACAGTCAAGTATTTATTGCAAAATCTGACCAAAACAGTATAAAAGTATTAGCTCATGTTGCATTCCAAGTCTTCTGAAGTCATACGATGTCTTCATGTGAAGAACAGAGTTGATCTTGATGTTTTAATCGCTGAAATGATGATCCCGCTGCCCCGTGAACGAACTCATTCATATCTCACTCAAATAATTCAAAAGACTCCTGAGCATGACGCAATCGGTCACAAGACACAGGAGAGCCAATGACATTTTACAATCAATGCTGACCTAATGACGCAATTGGTCACAAGACATATGAGAGCCAATGCAATTTCACTATGAAATCTGAAGTACGGGCGATGTCGTGACAAATCCTGTCCCCCTGTGAAATCGTGTCCGCAAGGACCCCAAGAGCGATTCTATTGGCTGAAAGAAATTTTAATAGGTAATCTGTTCAGAGCCTGATTACAATTCTTACACAATTGTGTTTTGATTTTTGCTGTTTAAATTGTGTTAAAATAGTCTTTAATGTCTTACAAAACATATGTTTCATATATTAGTAGTATATAACTGAAGCTATAAGTGCTTATATAAGTTTATATAAGTTTATAATTCAGAACATGTTTTTGCTCCCATTACAGCAATCAATTAAATATTTTAAATAAATGTTTTGCGTGTGTACTTAGTATGGCAATGAATTCATAGTTTATTAGTTTATTATTTAGTTATTTTTAAACAATTAATTGTCCAGAACCATGTATAACAACTTTTGATCAGGCATTTAAAACCGCTACTAGCGGACACGATTTCACAGGGGGACAGGATTTGTCATGACAGCGGCAATATTTGAAATTTGATGTGTTCGTGATTTTGGGGATTTTCTTCATGCAAATCAATCGTTTGGCCTCGGAAAACTTGGATTATTTAACTTTTTTGAATAACTCGTGGATGCAGTCATATGTTATATCCTGTGTTTTATTTCATGTTCACACAAATGGGTAGGTTTAGGGATGGGGTGGGGTTGGGTTACATGTTAAAATGTGTCTAAATAGTGTAAATAAAATAAATGTAAATGAAATCATGTTAAAATGTGTCTAAATAGCATAAATAAAATAAATGTAAATGAAATTATGCTTGCTGATTTAATTGAGAAGCACACTCCAACATGTCATAAAGGCAAAATTATAAACCAATAAATAATTTCAATAAATAAATCAAAAAATAAATTTCACCATGACGATAATATTCCCATTCCCAGTGTGTCTGTGTATAACGCCAAAGGTTTCTCATTGAAATGAATGGAGCACCCATCGCGTTGAAAATTGATGATAAAGGTACGCCCAGTTCATTGAAAAGTGACGACAAGGGGTCCTGGCCAAGCGTCCATATGTGACGAGTTGGGTGTGAGAATGTGTTGCCTTGGCACCCAAATCGTCCATGACGCGCCGCACCTCTCTCGCCGGAGTTTGCCGCCGACTCCCATTGAAAATGAATGACTTCCGGCATCCTTGACACTCTCGCCGCCGGTGGGGTGAAATAAGAACTTTAATATGTGTAAAGTAAATAGGGTCAATTTTGATTTTTATGAGGACTTTAAGGCACTAAATAGGATTATTTAGCCTGGTGTCAGCTCACCCTCTACCTGCTTGATCAGCCCATTAATTCTAATGGTCTTTCTGCATTTAATCTGTTTCAAATTAGGCTAAGTGGTACAATTAAAACAATTCGATTTAAAATAAAACCCAGATCAACAAATCCTTGATTACCGTTAAAAGTTAGCGTCAAAACACTTGCTCCAACAAGGATTAAAGTGTTTTGCTAACCAAAACTAGCGCTAATAATCTACTGGGTATACATGTTAACAGGGCTTGCCATAGTGAGTTGCACTCATCGCTCAGGCACTGTACGTGTGAAAGAGACTGTGTCTTTAAGAGAGCCGCATTACAGGTGGGATGACGCGGTCTGAGAGACTCCGTGTGGTGGGGACGATGTGTCTCGTGGGTTAACAGCAGCACTCATTTTTGCCCCTGTCTCTGATGCTCAAGAAAAGGTGGTGTCTATTATTCACTGCCGAAGACGGCTCCGCGATTCTTCTCTTCAGACCCAACGCTAATGCTGTATCCATGTGCAATGCTTTTGACAGCTTTACCCCAACTAAATCTAAAGGTACGTCTGGATTCCACGTCACTGACAAAATGCTGATCGATTTTCGCTCGCACCATCAATGTTTATGATTTTAAGGAATGCAATGCATGTGTTGTTGCGCTGGTATTGCTGAGATCGCAATAGGCCGTCACGTACAATGCGTGAATAATATCACAGCTCGCCTGTTGCCAGGAAACAAACGCGTTGAGGCTGTTGCTTTACACTGTTGTTTATGAAAAAGATCTGCTCGTCAATCAATCAATTCTCTTGCCGCTGAGAGACTTCGGGTCTTGTGTCCTGCCGTGTCACCCTCACTTCTGTGATGGGATTCATTTATCAGGGCCTGATCCATCACCTTAAAGCGCTCAATTATCCGCAAAATAACAAGTCGGTTATTTGTGCCGTACTGTCGTACACGGGCTTCATAGAAACAGATGGTCAATTGACCACTGAATTTGTACGTGTATTTGTAATTATGCTAGGTATGCACAGTGCAGAATGTTACAGTTTTAAAAAAAATCCAATCGAACCAATCAAATCACTATAAACTAGCAGCTCAGGTACAGCAGCACATTTTATAGACCTGTGCCTGCGTGTTGAGCATGGTCAATGGGAATTAATGATGCTCAGGGACAGATGGTTCACGGGTTACCTGTTGCTATAACGACCGGCCCTTATATTGCGTTAACTGCATTGTGTTGCTTTCCATGAATTGAGCTCAGGTGGCCCATTTTAGATGCGTTTTCCTTCACTGCAACTATATTTCCGTTGCAATTGCTGTAATATATTTGGCCTTTCAAGGCTAATTATGTTTAGGCTGTATATTTATTTCACACAGACACACTCTCCGAGATGCAGCTCATTTCACTAAGATGAAACAAATCTCAATGCATGACCTCGTTCCCTCCGTGACAATTTCTGTTTATTTTTTTCCCCTGCGTATAGAGAATTCTTTTGTATAGCCCATTCTGACTAATTATATATATATATATATATATATATATATATATATATATATATATATATATATATATATATATATATATATATATATATATATATATATATATATATATATACACACACACACACACACATTATATGGCATTTGTTTGGGGATATGCATCATGTTTTTTATGGAAGAATTACCATGTTAATTTTTTAGGGCTTGTACTAGTATATAATGTCATGTTTTTTTTTGGGCATGTACCAGCATGTTACGTTTCTAGACAGTGCCATGCCATTTGTTTGTTTGTCTGTACCTTGGGAATCAATATGTGTGTGCACAATATGTCATTGTAAACAATATGTCATGTAATGTGACATTAACCTCAGAAATGTACTAACTGAGCAATTACATGAGACATGATACATTTCACTGTTTTGCACTATTTCTTGAACATGTCCTAGGTTTTTGTTTTTTGTGCTATAGCAGTTGTAATAAAGTCATCTTTATTACTAGTTGTTATAGCACGAAAAAAAAACCAAATTATCATCTGAGGGTATGTTCAGGCTGCATTTTACTGAAATGTATCATGTCTCATAACTGCACAATCAATGTGGAAAGACGTCTATAAAACAACTTGTAAACAATATGGCATATGACATTATGTTACATTTAGCTCAGCCATCTAGTTTCCATAATCTCTATGAACGTAACATACTCCACAGTGGAGCATTTCGTAAAAAAAAAAAAAAAAAAAAAAAAAAACACTATATCAAGTTATTCAGCACTATAGCCTTTTTATTCATTTTGTAATTCATTATATTTTTACTCTTAATATAATTAGAAATATATTACCTTAGCTATAATGTTATTATTATAAAAAATAATGATAATTTTATTTTTACAGGTATGCAATTGTATACAAATCAGTTTTTATCTAATAATAGTTTACAACATTATTTGAGTATTTTTTTCCTTGAGAAAAAATAACCTACTATATCCATAATACCTAACGAATTGATACGTAATCAAAATCTTATGAATAATTAGATCTCTGTATAGTTTACAACATTATTTGAGAATTTTTTTCCTTGAGAAAATATAACCTACTATATCCATAATACCTAACGAATTGATACGATACGTAATCAAAATCTTATGAATAATTATTCCCTGGCAGGAATGATTCTTACTCTAAACTGAACTCAAAAGTTAAAAGTCCTATTGTGAGAATAGTACATGTCCTAAAAATAAAACATGGTTCTACTTTTAAACATGAAACGGATATATCAAGATACATGTTGGTCTGTCCAAAAACATGTTTCATATTTAGATATGAAACAAAGTTTTAATTTTAAAGAGCACAAAACTATCGTTTGAATATAGCCATAAAACGTTCAAAATTTAAAAGCTGAGACGTGCTGTCTTGTCTGTCTGTGCATTATCTGTGTCCTCTTTGCTCCTCAATGTTTTTCACTATGTGAGAAAATGGGTGAATTGACGTGTGGCGTGAGAGCGTGAGAACAGTGTCTCATGCTGAATGCGTGACAGTTGGCAGCCCTGCTTACAATTTTTTGGGGCATGTACGGTACAGGATGTACCATGCTAAAACTGTGTTTCTGGATGTAGCGCCATGGTAATACCATGTTTTTTTGTTGTTGTTTTGCGCATAAAGCCTACTTTGCTAATACTATTTTTTTTTTGGACAAAGTGTCATGGTAATACGATGATTGTTGTTTTTCTTGGAGATATACCTTGAAAAAAAGTACCTTGAATAGCAGTAGCACCTTGGATTTTCTCTATGTTGCTTTTTTAAAATGTAACGCCATGGTAATACCATGCTATTTTTGTAGGACATGTACTATTGTAACACCATGTTTTTGGGGTATGTACCATACTAATATAATGTTTATAGACACAGTGCCATGGTAATACCATATTTTGTTCTTTTTTGTATGTTTTGTGGTAATACTTCACTTTTTGGACAAAGCCCCATGGAAAAATGCCATTTTTAGTTTTGTACAGCCTATAGTACCATGGTAATAGCATGTATTTTTTAGGACATGTAATACCATGGCATGTACCATGCTAATAGTTTGCTTGTGGACATGTACCTTAGACACATGGGCACGTACCTTGGTAATACCACATTTTTTGGACATAGTACCAAGGTGACAATACAGTAGTTATATAGCAATGTTGTTGTTTTTTTGCTTATAGTACCATGATAATACTATGTTTTATGTTTTGGACATGCGGACCGATGCCTGTGAGGGAAAAACAAGCATTATGAAAGTGTGTCTGGAAATTTTATTTTTCATTGTCCTCCAGCTCTTCTTGGAAGGCTGAATGACATGATGATCAGGGTGAGTGTTATTCAGTAATGTGGTACTGAATCATTTCCATATCAAAGTACCACGGTATTAGCATATGATACCAGGGTAATGAAGTAAAATGAGTTGAGATCTTGTGGTTTAAGCTTAATTGACCTCATTATGATTACCGTGGCCCATGTCTGTCTCTCTCTGCTGTGACGGCTAACCCCAAATCACGCAGAAATATTTGACCCACATACGGCACCGAAACATGGAAGGCAGTTGGTGCCTCTGCAAATCTTCTTCAGTAGCAGCTTTAGAGGACAATCTGACTTAAGAATATCTACGTTGATGCCAGGCACGTGCATGTCAGAACCACCTGTGTGATTTCCTTTTAGGAGGGTGGATATAGCTTAAATGCAGCATTTTATGCTTGACAAAGTTGTCCTTTTGTTTTGGTGGTTTACAAATCCTTTTACCTCACCTGATTATTTGGGTCTGGAAACTTGATCTGTGTTTCTAAAAGCTTTGCAGTATAATGACCACAAATAGCTGTCTCATCACTCATCAGACACATCAGTTCTCTTTTTAAACCAATGGATGTCACTTGTCAATTCTGATTTCCATCATGCAATCCATTAAAGTCAAATGCCAGAGGTCATTAGCCCCCAGCTGTGGCCAGATTTTTTTTTTTTTTATCGTCTTGAGGGCTGCAGGCTAATATTATCTGACATGGCAGAGAATGCTGTTTGCAAATTAACAAGCCACAGGAAGAGGCTTGATTGGCCAAATATGTCTGAGCCATCGGCTGCTTTGATTATTAATGACACAATGTGGCTGATCTCTCACAGAACCATTTGAGCAGCCCACGCAACTAACACATGCTTCAGCTGGGATGAGTGCAAGTGAATTGTCGGAGGGTTAATTGTGGATTTGGCATAGTTTGGCATAGTCTGAGGTGGAGCTTGAGTCGGCACTGACGTTAGAGCCTTTACATTCATGTGGAGCTCCTGTAGTTTGGTATTCGTGTCTTGATTGGAAAACTTAGCCTTCTTAATGAGTGCATTCATACGGCAAGAGAGAAATGTCAATAGATGGCATAAGGTAAGAGAACACATTTTTTGCTGTTAATTCTTTGATGGGGGTATTTGCAATGTTGACATTGATTCCTAACCAGGGGCGCACCTACTGTACCCCAGAGGGTATTTGAGCAGATTACAGGGGACTATTGGAAAGTAATTGTTTGTATTTGCTGACAGTTTGTTATTTCACCCACCACTGTATTGATTTAAATAGGCTATGTATAATATTTAAAGTGGTGCCCCTATTATGCTATTTTATCCTAATTTTGTTTTGGAGGTCTCCTACAACAGGCTTACATGGATCAAAGGGCACATTTTTTTTAAAAGGTGCACTATGTAGGATTTTTGCAGTAAAATATCCAAAAACCACTAGGCCAGTGTTATATATTTTGTTCAGTTGTGTACTTACAATATCCCAAATGTTTCCAACTATTTGTAAATTGTGAGAAAACTGCCATTTTAACCGGAAGTCGCCTGTCAATTGCATCATATCTGCGTTACTCTCGGAGTTTTGGTTTTATTTGGCAGAAACACTTTACTCTTAGCAGTGCGCAACAAGTGTCACAGCAGCCGCTGAGCGAATGCACGGAGTAACGTAATAACATCATTTTAAACACACTTAAAGGGTTAGTTCACCCAAAATTTAAATTTGGTCATTAATTACTTACCCTCATGTCGTTCGACACCCGTAAGACCTCCGTTACTTTTCAGTCACAAATAAAGATATTTGTGTTGAAATCTGATGGCTCAGAAAGGCCTTCATTGACACCAATGTCATTTCCTCTCTCAAGACCTATAAAAGACACTAAAGATGTCGTTACAAAGTCCACCTCACTACATTGGTTCTACAATCATTTTATGAAGTGACGAGTAGTTTTTGTGCGCAAAATTATGATTCGATATTCCGATTCATAACGCTCCAATGTTTTAGGAAGCTTTATTTTGAAATCGGCGCATCACTATATAAGGCGTTATTTAGGTTGTTTTTTTTTTAGCAGAAAAAATATTCTCGTTGCTTCATAACATTATAGTAGAACCACTGTAGTGAGATGGGCTTTGTAATGTTGCTTTAGTGCCTTTATAGGTCTTGAGAGAGGAAAAGGTGTCAAAGGACGCCTTTCTGAGCTGGTGGATTTCATTTGTGTCCATACTCATGACCGGAAAAGAGGAAATGGCGCTGGCGACTGTGGCATTATAAAAGTCTCGCTGCTCGCGACTCGCGCTACAGTTTCACACAACATTTATTAATTACCCGATTCTTTTCCATCGGCTGAGGTGAAGACCACAAGTACCAAGATTTTGCGCTCAAACTTGGCATCATCAAACTACGCCTTTGTTTTAAATAGGTGCCCTCTAGCGGACGGAAAAGTTACATAGTGTAGCTTTAATTTTATCATAATATACTTTGCACATCACTTTTTATACTTTGCACATCACACATAACAAGTTTATGTCCATCAACAAACCCATACGTATATTTCTAATTTATTGCAGTGCACATGTGGGAACTGTATCAATAATGGTCCATAGTTATCTCAGCACTAATGTGAATGACTGATATAACATTAAAGCTTGTTAAACAAACCTTGCTCAATCCTTCATCACTACTCAAAGTAGTACGAACGACAGAAAATATACATTAATAGATACAGTTTTAGGTAATAGTAGCCCACAGCTTCTTCATTTCAGTAAGACAGGAATAATGTAAGTTAGCTGGTTAGCCGGAAACTCACACAATATAAAAAAACACAAAACAATGTATTTTGAACACCAGGTAGAAAATACACTGCTCAAAAAATAAAAATAAAGGAACACTTTTTAATCAGAGAATAGCCTGCTTTGGTGTTAATGAAACTAACAACAGGTGCACTAGATGGGCAACAATTAGACGACCCCCAAAACAGGAATGATTTTACAGGTGGAGGCCACAGACATTTTTTCCCCGACTCATCTTTTCTGACTGTTTTTCACTAGTTTTGCATTTGGCTAGGGTCAGTGTGACTACTGGTAGCATGAGGCGATACCTGGACCCTACAGAGGTTGTACAGGTAGTCCATCTCCTCCAGGATGGCAAATCAATGTGACATTGTTTGAAGGTTTGCTGTGTCTCCCAGCACAGTCTCAAGACCATGGAAGAGATTCCAGGAGACAACAGTTGCTCTAGGAGAGCTGGAAAGGGCCGTAGAAGGCCCTTGACCCATCAGTAGGATCGGTATCTGCTCCTTTGTGCAAGGAGGAACAGGATGAGCACTGCCAGAGGCCTAAACATGACCTCCAGCAAGCAAATTGGTGTGAATGTCTCTGACCAAACAATCAGAAACAGACTTCATGAGGGTGGCCTGAGGGCCCGACGTCCTCTAGTGGGCCCTGTGATCAATGCCCAGCTTTATTGGCATTTGCCATTGAACACCAGAATTGGCAGGTCCGCCACTGGTGCCCTCTGCTTTTCACAGATGAGAGCAGGTTCATACTGAGCATGTGACATTCGTGAAAGGGTCTGGAGAAGCCGTGGAGTTATGCTGCCTGTAACATCATTCAGCATGACCGGTTTGGTGGTGGGTCAGTGATGGTCTGGGGGGACATATCAATGGAGGGACGCACAGACCTCTACAGGCTAGACAATGGCACCCTGATAGCCATTAGGTATCGAGATGAAATCATTGGACCCATTGTCAGACCCAATGCTGGTGCAGTCCTGGGTTCCTCCTGAATCACAACAACGCCCGGGCTCATGTGGGGAGAGTATGCAAGCAGTTCCTGGAGGATGAAGGAATTGATAACATTGAATGGGCACTACGCTCACCTGACCTAAATCTAAAAGAACACCTCTGGGACATTGTGTTCCTGTCCATCCAACGGCGCTAGGTTGCACCACAGACTGTCCAGGAGCTCAGTGATGCCCTGGTCCAGATTTGGGAGGAAATCCCCCAGAACACGATCAGTCATCTCATAAGCAGGCTGCGACGTTGTCAGGCATACAAGCATGTGGAGGGGACAAACTACTGAGCACCATTTTGAGTTGCTGCCATGACATTTCAGCAAAATGGACAAGCTTAATGCATAAGTTTTTAACTTTGATTTTCAGGGTGTCTTTGAAATTAGTCCTCTGTAGGTTGATCATTTTCATTTCCATCAAACGATGTGGCATCCTTTCATTCCTAACACATTACCCAGTCCATATTAGTATAGATATTCAGCATGACATTTTCCCCCCCATTGAGATCTGATGTGTTTTTAAAGTGTTCCTTTAATTTTTTTGAGCAGTGTATATACATTGATAATTATGCATACTT